>NC_047103.1:165840457-166440457 GCF_902500255.1 Thalassophryne amazonica
TAGCATATTATAAGCAACTTTCAAAACCTTTTTAAACAAACCTTGGCTTGGTCCGATCTGATTTTGAGGCACAGTAAATGTATGTTCCATATTTATGTCTGGAAGAAACTTGTAATCTGACTTCAGACACAGAATCAGAATAGCCTTTATTCACCAAGTATCTACAAGAACACAAGGAGTCTGACTCTGGGTCTCTCTGTACAGCATGGATAAATATACACTAAATCATTCACAGTCAAAATGTGTGAATAAAATGTGCAATAAAATATGTGTGCAAAGGAGAAACAGACAAACAGATTGACTGACTGAATTTTCATGAGTTTTTTGGGCAGGTTAAGTTGTTCATCAGTGTGATGGCCTGTGGAAAGAAACTGTTCCTGTGTCTGGTTGTTCTGACATACAGAGCTCTGTAATGTGGACCAGAGGGGAGGAGGTTAAACGGTGTGTGTCCTGGGTGTGAGGGATCTGCAGAGATGTTACCGGCTCACTTCCTCATCCTGGACCAGTATAAGTCCATAAACTCGACCAAATTATTTCTTCAGCCAATAATTTTTAAACCAAGAACAGAAGTGACAGCTCTTGACACAATGTTGTAGACTGCATACTGACTTTCATGTTCTGAAAAGGGGAATTTGAAGTCGAGTTCTTCTGCGGGTATAGTAGTTGCTAGCTCTAGTGAGTTTGGATTTAATACATTATTAAATGTATCAGGAAGAATGTTTGTAAGAATTTGAGTGTAAAAGGACAAAGATGTAATTTGTTGACATACGAGGTCTGTTAGAAAAGTATCCGACCTTTTTATTTTTTTCAAAAACCATATGGATTTGAATCACGTGTGATTGCATCAGCCAAGCTTGAACCTTCGTGCGCATGTGTGAGTTTTTTCACGCCTGTCGGTTGCATCATTCGCCTGTGAGCAGGCTTTGTGTGAGCACTGGTCCACTGGCCGTCTGAAATCCACCTGAAAGCCGTCCTGTGAGACCAACATGGAGGTGGTTTTGTCCCGCGTAATGAACGGCTCCGTGGTGCATCCCTCCACTTTTCTTTCCATGAAAAAAACAACTGTAACAGTGGAATGTGCCGAAAAAGTGCTGATGTCCACGCCTTCTGCCTTTTTGTGAAAGTCAGATGATGTCCCGGATCAACAAAGCCTTCACGTTGGAAATGATCTGGTTGTTTCAGCGGGGTCTGAGCATGTCAATCCCTGCTTGGAGCACGGCGAGCTCTCAGCAGTTGTGGGCGGTCTTTAAACTGTCTGGATCACTCCTTAATCTGTGTAATCCCCATAAAATCGTCCCTGAAAGCCATATTAATTTTCCGAACGGTGTCCACCTGGAGGTCTCTCACAGTTTCTGGAAAAAAATTGATGCAGCAAAGCTCCAAATCGTTCAGACATTTTATTCGCAATAAAAAACGACGAGAGGGGTGGACCAGTGCTCACACAAAGCCTGCTCACAGGCGAATGACGCAACCGACAGGCGTGAAAAAACTCACACTTGTGCACGAAGGTTCAAGCTTTGCTGATGCAATCACACATGATTCAAATCCATATGGTTTTTGAAAAAAATAAAAAGGTCGGATACTTTTCTAACAGACCTCGTAAAGTATTCTTAGACTTTTTGCTGCTGAAATAAAGGCTCTACATATGTGTTAAATGTAGAAGCAGAAACTATCTGAATTTCTTATGAAGGGAGAATATGGTAGATAATGTAATGCAACAGGTGCATCCACTAACGTTGCCTAACATTATCCAGTTAATATTAGATAAACACTTCCTGATTGTCATTGCATAATTTGTACCCTGTGTGTCATGTAAATACAGTGTTAGAAAATTTTGTCCTTCCAAAGCATAAACTACTCTAAAAAAGAACAATATAGTTTGCAAAAATGAATAATTACGAATTATCTAAGATTCTACATATTAGTGTGATAACGACTGCAGTAGAGGGAACTGTAAGAGGATTTTGCATCATCAAGCTTTGAAGCCCCCTCGTTTTACCAAATTGTGTGGACAATTAGCATGGTCAAGAAAGTTTTAAGAATGCCTAATTTTATGGGGTTATGGTTAAGGTTTGGAGTTGGTTTTAAGTTAAATGTAGACTCTCTCCACTCTTATGTATCATGAGTTGACACAATGTCCTCTCTGTGCTATAGCATAAATGGTAGGGCTTTGGAAAACTGAGCCAGTGGCCCTGTGTTCAAGTCCCAGTCATAATGAAGTTTTTTTTTCAGGCTTCAAGTAATAATAATAATAACAAGTGAATGCAGTAAAGTTAGAAAGATAATTACAAATATTTTGGGAACAAAAACCGTTTAAGATCATCACTTGGCCATGCATACGGATAGAAAACAAAAGTAAAGTGCATACAATCATGAACCTATGACCTAGACTGACCAATCAAACGTGTTACGTATGGCGAGAATTTCAAATTATTAATATTGTTACGTATGGATAGCCATTACATGGGATGCAAAAACATTGCAAAAACTGGAGAAATTTATGAAGAAAACTGAAACCCAACAGGGTTTCAGTTTTCAGGGTCATAATCAATTGTAGTAGCACTGAACTGGTTTTTGCATTGTTGCACATTGTTACTATTATTTATTTATTTATTTGGAAATTGCCCTCTTCCCCCTATGTCCCTCCTTCCGTGGATTATATCCACCAATCAATAGTATTGAACTGGTTTCTGCATTGCTGTACAGTGTCACTGTTTTTATATTTTTTTATTTGGTCTGTTCTTACTCTTTAATGCATTTTATCAACATCTTGTTTTTATTTACTGCTGTCAAAATGTCACTGTACTGATGTTATAAATGTTTACATGGGGTATTTTTAGGGGTTATTTATTGCACTGGTTGCACTTTTTAATTACGCATGTGGATGCTCCAGACGTAATTTTATTGTTCTTTGTGGCAATGACAAAAAATGCTTGAATTGAATTGAAAAGGGCAGAATTTATGAAAGGGGGAAAGGCAAAAGCATCTATTGTACATATAATCTATATGTACAGTGCTGTGCAAAAGCATTAAGCATCCTATTGTTTCTGTACATATTTGATAGTCTTCACTAGCATGGCATTAAAAGGCAGATTTTTTGCAGCATATTTGCCTCAAAAATATCTATATTATAACAGCCTCTGTGTGCCTGCGTGTGTATGCCGTCGATCACACAGAAACCGAGGAGAGCTGACATTTGGTGTTTGGTATTCTTATATATTTTGGGTCAAGGATGAAGGTGGCAAAAATGGAAAGTTGATAGGACAAGTATTTTTTGGAGATATTACAAATTTTAGCTAACCAGTAAAAAAAAAAAAATGGACGTTGTGCTGCAATGCATCATGGGAGTTTGTGGTATTGGGGTTTTAAATCTTATTGTGGGTCATGTTAGTTTAACAGTGTTGTAGTGTTATTGTGTTTTTGTAGTTCAGTTGGTTTAGTCAGGTTAGTTAGTTACTATAGCTTGTTGCTGGTACCATAATTGAGAAGTGACCTGTGTTTGACATCTTCCAGCACCGTGTCTGTTTGTGTCTAAAATTAGAAGCTGCTGCTTGCAACAGAATGCAGAAAAGACAAAAAGCTGTGCATGCGTGCGTGTAACTTTGGTCATGGACAAACTGAGGACAGCTGACTTTTGCTGTTTGGTATGCTTATGTCTTTTGGGTCAAGGATGAACGCCGCTAAAACGGAATGATGATAGATGACTAATAGATAAACAATAGATGCCTAATATTTTTGGAGAAGCTATGGATATTAGCTAACGTTGCTAACTACATTCTGGACTCACATGCCATTCCAACTCATTATAGAAACTTTGCACAATTTATTACCACCCTAGAAAAATGTCAGCTACCTATTTTATAAACACTATCCAATCTAGAGACCATGGATCCCCATGGGCAGCACACTAGTGTGTGATATATATATATATATATATATATATATATATATATATATATATACGAGGGCTGTCCGTAAAGTATAGGTCCTTTTTATTTTTTTCAAAAACTATATGGATTTCATTCATATGTTTTTACGTCAGACATGCTTGAACCCTCGTGCGCATGCGTGAGTTTTTCCACGCCTGTCGGTGACGTCATTCGCCTGTGAGCACTCCTTGTGGGAGGAGTCGTCCAGCCCCTCGTCGGAATTCCTTTGTCTGAGAAGTTGCTGAGAGACTGGCGCTTTGTTTGATCAAAATTTTTTCTAAACCTGTGAGACACATCGAAGTGGACATGGTTCGAAAAATTAAGCTGGTTTTCAGTGAAAATTTTAACAGCTGATGAGAGATTTTGAGGTGATTCTGTCGCTTTAAGGACTTTTCACGGTGCGAGATGTCGCGCTGCGCTCTCAGGCGGCGTCATCAGCCTGTTTCAAGCTTAAAACCTCCACATTTCAGGCTCTGTTGATCCAGGACGTCGTGAGAGAACAGAGAAGTTTCAGAAGAAGTCGGTTTCAGCATTTTATCCGGATATTCCACTGTTAAAGGAGATTTTTTTAATGAAAGACGTGCGGACGGGTCCGCGCGTCGGGACGCAGCCGACGCGGCGCTCCGCCACAGGAAAAACACCTCCGTGTTGATAACCATTTGTAAAATCCAGGCGGCTTTTGATGGCTTTCAGTGGAGTGAGTATATGAGAAACTGTTTATCAGCTGGAGATGTTCCAACTTGTCCTTAAGGCTTCCAACAGAGGTGTTTTTCCTGTGGCGGAGCGTCGCGGCGGGTGCGAGCCGACGCTGCAATCCGCCTGCACGTCTTTCATTAAAAAAATCTCCTTTAACAGTGGAATATCCGGATAAAATGCTGAAACCGACTTCTTCTGAAACTTCTCTGTTCTCTCACGACGTCCTGGATCAACAGAGCCTGAAATGTGGAGGTTTTAAGCTTGAAACAGGCTGATGACGCCGCCTGAGAGCGCTGCACGACGTCTCGCACCGTGAAAAGTCCTTAAAGCGACAGAATCACCTCAAAATCTCTCATCAGCTGTTAAAATTTTCACTGAAGACCAGCTTAATTTTTCGAACCATGTCCACTTCGATGTGTCTCACAGGTTTAGAAAAAATTTTGATCAAACAAAGCGCCAGTCTCTCAGCAACTTCTCAGACAAAGGAATTCCGACGAGGGGCTGGACGACTCCTCCCACAAGGAGTGCTCACAGGCGAATGACGTCACCGACAGGCGTGGAAAAACTCACGCATGCGCACGAGGGTTCAAGCATGTCTGACGTAAAAACATATGAATGAAATCCATATAGTTTTTGAAAAAAATAAAAAGGACCTATACTTTACGGACAGACCTCGTATATATATATATATATATATATATATATATATATATATATATATATATATATATATATATATATATATATATATATATATATATATATATATATATATATATATATATATAGTATCCCAGCATGAAATATGAATAATATTGGAGCCTTTTAAAGAAGAATCCAGATAATTTGAGGAGCAGCCCTGACAAATGTTGAGGATTTTAAATGTTCTTTTTACCTATCCTGAGCGAACAAAGCTTATTCGTTGCCAACTTTGTGGTGATGATTGAAGGGATCTCAGATCTATATGTGGTGGTGTTTGCTGTGGGCTCACTGTCTGTGGACTTCCATTACAATGTGTAGATTTAGAGATTGGGGGAAACTAAAGTCATTTGGCTTTTCAGCGGGTGAGACTCTCCCCCCGGCCCCAGCCCTCTGTCTGTCACACTGTCGTCCAATACCAGATGGCAGGCGTTCAACACGGAAAGCCGGCTAAAATACCTGATTACAATTCCCCAATACAATTCAAATATCACGGGCCAGCTTATGGATAATACCTTTGCAACAATATCATTTATTTTTCTGCTCTTTGTTTTTATCCCTGTTTTAGTGGGAGATAAGACCACAAAGCCTTTTCTCAAACAGATGACAAAAAAAAAAAAAAAAAAAAATCACTTATTTTTTTTGTTTTAAATGATGTGTCACTTATAATTTCACGGATAAGAAAATTACATTTTGCTCACATATTTTAAGCTAATACTGAGCTGACAAATAATTGAGGTGAAAATATTTATAGCATGTAAATGGCACACTGACATTTTGGAGTCATGACAATAATGAATGAAAATTTTATGCCAAATTCATATTTATGCTGTTTATTCACACTTGAAGAATATATTCAACTCCAGCACAGTCATACATATACATTGTGTTCTACTAAATGCATGAAATGCACTAATAATTAATGTGGCATTTCAAATAAAACCTAAGGGTGCGTATACTTATAATAATCAGAATAAACAAAGATGTATAATTATTCATTTTGAATATTGTAGTTGTTATAACCTGACAGAATGTGTCAGAACAGAAATCCACATTTGACATTTTGTTACTGCAAACATCTGTACATTATGTGCTTTTGTAGGTTTTTAGGTCTTTTATAGATTTTACAATCATTCCATGATCATTATCCTATTTTGCATCTTAAACTGTATTGTTTTATTTTGCTATTACTGCCGATTGTGTTGTACTTGATGGTCTACAGTCTGTATCAATGTTTTATTTGTAAAAGGTATAACTTTGTACCATTACAATCTCCCCATTTTATTTTGTATGTGAGATTTCTTCTGGAGATTGTACCTAAACTCAGATTTTTAACCATTTTATAATGTTAAACTGGTAAAATCTATATTGAATTCTATTCATTCAACAGCTGCCTGATGACACAGCTCTCATTGAAGTCACCAAATGTCTCTTTCCCAAAATAAATGTTTACAAAACAACATAAAATAAAGATAAACAATAAACAGCATCATTAACTTAATTTGATTTTGGGGGACTATACACTTTTAATATTTAATGCATTCAGTGTTCTGACATCTCAAATCGACATCAATGATGATTCTAAAGTTGTCGGACTTCAGAGTTATTCATTTATTTCTGGACTTTGCTGGAAAGCTTGTAAAGTCTTAATGTTTCAAACAAATGCAAATCGCATGCAGATTTGTAAAATGATATCTGGTTTTGATCGCAAATGTTTGGAATTTGATGCTTATTTACCTTTGTGATGTAACATGGCCTATTGATACTGATGGACCAATAACTTTTTGTGCACAATATACATAAGGATAAACAAATAACTCATAAACCATTACATATACAGTAAATGCAAATATACATCATGATTATTTTCATTACTGACTTACTTGGTAACTATTAGTAATTAATGGATTTGTTTCTAAAATGTGAGACAACAGCTTAAAAGAATCCAAAACTCATGTGGAGATTTTCAAATGTCTTGATTTCTGTAAATTTTTTCAAATTATAATGTGTAACATTCAAATCCAATTTGAATGAGTCCAAGTGTTGTGAATCCAGTTAAAAAGTTACAATTTGGCTCACAATCGATTCAGTGCAGCTTAAAAGCACTTAGAGTCTTTCAAATTATCTTGGACCTTACTTCCGATATTTTGGCTATGAACTGTTTAAAGTCAGTGGTAAAATAAGATAATGTGGTATATGTTTTAAGTCAAGTATCATTTTGGTTTACAGTTTAAAATCAGTTTATGTCAAATTAAAGCCAAAAAGTGACAAATTGTCACCTTTTATAGAAGCTGGAACACGTCAACATTTGGGTACATTATTTCATTCTTAAATGATTTAAAGCAAATCGGTTAATCATATTTTTGTGTTTTAAATGACTAATCAGCTTCACGTGCTTACTCGTAATTAGTAACTCTTAATAGTTAACCTGGATGTGTACTGAACCTGAAATGTTAAAATCACCTCCCAGCCGACGTGACCTTAAAGTTGGTGCTGACTTTTTACATCGAGGAAACCTGATACGAACAAACCTCACAGCTCCAACGTGTCGGGGCTCGACCCCAACATGCACGTTTTTAAATCGACCCAGCTGCTTCAAAATAACGCAGGATTTCCCCCTCACATGCAAACCTCTCGGTGGACAACGCAGAAACATTTTGGCGTTTTTTCAGCTAAGCGGTGGTGGCGGCTGCCCACAGTTTGGAGGCGATTTTGTTATTCTTCCACGGCCAGAGTGTTTTTCTCGCCTGCTGTGATCTCTGGTGTGGGCAGAGGTGCGTCTAGCCGCCCACGCCACTGGCACTCGTGCCTGTGTAACACCCATAGCGGCAAAGCATTCGTAGCGTGGCAGCCTACCCACATCTCAACCACCTTCATTAGTCATTCAGCTCCTTATTTTTGTTTGGTTTCCCCTCTGGCTCTTAATTAATGCTTAATCAAAACTGCTGAACTGAGCTGGTAGAAAATTCATGAATATTAAAATCGACCCTAGCATTTTTTTCTCACTTTCTCCTGCTTTTTTTTGTTGTTGTTGTTGTTGTTTTTTTTTGTTTTTTTTGGCTGCAGTAGTAGCCAGGCACCATTTATTTTTTTCAACAGTCGTGTTTCTGTAACAATGATGGAGGCCAATCTGAGAGTTTGATTTATCTTTTGTCCATTTCAGGACCCCATAATGTCGTTTTGAAGCAGTATTGATAGAAAAGTCATCTGAACTAAACAGATAAATGCAAAGTGCCATTAAATCAAATCCCTTGTTGACTTGGGGGGAGAAATCAGAGGAAGACGTTTTGTTTGAAATTGGATCCTGTAAAACGGGTTTGTATTGACCCGAGCTGACAGTGCTGTTTGATCCAAGTCCACAACCTAATATTTGTTTTTCAAAGTTATAAAGTGCACGCTCAGCAAGAGTTTGGTTCATTTCCTCTCGGCTGCTTCCCAAATATTTTCTAGATTGATCGAGTTTTGAAGACTGGTCCGAGACCATTTTTCCATGAAGATGAAAACCTCAAAATAATGTTTTCAGGCTTGAAATGACATTCAGAGGAGACCTCATATGAAATAACAGAATATTTATTGAAAAAGCTCCAAACTAGTTTGTTGTGTGCTGTTCAAAAATAATAAAACAACAAAAACTATTCCTAAGTGACAAACTTTCTCCAGACGGAATTGGACAAGAAAAATAAAAAATAAAAGAAAAACAGGATAAATCAGGTAGGTTTACAGGCCGGATGATGATGATGATGATGATGATGATAGTAATAATAATAAGGCTTGAAACATTGAATGGAAATTTGACATGAAAAAAATAATATTTACTGGAAATCATCCAAACTACTTTATCTTGAGTTTGTCCTTTGCGCTTGCATTTTTATTAAATGACAGACTTTCTTTTGATAGAAAAAATAATCCAGGAACTGTTTTTTTAACATAAGTTTATATTCTTGAAACAACATTTATCACAAACCTGATACGAAATAAAATATTTACTGAAAATGTTACAAACTACATTATGACAAGTTTGTCCTGTGCTCCTTTTAAAACTTTTTAAGTGATATATTTAATTTTGATGAAAATGTTTTTTTTTTTAATGGAAAAAATAAATCACATTCCATTTCAGATTACAAGCTTGAACTATTATTCTGCAGTAACCTGATATGAAATAAAAGACAAACTACTTCATGCAAATTTGTAAACTTCTTACTGGAATTAACGTTTATAAAAGGGAACATAAATGAAATATATGCTTACAGTTTGCACGACTGAACTGAAATTCAAAAGGATGTAAATATGAAATAAAAGAATATTTCATGAAAACAGTACAAACTACTTGACGCCACGTTTGTTCTTTGCTACTGTAAAATTTCATTAATTGATAAACTTCCTTTAGACAGAATTGTTTTTTTTTATTAAAAATATTGAAGATTTACCATCTTAATTTAAACCTGATATGAAATAATAGACTTATTGGAAATGTTGCAAAAAAAAATCTTTTGATGGCTTTAATTAAAACAGTGAAAATAATCACATACATTTACAGATTATAGGCATGATACAACTTTTAATGGAAACCTGATATCAAATTTTATTAAAAAGTGCTCCTCTATTTTTTTTATTCATATCTGATAATCTGATAAACCATCAAGTGATAGAATTACCCTGCCCAAAAAAAAGTAATAAATATTTTAAATATCACAATCTCATTTATAAGGAGAACATGGAAAAGCTGCAATGTGTTTTTTTCAATGTTTAGTCTTTAGTGTTCATATTATTGAGTTATTGCAGTTAAACTGTAATTTTCTTGTTGGCTTTAATGGAACATGATTATTAATGTTTCCTTGGAGGATGCTCACTCATCTCATTTGAACTGTTGGCGAGCAGAAAATCATTTAAAAATGTACACTAATCACTGCTGTTTATCATATTTTATTTAAATATGGATCTGAAATGAATATATTTAAATGCAGCTTTTTGTTGTATTATTCAAAATGCTTCTTTCTGGAACAAAGCAATCGTGCTGCCGTGTTTTTAAAGAAATAAACATCTGTTCCTTCTGACTAAATTGACGGTGGCGTCACAGATCAGCCAAATTGAAATCTTAGTGACAATTTCTCTGAAGTTACTGAAACACAATTTGACTTCTGACAAGGGGGGATGCAATTTCCAAAAGAGAACATGCCATCAGTGGCATCCATCATTTGCATAATGAGGATACTTCCATTTCCAGCAGCAATGTTTGTGACAGCCTCCAACTAGAAGCCGCCACCGAGACCTGCGAGAAATGTCGATACAAATAATCCAGAAGAGCGGCGATCAGGGCAGCCATCAACCATCACGAGAACATGTCGTTTGGCGAACAGGAAGTGGCGTGATGCTCGGTGACCCCGGCACGGAATGGACGGAGGGCCCTTCCGCCCTGAGCTCCGACTTTGACGAAGTGCTCCGGAGCCTCTCTGATAGGATGGCTGAGCTGACGCCATGCGGCTCTTTTGCTCTAATTGTTGATTCAATTTGCTAATGACTAATTTGATTTAAGTGGCAGGCATATCTCTGTGTGCAGGGACCAAAAAAAACAAAAAAAAACAGAAGAAGTGGACCGGAGGTGGCGTGATGGCTTGTCACACGAAGGCTGCTTCGCCTATGAATATTCCATGAGAGTTCACACTTAATTGTTTCTGATTTGTTTATTTTTTTTAATGCACTGCTTTAGCGCACACTCCATCAGTCCCTGTGTTGACACCCCGTGCACCCGCCGCTGCCACCCCTCCTCCTGCGCCTGCTCCTCACCATCCCCCACAATTTCACAAGTGGTGCTCAGATGTCCGTCAAACGTAGGGATGAAGGATCACTACGAGTCGCTGGAGACCCTCGGCCGCTTTGTTCCCTGCCATTCACTGATCTGGAGGAGCCGATGAATTTCTCATTGCGCATTTCGGGCCCCCGTTCACCACCGCTACCTGTTGCCAATGCAAATGGATGCACAGATCTAAAGGAAGCGGATTGTTCCACGGGGAGTCCGCTGGCGTGCCGTTGGCCTCTTGGAGTGGACGTTTTACTTTTAAGCGTGACCCCGACCCGTGTAGTGAACAAGCGGCCGTTCAACACCATCTTTGGTGTTTGCAGACAGAATGATGGAACGTTTCAACAAAATCGATGTGCAACAGCAGCTCGGAAAGCAAGAGTACTCACCACATAAAAGCCTAGCGTCCTGGCGTCCAGCGGTTCTCTGCGTTTTTGTGAATTCCCTCCCTGCGCCGGCTCTCTCTTCCTTTTTATCCTCTCTTGATGGGCCTTTTGAGCCGCATGACTTGCAAATCGCAGCGAGATATTGAATAGGATTGACGTTTTTAGATGTAAATACAAAGAATATATCACATTTATGAAAAGTGTCTGGAAGTCTAATTATTGTATAATGACATTTCCGCCCTCTCAGATCTGCAGACATGTCGCCATGGAGATTATGACTAAATATGTCCATGCATTTATGTATTAATTCATCAGTGTGGGTTTTTATTTGGTGTTTGCTTGCGTATTCATTTATTAATTTATACATTTGGGTCGCTGGACAAAACAGGCCGCTGCGATGCTGAAACCTTCGTTTCAATGTGCCCGAGATGGCGCCGTGGACATCATCTCTCAGCCAATCAGATGAGTCAAGGCTGGAGTTTAAAGAAAGGCAAACTTTGCTCACTTATACAAGTTTTTTATGGAAAGAGTTGCTGGTGCAAATCTCCTGAGAGTTAGAGTTTAGGGCAGTTTATATTAGTTATGATAAATATACATTATTTAAAACATCTGTCACGCTCGGTTAAATAGCCTCGGTGTGGTTCAGTAACTTCACCAACCCAGGGCATCGAATATTTAATTATTGTACTAACAGAATAATGAAAAAGTCAATTTCCACACCAACGCCGTGTATGCAGAAGACAATTGCGTTTGTAATATCTGCATGTGAAATCTTGGTGCCTCGCAGCACTGCAAAGTCTCTGCATTACCATAGCTCTTCTCCTGACCAAGTCTGCTCCTCATACTCACTTGTCGTGGCTAATTACGTGTTTAACCCTGCACTGGCGAGCTTGTTTTACATTCAAATTTATGGGGACCTGGCTGATCTGAAGATGTAGGAATGAGTAGGAACACGGCGGTGAAGATCCGTCTTCTGGTAATTGATTATCCTCTCAGGAAAAAAAGAACAGCACAGCCTCCAGGGGTTGGAGTCGTTGACTTTTGACCTCTGACAGGTTGGAAAAATAAGAAGTAAAGGTCATGGCGGCGTGAACAGCGTGCACGTTATGTGTGTGTGTGTGCATTCACACTTTATAATTATGTAACATTTGTATTATATGAAATGCTTCCACGTGAACACGGTGCTGTGGTAATCATTTTCTGATGTTGTGGAATAAATAATTATGCATATGCTGTCAATATTTACATTTCGGCTGTTTAATTTAATTCTAATGGAAGTCCCTGGGCGATATGAGCAGCAGCTAACAGAGGAGATGTGATTAAAGCCTTCAGTGTTTACACGCTGCAGACATTTTCCTCACTTGTACAGTCAATTTCATCTCTTGTTGTCATCTCTCTAACCTGCTTTTAAGGACATCTTTTGATCCATTTTGTGAATCTGGCGTAAAGCAGAAAGTAAAGAACACAACAGTACAGTGTGCATGGACGGAAAGGATATTTTTACCAACTCGGCTTCACTGTGGAATCATTCTGCATGCTCTCTCTTCTGTACAGTGGTTCCTTTGTGTTATAAGAGCTGTGTGTGTGTGTGTGTGTGTGTGTGTGTGTGTGTGTGTGTGTGTGTGTGTGCGTGCAGTACCAGGCCGGGTCAAAGCAGCTTAGTTCCGATCTGTTGGGTGACCTGCCGGAGCCTCGCCAGCCTCACTGGCCCACATGATTTCATTATAGAGAGGTGAGGGCCATGGGCGCGCGCGCGCACACACACATACACACACACACACACACGTGCTGCAGCATCCATACACACAGGAGACTGGATAAAAGATACATATACAGGAAAATACTTATAAAAATACAATATTATTTATTATTATTATTATTATTATTATTATTATTATTATTATTATTATTATACAGAAGATACAGAATTCAGATGATGTAAAAGAAAAGAACATAATACAAAATGAAACTCACACATACAGTTGACAAATGAAATGCTATATTATGTCAAGACTTGTTCAATTTTTTTGTTAAATTGGAAACAAAATATGCACAACTAAGTGGCTGGAATAGTGTACAGTAACACAGGAAAATGTGAAACAGAGAACAGAACATAACACAAAATAAAACACACCAATACAAACATTTAGAGCAGCAACACACATAAAAATGTGAAACTGTAGAATAGAAAGTTATACACATAAACATCTCAAATGCACAAAAAATATGAAGAATACAAACTGAAATATACACCCATACAAACATCTCAAACAATAACAAAAAAAGTCAAACTAAAGAATACAAAATGAAATATAAACCTGTACAAACATCTCAAACAATAACACAAAAAATGTCAAACTGAAGAATACAAAATGAGATATAAACGCGTACAAACATCTAAAACAAAAACACACAAAAAAGTGTCAAACTGAAGAATACAACACGAGATATAAACCTGTACAAACATCTCAAACAATAACACAAAAAATGTCAAACTGAAGAATACAAAATGAGATATAAACCTGTACAAACATCTAAAACAAAAACACAAAAAAATGTCAAACTGAAGAATACAACATGAGATATAAACCTGTACAAACGTCTCACAACAAGAACACAAAAAAATGTCAAACTGAAGAATACAACACGAGATATAAACCCGTACAAACGTCTCTCAACAAGAACACAAACAATGTCAAACTGAAGAATACAACACAAGATATAAACCCGTACAAACGTCTCTCAACAAGAACACAAAAAAATGTCAAACTGAAGAATACAACACAAGATATAAACCCGTACAAACGTCTCACAACAAGAACACAAAAAAATGTCAAACTGAAGAATACAACATGAGATATAAACCCGTACAAACGTCTCAAACAAGAACACAAAAAAATGTCAAACTGAAGAATACAAATTGAAATATACACACACATACAAACATCTCAAACAATAACGCAAAAAATGTCAAACTGAAGAATACAAATTGAAATATACACACACATACAAACATCTCAAACAACAACACAAAAAATGTCAAACTGAAGAATACAAATTGAAATATACACACACATACAAACATCTCAAACAGTAACATACAAAAATGTCAAACTGAAGAATACAAATTGAAATATACACACACATACAAACATCTCAAACAGTAACATACAAAAATGTCAAACTGAAGAATACAAATTGAAATATACACACATATACAAACATCTCAAACAATAACACAAAAATGTCAAACTGAAGAATACAAACTGAAATATACACACACATACAAACATCTCAAACAATAACACAAAAAATGTCAAACTGAAGAATACAAACTGAAATATACACACACATACAAACATCTCAAACAGTAACACAAAAAATGTCAACCTGAAGAAAACAAACTGAAATATACACACACATACAAACATCTCAAACAATAACACAAAAAATGTCAAACTGAAGAATACAAATTGAAATATACACACACATACAAACATCTCAACAATAACAAAATACAATACAAGCTGAAATACACTCGACAAATTGAATGTTATATTTAATTATGTGAACCAGCCCCAAGAAACTTGATTTTAAATGGGAATCATAATGCGCACAACCACGTGGCTGGGACAGTGTGCAGGTACATCTATTCAGTAACACATAAAAATGTGAAACAAAGAACTGAACATAACGCATAATAAAATACATGCAAACATATAAAGCATCAACACACATAAACGTATGACACAAAAGGAAGTATGGATATACACTAGGGTTGGGACGACTATTGAAAATCATTAGTTGACTAGTCGGGTACCATTAGTCATCGACTAGTTGGCAAATAAATTTGATATTGAATGAATTAAGACAATTTCGAATCTTCATGGTGAAACTCAAATGTGACATTTATTTTAACAAATATAAGCACAAAATCACAAATACAACAAAACAGCACTAGCATGAAGACAATACCTGCATTAATTTACTAGACATAACCTACCCATTTGAACTGACTAACTCACCTGTCGAGGTTCAGACACGTCCTTCACTGAGTGAATGGAGCGGTGGGAGCTCCAGAAGCTCTGTCCTTTTAAGGGTTAATTGAACTTAAGAAATGACTTTCAACTAGTCATCTAATAAAAACAGTTGACCAGTCAGATGTTAGGTAGTTGTAGTCGACTATTACAACTCGTCGTCCCATCCCTAATATACACTCTACAAATGAGATATTCTATTTAATTCTGTCAACCAGCCCCGCAAAAAAAAAAAAAAAATGTTTAAGGGAACCATAATATGTGCAACCTGGGATACAGGAACATCAGTGCCATATATGGAATAGAAATCCCACAATCCAAAAGGGAGACACCTCTGTAGGTGGTTGAGAAAGACATTGCTAATGTTCTCTGGGACTTTGAGTTCTAAACAGACAAACAACTGCTGGCCAGCCAAGTAAACATAGTGATGGTTGACAAGGAGTTAGACGACCACAGTGGTGATAGATGTGACAGCTCCATCAGAAAGAAGGAGAAAATCAAGGAGTACCATGGACAGAGGCAATAACTGGAGCTGATGTGGAAGGTTAAGTCCAAAGTGGTCCCAGGAGCATTTGCATCTGTATCTTCCAAACTGAAGAGTCCAGGCACCACTTCAGAGCTCAGAGAGGAGCTGATTCCATTTTAGATCTGAATTTACCTCAAAATATTCATTTTTTGTCTCTCTGTTTTTTCAAAGTAGATTTTTTTTTTTTTTTTAATGAGAATCAGAAAAGAATGGAAGAATCTGGAGTGAACAAAGAGTAAAGTTCTGAAAGCCTTTGTTCAAAATGTAGTGATGAGTTGATTCATTTGAAAACTATTTCCTGATTTTGAATCATATTAGTGACTTTGGTAATGGCAGAGATCTGCACTTTCTGAGTCTCCTGTCTGGTTTTAAAAGGCAGTTTGACCCATAAAACCCACCTCCAATTTTGTTTAGCACATGTTTTATGCCAAATGTCCTCCGTCACACAACTCCACAGGACACTGACCACTTGGCCACCACATTGTTAATAATAATAATAATAATAATAATAATAATAATAATAATAATAAATGATGATGATAAAAAATGATGATGAGCATGCATACTGTAACAATGACTGAATTAATGGATTGTCATCCTGCTTTTGGAAAATGTTTTGTTACAGGATGTGAGCTTTGTGACGTGTTGGACTAAACACTATCACTAGATGGCGATCTTGGTTAAAGCTGTGTGGCACGTTGGGAGCACTTCACTCTGTGCACACTGCCCCTCTTTGTTGGACTGTGCACACTGCTTCTCTCCTTTGGTGTGCATGCTGCTTCACCCCACTGGAGTGTGCACGCTGATCCTTCACAATGCACAGTGCACCCTGAGTCTCCTCACTGGTCGGTGCACTCAGATCCTTCTCACTGCATCGTGCACGCTGATTCTCCTCACTGCAGTGTGCACGTTATAGAATCAGCATGCACAGTGCTAATCCTCCTCTCCAAAGTGTGCCTGCTGACATCTTGTAGAGCGAACAAACAGGATTTAGCTTTATTTTTGCTGAGGTTGGTGGTTTTCTTACATGCATGTTATATTCAAAACCCAGAATCACACTTAAGTGCACAAATGTATGAGATCACAAGTCAAATATTAGATTTTACAGTGCATCTGGAAAGTGGTCACAGCACTTCACTTTTTTCCTTATTTTATGTTACAGCCTTATTCCAAAATGGAGTAAATTAATTTTTTTCCTCAAAATTCTACTCACAACACCCCATAATGACAACATGAAAAAAGTGTTGTTTTTTTTTTGCAAATTTATTTAAAAAAAATTAAGAAATCACATTTACATACGTAAGTATACACATCCTTTGCTCATTATTTTGTTGATGCACTTTTGGCAGCAATCAGTCTCAAGTCTTCTTGAATATGATGCCACAAGCTTGGTGCACCTATCTTTGGGCAGTTTTGTCCATTCCTCTTTGCAGCACCTCTCAAGCTCCATCAGGATGGATGGGGAGCGTTGGTGCACAGCCATTTTCAGATCTCTCCAGAGATGTTCAGTTGGATTCAGGTCTGGGCTCTGGCTGGGCCACTCAAGGACATTCACAGAGTTGTCCTGAAGCCACTCCTTTGACGTCGTGGCTGTGTGCTTAGGGTCATTGTCCTGCTGAAAGATGAACCGTCGTCCCAGTCTGAGGTCAAGAGCGCTCTGGAACAGGTTTTCATCCAGGATGTCTCTATACATTGCTGCATTCATCTTTCCCTCAATCCTGACTAGTCTCCCAGTTCCTGCTTCTGAAAAACATCCCCACAGCATGATGCTGCCACCACCATGCTTCACTGTAGGGATGGTGCCTGGTTTCCTCCAAACATGACACCTGGCATTCACACCAAAGAGTTCAATCTTTGTCTCATCAGACCAGAGAATTTTGTTTCTCCTGGTCTGAGAGTCCTTCAGGTGCCTTTTATCAAATTCCAGGTGGGCTGCCATGTGCCTTTTACTAAGGAGTGGCTTCCGTTTGGCCACTCTACCATACAGGCCTGATTGGTGGATTTCTGCAAAGACATTGTAGTTATGGGGTATTGTGTGTAGAATTTTGAGGAACAAAATGAATTTCATCCATTTTAGAATAAGGCTGTAACATAACATGATGTGGAAAAAGTGAAGCGCTGTGAATACTTTCTTGATGTACCATAAACTGGAGAAGATTTTAGAGCAAACATAGAATCACATGACAAAAAGGTTCCATGTTAGGTTAGAAGTTGTTTCTCATAATGGATGAGGATAATCCAAGATACCAAATATCTGAGATCATCAGATACATTTTGATCTTATGCTATAGATGGAAAAGTGCTATATAAATGCAGTCTGTTTACCATCATCATACTGTACAGTGACCCATTGGAAATACCTGCTGCTCACCCCAAAATGTGAATCAGCTGCAAATCATGAATTCTATGCAAACTGTGAATTGCAAAAAGTGAATACTGAAGAAATATCTTCCAAAACGTGGACACAGGTCTTGCAAAACGTAAATTGCAAAATGAGAATTTCTTCACGATTTGGCGTATGTGCTTGGCTGAGGAGCCAATGGTGTGAAGCCACCATCTGTGGGATTATGACTGTGCACCTCTCACTTTCAATACACCATGGGGGTTTGCACCACCCCTCGACTCGCGTGCGTCGTGGATGGATGAACAATCCAACGCTTGGTGAATTCTGTTCCATGATGATCAAAAGAGTTGACATCGAAGGATCAAAAAGTGGTATCGTGATGAACGCTTGGTTGCGACAAGCCAGTTCTCTCTGTGGTAACTTTTCTGACACATCTTGCTTAAAACCCAAAAAGTCAGAAGGATCGTGAGGCCCAGCTTTCACAGTTTGTATTCTTACTGAAACTCAAGATCAAGCGAGCTTTTGCCCTTCTGCTCCACAAGAGGTTTCACTCCTCCCTGAGTTCACCTTAGGACACCTGCGTTACTGTTTGACACGTGTACTGTCACAGTCAAAGTCCCCAACTGCCACTGTCCCTGGAGCGGATTACGCCCAGTGGGGACGGGCATTTAACACCAGAAGCGAGAACCCGCTGGGGGCTCGCCTCACCGGCGACCTGTGGTGATAGGGTTTGTGATCAAGATTTCCTGAAGTAATTGATCCGTAAAGTGAAATCCGTAAACTGCTTAAACTGAAAAAAATATATACATCATGAATGGTATCCACGTTTTGCAACTTACGTTTTGCGAGACCTGCGTTCACATTTTGTGCGATATTTTATTCATGGTTTGCAGCAAAAATTGTTAACGGTTTGCAGATATTCACAATTTGCGTAAATTTTCATTAATGGTTTGCGGATAATTCACAATTTCTGTTTTGGGGGGTTAACAACTCTCTCTCATCTGTGTTGTGTCTGTTGTGACTCCTCCCACTTCTTCACTTAAGATTCAAAATCACAGTCTCCAGCATGGGAGGCGAACACTCTGACACCAGTCGGCTAAAAACCCCGGCTCTAGTCTGAGTGGCCAGAAAAGCCTTTAGTTGTCGGGGAGTGAGGCTGATTGACTACCATATGCACAGCAACCCCTGCTGGCCTCCGTCACACACACAAGATGTGAACCAACAACACGCTGTGAGGAATCAATATGGAAGTTGTTAGACTTCATGTTTGTCAAAAGCAGTTTTTCAACTTTATTTAATTAAAGTGTAGTTTAAAAATGGTATTCCACTTTTTCAGCCCTGCTGAAAAAACATCAACAAACAACCAACTGGTTTAAGTGTTGTTTGTCACTTTGCAAAATGAAGATGGTCCGTGATGTAATTAATGGACCCCCCCCCCCACCCGAACCTGTATTACAGATGTCTTACAGTTCAAACATTTTTTAGAGCTCTTTAAGCTTTAAACCCACTTCATATATATATATATATATTAAAAACATTTTAAAAACATTTTGAAACAAATTTTAAATGCCATGTAAGCAGTTCGTCTGGGACTGGACTGAGACCATCTCCTCTGATGGGTTCCAGTCCAATTGCTTTGGTCTTGACCAAAGTGTGATTACTGTGGTTACACCTTCCAAAACAAATTGCACCAAGGGGAAAACCGCACCAGGGTTCATTATAACCAGCCAAACAAGAGCTGGTGTGAATGCACCCGAAAATTCAACAGGATCTCCTTTGGCCTATGCCCCGCCCCCTCACTAACATACATTAAAATTGTCTTTTGGATGTTGGAAAGTACAAATGTGTCTGATCAAGTCAATACTGGTCATTCTGTCAGCACAGCAGAGTTTTTTTTTAAGATTATTTTTCTGTTAATTGACTAATCAATTCAGTGATGTTTGTGTTGCTGTGCTGGTTAACGATGTGTAGAACTTTAACTGTTGAAAACTATTAGCACTTTTAAGTTGGGTGTGTTGTGGAATAATTAAACTATTAGCAGAAAACAAGGGACGGAAGACTTTGGGGGATGTTCTGTTTTTGTTTTTAGCTGATGATAAAAACTAAAATTCTTTGTTGAAATTACTGAATGTAGCTGAAATGTATCTACATATTTCAAGCCATACCTGCTGTCAATCACCATAAAAATAGAAACATCTGAGCAGTAGAAACCTTTACATGGTTCATTTGCATGACAGCTGTAGCATGTTATCAGACCTGTAGGTGGTGCTGCAGGACTGAGCCATTCTTTAAGTTGCCAAAAAGAAGATCATGTGCCAGTACCTGGTTGTATGACCCATTGTTGCTGGGCGCACATTTCCCTCTTCTTGAATTTGATCAATAGGACAGTTGCACTTAGAATGTTAACAAAACATAAAACAGCTAGATTTTTTTTTTCTTCATTTTAAATTGCTAGCTAGCTACTGGCTGATAAACGCAACAGCACCCAGACTTCTTGACTCCAGCCAGTTGTGATACCTTGATTGTCAGTGGTTGCAATGCATGCTGGTCAGCATAGGATGTATTGAATAAGATCAGCTTTTTCTGGTTATAGTCCATCAATTTGCATATTTCTACACCAAAGCCAACAAGGACCTTTGTTTTACAGAATGACCCCCTCATTGGCAATCAACTTGTAGTCAATTATGTAGGTGGTGCTGAACTTGCTGAACTGAATAAGTTCAGGATGACTGCTAGGCTAAGGCAAGCTGTATAAGCAGTCATTATAAAAGTGTCTTTACATTTAGTGAGATAAACATGCACGTTTCCCACATCCTTCTAATGACATTTACCTGTTAAGTGGCAAAAAGAAGTAGTTTGTTTTGAGGTTTAGTAGCTTGCCTCACTCAATAACATGATGTAGCCAGTTTGCCTGTAATGCGACTGCTTTCTAAATCAATTCTGCACTCATTAAATTAGTTTTTCTGAAAAAAATGCCTTAACATGTAAAAGTTGAGCCTAGGTTGAAAAATGTCAATCCCCTTTACTAGACTTAAAACTAATCTTTAATTATACCTGCTACATTGTTTCTCACAGTGCTTAATATTAAATCATCTGGTCATTTAATTCTAAAAATGCAGTTACATTTTTTGATGTTTGTCTTCAACAACATTCTGTTGCAAACAACCAAAGATCCAGTTTGAACCCAGAAGTTGCAACCTTTCCAGAAACTGGAGTTCTTTTCACTGTAGCAAAGTTGTTTTTTGCACCAATTGCTTTATATATATATATATATATATATATATATATATATATATATATATATATATATATATATATACACACTCAACAAAAATATAAACGCAACACTTTTGGTTTTGCTCCCATTTTGTATGAGATGAACTCAAAGATCTAAAACTTTTTCCACATACACAATATCACCATTTCTCTCAAATATTGTTCACAAACCAGTCTAAATCTGTGATAGTGAGCACTTCTCCTTTGCTGAGATAATCCATCCCACCTCACAGGTGTGCCATATCAAGATGCTGATTAGACACCATGATTAGTGCACAGGTGTGCCTTAGACTGCCCACAATAAAAGGCCACTCTGAAAGGTGCAGTTTTATCACACAGCACAATGCCACAGATGTCGCAAGATTTGAGGGAGCGTGCAATTGGCATGCTGACAGCAGGAATGTCAACCAGAGCTGTTGCTCGTGTATTGAATGTTCATTTCTCTACCATAAGCCGTCCATACCATAAGACTATCACAGATTTAGACTGGTTTGTGAACAATATTTGAGGGAAATGGTGATATTGTGTATGTGGAAAACGTTTTAGATCTTTGAGTTCATCTCATACAAAATGGGAGCAAAACCAAAAGTGTTGCGTTTCTATTTTTGTTGTGTATATATATATATATATATATATATATATATATATATATATATATATATATATATATATAAAGTTAAACTCTGCCAGAAGAATGAAAAACAATTCAAATCCCATGTTTTTCATTTAATTCTGGTTCCAATTTACTTAATATATTCAGTTTTGGGCCATTTAAAATTTTCAGTTTCAATTCAGTTTCAATATATTTTCATTTATATAGTGACAAATCACAACAAAGTTGCCTCAAGGCACTTCACACAAGTAAGGTCTAACCTTACCAACCCCCAGAGCAAACACACAGGCCACAGTGGTAAGGAAAATCTCCCTCTGATGATTTGAGGAAGAAATATCAATATTTCATTATAAAATTGAAAAACAGACTCTTATTTATTTATTAATTTACTTACAAATTTTTGAATTACTGCTCCATATAGTGAGCAAGGGCCTTTTTGCCAACCCACTGTCACGCCAAGTTGGTGATGGCATCACAATATGTAATTTTATCTATTAGTTTGTGATATATCATGAAATATGGTAGATTTTCTTGACGGGTTCACAAAATATGGGGTGACATGGGGCAACGGTAGTGGAGGCGTGGGAGGGGTGGGGATTATGATTAGGGTTAAAATTAGAGGTGGGCGATACCGGGAATTTTGGTATTGATCAGATACCAAGGAAATACAGGCCCAGTATCGCTGATATCGATACCGATACTTTTTCATATTTAAGCTTCATAGATCCAAAGGATCCAAAAGACCTACAATAGAATTTCACCAAACATTGTACGTGACAACAAAATACTTTATTATCACAATCAACATTTTTGTTTAAAACAATATCACTCAACACAACTTAAAACAAAATCTCCTGAGGTTGAGGGCTGACAAACAACAATACAAGGGTGTGCTGCTCCGTGTTGTGTGACACAGCGCAGCGCTGCTCTTACAGATAGAGAGTACACTTTGATGAGTCTGTGTGTGCAGCAGTCAGTGCGTGTGGGAGAGAAAAAAGCTTGAGTATCGA
This sequence comes from Thalassophryne amazonica, assembly GCF_902500255.1. Taxonomy (NCBI): domain Eukaryota; kingdom Metazoa; phylum Chordata; class Actinopteri; order Batrachoidiformes; family Batrachoididae; genus Thalassophryne; species Thalassophryne amazonica. The sequence goes on from NC_047103.1 coordinate 165,863,771, forward strand.
TCTTTTTACATGAGGATTGTTCAATATCAATACCAGCGTTGGTATCGATATTATCGATATTAGGATCGATCCACCCACCTCTAGTTAAAATTAGTCAGCTGCAGGTGACTGTGTCAAGAAAATGTACTACATTTCGTGAAGGTATCGTGACAACAACAAAACCCGTGAAACTGGGCTTCATTTTCAGTATTTTGTTCAATCTTTTGGAAAATAAATTCATAAATAAAAGCTTTAAACTTATTTTGTGGAATGATTAAACTTACCAGAAGGAAGAACCAGTTCCATTTTGGTGTTGATCGTGATTTGGATGTGGATTCTGGATAATTCTACATGCAAAAATAATGTAACTGCTTTTTTTGTCAACTGTTCCCACAAAACGTGGTTGTCCAAATCAGAAAAATACAATTTGTCTTAAATTGTTTAAACCTGCTTTTCTCATTTAAACAACTTCATTCATGAGATGAGATATACTTTATTGATCTCACAGTGGAGAAATTATGTTTACACTCCAGTTACCTCAGACAGTAATTAGTCCACAATTATTACTTGTACATTTAGTGGATTCGGGTGACGTAACTGAAAGAAATCCTTCATGTTAGCATGTATATTTTCATTTATGCATCTTTACAAAAATATTTTGATGGAATTTTTGAAAACCAACCCATTGATCTTGATGAAACCCGCCGATCATTCTGTGTCAGTCAGCAAGTGAACTCTGTTTCCAATCCAGATATGAGTTGTGCACATTCAGACAGAAGGTGGTATTAAAGTTGTTGGATTTGTAGGAAACAGCATCAAACGTTCAGGAATTTTCACTGCGACACAAAACTCCAGGGTTGTTTGACTTTGGCAGAGGGATGCACTCTGTGTCCTTGTAGTTTAATAACTCCAAAACCAATGCACGTGAATAACGATGTGAGCCACTGCACCTCCGCATAACTAACATTAAATGCAATGTGCAGCAGGTCCAGACGGTGATCCAGACCTGGCATTGTCTTGCGGCTGAGGTGTGTGTGCTCTCTAACGAGTGCTGCTCTCCTCTGGCCTTCCACACGAATACCTGATTAGTTGCAGGTACAAAACACAGGAATGAAAAAACCCTTAAAGGTTGTTTTTTTGTTGTAATTTATTTGCATATCACGCACACATACCATCACTGCACCTCATCACTTCGATCTCCGCCTCTTTCCAATCTTCCTCGCCGTCTTTACATCAACACCTTTTTCATCCTTTCTTGTATTTTCTCCTCTCTTGCTGTGCACGTTGTCATTCTCTCACCATAATAGCGTTTCTGTGCCTTCATGTTGCCAGTTGTTTGCTTGAAACGTAATCTGCAGATGTAACGGAGGAAGAAATTGAGTCTAACAAATGGCTTGAAAGGCTCACGCGGCATATCAAACCCCAGCCGACAAAGGCAGACAAAACGCCTGGCTTTTTTTTTCCCTCCCCTCAACATCTGAAGTTGATATTTCCAACAGAATGGCGCGCGGCTGACGTTGTGTGAATAAAGAGCGCTGCGTTTGCCGCTGTTGTGTTGTGTTACGCTGTCATTTCAACTTGAATGGGAAAGTTGAGGCCTGATTGTTTGGCTTAGCTGTTGGGGAGAAATGGGTTTGTTTGATTAACATTTTACATTTTACACGCGCGTGTCACTTTCAACACCGTTGCTGCTTTGAGGAAAAATCATTCACTGCAGCACGCAAAAGTTTGGGAAGCAAGGGGCTTTTATACATTTCAGTTTTTATGTCATCAAATGTGTAAAATAACATATTCAGGTTTCCCTGTATTAAAAATAACAATAATAATTTCTGCAACATGTTATAAAATAAAATGTATACTTGCTGTCAGCCTTTGGTATAACACAGCTACATCATCACTTTTACAGCCAGCTTTATTTTGACGAATTAGGACGAAATCATGAACATTTCCAAGTCAAGTCCAAGCTGTTTATATTCATCAGGAGTCACCAACCCTGCTGCTGGAGATCACCTGACCTGAAGGCTTTACAACTCTACAGGCTCTGCCCACTGCTAATTAACGAAGTTGGAGAACCAGCGCATTGTGAAGGCTTTGGCTGTTCTGTTGCTGATTACGGCGTTCCAGAGTGGGGTGAAAAAGGATTTTGTTCAAATGGATCAAATAGAGTCTTGGATTTCTTATGTGCTTTCTGTCAAACTGCAGTTTTCTTTGTCGTTTCAGTATTCCACTCCACAGTGTCTAAGTGTGTGGCTTCAGGCTGCTCACTTCGCATCGGGATCCAAAAACAAACAAACAAACAAATAAACAAAAACGTGCCTTCTTCAAAGAGCTTATGAAGTTACAGTGTCACAGGACAGCGTTGTTTAGTGACACTAGTATCTTTGCAGGAGAACGAAGGTCCAAGTTTGGCGTGTTCTGGTGTTATTTCTCTTACTGTATGGTCAGGGGACCTTTTCTATAAACCTTTGCCTTATCTGCTTTACAACTGGCCAGAGCAAGAACACTCTGCAAGAGATTTATAGGAGTCAAAGTCAACAATGAAGTGAAGAATTCAGCAGAATAAATGCAGCATAAAATACAATGGACTTTGTAGTTTTCTGTCAACATGGAATTCAAGCAGATAGTTCCTGTTTTCAGAGAGAAATGATGCGAAAATGCTACATAAATCACCACACAGTGACCTGAAGAGGTACTGATCAAGAATAAATATGTCACCAGTTGGGAGTGAAAATGTGTAGTAGCAGCATAGCAGCAGTGTGCCAGACCACACCTCATTTTTAAGTCCAACACACCCATGGATGTGCATGTGCACTTTGATGCTTAAAGAATGTAGGTGTTTGGCATAAAATGACTGTCGGTTGGACATGAGCAATGACACTGCTTTGTACCTGATGGAATATAGCTCCCAAACATCCAATTATCTGCTCACATTCCGCACAAAGCTTTAAAACTTAGTTCTGGTGTCAACAGACAGTGAGCCTGAGATTACTGCAAATGTAGTTAAAATCGTTTGGTGAAATGTTCTGCAGTGGTTGAGCCAATCACCTGACCCAAATCCATCTGAGCATTTCCTGAAGGTGAAAGGGATCGTGACCGAGCAGGTACTATATAGACCCCCCGTGGGTGTCAAAATCCAAGTCCTCATCCCCGTTGTGACACCTAGATAATGGATCATGTAGGGAATTGCCTGTTGGGGTGAAACACAGTGGGGCCCCTGTGTACCTTGTGGCTGTTACAGTAGCCATGAACACCCAATAGGAACCCTGAACATGAGGCTCTGGGGAACAAGAAGTCCTCAAGTGTGGATCAGGCAGAAGAGGTGATGGCTTGTCAAACAGCAGCTGCGAGGGCAGATGAAGACTGCAGCAGATCAGATCCTGATTGTCTGGGATTTCCCAACCACTGGACCAGGCTAAGGATCTGTCAAGGACCCTGTGTGTGTTGGTGTACCCACTTTAAACAAACTCACACACACGTGTCTGTAGCTCGACCCTGGATAACCCTGTCTGGGAATCGATCAAGAGATGATCTTCCTTGCCACAGAGGGATTGCCAGGAGAAACTGTAGACCCAACACTAAGCACCTCCTCCAGTCCACATGCACATACACATGTATGTTTACGTGGGTGCATGCAAAACTCAACTGCAGAAGGTTCAAATCCCACCCCTGCCACATTTCTCCATGTGAAGTGGAGTTGCGTCAGGAAGGGCATCCAGTGTAAAACTTGTGCCAATTCAACATGCAGATCCACCTTGGATTTGCTGTGGCGACCCTGAGTGCAAACAAGGGAGCAGCTGAAGGGACTTACTATATACACACACACACACACACACACACACCACACACACACACACACACACACACACACACACACACACACACACACACACACACACACACCACACACACACACACACACACCTTTTTTCTACCTTTCCAATTCCAAAAAAGATCCTTGTGTTATGACTTTACTCTACATGTGCATTTATAATTTTGGCAAATTTAGAACAGGCAAACCTTTACACTGGGGCTTGGACCCATGTTGGGAACCAGGGCTGCGGACAGGTGCAGTAGATGTCTGGTAGCGTGTCACCAGAGAAGAAACGTAGCATCTGGTGACATCTGTGGCTTCAGAAATCAGGCTGCAAGGAATCTTCAAACCAAAATGGACAAGTTCTTACTTTCCGTTACAAACAAACAAACCAAATGGTTGTAATTCCAAGACTGTTCAAATAATTTCAATGTAAATACTTTCAAATTAAAGCTATTTGCTTTCATCTCCCATATGCTGTGGTAAACGGTTAAAATATCAACTTGTCAATAGCCAACTATTTCTGGACCTCACGCTATCTGTGGTTAGCCTGCACACACAGAGTCTATGTGAAATTAGCCTAACAGCGACCGTGATTACGGTTATTACTGCACAGCACCACGACCCGCACATTACCTCAATTTGTGTTTGTGCGCCCAAACCGCAGCACAGCGCTACTGCAGCAGACGAATAATCTCTAGGTTTCACTAATGTGCAGTGATAACCTTGTTTTGAATCTCCAAATTGCCTCCCAGTTCACAAAAAAATCACATTACATATCCACGCAGCGTCCCATTTGGAGAGAGGAGCAGCTAGCTTAATGCTCAGACAGCTGCTCTTGCAAATCTCCTGTAATGTGCTGTAATGTAGGACGGCGGTCCAGAAAGGGTCGTACCGTGGCAAACAGAAGGTAAAATACTGAGTGGAAAAATGGATGTGAAACACTGAATTACAATTCGAGGCAATTTGGAGCCTCTGAAAACAAAATACAGGAGAAATGTGGTTAATATGAACGTTAGCATGAATCAAGCTTTCAGCCTTTTTCTAGGTTTTGTGGAAAACCACCTCCTGTATGTTATACCTTGCTTCTCAGTGAGCTAGCATCAGTCGTGCACTTGCTAACTACTGTTAGCTAAGGGATACCAAATGTGAAATTCATACTGGAATGTTCTGTTAGCTGTGACTAATTTAATCGTACTCTTAAGGGAAAGGCACGAGACAGCAATGAACTTGTGAAGCCTAAGCTGCTAACAAACTGATTCCAGGAATTGCTGGATTTTTTTTTTTTTTTTTTTTAATTGTGAGACATTCCAGAATTAGAGGACATTTGCTGTCCCCCACCTGATATTTAAAATACTTTAGTCCAAAATAACAAAATATATCACATAACCTGCCAATTAAACTGTCGGAAAGCAAAATATAATAATTTGCTGGAAAGAAATTGCGTCTTTTGTTGTGTGGGCCGCTGAAGAGGAGGTACTGCTGGCCCACCACCACCAGAGGGCGCCCTGCCTGAAGTGCGGGCTTCGGGCACGAGAGGGCGCTGCCGCATTGCAGATCCAACCGGGAGTGACAGCTGTCACTCATCACCCTGCCAGCTGTCACTCATCAGCCATCATCACAAAAGCCGGGCAGCATCTTTACCTCACTGCTGAGATATCGCCTGTAAATCGAGGTAAACTCTCAGCCGTTTAACTGTGCCATATTGCACATAATCGTTTGCTTAATCTTTTAGAAGGACCTGTTTGCTTTTGTCAGCGGGAGGCTGATTCAGTCGTCGACGGCAGGGTGCGGGATCACACCCTTCATGACTCGTAAGACAAGCAACTGGTCGAGTGTAGCGGATTGACTGTGTTCAGTATTGCGGAGGTGGAGGTGTTGTTTCCCACCTGCATGAACTGGACTATTCCGAGGAGTTACTGAGTATCTCCACTCACCTCTTTTTTCTGTTTTGTTTCCTGCCAGCAGTACCAGATCCGACAGCTGGAGACGGTGGCCACCTGGGGAGATTAGGACTTGGCGTCTCCTGTGTGTTTCTAGATCCGGTGGCAGTGGAAATCGTGTGGGGCCCGGCTCTTCTCTGGACGGTGCTCTCCTATCCTCAAGCCTGCCCACATGCCACCTTCATGTAATTGACTGTAATCTAAATTCTGTTTCTGTCTGTATTCCGTTGTGCACATTTACAACAGTAAATTGTTATTTTTTTGGCTCATCCATCGTCCTGTTTATTTACGCCCCCTGTTGTGGGTCCGTGTCCCTACACTTTCCCAACAGGATATCTCGGCCAATGTCATGGATTCCGAGGGGCGTCAACCATCTGTTGAACAACCAATGGAAGAGCAGGGTGCACAGGCGCCAGCAGGAGGCGTGTTAGGTGAGTTGCAGCACATCTTAACCGCCTTCACTGCTCGGATGGACTTAGTGACCGAGCAGAGCAATATACTCAATCGCAGGATGGAGGCTCTCACCGCGGAGGTGGAAGCGCGTGCACAGGGCACGGCTGCAGCTCCTCCTCCTGCTGTCCTGGTGCCGAATATAGACGTTCCACTGGTCGTTCAATGAACCCCCCCACCATCCCCTGAAGCATACATAAGTCCCCCGGAACCGTATGGAGGTTGTGTAGAGATGTGCGCAGACTTCTTAATGCAGTGTTCGCTTGTCTTTGCACAGCGTCCCGTCATGTACGCGTCGGAGTCAAGCCGGGTGGCTTATGTGATTAATTTGCTTCGAGGTGAGGCATGCGCCTGGGCTATGGTGCTTTGGGAGCAGAATTCACGGCTCCTAAAGGTGTATACTGAGTTTGTGAGGGAGTTCAGACTGGTGTTCGATCACCCACATAGAGGCGAGACCGCATCAACGGTGCTGCTGTCTATGAGACAGGGGCGTCGGAGCGCAGCCGAGTATGCAGTCGACTTCCGCATCGCGGCTGCAAGGTCCGGCTGGAATGCTGCTGCACTCCGCGCTGCCTTTGTAAATGGACTGTCTCTGGTCCTAAAGGAGCATCTGGTGGCTAAGGACGAGCCGCGGGATTTGGACGGGCTTATTGATCTAGTCATACGGTAAGACAATCGGTTAGAACAACGCCGTCGGGAGCGAGACGAAGGACGCGGCCGGGCACGCGCCGTCCCTCCCCCTTCCGGGTCCGAAAAGGTTCTGCCCTCCCCACGCTCCACAGCCTCAGCGCTCCGTATGGCAACAGCTCCCCCTGCTGACATTGCTAGGGAGACGAGCAGGGCCAAAAGGAGATCAGATGACAGAATGAGGAGGCTGACCTGCGGGGAGTGTTTTCTCTGCAGCTCAAAAGAGCATATACAGAAAAACTGCCCCAAACGGCCAAAACGACAAGACGCGCCGTTAGAGACTGGGCTAAGGGTGGGTCATAACATTCACGTGGGACATACACGCATATCTGCACGTCTCCCAGTTACGATCCTGAGTGGGGATCTAACCCTTCAGGCCCCAGCACTGGTGGACACGGGGTCAGAAGGGAATCTGCTGGACAGCAGATGGGCAAGGGAAGTAGGGCTCCCTCTGGTGGTGCTCCCTTCACCATTGAAGGTGCGGGCACTAGATGGCACCCTATTGCCTTTAATCACACACAAGACATTGCCATTAACTCAGGTAGTATCTGGGAATCATCGGGAGGAGATTGAGTTTTATGTGACTCCTTCTACCTCCCGCGTGATTTTGGGCTTCCCGTGGATGATAAGACACAATCCCCAGATTGATTGGCTGTCTGGGGTTGTGGCTCAGTGGAGCGAAACCTGCCACCGGGAGTGTTTAGGATCCTCGGTTCCCCCTGGTGTGACGGCTAATGAGGAGGCTAAAGTCCCCCCCAATCTGACGGCGGTGCCCGAGGAGTACCACGATCTTGCTGACGTCTTCAGCAAAGATCTGGCACTCACTCTTCCCCCGCACCGTCCATATGATTGCGCCATTGCTTTGATCCCGGGCGTTGAGTACCCGTCCAGCAGGCTGTACAATCTCTCACGCCCAGAGCGCGAATCAATGGAGACCTACATCCGGGACTCATTAGCTGCCGGGCTGATCCGGAACTCCACCTCCCGGATGGGTGCTGGTTTCTTTTTTGTGGGCAAGAAAGACGGCGGACTCCGTCCATGCATTGATTACAGAGGGCTGAACAAGATTACGGTTCGCAATCGATACCGTTGCCCCTGTTAGATTCAGTGTTCACGCCCCTGCATGGAGCCAAAATCTTTTCAAAGTTGGATCTTAGGAATGCGTACCACCTGGTTCGGCTCCGGAAGGGAGACGAATGGAAGACGGCATTTAACACCCCATTAGGTCATTTTGAGTACCTGGTCATGCCGTTCGGCCTCACTAACGCCCCCGCGATGTTCCAAGCTTTGGTTAATGATATCTTGCGGGACTTCCTGCTCCGATTCGTCTTCGTATATCTAGACGATATACTCATCTTTTCCCCGGATCCTGAGACTCATGTCCAGCATGTACGTCAGGTCCTGCAGCGGTTGTTGGAGAACCGGCTGTTTGTGAAGGACGAGAAGTGCGAGTTTCACCGCACTTCTTTGTCCTTCCTGGGGTTCATAATCTCCTCCAACTTCGTCGCCCCTGATCCGGCCAAGGTTGCAGCGGTGAGAGATTGGCCCCAACCAACAAGCCGTAGGAAGCTGCAACAGTTCCTCGGCTTTGCGAACTTCTATAGGAGGTTCATCAAGGGGTACAGTCAGGTCGTTAGCCCCTTGACAGCCCTGACCTCCTCCAAAGTCCCCTTCACCTGGTCGGATCGGTGCGAGGCCGCATTCAGGGAGTTGAAACGCCGGTTCTCGACTACACCAGTTTTGGTGCAGCCCGATCCTAACTGCCAGTTCATGGTTGAAGTGGACGCCTCTGACTCAGGGATAGAAGCCATGTTGTCCCAGAGCGGAGAGTCTGATAAGGTCCTCCACCCATGTGCCTATTTTCATGCAGGTTGACCCTGGCGGAGCGGAACTATGATGTGGGCAATCGGGAACTCCTCGCGGTGAAAGAGGCACTAGAGGAGTGGAGACATTTGTTGGAGACAGCTGTGGTGCCATTTACGGTTTTCACGGACCACCGGAACCTGGAGTACATCAGGACCGCCAAGCGGCTGAACCCCAGGCAAGCCCGCTGGTCACTGTTCTTTGGGCGTTTTGACTTCTGGATCACCTATCACCCCGGGACCAAGAACCAAAGATCGGATGCCCTGTCCCGGGTCCACGAAGACGAAGTCAAAACAGAGCTGTCGGATCCGCCGGAATCCATCATTCCTAAGTCCACTATCGTGGCCACCCTCACCTGGGACGTGGAGAAGACCGTCCCAGAGGCCCTGGCATGGAACCCGGACCCAGGAAAAGGACCGAAGAACCGCCTCTACATAACACCAAAAGCCAGAGCTGCAGTCCTGGACTTCTGCCACGGTTCCAAGCTCTCCTGCCATCCAAGGGTGCAAAGGACCATGGCGGTAGTCCGGCAGCGCTTCTGGTGGGCGTCCATGGAAGCCGACGTCCAGGACTATGTCCAGGCTTGTACCACCTGCGTAAGGGGCAAAGCTGACCATCAACGGGAACAGGGACTCCTCCAGCCGTTACCTGTGCCCCATCGCCCCTGGTCCCACATCGGTCTGGACTTCGTCACGGGCCTCCCGCCGTCCCAGGGCATGACAACCATCCTCACGATAGTGGACCGGTTCTCCAAGTCGGCCCACTTCGTGGCCCTCCCGAAGCTCCCTACGGCCCAGGAGACAGCAGACCTCCTGGTCCACCACGTCGTTCGTCTGCATGGGATACCTACAGACATCGTCTCCAATCGTGGTCCCCAGTTCTCCTCCCAAGTCTGGAGGAGTTTCTGCAGAGAACTGGGGGCCACCGTGAGCCTCTCGTCCGGGTATCACCCGCAGACTAACAGACAGGCAGAACAGGCCAACCAAGAACTGGAACAGACTTTACGCTGTGTGACATCCGCGCACCCGACGGCCTGGAGTGAACATCTGGCCTGGATCGAGTACGCGCATAACAGCCAGGTGTCCTCTGCCACCGGCCTCTCCCCGTTTGAGGTGTGTCTGGGGTACCAGCACCCATTGTTTCCTGTGGTGGAGGGAGAGGTCGGTGTGCCCTCGGTCCAGGCCCACCTGCGACGATGCCGTCGGGTGTGGCGCACCACCCGTTCTGCCCTGTTGAAGGCCTGGATGAGGGCTAAGGCTCATGCAGACCGCCGGCGTTCCACGGCCCCTGCATACCAGCCCGGGCAGGAAGTGTGGCTATCAACGAAGGACATACCCTTGCAAGTGGACTCCCCGAAACTGAAGGAACGCTTCATTGGTCCCTTCAAGGTCCTCAAGATCATCAACCCAGCCGCAGTGAAGCTCCAACTCCAAGCTTCACTGCGGATCCACCCTGTTTTCCATGTGTCCAGACTGAAACCACACCACACCTCACCCCTCTGTGCTCCCGGACCGGCGCCGCCTCCTGCCCGGATCATCGACGGGGAGCCGGCTTGGACGGTGCGCTGGCTCCTGGACGTCCATCGGAAGGGCCGGGGGTTCCAGTACTTGGTGGACTGGGAGGGGTATTGACCCGAAGAACGCTCCTGGGTGAAGAGGAGCTTCATCCTGGACCCGGCCCTCCTGGCCGATTTCTACACCCGACACCCCGACAAGCCTGGTTGTTGAGGGGGGGGTCCTGTTGTGTGGGCCGCTGAAGAGGAGGTACTGCTGGCCCACCACCACCAGAGGACGCCCTGCCCGAAGTGCGGGCTTCAGGCACGAGAGGGCGCTGCCGCATTGCAGATCCAACCGGGAGTGACAGCTGTCACTCATCACCCCTGCCAGCTGTCACTCATCAGCCATCACCACAAAAGCCGGGCAGCATCTCTACCTCACTGCCCAGATATCGCCTGTAAATCGAGGTAACCTCTCAGCCATTTAACTGTGCCGTATTGCACGTAATCGTTTGCTTAATCTTTTCAGAAGGACCTGTTTGCTTGTGTCAGCGGGAGGCTGATTCAGTCGTCGACGGCAGGGTGCGGGATCACACCCTTCATGACTCGTAAGACAAGCAACTGGTCGAGTGTAGCGGATTGACTGTGTTTAGTATTGCGGAGGTGGAGTTGTTGTTTCCCACCTGCATGAACTGGACTATTCCGAGGAGTTACTGAGTTACTGAGTGTCTCCACTCACCTCTTTTTCTGTTTTGTTTCCTGCCAGCAGTACCAGATCTGACAGCTGGAGACGGTGGCCACCTGGGGAGATCAGGACTTGGCGTCTCCTGTGTGTTTCCAGATCCGGTGGCAGTGGAAATCGTGTGAAGCCTGGCTCTTCTCCGGACGATGCTCTCCTATCCTCGAGCCTGCCCACACGCCACCTTCATGTAATTGACTGTAATCTAAATTCTGTTTCTGTCTGTATTCCGTTGTGCACATTTACAACAGTAAATTGTTATTTTTTTGGTAAAGGAAGTGACCTCAGTATTAAGTTATTGCAAGCAGAAAATATTTTAGTTCGTAATAGTCCATTTATTTGCCAGCCACAGCTCATCCCACACTTCCCTCAGCCAAGTCCTGTAGCTCTTCCTGGGGATCCAGAGGCGTTCCCAAGCCACCTGGGAATTATAATCTCTCCAGCATTCTCTGTTTCGCAGTTGTGAATCTTGCGCCATCTCGCGGTCCGTGACTCACACGAGAGGCCAGTTTCAGCAGAGTTCCGGTTCAGGGTACAGTGTAAACAAACCTTGTGAAGTATGGACATCAAAACAAACAACAAGACATCGCGGCACAGCTTGGGGAGGTGATGCTCTAGTGGTTAAAGCGTTGGGCTTGAGACAAGAGGATCCTCGGTTCAAATCCCAGCCTGACCGGAAAATCACTAAGGGCCCTTGGTCAAGGTCCTTAATCCCCTAGTTGCTCCCGGTGTGTAGTGAGCACCTTGTATGGCAGCAGCCTCACATCAGGGTTAATGTGAGCATCTGATGCAGATGGAAAAGCGCTATATAAATGCAGTCCATTTACATCAGAAGTCCATCACAGGTGCTCTAGATAATCCTCTCAATTTAGGAGAACGTGTCATCGTCATAAATCGTCCATGAACTCGCTGGATCAATGCCATCCATATCCTCGCTTTGCCATCATTTACATGCGCTGTAAGACACCGGAACTCTGTTGGCACAGTGGTGCATTCTGGGAAGCGCAGGGGGCCGCCATGGGTAATATTAAAGTACCAAATGTTTTGTCTGTTCTTCAGTTGGATGTGCCTGGAGGACCTCCCTGGGAAGACCACCAGGGAGAATCATCACCAGATGCACCTCAGCTGGCTCCTTTCAATGCAAAGAAGCAGCGACTTTACTCCGAGCTTCTTGCAGGTAGTTAACATGTCACTGAGTGTAAGTCCAGATACCCGATGGAGGAATCTCATTCCCTCTGCTTGGATCCGTGATCTAATTCTTCTGGTCATTACTCCGAGTTCATGACCATAGGTGAGAATAGGAGTATAAATTGTTTGGTAAATTGAGAGTCTTGTCTTCTCATCTCCTTCTTCACCATGACAGTCCAGTACGGCTTCTGTAAAACATCAATCTCAGGCTCCAGCTTACCCCCACTCAAAAACAACACCTGAGATGCTTAAACTCTTCCACCTGGGGCAATAACTCTCCCCTGACCCAGCAGGGACAAGCCATCCTTTTCTGACAGAGAAGCATGGTGTCAAATTTGGAGGTTCTGATTCTCATCGAGGTCACTTCACATTATGCATCAAGCCTGTGAATATTTTAAATCAATCTGAAGCACATAATTACATCAACATCTGTTTTTTAACATGATTTCTTTATCTGTGAAAAGTTACAAGAAGAACCAAGCCAGCAGGAGTCATCCTGGCTTTTGTTAAAATGTTGAAATGAACGCAGAGACAACATGACAAAATTTTAATACAATAAAAATGGTTTATCTCAAACAACAGTGAAAAATTCCCAGTTGCTTTCCAGACATGTTTAAATATGATGTCCATTATAATGTCATAAAGGCTTACAGTCACTTCAAAGGGAGGGCAAACTCAAATAAAATGGAAATGTATTTTTAAAAATCCCTGCATGCAGCATTTTTGTCGTGTTATAAGCAGAAAAAAAATGGTTTCTGGTCCAATTCAGAGCCATCACTTTTTCCATCTGATAACATTTTGTTGAGCTGCTCCTTTGACCCGTGAATTTCAATAAGCCAGCTGAATGGAGGATGCAGAATTTGGCCCTTAACGACAGGCTGAATGTGCAACAACACGGTCTTAAAGCTGCAGTGCTGACACAGTGTCAGTGTGCAAGGCAGCGTTAAAGAATGTTACCAGCTTTAACAAGCTTTGGACCAGTGTCTGCCAACTCAGAACTCATCAACCAGCTACCATTAGAACATCTGAGCAGGTTGGGTCTGACCTAGAATAGAAACCACCAAATTCTGATGCAGATAAATAAATAATAATTTTATATTGTTGAGTTTCATGATACTTGCTGGAAATATTGGAATGTACTGGAATATATTACAATTAAACACTCATGCAGACATGGATAAAGTGGGCAGAGCCAGGACACTTTAAAATGCATTAATATGGCAGTGTGCGCTGGTTTTAAGAATAAAAACATTTTAAGAAATTGTGTAAAAGTGTTTGGCATTGTCTAGGTAACATTATGTTTTCGGGATTTTGTGGTTAAGTTTAAATATTTTGCTCATTTCCGGTCTTTCACTACTTCTGGAGGGTCGAGTCAAAGCAATTTTTTTTTTCAATTTTTACATCATAAAATTGGCCATTTTTGGTTGTGTGCTCTTCTCGTTAAGTTTTTTTTTTTTTTTAATTGCAAATGGTTTGAGAGTGAACACTCTGAAACAAAAATGTTTTTAAATACAGTAAAATTTACATTTTATTTTCACTTTGATTTGGTTTGTTTTCTGAACTATTTGTGAAATACATGCAAAAAAATTGATGTTACGTTATTGTCACTGTATACACACAAAACAAAAATGGTGCTAAATCACAGTGAAAATGGTTCTTTGGTGAGATCACAAGCCAATGAACCACTTATCGTGCAATTTAGCACCTTTTTTTTGTGTTGTCTTTATTTTAAGGTATCAGTTTGGGCAATTGCATTCAAAAATATATTTTGAGTGAAGCCAGCCCAGTCTCACATTTTTTTCTTTCGTGCCCATGCACTTTTTGTGACATTTTTTTTTTAAATTTTGCTATTTATAATCTTCTCCTTCTCCTCACAAGTGTGTACCCTCCCCAAACGTTAACCATGTGCCCCAGTCACAAAATGAATTTGTGCCCCCGTTACGAAAAATGCCCCGTTTTTGTACCCCCATCACAAACCCATAGTTTCATTTACTTTTCGTAACCCAACCCCATGAACTGCAGTGAGACTGGGTTGGTTAAGCACAGTATGGTTGGGTTTTTATGCCAATCAGTATTGAACTTTGACCCTTCTGTCTCTGTGCGTGTGATGTTTGTTCGTATAAACCATATTTTGTGACAATTTGGCTCATTTTAGACGCCTGTGACTTATGTCACATAGGTCCATAACTGAGGTCCAGCTTTGCATCATCATTTTATCGACAAACTAAACATTTTACTCGCTACAAAGGTGGATAACAAAATTTATTAGAAATCATTAAATAAATAACTAGTCTGCTCCATTGCTGTTATGCATTAATTGATTATCAATTTTTGGATTTGCTTTTTTACAGTTTATTCACAAGCATTTTATTTTCATTTCAAACAAACTGTCTTTAACTGAGACAAAAATTATTTTATTACTACTTTGTAATTTTCTGTCCCAAAGACAATCAGGATGATGTGTATACCAGGTTCACACCCTAAGGACCCCTTGACCACCACCGCCGGCTTTAACACAGCGTGCACGGTGGGGTTCGGCCACAGCCCTCATCTTCTCATTAACCTCATCTAATTAGATGGCAAAGAAGCCCATTGTTCGCTCTAATGAAGCCTCAATGGAAAGACGAGGCCTCGGCTGGCTCCTCTGACACTGCTGTGAAATTACAATCCCCTTCCTCACTCGTCCCTCCCTCCTCCCGGCTCCATGCCTCCCTTGTCTGCTCCTCTGCTTTCTGTTTTCTGTTACCGTCATGGGTTTGGCGTTCTTGGAGAGAACTGCTGTTGGCCTGCAGAGGTGAGCCTACTGCTGGAGTTGTCTATCAGAAAGACGGGCAGAAAGAGAAACCGAACGGTGAGCACGAGAGATGATCTGTATGATAGCGCTACACATTCCCGCACTGCTAATTTGCTCCACCAAGCAGAGCCCTGGGTAGCATTAGCTCTGCTTAGCGCCCCCAGTATGGATCCCATCCACTAATTACTCGAGCTGCTGTGGTTTCACTGAGATTTAAGCACCACCTCAATCCCATTATCTTGCATCCCTACAGCTAGCCCTGTCGTCCAAGCACTTTGTAGTGGAGGAAGTCGAGGCTACGGGTTATTGATCATGACGCCCTTGCAGATAAGATCTGTGGCGGTCTGAAGGAGGAAACTACCGTACGATGTGGATGAGGGGATGTAGTGCATGTGCAAGGAGGTGAATGGCCTCAGATCAGCACCGGAAGGTGAAACAAGAGGGTTGAAGGCGGGTGAATGTGTGCGTACACCTATGTGAGAAAAATCAAAGGCGACAACGGGAAAACGAGGTGGTGATTGGGACTTCAAATTGCATGGGGTATTTGGAAAGATTATTCCCCTCCAGTCTCCCCTCTCTCTCCCTCCCTCTCTCATCGGTTCTTTTCCTTTTGGGAGGTGGGGGTTTCACTCTGCTCACCCCAGAGCGACTAATTACAATTCACATGTCACACACTCCACATATAATAAGAGTTCGAAAAGAGAATTAGAATATTCCAAAGGCCTGCAGGGGGTGTCATCTCGGGAGAGAAGGGGGGAAAGTGTCTCTTTTTCTGCAAGAGTGTGGGGGGGGGGGGTTGGCAAATTGTTTGTGCTAGTGCATGTGCACAGTGGTGATGTTTGCAAAAGAGCGCTGGGTGAGCGGGTGGCTTGGGGGTAGACGGGTGTGTGTGTGTGTGTGTCGAGGGTGGAGATGGAAGGGGGTGCGAAAAAAATCAACCACGCTCCCACTTTGTGGATTCTTGCTTGCCCACCCCACTCTTTTCTCTTCACACGTCAGGTGTCGCCTCCTTGGCGCGGCGACGTGGCTGCCTGTTAGGGTGGCGGAGGCGGTGGGGGAGATCTGAAGGATAGGGGGGTGTTGAGGGCAGTTGAGTGACATCTGCTCTGCGGGGACAAAGGGCAGGCGGGTTCTTGGCATTGGCAATTGCAGCGTTGGAGGCACTGGCACAAGGCCGGCTGGGAACAGCAGGGGTGACAGCGCTGGCATCAGGCGGTGGATGGCCTTAATGGAGAACCGTTTGTCCGAACAGCGTGACATCTCCTGGAATGAAAGCATCCATGCTAACACACAAATATATGCTATTGACACACGGCATCATAAAAGCTTCTGTGCAACCCCCCCCCCCCCCCCAAAAAAAAAACAAAAAAACAAAAAAAACAAAACAAAAACCCTGACATCTTATTCTGCTGTGTCTATTTTAAACTTTGTGTGTTCTCCCTTTGGCTCAGGGGGAGGTTATATTTATACTGATATTTTGGCAGTGATTTTTCTTTTCCCCACAATTAGATATTTCACCTTAAGTTCTGTGAATATACACAAAGTCATCAAAGTCACCAGCCACCATGCTCCTACCTTTAAAGTGGTGGAACCAAACTGTGTTCCACCACCACTACGTGCCCTACCGTAACCCTACCATACCAGGTCTTCTGACTAATGAAACTCATGGAAACATGGTAGACCCCCTTGTCATGAATAGGAAGCATGTACCACATGACATTCAGATGACAACAGTTTTTACTTTGGATTTAGTCATGTCAGTAATGAGGTCATTTGAACATCTCATGAACATCACAAATTGATGTCAAATCATGATGTTCTTTTGGCATTATGATGTTGTAGATCAGGGGTGCCCAAGTTCGGTCCTCGAGATCTACCTTCCTGACACTCTTAGTTGTCTCCCTGTTCCAACACACCTGAATCCAACGGAAGGCCTGTTAGCAGGCTTTTGATGAGCCTTTCACAACACCTCTCCATGATGTAGATGGGAGTCTACACAATTACATCATGACACCGCCACATTGAAATCTGGGTGGTGTAGTTTCCAAGTGGTTAGTGTGTTTCTTTCCAAAGGAGAAGGTTCCTGGTTGAGGAAGCCTCTTGCCCATTCTCCATGTAAGGTGGAGATGCGCCAGGAAGGGCATCCGGTGTAAAATGTGTACCAAGTCAACAAATTTGATCTGCTGTGCTACCACCAAGTGGGAGACACTCAAAGACCCTTCTCTTGAGTGTGTAATGCTCACAACACATCACTCCAGGACATAGCTGTTGTATATTTGGGAGTCTACACAATAATGCCGATATGTAATGTCATGATGAGCAAAGAGTAACATTTTCCCAAACACATACCAAGTACAAATGTTTGCTGGGTACGTAGTGATGTAGAAGAAGGAAGAAAAAGGGCCTCAACTGTGAACGAATAGCCCCAGAACACCTTGAAAGGCCAGCCATAGTAAAAATAAGACCACAGCACAATGACAGACACCCTAAGGTAAGGTTTTCCAAGGTTTCAAACCGTGACCTTCCAGGATGCCCATCTATGAAGGTAAGGAGGTTTGCATAAAGGAGTTCCTGATGCTAGTTAGACACCTGTGTAATGGCTGCAGAGTTGCGACCCATGCTTCCAAGCCACCTATTCACCAGGAAAGCAAATAAAAGATGCGCTGCCAATTTCCACTGTGACCATGAACTAAGACTGACCACTTCCAGCACAGAGTTTGAAGCGATCCTCATCGAGCCTGCCAATGTGGACATCGTCAGTGTGACTCCAGGGTTCGTTTATGCTGCCAATTACTTTCCTCACAGTCTAGTTCCTTCCTTCTCTACTTGCCTATTTCCTTTCATCCTTTTTCTTTTCATGGTTTCTTTCACCAAACACCGTTAATGAACCATGAAGCTGACATCTGCAAGAAAGCAAAACTACATTAACGTGAGTGGCGGCAACATCCCAAATCTCTGCCTCCTCACCTGCCACCTCCCAAAGAGAATGCATAAGTAAATGGGACAAGACTAGGGATGGGAATGTGAGAGTTCGGTGAAGAAATGATTTTCCGTAGATGAGGATAGTCATGCTGGTAGCTAACAAAGTTGGTATTTAATACTTTGCAGTTTTTCGTATCCTACGACTAACATCGGAAAATATATAAAACTTACTTGCAAATAATAATTGCACAGTGGAGGACAGTGGAGTCGGGTTATCTTGGGGTGATGAAGGGAAAAACACCAGATGAAGTGACGTTTATTAGATCGTATCTAACGAATCTACCACTCTCCTCTGTCTTTCTCTCAGAAGTTGTTTCCTCCTCTTCATATCACGGCTGTGGTCGACGGCACCTGGGACGCTGATGCGGTGTAAATTGATTCCCGGAGATGTGCTGGATGAATAGAGAATGAACATCTTCATCACGACCCCGGCGACGATTGATCTCTCCCCCTGCCCGCTCGATGATTGACAAGGCTGCTAACGAGTGCCGTCGCCGGTTGTGTTATAATTTCGCTGTGTTGAAAACAGCCGAGACTCGGTCCCAAGGTAATGAGCTTCTGGAAAAGAGGGAGGAGAGGAGGAGAAAGGAGAGAAGAGGCTCACCCCCGGAGAGGTGAAATAAAAGAGTGGGAGTAAATAAAAAAAGGAGACAAAGCACATGAAAGTAGATTAGAAAGAAGTTGAGGTTATCATCAACTTGAGAGGGGCTGTTTCATTGTTTATCTGCTGTCTTGATGGATGTCTTTCAAGCTTCGTGGCAACGGCAATGTATTCATTTCTCAATCGCTGAGAGGCAAGAAATTTCAAAAGGCTCCATAAAACGTGGTATTTGCATTAAAAGTATTTGATGTAAAACTGCTGTGTGCTGCAGATTTTGTATCTGAGCGTGCGCGTGTATTCTTTAGTATGTTTGTGTGGGCAAGTGTGCGTAATTGTAATGTAGTAAAGACATTTTGCATGTAATTTATTCCTCCACGCGGGGGGTGAGGGCAGGTCTCTGTTTATTTGGATGATTAGAATGCGACAATATGCTGATGATGATCAGGTTTATAATCAGCTACCATCACAGATTATTCTAACCTTGATTAAAGACCTACAGTCTCTTTATCATCCCCCAGCTCATCCTAACAAGATAAGACGAGGCTCTGATTAATGCCAGAGCGCAACTAGTCATGACACAAAGGACAGGCCTGAAGCACCACGGGAGGACTTGGGGAAACCGTCACACATCCACTTTGTTGTCTTTCTGATTTGCCTGCTCAATGCAGGACCTTTGTCTTAATTATTTTTCTTTTACAAATTAATCCGTGAGAGACTGATTCAGTTTTCATTACGCCGGTAATAAGGACGGTGTTGTTGACGTCTGCCGTGATTAGATATCAAAAGAAACCAGAACGCTGATGCTGTGCATCCATCTGCTCACACAACCCACGTCTCTCCCCCAGAATAAGTCATAAATTCGTCAGCAAACTTTCTTTTGTCTTTGCTGATGATCACTTGGTGTGACGTGTGTACCCTTGCAACATGTGTGCGTCTGTGTGGGGGCTTGTGTTTTTTCTGGCAGCTTGTTTGGTTCACTGCGCTGAGAGGTGTTGTTGAGGTCCCAGAGGTGTGTAGGAGAGGCCTGAATGAATGAGTGGCGTTTACAGGTTGGCACTTGATGCAGATCCAGGGTCTCTGGCAATCGAGCGGCTGGAGGCAGATGCAGCAGCCTCTGGCCTTTGAATTGTTTTTGTGCTGAATCTCTCACAGAGGGATCATCACACACCAGCAAAAAACAAACCTCCACTTTAACAGCGGTGTGAGGAGGAGGTTCAGTGATCCGCCGCTATTACCAAGCCAATACACATCTCTGGAGCCAAAGTTGAAGGAAAAAGTTGCTTTTCTTTCACTTTATATTATGTTTAAGAGCTTTTACCAGCCATTTACATGGGTGATTATATTAAAACAAGAGGTTATCACTCATTATTTCCTTGCAGGGTTTGGATGCTGGGAGGAACTCGGAGTAGAGCCACTACGTCTTGACATAGAAAGGGCACCTGGTGAGGATGCCACCTGGTAGTCTCCCTAGGGAGGTTTTCCAGGCATGTCCAACTGGGAGGAGGCTCTGGGGAAAACCCAGGAGAGATTATATGTCCCAACTTGCTCTGGAATGCTTTGGGATCCCCCTGGAAGAGTTACAGGACTTGGTGAGGATGAGGAAGTGTAGGATCTATCTATCTATCTGTCTGTCTGTCTGTCTGTCTGTCTGTTTGTCATGTAGCTCCAGTGACTCAGGGATCAGCCTCTCGGAATCAAGTGAGCTTTCCTTGTTTGTTTTGTTGTCGTTCAGCCAAACCAAATATTTACTGGTGAAAACAAAATGCACCCTAAGTGTCACTTTCCACATCTGCCAGCGAACGTCTCTTCCAAACCTCTCTTTCAGCTGGTTTCAAACATGTTGACAGTCACGTGTTAAGAGGACGAATTCAAAATTCAATTGCAAAATTGCAGCTAAAATATCCAGCTGTGATTATGACAAAAAAGACTCAGAATCATGTTTTAAATTTAAAAAACATTCTTGTAATATTTCCTCAGTTGATTAGGCTTTGCCAAAAAAATATCTATTTTCAAATGAAGAAACTTATTATTTTGTTGTTGATCAGCAACTGGATGTTGATTCCGAATCACATTTTACTATCTTTGCATACACAGATAACAATCTAAAAAATATCAACTCTACAATATCAAAACGTATGAATGAATCTGTTTTTGTTCTTCGCTGTCATCTCACTCGCCTTCACCTCCAGGCGTGACGCGACGCGACCGCTGACTCGGGTCCTGTCTCGTCTCTCCTTATTACATGCCGATTAGCTTCACAAAGTGGTATAAAAAGGTGTCTAATGCAATTACCCTAGTTAGGACATTTTAATAGTGTGCGGCGGTTCAGAGATGTATGTGGCAGCCCGCCGCTGACGTTAAATCAATAATCAGCCTGTCACGCCTGCTTGTTAATTCAGCGCTTTGCATTTTATTCCACAACATGGTAAGATTGATTATTGGTAGCAGGGGTTTTGAAGTGGAGCAGTGTTTGTAATGATATGTGTAATGGACTATGGGCGGTGTTGTTTTAATTTGCACGGTAGATATAAACTGAGATTCATTCATGACACTTGCAGCTTCTAATTTGTTCAGATGAATTGTTCTTTGAGAGGACAGGAACAGTGGGAATATTTGCCCTGAAATATGCTGGACCCTCATTTTCCATCTTGACTGTCTGTGGCCACGTGAGAACGGAATTATGCTACTATTAGCACTTTGAACATCTGCAACATGGTGTCACAAAATCATGCACCTCCTCCTTTTGTGAATGAGTGTAGTGGAAAACTTGGGTTCTTTTTAATCCCCGATAATATGCAAAACTACTACACATTGTTAGTCCAGAATCCATTTCTGCACAGGGGCAGCGTGGCGACCAAGCTGGTTGAAGGCCACTCCTACCTGTTCACCATGTAATGCAGAGTGACGTCAGCCAGGGCATCCAGCATAAAACTTGCGCCAAATCAGCATGCACAATTCATAAATGGAATACAATTTCTGAATTTCTGATATAAGGGACAATGTTTACAAGATTTATCTTCGTTTGTTCCTTGTTCAAGGAAATTTTTATTCATAAATGTAATAAAGTAAAGTAATAGTTCTGACCTTGTTGAATGTTTTTTTTTTCCAAAGTAATAGTCAACAAGGTCAATGTCCATTGGATTCTAGGACATTTTGTTACCTCGTAAACTATAATAATAACTAGCATGACAGCTGGTACAAACTGGTCCTTTTAAAATCCCAATAATGCAACTGGTAATTTGCATCACTTTTACCAAATTGAAGCAACTTCAACATTTTTACTTTTTTTTTTTTTTTTTTTTTTTTTTTTTTACCACATAACTCCATAACAGGCAGCACGGTGGCTTAGTGGTTAGCACTGTTGACTCACAGCGAGGAAGGTCATGGGTTCAATTCCATGGCCTTTCTGTGTGGAGTTGCATGTTCTCCCATGTTTGCGTGGGTTTCCTCTGGGTGCTCCGGTTTCCTCCCACATCCAAAGGACATGCAGGTTTAGGTGGATTGGACTCTTTAAAATTGTCCCTAGGTGTGTGTGTGGGTGTGTCTGTGTTTATTTGTCTATTTGTGGCCCTGCGACAGACTGGCGTCCTGTCCTGGGTGTACCCCGCCTCGCGCTCTATGACTGCTGGGATAGGCTCCAGCCCCCCGTGACCCTTAATTGGACTAAGCGGTGAAAGATGAATGAATGAATGAATCACCGATTTAGCTTTGTTTGATTTGATTTAGCTTTGTTTGCACCTCAAAATGCCGTTTTGCACTGCAATTAATTGCACGAATTGTGATACTTGTGAAAATCGTGGGAGAGGACTTTCAGGATTTCAGTTTTGCTTTATTATTATGAGTTTTCCATGAAGTTGACAGGCCAGATTCAGTAATATACATTATTCAGTAATATACATATAATATAATACATATACAGTAAAACATATAATATAAAATATATAATATATGTAATATGATATAATAATAATACATATATTATATAATACATATAATACATTTTGAAATTTTCAGCCTCTAACTTGGTCTGGCTTCTTTGAAAATGTCAACTTCTATAGAGCATTATCAAATAATATTACTATACTATTTTTTTTTATTTTGGATCCAAATAAGATGCTGCTCCATATGGTGATGACAGTGAGTACATGCTCTGTACATTCATAAAAAGGTATTTTTTCAAATGTGTTAATCAGATGCTGTAAAGTTTTGAAATGTAAACAACTGTAAACAACTCATTTAAAATTGGGCCATTGGTCTAGTTGTATTTTGTTGTTTCAGACAGTAAAGCTGTCACATAGTTAATTTTCAATTTGATAGATTGTACATTGACGTGTGAATGGATTGACTGCTTATATCAACTGTGAAATAAGATACATTCTAATATTTACTTTAACTGATTGACCAATTATTTGTGTGCCGTTCTGTGTGTGTGCACATTAAAAAGTATTTGTGCATTTGATTGTGGTTGATGTGTACCGTTTGGGGGGTGTTTTGAGTGAGTGTGTGTGTGCGTGTGTGTTGTGTCAAATGAACATTATGTGTGTGTGTGTGGGGGGGGGGGGGGCTTTGTGCATGTTCACAAGCATATAATATGATGAATAATATAATCATATTTTATAATATGATTATAAAAGTATTCAAATAGTGTTGCATTGCAAGAGCTTATAATGTCCATAGATTTAACGAGTTTTTCTTTCTATTACTTTAGTACTCTATTAAAAACTACACTGCGTGTACAAGTCTTATAAATGGCCTTAACAGAGCTTAATAATATTACATAACAACTCGACGAAGGGCTTCATTCTGCAGAAATTGATGAGTTTGACCCTATACTATCGACCTGATTCCACTGTGCGGCGTTTGCACCTTTTGGGGGACGCAAGATGGCCGACAATGCAGCGGCTTGGCTTCGCTCGCTCAGCCGTACTGCCCATTCCACGTAGTGTAGAGTTCAGTGGGACTGGATGATGAGTTTGTCTCTCACTCAGTGGTGACTAGCGCGCCTCCTGGTGGTTGTCCTTCTAATCCTTAAAGGTGTAGTCCTTTTCAATGTTTTACCCTTTGAATTATATTAAAGGATTTTTATCTGCACAATGAGAATTTTGTTATTTAGTGTTCATGTAATGTTTTCACAATCTTACATCACCAACATCATCCAAATTCACTGGGTCTGGAAACACTTTAAAGTTTTGACCCAGGTGGGTTAAAAATGCAGCGACAAGATGCCATATCTCACTTTCTGGGTGACGTCCTTGACGATGTTGGGCCCCGTCCTAGAACAAGTTGGGAAACTGTTTAGTCTGCTTTGTACTTTTTTTTCTGTATGGATTGTAAATGTATATTTAATAAATAAATAAATTTATCCCCAAATACAATGACATGATAACCATTTGAAAATGTATGAATGACCTGTAATTTCTGCAAAAAATAAATGGTCTTTTATGAAAAGTACATATCAACTCAAAGTAAAGTTGTGTAAAATGAAAAGGAATACACCTTTTAAATATAGCTTAACAAGCAGTTCATTTTATGTTGCATCAAACTGCAACATAAGCTGTCCCGAGTTATCCATGTCCCCACGTGGATAAATATGTACCATTACACAGTGAATGAATAATTAGAATTTTTTTTTGCATTGTTTGTAGTAATCATTTAACAAGTGTAAGTTGTGCTTACCAAAATAAATTACTGTCCTTCTGTCCAGCAAAACTTTCTGCATCCTAAAACTCAAGAACCATAAAACTCTCAAATTTTTTTTATACATTAATACTGTGAGGTCAAAGCTTTTCTGCCAAAAAAAAAAAAAATCATGCATTTCTGACATTTATAAATTACTGAATTTTGGCTTTCAAGTAGGAAATGTACCAGACACACTGACATGCTCATCTCACCCACTAGATGGTGACAAAAGCTATGCAAATGTGCAGCAAGGTCTCGAAGTTAGTTTTGATGAAAATAAAATTAGCTGACTAAAAAAACAATTTACAGATGTGTCCCTTGTCCTCATGGGCAATTCACTTGTTTTATTTTAACATGGGTGAAATATCAAAGCAAATTTGCATTTATTAAGTGATTATTTTACAGTTTTAATTGACAAGCTGAGGTGGGAAAATGTTTACACATTGTTAGCTGTACAACCAACAATAAAAAGGACTTTGTCCTTAAATTTGATCTGGTTCCTGTTGAGGAATTGCAATGAGAGAAAAATTGCTTGGTGGCTGTTAGCAGGTTCATGTTAAGAACTAGAGGTTGAGAATCTCACAGCCCGTGACTCACGCGAGAGGCCAGTTTCAGCAGAGTTCTGGTTCAGGGCACAATGTAAATGAACCTTGTGAAGTGTGGACAACAAGACAACATCCGGACACAGCAGAAGTCCAACACAGGTGGGACACCTCCTCTAGATAACCCTCTCAACTTGGGAGAACGTGTCATCATCATAATCGCCTGTGAACTCGCTGGATCAACGTCATCCATAACCTTGCTAGCTATTGTTTAAAAGCGCTGTGAGAAGCTGGAACTCTGCTGGCACCAGAGTGCATTCTGGGAAGCATATGGGGCAGCCAGGGGATTATGGGAAACGTCAAAGTACTGAATGGGCCTCAGAGTCTACAGTAGTGTTCAGAATAATAGTAGTGCTATGTGACTAAAAAGATTAATCCAGGTTTTGAGTATATTTCTTATTGTTACATGGGAAACAAGGTACCAGTAGATTCAGTAGATTCTCACAAATCCAACAAGACCAAGCATTCATGATATGCACACTCTTAAGACTATGAAATTGGGCTATTAGTAAAAAAAAGTAGAAAAGGTGGTGTTCACAATAATAGTAGCATCTGCTGTTGACGCAACAAACTCAAAACTATTATGTTCAAACTGCTTTTTTAGCAATCCTGTGAATCACTAAACTAGTATTTAGTTGTATAACCACAGTTTTTCATGATTTCTTCACAACTGTGAGGCATGGAGTCAACCAACTTGTGGCACCTTTCAGCTGTTATTCCACTCCAAGATTCTTTAACAACTTTCCACAATTAATTCATATTTCTTGGTTTTGCTTCAGAAACAGCTTTTTTGATGGCACCCCACAAGTTCTCAATTGGATTTAGGTCCAGGGATTGGTCAGGCCACTCCAAAACATTAATTTTGTTGGTTTGGAACCAAGATTTTGCTTGTTTACTAGTGTGCTTGGGGTCATTGTCTTGTTGAAACACCCATTTCAAGAGCATGTCCTCTTCAGCATAAGGCAACACGACCTCTTCAAGTATTTTGACATCTAAACTGATCCATGATACCTGGTATGCGATATATAGGCCCAACACCATAGTAGGAGAAACATGCCCATATCATGATGCTTGCACCACCATGCTTCACTGTCTTCACTGTGAACTGTGGCTTGAATACAGAGTTTGGGGGTCGTCTCAAAAACTGTCTGCGGCCCCTTGGACCCAAAAGAACAATTTTACTCTCATCAGTCCACAAAATATTCCTCCATTTCTCTTTCGGCCAGTTGATGTGTTCTTTGGCAAATTATAACCTCTTCTGCACGTCTTTTATTTAACAGAGGGACTTTGCAGGGGATTCTTGCAAATAAATTAGCTTCACACAGGCGTCTTCTAACTGTCACAGCACTTACAGGTAACTCCAGACTGTCTTTGATCATCCTGGAGCTGATCAGTGGGTGAGCCTTTGCCATTCTGGTTATTCTTCTATTCATTTTGATGGTTGTTTTCCATTTTCTTCCTGCGTCTCTGTTTTTTTTGTCCATTTTAAAGCATTGGAGATCACTGTAGATGAACAGCCTATAATTTTTTGCACCTGCGTATAAGTTTTCCCCTCTCCAATCAACTTTATAATCAAACTACGCTGTTCTTCTGAACAATGTCTTGAACGTCCCATTTTCCTCAGGCTTTCAAAGAGAAAAACATGTTCAACAGGTGCTGGCTTCATCCTTAAATAGGGGACACCTGATTCACACCTGTTTGTTCCACAAAATTGACAAACTCATTGACTGAATGCCACACTACTATTATTGTGAACACCCCCCTTTTCTACTTTTTTACTAATAGCCCAATTTCATAGCCTTAAGAGTGTGCATATCATGAATGCTTGGTCTTGTTGGATTTGTGAGAATCTACTGAATCTACTGGTACCTTGTTTCCCATCTAACAATAAGAAATATACTCAAAACCTGGATTAATCTTTTTAGTCACATAGCACTACTATTATTCTGAACACTACTGTATATCGGACTTACCTCAGTATTCCTCACCAACAAAAACTCATCCTTCCAAGTCTGAAATCCCCAACAACTATTACTCAGCTTTATCCTTACATATTGATAAATTAATGTTGGCAAAAGGTGTGTGAGTTTGCTCTTCTAACTTATTTCAGCTCATCAAAGCAAAGTGCAACACATCCTACACAACCTTGGAGGAACGATATGGAAATCAACAGGAGCTTCTCAGAAGTCTCAGAACTCTGCGTCCATGCATAAAGTTTCACCACTTCAATTCAAGGTTGTTAATAATGACTTTTCACTCACCATTTTAATTAAAAAAATGGCCGTATGTGACAATTCAAAGAATTATGGTGCTGCCTTCTCATCTCCATGTTGGTGACCCTCCCCTTGAAGCCAGTGTAATTCTGTGGTGATGTAACGATGCCTCCATATCCTTCAGGGAGATCACTGAATGGCGTATTAATCATTGTCTGGGGCTGGCCCACCTTCTCTTGATATTTTGCATCCTGCGACACCACTTTCAAAGTCTTCCTCCAAAGCGGGGAGGGTGACAAAGTGGTTCTAAGAGACAAGCATATGGCAGGAAGAGGGGGAGCAGCGGCGCACTCCAAAGTCAATCCGTGAAAACAGATGAAGGGAAGGATGAGGGGGAGGAAAAGATGCAGGAATCAAGATTAGCAAGTAGAAGCAGCACCTCTTCTGTTTCTTTCTGACTTTTTGCCCTTTGCCAACGATTCCTGAGCAACTTGTCTGATTCAGCCGTTGCAGTTTGCTTTGGCTGATTAAAATTTTACCACCTCAAAAGCTTTTGTCAGCTGAGGAAGAGTGGGGAAAAAAAAAAAAAAAATCTACATAATAATTCATTATTCTGGAGATTTTGTTGCAAGTGGGAAAACCTTCGTAATGACGGCACTCTGACCTGAATACACGCATTAAGAAATCAAATATTGATTCGGTGCTAAGTACCTGGCGAGTGTTTGCCTTGCAAACAAATGAATGCCTCGCCATCTTCTTGTTTCCTGGGCACCTCTGATTGGTTGTGACAGATATGCAGGCTTTTGGTGGAGTAATTAGAGAGCCTCGGGGTGTGAGCAGAGGAGAGCCCTTCATTGCTGGGTTACCTCACAGTCTTTCGCTCACCGTTCTCCCTCTCAGGTAATTGCTCGCAGCTGAGAAATGAGCCTAAAACAATCTTGCATCGATTTCCCCCTCAGATGTTCCTGATGCTACAACAGACCGGAGCCCCTGCCGACAAGAACCAGGGCGGCTGCAAGCATGTAAACACGGCAAATTTTAGAGACTTAAAATGGGCGAGAGAAGCTTCTATTCCAAACATAATCTCTCTGTGAAGTGAAGCTCAAAGTGGAAGACGGGAAGTGAAAGCATCTAGCCAAGCATTCACCAACAGCATCATCCAGGTCTGACATTCCGTGGACCACTTATGTTTTCTGCCATCTCTTGTCATTCGGGGTTCTATTTTCAGTCCACGGTTGCCTGATTGTGCAGCAGCTCAGCCAGTCAAATGTTCCAAAAAAGAAAAAATCCTGCCAGTTCTGTTTTTCACATGGAACACACTCATGAATGTCAGGAAAACAAGAATGACTTCTGAAGTACAAATTATACCATCTGGGCCACAAATACTAGGATATTGAATAAAAATGTTACATAAAAACAGATAATAAAATGCAGCATTAAACTGTAGACTAGGTTTAACAGACAAGTTCTTCTGTGCATATTCTCTCCAATCACTGGAGCCACTGGAGTTTGAAACTAATTGCTGAAACCAAAATGTGAATGTTTGTGACGAGATGCTGCAGTGTTAATATAAGAAACTACGTCATTATGACAGTCCACAAAACACTAAATCAGAAGTAGGATACAGTACTGATATAAGTTACTACACTAGATATTTGATTCATTCATTCATTTTCTGCTGCTTATCCAGGTCAAGCAGCTCATCCTACACTTCCCTATCCTTGGCCAAATCCTGTAAGACTTCCCAGGGAATCCCAAGCTGTTCCCAGGACAGCGTGTCCTGTATCTTCCCCAGGGTCTCCTCACAGTTGACCATGCCTTGGAGACAACCAGGGGGCATCCTCACCAGATGCCCCAAATACCTCAGCTCACTCCTTTCAATATGAAGAAGCAGTCGCTCCACTCTGTCCCTCCCAGATTGTCAGGCTTCTGATGCTGTCCTGGAGTTTAAGCCTAGATACCCGAAGGAGGAATCTCCTTTCCGCCGCTTGTATCTGCAGTCTTACCCTTTTGGTCATTTCTCAACATTCATGACCATAGTTGAGGATAGAAGCATAAATCAATTGGGAAATTAGTGTATGTGTAAAATGGAGCATACAACAGATTATGTGATATGTCATAGTCAAAATTACAAGTCATTTATGATATACAGTGCATCTGGAAAGTAATCACAGCATTTCATTTTTTCCCACATTTTGTTGTGTTACAGCCAAATAGATGAAATAAATTTTTTCCTCAAATTTCTACACACTATACCCCATAATGGCAATGTTTTCTTGTGATTTTTTTTTACAAATTCATTAAAAATAAAAAACTAAGAAATCACATGTACATAAGTATTCATGGTCTTTGCCATGAACCTCAAAACTGAGGCTCAGGTCCATCCTATTTCCACTGATCATCCTTGAGATGTTTCTACAACTTAATTGGAGTCCACCTGCGGTAAACTCAGTTGATTGGACATGATTTGGAAAGACACACACCTGTCTACATATAAGGTCCCACAGTTGACAGTCAGAACACAAACCAAGCATGAAGTCAAAGAGTCAGAGACAGGATTGTCTTGAGGCACAAATCTGGGGAAGGGTACAGAAGCATTTCTGCTGCTTTGAAGGTCCCAATGAGCACAGTGGACTCCATCATCCTGAAATAGAAGATGTTCAGATCCACCAGGAGTCTTCCCAGAGCTGGCTGCCCGTCTAAACTGAGCGATCAGGGGAGAAGGGCCTTAGTCAGGGAGGTGACCAAGAACCTGATGGTCACTCTGTCAGAGCTCCAGCATTCCTCTGTGGAGAGAGGAGAACCTTCCAGAAAGACAATCTACCAATCAGGCCTGTATGGTAGAGTGGCCAGATGGAAGCCACTCCTTAGTAAAAGACACATGGCAGCCCACCTGGAGTTTGTCAAAAGCCACCTAAAGGACTCTCAGACCAGGAGAAACAAAATTCTCTGCTCTGATGAGACAAAGATGGAACTCTTTGGCGTGAATGCTCCTTAGTGACATTATGACTTAAAATTAAACAATTATGACTTAAAATCTCATTTATAGCTTACTAGATAATATTTTACAATACACTGAATTAAGTTGTTTGAACATAAGTTTGTAAGTAACTTGATTAATTCAGGTTTCACCCATTGTAATGCTTTTTTTTTAAACTGATTCAACTATTCTGTTTTTTCAGTGTACGAGCACAGCGCTCTAGTTTCTTCATGTCTCCTATTTTAACTTATCTTGCAGATGTGTTTGGCTTCGCCTGAACATGACTTACGACTTATTAATATAAGAATATAGTGATAAGTGGAAATAAGTTGGTGGATATTTTTTACGTATCTTCTCCTCACAAGAACCACAGAGTCTGTGGAGTTAAAGATTTTTGGTGCACACTGACATTTCTGAGGTCAGCACAGTGGTTTCTCCTTCTGTCACACATATTTATGTTCCTCTGTGTGTATGTTTTTTGTATATATATTATTATTGTTTTTCTGGAGAGAGAATGCACTTCACATTTTTACTGGTAATTTTCTTGTTGCACGCCAATTTAGTCACCTGTCTTTTTCCCAGTGTGCACTTTTGTTTTTATGATGTCTATTTCCCTCAGATATTGAAGCGACTGTTCAGTCTTAACTCAAGGCATGCCTCTTTGTTAAGCAGTCACTGTGCAAAGGATACTCTGCACAAATTTCGAAGCTGGTAATTAGACAAATGCACATTTTGACACCTCATGAATTCACCCCATGAGGAACAAATGGCAGTTCTAATAGCACTTTGATACGCTTTTTCTTTCAGTCCAGAACTTTTCTGCCAGTCTGAAACCTGTCATTACTGTCCATCATCGTCACTCTGATGTTTCAGCGGGCACTTGATGGCAACAGTGGTCAGACTTTGGTCAAATGTGATTTTTAAATGCCATGTAGTATTTCGTTAAACAGATTGTCACTCTGGACAACTTAGACACTAATTTTCAGGTTTCTCTGAATGACAGCTTTTTAAATTTACAGGCTAAATCAAGCAGTGAGTCATTACCGCCCACGTTATCCAAGCAGTGCTTTGGCGAAGCTTAAGAACTCGATAACTAATGAGTGGTTGCACATATCCTCAGTTTATATCTAAAACAATGGAAGTAGGAAGTTGAGTTTATCCAGTTTGGGTTACTTCACTCATATAACCCCTTTTTTTTTAATTCCCTTGTTTAAAATTTGTCAGGGCATTGTTAAATTCCAGTTTCTCACAACCCAACGGAGACATCTCTCAACTGATTTGAGTTGAGTCAGGATCATTTTTGTTGTTAACCCTCTGGGGTCCAAGGGAATTTTTTGGACAGTTCACTCGCCTGGCATAAATGTTTTATTATTGCTGTTAACAGCTCTCCCTGCATCCCACAATCAAGTTTTATGTCTCTTTTTTCAGGACAACCTGTGCTTTCAGAATATATATGCTATAGTTGTGTTTTATAAGTGTAATAAAGGTTTACAATCAGAAATAAGCAAGGAAAAAGTAAAGCGCAAATAATTTTCCACACACATTTATTCAAAACACACAGCAAACTATAATAAACAACTGTTTTGACACTTATAAAGGTGATTTTGACTCTTGTGTGAAAGACTGTACAACAAAAAGGTTCAAACAATAAACACAAATGCACATTTTGAACAATATATACAAAATGGTCTATGCATTTTGTTTGTCTTCATCTCAGAGCAATTTCTGTCTGCTATTACACAAAGGTCATATCACAAACTTATACTATAAAGTTGACTGTGTGTTTGTTTTCTCCTGCTCTGAAAGCAACATTCACACTTCGAGCCTCATTCACAGTTTGAGGAGTGGCCCCTCCCCCCTCGCTCCATTGATATGGTAAACAGTGCTTTACGCCGGAGCGAGAGAGCTTGCCACAGGCTTATCCAGTAACATTCACAGGAAAACTAGTCGAGCAATCCTGATACTCACACACTGTTTGAGCATGTGAGATTGTATGAGAGGCTCTCTGTCTGCTCACTTTCACTTTCGCTGTGTGTAATGGTGCAGGGCACATTGGAGCAGCCAGGGGGCGATTCAAACGGGCCAACTAATAACACATCACTCCTAAAAACAATGTTTGGTGTGTCACGTGAGGTGAATCTGCCCTACGATTGGATTTTGGAAAACCATGTGACGGTGAACCAATTCCGACTGGACACTCACATTGCTCACGTCATCACATAGCTTCTATGAGGAGTACAAAGATGCTGGACAGTGGCTCGGAAGTCCGCAGAGTTAATTTTTCAGCAACAAAAAAGTAAGTTTCTATCTCATATCACAAAAAAGTTATTTATAATTTAGTAAAGCTTGGTCTCAGCCGTCGTATACAACGGCGTCAGCCCCAGAGGGTTAATAACTCTTCCAAAATACTTGTTTGAGAGATGTACCAGTGCAAACTCAATCAATATTTGGGTTATTTTTTATATAGTACTATAAACTAGTCTACATTTTAGTAGTCTACCAAACTGTTTTTGGTTTCCCAAACTGAAGACAGTTTGAGGTATTTTAATGTTGGTTTAACTCTGATTAAAGCAAAGAAAATATGAGTAAATGTAACATGCATTATCCCTTTTCCACACTGAATGCAAAGGCCTCTTGTATCTGTTGCATGAAAGTCTTTTGGTGTCCAGAGTGACGTTTATTGGCCGCACAGCACCCGATTTGTCCGTTAGACACTGTGGATTTGTAAAGTAGGTGGATATGTCGAATGGAAAGTTAGTGGACTGCTTTAAATGGATTTTCTGACAGGTTGTTGCAAATCCTGGTTTGGATTAGGACTTACGAAATGCACTCTGTCAAAATATGTCCAAGTTGATAAACTGCAAGGAGGGCCTGTCCCGCTTTCTAGACCCATGGGTGCAACGGCTTTGGATGCACTGAAATGCATAATATAACCTCAACTCATCAGAAGTTTTGGGTTTCAATTCAATTTCAATTTGTTTGTATAGCACCAAATCACAACACAGGTCATCTCAAGGTGCTTCACAAGAGCAGAAAAGAGGAGACAGAAACATCAACAGAAAGCAATACAAAATACAAGATATATGTTACAACTATGAGCAATAAAGTAAAACTGATTAAACTAAACTAAAATTAAATAAAATACAATTCAAGCAATTAAAACAGGTAAAAGTTCTTTCCTTCATGGATGTGACCCAACCAGCATTGAGCAGGTTCTGCCTGTCTTGATCAAAAAACATCTTGTGGCTTTCTCTACAGCATTAGAGATGATTACTGCCCTCTGCTTTGCCCATAAGATTTAATACTTTACAGCTTCAAGTTCCTGCAAATGTCTACTGGTTCCACTTGAGTCCACCAACATTGATTCAGTCACTTTAGTTCCAGACTGTGGGATCGTAAGTTGATGGAAATCATAACCAGATTCTATGAATGCTGTCTGACAAAGAAGCACAATCTCTGTTTGTTTTTTTCAACAGTGAAAACAGGTGTTCATCAAGGATGTGTTCTGGCTCCTATACTATTCAATGCTTGCAATTGTGTCCTGCTATTTCTTACTGCAAAACCTATCTTCAGAAAACCTATGAGGCAGGGTTTGTCCAGTCTATATGTACTATATATTTGGTCTGTGGTTGGGATGGAGCTTTTTTGTCTGTTTGGGTGTTTGGTATCCAGGACCCCGGGTGGTTCTGTGCTGTGGTGGATGCGGTAACGCACATCAGCACATGCTCCCAGACCTGACCTGGATACCAGCTACTTATAATTAGCATATGTTTGTTGGTTGCAGCTGCATCACTTACTGTATAAACATGAAGATGATACATAATTGCAAAAAGGACAGACTTCACACAATCTTTAATCCGAAAGTGGTTCAGAATTTGGTGGAAAGCTGCAGACTCTAATGTATCCTTCATCCTCTCAACGACAAGACAGAAACTGACACAATTAATGGCTGATGTCCGCCAACATGCCGATACATCATGGCGAATGTTTAGATTGGCTTCCAGCGTTTACGTGCTCAGTGACACAACGCAGTAGAGACAGAAATTCTCTCGACATCAAATAAAACAAACCCTAAGGGTCTATAAAAGATGATGCATCATTTACCTCCATCACAAAGATGACAAGCAGAGACGAAGCTGAATCAAAGAGTTAAGAGTTTGATACACAGTAAGAACAACAACGCTTCACTCCTCAGTCCCCAAAGTGACATCTCATTGGAAAGATGTTTACTGGGTGCCGTCCGATTCTTCTTTTACCACAAAAGCTTGTTGATTTATTTTTGAATGGACTCCTTTAATTACCATCACAGACATCTTACAAAGCTGCTGCTTTCCCTTTTGTCTGCGTGGTGGATCGAAAAGGCCGAGATGGGCCGCAGCTTGTCAGGGAGGAAATATTGTCGTAAAATAACAGCAGATGTTGTGTTTGAGCGTTGAAGAACACCGCCGCAATTATAAGCCACAATAGCTTCACAGACGCAGGCATTCGTTACCTTTAACGAACTCCGGCCGTGTTCTCAGGATCCCATCAGCTGCTCTTTACATTTAAAGCTCTCCGTTTCCATTCACGCTGTCTAATGCATGCACCACACCACATTCAGACACAGAAATATGCCTCGTACGCATGCACACAGACACCATTTAAACCCAAGGAACCTGCTGCAGACGTCGACATCCACAAGGCAGTT
Source organism: Thalassophryne amazonica (assembly GCF_902500255.1). Taxonomy (NCBI): domain Eukaryota; kingdom Metazoa; phylum Chordata; class Actinopteri; order Batrachoidiformes; family Batrachoididae; genus Thalassophryne; species Thalassophryne amazonica. The sequence continues at coordinate 165,898,464 of NC_047103.1, forward strand.
AATCATTCTGCAGGCAGCCAACGATGCTTCCATTTACAAAAACAAATATGTCGACCACACCTTGTGTTCTTCTTTCAATAACAGATTCAATCCACCACAAGGGAGCCTTCAGGCGATTGTTGGTGCCTTGTTTCTTAAAGCATCTTGTGCGTTTGTGGAATCACTCTGACAAATGTTAAATGAAAGCCTTCTTTCACAAAAGCATTGCAATATTAAACTATTAGGTGATTCTGCGGCATCTGAGCTGGACTTCCAGTAGATACATGAGGTGCAAATCCACATCTGTGCTCTAGGCTGCCTGTGTCCTTGGACAAAATATTTAATTTGCATGGTCTCAGTCCGTCCCACTGTGATTGGGAACTGGCCTTTGCTGGGGAAGTAATGGCAGTCCTTCGGTATTGAGGAGGATTTCCTCTTGATCGATCCCTGGATGGGATACCTACATCCAGTTGTTGATCCAGTGATGCCAGTGTATAGGTTACGTAAGAATGTCGTTAAACGCTGACAAACATGCAGTACTTGACAAATCTTTAGCCTGGTCCAATGGCTAGGAAGTCCCAGGTGATTGAAGTCTGGGGACCGGCTGCAGACTTCATACACCTTCACAGCCACTGGGTTACAAGCCGTCACCTCCTCCACCTGATCTAGCATTGAGGACTTCTTGTTTCACCAGAGCCCTGTTAGCCATGCCATGTCCAGGGTTTCTGATGGGCCTTCATGGTTAGCATCGCTGCAGTGAGGCACACAAGGTCTCCACTATATTTCAGCCCAACAGGTAATAGACTACTTGACCTGTTATTCAGGTGTCACAACATGGATGAGGGGTAGGATTTTGAGACTGGCATCCCCTCCAGGGGAGTCTGCGATGGTCATAGTGTTCCTCATTCCTGGTCCTCAGGACCCAAAGTAATGGGTGTTGTCCATTTATTCCTGCTCTAACTGCAAATAATTAGCATCTGACTGAGCTGATCTGGTCTGAGTAGATGAGGGACACATAGAATGCATAAATGCTAAATGGATTCTATTTATATAGTGCTTTTCCATCTGCATCAGACACTCAAAGCGCTTTACAATAATGTCTCACATTCACCCATTCACACAAACACACTCACTCACCGATGTCAGGGTGCTGCCATACATGGTACTCCTCTGCACACCGGGAGCAACTAGGGGATTAAGGATCTTACCCAAGGGCCCTTAGTGATTTTTCCAGTCAGGCTGGGATTTGAACCGAGGATCCTCTGGTCTCAAGCCCAACGCTTAACCACGAGCTCATCACCTCCCAATACATGCAGTACTTTGTGGACCGAGGACCAGGATTGGCGATTCCACTGATTCCTCTTCAGCTGCATTTTGCAGTAGCGTGTTGTGAAAGTGTAGTGACACGGACCCACAACAGGGGGCGCAAATGAACGGTCAATAGATGAGTCAAAAATTAACAATTTAATGTTGTGAAGTAGCACAACGAACATACAGACAATCTCAGAATATGATTACAGTCAATCCACAAAGGTGACGTGTGGGCAGGCTCGAGGATAGAAGACGTCTGTCCTGAGAAGAGCCGGAACCACACGATTTCCGCCGCCACTGAACCTGGTGAATACTGGAGCCGCCAAGTCCCGAATTCCCAGGTGATCACCGTCCCCGACTGTCGGATCTGGTACTGCTGGCGAGAACAAAGACAGTCAAGTGTGGGTGTGTGTACACCCCGTAACAACAACGGTGGGAATGCCACCTCCACCTCTCACTCAACATGTTGCAGAGTACCGCAGTGATTCCTCAGGGGAAAAGAGTGCCGTCCAGCACTCTCTCAGCTTCCACCGACAGAGGTACCGGTACTCCTGCAAACACTCACAATATACAAATTTAATTGTACCACACAAACGGCTGAGGATATTACCTCCAATGAAGTACGATATCTCGGCAACGAGGTGGAGATGACGTCTGGTCTTTATGGAGTGAGATGATGTTGAGTAGATGGGTGACAGCTGTCAAGAGATAATGAGTGACAGCTGTCACCCCCGGCTGTGTCCGTGGCGGCAGCGCCCTCTCGTGCCTGAAGCCCGCACTTCAGGCAGGGCGCCCACTGGTGGTGGGCCAGCAGTACCTCTTCTTCTGGCGGCCCACACACAACAGGACTCCCCCCTCAACCAGGCTTGTTCGGGTGACGGTGGTAGAAGTCGGCCAGGAGGCCAGCCGCTTGGCGGTCCTGATATACTCCAGGTTCCGATGGTCAGTGAAATCCGTGAACGGCACAGACGCTCCCTCCAACAGGTGTCTCCACTCCTCAAGAGCCTCTTTCACCGCAAGGAGTTCTCGATTGCCGACGTCATAGTTCCGTTCAGCCGGGGTCAACCTGCGTGAAAAGTAGGCACACGGGTGAAGAACCTTATCAGTCTCTCCGCTCTGGCATAGCACGGCTCCTATCCCTGAGTCAGAGGCGTCCACTTCAACCACGAACTGGCGGCTAGGGTCGGGCTGCACCAAAACTGGCGCAGTAGAGAACCGTCGTTTCAACTCCTTGAACGCGGCTTCGCACCGATCCGACCAGGTGAAGGGGACTTTTGGAGAGGTCAGGGCTGTCAGGGGGCTAACTACCTGACTGTAGCCCTTAATGAACCTCCTATATAAATTAGCGAAGCCGAGGAACTGTTGCAGCTTCCTACGGCTTGTTGGTTGGGGCCAATCTCTCACCGCCGCAACCTTGGCCGGATCAGGGGCGACGGAGTTAGAGGAGATGATAAACCCCAGGAAGGACAAAGACGTGTGGTGAAACTCGCACTTCTCGCCCTTCACAAACAGTCGGTTCTCTAACAACCGCTGCAGGACCTGATGTACATGCTGGACATGGGTCTCAGGATCCGGAGAAAAGATGAGAATATCGTCCAGATATACGAAGAATTACGAATTACGATATACGAATTGGTGCAGGAAGTCCCGCAAGACGTCGTTAACCAAGGCTTGGAACGTCGCGGGGGCGTTGGTGAGGCCGAACGGCATGACCAGGTACTCAAAGTGACCTAACGGGGTGTTAAATGCCGTCTTCCATTCGTCTCCCTTCCGGATCCGAACCAGGTGATACGCATTTCTAAGATCCAGCTTAGTAAAGATTTTGGCTCCATGCAGGGGGGTGAACACGGAATCCAACAATGGCAACGGGTATCGGTTGCGAACCGTAATCTCATTCAGCCCCCTGTAATCAATGCATGGACGGAGTCCGCCATCTTTCTTGCCCACAAAAAAGAAACCTGCCCCCATCGGGGAGGTGGAGTTCCGGATCAGCCCGGCAGCTAATGAGTCCCGGATGTAGGTTTCCATTGATTCGCGCTCAGGTTGTGAGAGGTTGTACAGCCTGCTGGACGGGAACTCAGCGCCTGGAACCAAATCAATGGCACAATCGTATGGACGGTGCGGGGGAAGGGTGAGTGCCAGATCCTTGCTGAAGACGTCAGCAAGATCGTGGTACTCAACCGGCACTGCCGTCAGATTGGGCGGGACTTTGACCTCCTCCTTAGCCTGTAAACCGGGAGGAACCGAGGATCCTAAACACACCCGATGGCAGGTTTCGCTCCACTGAACCACCACCCCAGACGGCCAATCAATCCGGGGATTGTGCTTCAACATCCAAGGGAAGCCCAAAATCACGCGGGAGGTAGAAGGAGTTACAAAAAACTCAATCTCCTCCCGATGGTTTCCAGACACCACCAGAGTTACTGGTTGTGTCTTGTGTGTGATTAAAGGGAGGAGGGTGCCATCTAGTGCCCGCACCTGCAATGGCGAAGGAAGCACCACCAGAGGGAGCCCTACCTCCCTTGCCCATCTGCTGTCTAGCAAATTCCCTTCTGACCCCGTGTCCACCAGTGTTGGGGCTTGAAGGGTTAAATCCCTGCTCAGGATTGTAACTGGGAGTCGTGTAGCAATCTGTGTGTGTCCCACGTGAATGTTTTGACCCCCTCTTAGTCTCTGAGGGCGGTTGTTGTTGTGGCCGTTTGGGGCAGTTTTTCTGTGTGTGCTCCTTTGAGCTGCAGAGAAAACACTCCCCGCGGACCAGCCTCCTCATTTTGGCCCTGTGCGTTTCCCTAACAACGCCAGCAGGGGGAGCTGTTGCCCCACGGAGCGCTGCGGCTGTGGAGCGTGGGGAGGGCGGCCCCTTTTCAAACCCGGAAGGGAGAGGGGCGGCACGTATCCGGCCACGTCTTTCGTCTCGCTCCCGACGGCGTTCCTCCAACCGATTGTCTAACCGTATAACGAGATCGATAAGCCCATCTAAATCCCGCGGTTCCTCCTTAGCTACCAGATGCTCCTTCAGGATCAATGACAGTCCGTTTATGAAGGCGGCGCGGAGCGCAACGTTATTCTAGCCGGACCTCGCAGCCGTGATGCGGAAGTCGACTGCATATTCGGCTGCGCACCGGCGCCCCTGTCGCATTGACAGCAGCATTGTTGAAGCGGTCTCTCCTCTGTTAGGGTGATCAAACACTGTTCTGAACTCCCCCACAAACCCAATGTATGCTGATAACAACCGTGAGTTCTGTTCCCAGAGCGCCGTAGCCCAGGCGCGTGCCTTACCCCGAAGCAGAGCAATCACATAAGCTATTTTACTAGCGTCTGACGCGTACATGATGGGACGTTGTGCGAAGACGAGCGACGTTGTGCGAAGACGAGCGAACACTGCATGAGAAAGTCCGCGCACGTCTCCACACAACCTCTGTACGGCTCAGGAGGGCTTATGTATGCTTCAGGGGATGGTGGGAGGGGTTGTTGAACCACCACTGGAACGTTCATATCCTGCACAGGGTCGGCAGGAGGAGGAGCTGCAGCAGCGCCCTGAGCGCTCGCCGCCACCTGCGCGGAGAGAGCCTCCACCCTGCGGTTCAGGAGGATATTTTGCTCGGTCATTTGATCCAACCGAGCCGCAAAGGCGGTGAGAATGTGCTGCAGCTCACCAATCACGCCTCCTGCAGACGCCTGCGCTCCCTGCTCCATTGGTCGTTCAACAGCCGGGTGACGCCCCTCGGAGTCCATGACGCTGGCCGAGATATCCTATTGTGAAAGTGTAGTGACACGGACCCACAACAGGGGGCGCAAATGAACGGTCAATAGATGAGCCAAAAATTAACAATTTAATGTTGTGAAGGAGCACAACGAACATACAGACAATCTCAGAATATGATTACAGTCAATCCACAAAGGTGACGTGTGGGCAGGCTCGAGGATAGAAGACGTCTGTCCTGAGAAGAGCCGGAACCACACGATTTCCGCCGCTACCGAACCTGGTGAATACTGGAGCCGCCAAGTCCCGAATTCCCAGGTGATCACCGTCCCCGACTGTCGGATCTGGTACTGCTGGCGAGAACAAAGACAGTCAAGTGTGGGTGTGTGTACACCCCGTAACAACAACGGTGGGAATGCCACCTCCACCTCTCACTCAATATGTTGCAGAGTACCGCAGTGATTCCTCAGGGGAAAAGAGTGCCGTCCAGCACTCTCTCAGCTTCCACCGACAGAGGTACTCCTGCAAACACTCACAATATACAAATTTAATTGTACCACACAAACGGCTGAGGATATTACCTCCAATGAAGTACGATATCTCGGCAACAAGGTGGAGATGACGTCTGGTCTTTATGGAGTGAGATGATGTTGAGTAGATGGGTGACAGCTGTCAAGAGATAATGAGTGACAGCTGTCACCCCCGGCTGTGTCCGTGGCGGCAGCGCCCTCTCGTGCCTGAAGCCCGCACTTCAGGCAGGGCGCCCACTGGTGGTGGGCCAGCAGTACCTCCTCTTCTGGCGGCCCACACACAACATAGCGTCCATCATGATGAAGATAGTTGGCGTCCTCTGCATTTATAGGAGTTGTTGGTGACCTTTAACCCATGTAGCTTGAACCGTGGCATGGCATATTGATATTGCAACATATTTGTGTCAGTTTGTATTGACAGTTGGTCATGATTCATGCAGACGTCATGGCGGTGTCTTGTGACACTGCTTCACTGTAGCAACTACATCACGGCGGTGTCTTAAGAAAGACTGCAGGGGTCGGAGGGGAAATGTTTCATGTCAAATTAGGAGGCTTTGATGCATAAATCTTGACAGTTCTTGAAAATGGAAACACCACTTTAGAGTGTCTGCACGAGGAACCAAAACCTATTCATTTGTGTTTATTAGTTCATCTAAAATTTCAGTTTAAACAGCAGAGCCTAGTTTAAATCATTTTGCCGAGGCTCTTAAGCCATTTAACAACCGTCATTTTGTGTACATGAAGCTGAACAGACAGACAGACAGCCTTCTGCCTCTGTTTACACTGGAATGCAGGGAGACAATTGGAAGGTCAGAGGTCAAACGGCTGTCTGGGGTCAAATGAAGTTTGCGGCATTTTGAAAGCAGTCGATGTAACCAGTAAGAGTCACCCGGTCTCAGTTAAAAGAGAACATTCTCAAACACAAACATTTGATATTTTTCTTGATGAGTAACTCTAAATGAGTAATCAATTATCAGAGGAGCTGATGACTATGGAACTGATTAATTATAGTTTGATTTAACACCTCACTTGGCAGAACTCTGTCATTGGCAGTGACACACACAGTGCTCCTCGCGCTCTCTGGCTCGCCGCCTCCTCTGTGTTGTTCCCAATCATTGGATTTTATGGTTGTTGAGGTAAAAGTCAAAACAGATGGTATACGTGTGTATTTGTGAATAATCTCACATAGTTCATATTCATTTTTGTCAAATCCTGGAAAAAATAAAGACATCCACACAAACTGGCTTTTTTTCCTGCTTCAGAACCATGAACCTTTCAGGAAAAATAGATCAGGGATGTAAAAGCCGTGGGGAGGAGAGCGCAGCATGCAGACCCATTATTTGTCATGGACCCGTTGTGCAGCAGGCCAGGTCCTTAGAGTTCACAGCTTACAGGTTTTTATAGCCTGCCTCATGGATCTGGATCAAATGACATGCTGTGCCAGCTGACTGCTTCTCTGCAAATAGAAGCAGATTAAAGGTTAATTTTAATTTTCTTGAAAAATATAATGGATTTAATTGTTGTTTTGACTACGATCCAGGCTTTTAATGGTTTTCTAGACTCGAGGATCAGAAGTTTATTGCTATGTGGTGAAGGTGATCTTCATGTCTCTGGATCCTCTGAGTTTTTGATGTCCAGAGACACTTGGGAAGTGCTTATGGAGTCATGAAGTCACTGGACAGAGGTGTTTGACAATGTTCATACATTTTCAGGAGAACAAAGGTCCAAGTCTTTAGGGTCCTGGTCCTACGTGTCTTACTGTATGGTTGTGAGACTTGGATGCTAACGAGCAACCTAAGGCAACGACTGAATGTCTTTGGTACTAGGTGTCTTTGGAGGATCCTTGGGTTCCATTGGAATGACTTATGGACAAGTGTAGGTTTCCAGACCTGATCTGTTCATTTTAATTGGAGGTCAGCACAGTGGACCAGATATAGATCCACATGCCAGTTTGGCACAAGTTTTATTCCAGGTGCCCTTCCTGATGTAACTTCACATATAAATGGAGATTGGGTCAAAGGTGGTCTTTGAAATTTTGACCTTCTGTATGTGAATGCTGCAATCTTAATCCACTTACTCTATTTAACGGAGTGTAAGTTTTTACTAGTTTGGGAGGTCCTGTGTCTTTTACTCTGGTTAGACTTTTATTCTGAAAAATTCAGTCCAGTCTTTCTTTTCATGATGGTGTCATGGACTTCATCACATTTTTGTGATGCTGTCAAGTTTCAGTCACTATTTTTAACCCAAACCCTAGCCATAACCCCAACAGCACCCCACCCCCATGTCACCATTACACAAATGTAACACAATTCATGATGGCATCATGAACTGATAGATTAAATAGATATGACTCTGATAAATCGGACTTTCCTAGAATCAACGCACTAAACAAACTAAACTCTAATAAAAATGTCAATAATTAAAAAGTACTGAACAACAATGGACAAGAATCCCAAATATTATAGCTCCTGTTGGAGCTTGTACACTAATCGAACATATGAGACTGATACAATGTGTGAAGGCAGCAAGCAACATCTCTAGGAGCAGGAGGTCAAGCCAGAGTAGATGCTTTAATTACTCATGTGATGGAAGAGGCGGTGGGCAGATGCATGAGCATAGCCAATATTGCGTTCATCAGAAACTCTCAAATTGATGTTATTTTCATGTGACTACTACCAGCGTATACTGATGACGTCGTCATATATAAGACACGGAAATTATTAGAATTTTTTCTGTTTTGTGGTGTTTTATGATGTGTTGTGGTCATGGAATTACATTTATTTTAGGGTGCACATTTAATTTACTTTAATAAAGCATAAATTTAATTGAGGTTGGGTGTTTAAAGAACTTTCATTAAAAAAGGGGGTGGGCGGGTGCTTGGGGAGGGGCTTTCCAATGTGTGGATACGGTAGATTATTACAGTTATTCTCCTTGTGTGTGTATTTCTTAATATCTTGTTCTTTTAATACTTTCTGTACTGTTAATAAACTATTCTAATTATGTACATTGTGAATATCATGAGAGTTTCCATGGGATAAAAAAAGCTTTTCACCCTACCATCCCTGGTTCTCAAGACCAGGCACCGAAGTGGCTCTACTCTACTTTTTTCTACTCTTCTATTTTACTCTTCCTTTTTAGATATTTAAATACATCTTAGTATACTAGCATAGTTCCACCTTAGAATTGGAATATAATATATAAGATATACCTTACTGAATTTTCATGTGATTTTGGCATGCTAAGTCTTTTTGGGGAACCGGATGTTTACGTGTTAGCATATTAAAAAGGTGTTTACGTCATGTACCCTAACCACTCCAAAAGATTTTGTGGGCCACAAATTAAAAAAAAAAAAAAAAAATCTAAATTCATAGTACAGTAAAAGTTAGCAGTTACCTGTAGCTTCAGATGTTTCATTGGTTTAGGGTTGTCACAGTTTGCTTTTGAGTTAGCGGATTAGCAGCTATCGAAACTAAATGTACTTTGTGATGTTGACTGTCTGATCAGTGAATAAATAAACATGAAGTACAATTGTACTATAAAAATAAATAAGAAATGTTCTTTCAATTAAGAAAATAACAGTTTTTTAATTATATCTGTATGGAATCTTGTTGTAGTTTTTGTTTTGTTGATGTCATATTACTAAATACTTGGAACTGTTTGCTTGCTTTAAATCACTTTCAAATGTGTGTTTTTTTTTTTTTTAAAGTTCAACATATATGAATAATTTCCACATCAGGTTTTGGCTGGTTTTCCTGTAGCAGTTGGTCATTTTGTGTGCATAAAGCAGGACAGACAGACAGACAGCCTTCTGTCTCTGTTTACATTGAAATGCAGTGAGACAATTGGAAGGTCAGAGGTCAAATGGCTGGCTGGGGTCAAGCCTGCGTCTGAGCGGGGGCATTAATTCTAACACCAAACGGTTGTTTAAGAGCCGCTTAGAGAAAAATGATATTTGCAGAGAATGTTAAACTGACCCTGGGGTCTGGGCATTTGTGTGACAGCTAATTATTCTGAAGTAAACACAGAAATCTCAGGAGATCTGCAGATCAAAACAATCTGCACAGAGAAAAAAACAAAAAAAAACTACACGGTGAAATAACTCCAAACACTCAAAATACAATCAACCTACAAGATTTTACACAGACGTAGTAATTAGCAGCAAAAATCCTGTAAATTGTAGTTGATCACCCAAACAATACCTTAATGATTGTTGGACTCTTTTCCAGCCTTAAAACAGCACATGACAAGGTAAATAACTACTGCAATAATACAATTTTTTAAACTCACACCTGAGGCGATGACACTTGGAAAATACATGTATTGTTGCTTAAAAACAAACAAAAAAAAAAAAAAAACAACGGTGGGCTGTAAAATGAAAGGTTACAGGAGCACAGATCACTTTCTCTGATTGACCTGTGGACAAAACTGTTAATCTTGGTAAAAGCAAATGGACTAATTCAAATCACAAATGATGACACTGGGTCAAAAATAACTGATTTTTACCTATGAGAGTTGGGGGGGGGGGGGGGGGGGCTATGTCATTTCATACTTGTTGGTTGGACCTATTACCAGCAAATCTGTCTTTCACAGTTTAAAAGGAGAAATTTTTCCAACTTTTGTTTTGAAAATATAATAAGTTCCTAACAGCATTAAGAGGTTCGTGTATTTTCTGCTTGAGAACTGCAGAAATTACCATAAAGCTGTTCACTCAGGAGAAGAAAGGAACCAAGGACAGCTCCCTGATGAACGCTGTATTTTGCAGGGAAAAATAAAGACGTCTTGTGGAAAACAGTGGCTTAGGTGCTTTTGTTGGCAAGGACAGGTTTAGTGACCTTGACTTTGCAGATAACGCTGTGATCTTTGTGGAATCAATGGACACCCTGATTGAACCAATTAGAAAGCTGAGTGAGGAATCAGAGTGTCTGCCTTTGCAATTCTGCCACATGGCAGAGTGACCTACAAACCAACGCAGGGATGACTAAAGTAAATTTTTCAGTGCATTTCTAAACATGTCAAAAGTACATCACCACAGAGACGAGACATGTCAACAATGGCACTATCCATCAACGTTGAAGACTTACTGATAAAATTTGAGACTCTGACAGAGCTGGACAGACTGGCTACCTGCTCAGGGTCTACCCCAGCTCTACTTTGATAGGTTCGAGCCCCTCCTTGTGATCCTTAATTGGTTTGAAAAACAGATGGATGATAATATACATTTGCAGTTCATGATGACACAGACAGACAAGTAGAGGCAATCACTTTCTCACTGATGGAGGTCGAATGTCCATCCATCCATTTTCTATACCAGCTTACTCCAATTAAAGATCATATTAAAGAGCCTATCCCAGCAGTCATAGGGCATGAGGCGGGTACACCTTGGACAGGACGCCAGTCTGACACAGGGCCACGTACTGTATCAATAAACAAACAAGTTTGCACCCGCATGGAGACCTACGGACAATTGAAAGTCTCCAATTCACCAAACCTGCATGGAAGCCGGAACAAACCCACATGAACACAGGCAGAACATGCAAACTCCACACAGAAAGGCCACAGGTGGGAATTGAACCCATGACTTTCTTTTCTTTCTAATCACCAAGCCACCGTGCTGCCAAGGTCAAAAGTCCATAAACTCTAATATAGATCATTTGATCCCAGAGGTCAGACTTTCTGCTCCCTCACTAATATTCCTTTGACTTTGAAATAATCATGCATGTGATCATGTAAGAGCAAAAAACTACACTTGTGAACTTGCTGAGTACATTTGAAGGTAAACCATCAGAGTCCAGGAGTTCAGGAACTACAGCAAAGAGCAGCTGGTGGTTGTCCGTGACAGTGGACATCTTTAGGACAATACCTTTCAGACCTGGGGTCACCGTGGCCCGACACTCGACAAACCTGCTCTTGGTGACAACTTCTGCTGTTTAATGTGTCCCTGAATTAGCGTCGCTGTCATGTTTCAATGGAAAAAAGATCTGCACGCAGCTGGACTGTGAATACACATGTTTAAATGTTACTGCAACCATTTCTGAAGCTAATTTTATTCTCCAGTCTGTCATTCATCACTTGACCAAAAGCTTGAGCTCAATAAAAGCCAGACTATTATTCTTTCAACATCATTTAGTGCAGGGTCAATGGCAGCAACGTGCACCAAAAGTTAAGCAGACTATGCATGTCTTTAAAAACTACAGTGTTTAGGACTTAGAATAATCTAGTGGTGAGGTTGCAGATTGCATTACCCCGATGTCAGTCATGAATTTGTTTCCCTTCATGTTTTCACTTCTTTGGAGATATATACAGTGCCGTATAAAGAGGAGGCAGACATTTTGAGTTTTTCTTTGTGAAAACTGGTGTTCATCAAGGATGTGTCCTGGTTCCTACACTATTCAATCTTTGCATGTATTGGGTGGTTGGGTAGGGTCATGAGCTTGACCTTGCAAACAATGCTGTGATTTTTATGTAACCAATGGACACTCTGACTTCAACACTTGACAATCTGAGCAAGGAATCCGATTGTCTGGGATTGTCCTGATTGTCCTGGATCAAGATGAAGATCCACGTTTTTAAAGACTTCCTTCCTAAACATACGGTCATCACTGATCTTGACAGTGACAGTCATGTCTCTGGGTCCTTGGTCTTTTGATGTTGAGAAACACCTAGGAAGAGTTTATGGAGTCACGGTCAATGTGCTCAGTGATGCCAATATCTTTGGAGGAGAAGGAAGGTTTAAGTCTTTATGGTCCTGGTTCTTCCTGTCTTACTGTATGGTTTGTTAGACTAGTGACCAAAGGCAACGATTGGAGGTCTTTGGTACTAGATCAGTTTGGAGGATTGTTGCGTACCACTGCGATGTCTTTGCATTGAATGAGCGGATACTTAGAGAGCCTAAGATGAGGAGTATCACTTGCATTATGAGGCAGTGTCAGCTTAGACATATTGGTCATGTGGCACGTTTCTCTATGCATGATCCAGCGCACAGGTGGCTGAGTGTTGAGAACCTCAGCAGATGGAGAAAGTCAAGGGGACACCCATGTTTCACCTGCCTGCAGCAGGTAGATGGCTACTTTTGAGAGGTGGGGATCAGTTGTCTGCGTGGGTAGTTGCCATCCAGGACACAGGGTGTCTCTGTGGTGTTGTGGATGCAGCAAGGTGTGGCACCAACACCTAGAGTTATCGTGTGAAGAAACTGAAGGGGATGAATTCATTCATTCTTTGCATTTTATAGGGTTCATGCTCAGGATTGTCCATTTTGCCGTCACTGAGAATAAATCATCTGGATTGATCTTACACCTGCAAGTGGGAGAATGTGAGCTTTTTAACACAGTGTTATGCAGCAAATATTGTCAAAAACTCAAGTGCAATAGTCGCTGAACAGAAAAATATTTCATTTTCTCACCATATAGGAACTAAAACACATAAAATCCTTCTTGTACCTTTGTGCTTTCCACAAAATCTTCCATTCGCAACTTGGGTTTCTGCTCAGCATGATGGGAAAAACACTCTGTGTGACCACTAACTGCACAAAATGCTCCTCGCTGAAGCTATTTGTTGTCACCCATGATTTCTGCTGAATGTGGCAACAGCGGTGCAAACTGCTCTGCTTGTTATCCAATTGTGCCTCTGCCAGCTACGGCAGGCAGAGCGGTGCTGCGTAGTTGACTCCAAGTCCCCAAAAGAAGTCTCTCTGTGACAGTCTGTCAGTCATTACCTGTGGCGGGTAGCCTGGTGCTGCACTCTTCCTGCTAGCGCCGAGCGTCAAACTGCCGCGTGCCGTTAGTTTGCCCTTGCAGAGATGTCTTGTCATTTTCCTTGCAACTTGCTCCTGTCAAACTTTTATTTTCAGCTTCCGCTTGTGTTTATTAGCCCCTCTTGCACTATACGTCTCTGTCTTCGAGACGTTTAACCGCACGCCTTCTCGGCTAACACCGAGCCACAAATGGTGACCAATTCCTATCAATTACGATCAATCCCCAGCAGCCAATTACAGCCCAATGATGGTATTACCACTTCAAAAACTAATAAGGGGAAGAGACGAGACAGGAAGCGAGGTTGGACGGTGAGATGCAGAGGGGACAGATCCAGCCTGTAATTAGTGGTACTAACTGGAAAGGAGAACAGGGGACCACATGGTTGGGGCATCTGTGGCCAAATACACACGCACACATACACACACAGACCTGCTGGCATCTGGGGGTCCGGCGGTGTCAGCCCTACTCTGGGCCAGTGTCCAGCGCCTCTCTCCCTGTCATGTGGGCCCGTTAATGAGGAAGTCACATATGGACCAGGGAGCCTCATTAAGCAGGCGGACAGACAAGCGCACACCATAACGTGGTGGGAAACATGAGGTAACTGACACAAACAGCTGCAGGTGAGGATGCACAGTGATGGACATGATGTTGCATGAGCACGTGTGGGGACATCAGCAACATGAAGTTCAAACACAGTGTATGACCAAAAAAAAAAAAAAAAAAAAACCCAAAATTTATAAATGAAGGTTATAAGGTAGATGGGATGCACAATGTAGAAAAAAATAATAATAATAAATTTAGCACATTTAAATATAACAGGGGTTTTCAAAATGTGGGAGAGTCAGCCAGAGAACAAATGAATAGCTGCCCCCCCCACCAACACATATACACACAATTTCAACACCTTTGTGTTTCTTTTCATTCTTTTACACATACATCTTAAATGCATTTTGAAATTATTTGTGAGGTTTTAAGGATCTGTCTATGCATTTACACATTTAACAGCCTTTGTAAACATTTTAAACATGTTTTTAAAGAACTTTCTATTGTTCTGTTTTTGCCTATTGTCATATTTTAAACATCGTTTTTTTTTAAACATTTAAACATCTCTGTGTGTTATTAAATATCTTTGGCATAACCAACAAATTTTAACTTAAATAATATTAATTCTAACATTGATGGGTATTGACAAGATTTTATCTATCGATTCCGCTTATTGATCCTTATTGATTCCCTTATCAGTACCTCCTGTGTAATTTTCTGTGTACTAAAAATAGGCTTTACAGGTTTTCTATGCCAATAACATTTTATTGAGTCTTGAAGTAAATAGATATGAAATTGGTGACTGGATCCTTGATCTCTGGACATAAATAAACAAAATCTGTAGTTTTTCTTAAAAGCATTTCCTTTCAGACATTAATGGCACAAATCTAACTCCATACCTCTGAGCTGAGCTCTTACAGCCGGCTACTCTGAACGTCAACATCAATGTAATGTATATAGCACTTTTCCATCTGCAACAGACGCTCAAAGCACTTTACAATAATGCCTCACATTCACCCTGATGTCAGGGTGCTGCCATACAAGGCACTCACTACACAATAGGGGATTCAAGGTCTTGATTCAAGTCTCTTTAGTGATTTTCCAGTGAGGTGGGGATTTGAACCCATCATCTTCTGGACTCAAGCCCAACACCTTAACCACTAGACCACTACCTCCCCAATGTAATTCATAAAGAACACAGGATGTCTCATTTTGGGAGGAAAAAAAAACATTGTAGTTTATTGTTTGTATTACGTTTGGAAAGCAGTGTCATTTGATTTAAAACAGTGTTTCACTTTGAAGTTATTAATTCCGGCTGGACTCTAACTTGACTCAGCAGAGAATGGCCCAGTGTTTGGAGCTGTGTGAACAGAACAGGCACAATTCTCGTTTCTTGCCCACAGCAAGACAAGAGTCCCAGTTGGTGACTTTAATCCGCACAAAAGTGACTCAAGATTGACATTTTTCAATGGCTTTGAGAGGGGTTAAGAAGCGGACTTGCCCCTTCTGAAAAGCAGTGAAGCAATGAACCAACGAAGCAGTGGGTTGGAGCACTGCTTCATTGGTTCAAGTTTCAAAGTGGAGCAGTTACAGAAGCGGTTGATTACAGACAGACCCACTGCAGGGTCTGTAATCAACCTAAACAAATTATTATTTTCCAGATAAAACACCCTCAAAAACAATGACTGCTTTGAAGGACTGATAAGGGACTCGTTAAGCAAAAAGGCTATTGATGTCGATGGATTGAATCATTTCTTAACGACTGTCAAAAAGAAATGTACCCATCCCTAACACCCCCCTGAAGAACTCTGGTGCCCCCTCGGGGTGGGCGGGGGGGTGCGCCTCATAGTTCGAAAACCATTGATATGTAACATCTTGCTCAGATCACTGTAGCTCAGGAAGTAAAATGAATGGCGAGGAAAAAAAAACCAACTGCTTCCACATTAGACTCACATTTATCTCCAGTGTTCCTTTTCCTAATCTCAAATTTGGAGCAAAGTACAGAGAAAAAGAAAAAAATAATAATAAATGTTTATGAGTGAAATGGTAAAAATGGAACATTTCATCTTTCACCGAATGAAATATTCTTTCCATTACATGAATGAAAAAACATTATTTGTTTTATTTAACACTGAAAATAGATCCTTGTCATCTGATATTTTATTAATTTATATATATATATATATATATATATATATATATATATATATATATATATATATATATATATATAGTAACTCCCTTCGGCTGCTCCCTTGTTTGCACTCGGGGTCGCCACAGCAAATCCAAGGTGGGCCTGCATGTTGAATTGGCACAGGTTTTATGCCGGATGCCCTTCCTGACGCAACTCCACTTCACATGGAGAAATGTGGCAGAGGTGGGATTTGAACCGGAAACCTTCTGCACTGAAACCAAGCGCACTAACCACTTGGCCACCACCCCTGCTATATATATATATATATATATATATATATATATATATATATATATATATATATATATATATATATATATATATATATATATATATATATATATATATATATATATATATATATATATATAAAATGTGCAAAGTACTACAGCAGTAGCCACGTCCTTGTATTAGAAGAATGAGTACCTTCAATACGCTCATTCAAATCATTGTCTGTCACCAAAACAGATCTTGCCATGTTTGTTTTTAAACTAAGTGCCATCGCCGTGTCAAAGGTTGCGAGAGTGCTAGTGTGATTCTGTCAATGCTTGATTGCTGCATGCATGCAAATGCAATACATTGTGTTTTTACATTAAGTTGGTCGTGGCGTGCAGTGGTGCAAAAAGTATGGAACCAAAGTTGCACGGAAAATGTTTAATATATTCTCTTTTGTTCATACTGTCGGCATTAAATAGAAGTCAAAATAAATGTAAGCATCACTGGATTTTCCATATCATAACAACTTTTTCTAATTTGGGGGTGTGACTTTGGATATTTTAAGGTTAACAGATGTTTAGTATTAAGGCTACGACCCTGTTGCTCCCTGGAGCTTACACAAAGCTTGAAAAGCGGGAAGCTGTGGACTGATGACAGAATTCTCTGGAGTCCGTTGAACTTAGCTAAGATGGCAGAGTAAATACATCCAGGACACATTCGAAGATTCACAACATTCCTCCAATTCCAATATGATGGAAATGCACAATTCTTGAATGAGCTGAGGGAGAACTGGTCAAGTTACCAGCACGAGATCCATTGGAATCAAGGTATCTGCTCCAATGGATTTCCTATTGTACCTTCATGATACTTGATAAACTAATACATTGCTTTCCAGAGTTTTAGAGTAGCTATGACATAGTGGGGGTCGTGTGTGCCCGGTGTCCCCCTGGGTGCCTACACGCTTGTAGGGCCCTCAGTAATGTTGCAGAGCTGCTGGGATGGTACTACACTGGGTCCCACTGCACTGCAAGGTGTATTTTTAAGAGAATATGCTCTTCTCTGGTAAGACGTACTACAATCACCACATCCTCCTTTCTTTAATGTACTACTGCAATACTGCTCTAAGCAGATTTTATAAGAGCCATAAAATAATCTCTCATGTACTTGGTTATTTCAATAAAAAAAAAAAAACACTGAGTAGCTTGGAATGCTGGGTTTCTTTTCTTTTTTCTTAATGCACTGCAGCGCTCTTAACGTGTCAAGCATATACACACGACTGACTTTAATGTAATTGCAATGTTCCCTGTGCAAGTATCTTATGTATGAGATGAGTACTCACTATCAGTAGAATTCTTACTGAAAGACTGACTGAGGAAAAAATAACTTGATTGGGACATCCCTCAACCCAACTTTCAGGCTGTGTGACTTGGACAGCTGTGAGGTAGCAACAATGAAAACCAGATCATAAGTACATGGAAAATTGTCAGCCAAAGACCTGAGGAACACCACCCCAGAGAGGAGACAGATAATTATCCAATCCACGGAGCCTTTTTCAGCTTTACTGTGTTTTTGATACGTCATAAGGTACCTTCACACTTGCATGAATCTGATTCCCACACTGTCGCGCAATTCATCGTGCCAGTGTGTCACGCTTTGTCCCAGTTGACATCACGCTATATAAAATAATCATTTCATACCCAATGATGCATCTGCTTTCAGAACTTGAAGCCATGAAGCCATTCTCTCATCGCTCCCACAATCACAGAGAAACAGTGCAGGTTGTCTCTTGTGCGTCGTGCAGTGGAGAACGCATTTGGAATCTTGTCTCAAAGGTCATTGTTTAAAATATTTATATTGTAATAGTTTAGTAAAACACTTGCATTTTCATTCCTTCTCATGAGTTAGATAATGTATCTGTAGAGTTATGTTTATTATAGATGGAACATCTCTTTGTAATCTTTCAGATGCGCTGCGTGTAATGACGCGTATTGACACGCAGTACTTTCAAATAGGTTGCACAATGTTCACGACTAGTTCAGGCAAGTGGCACAAAATTAATGCATGGCAGAAATTTGCAACATTTAAAAGTTTTCTTTGCGCACTGGCAGGCAGCCACGCGCAGTTCGTGACAGGTTTCTCATTGGCACGCAAGATTGCGTGACAGTGCGGGTATCAAATTTGTGAAAGTGTCAAGGTGCATATAGCAGAACAGTTGTTTAGGGCCCTGTGCCACTGGCGTTTAGGAGGATTTGCGTATGGATTGCGCACAAAATTGGCCCATATTCGCCAAACATCCGCAATATCCGTGTAACATGCCTGTATGAGTCGGCCGTCATCCGAACCCATCCGTGATCATCCGCAGAGGCATGCATGTCCGCAGCCAGGATTTTTGAGCTGCTCAAAAATCTGGATGCGGATGACATCCGCCTTACATACTCCATATATACGAGGTCTATTAGAAAAGTATCCGACCTTATTATTTTTTTCAAAAACCATATGGATTTGAATCACGTGTGATTACATCAAACATCCTTGAACCCTCGTGGGCATGCAAGAGTTTTTTTCACGCCTGTCGGTTACGTAATTCGCCTGTGGGCAGTCTTTGAGTGAGGAGTCGCCCACCCTCTCGTCGATTTTTTCACTGTTTAGGAATGGCTCAGAGACTGCTGCTTTGTTTGATCAAAATTTTTTCAAAACTGTAAGGCACAACTGAGTGGACACCATTCGATAAATTCAGATGGTTTTCGGTAAAAATTTTAATGGCTGATGAGAGATTTTGGTCTGGTAGTGTCGCCGTAAGGATGGCCCACAGTGCCTGACAGCGATCTACGCTTCGAGGCGGCAGCGTCTCGCCGTTTCAAGTTGAAAACTTCCACATTTCAGGCTCTGTTGACCCAGTAAGTCGTCAGAGAACAGAGAACTTTCAGAAGAAGTCGGCATGAGGAGTTTATTCTGACATTCCATTGTTAACGGACATTTTGTAATGAAAGAACGTGCGGGCAGAGTCGCATGTCAGGCCGGACCTGACCGCGGGGGGTCGCGACAGGAAAAACACCTCCGTGTTGGAAACCTTAACGGCAAGTTGGAACATGCCCAAGCTGTTAAACAATTTCTCAGTTACTCACTTGTTGAAAGCCATTAAAAGCCACCTGAATTTTACAAATGGTTTTCAACACGGAGGTGTTTTTCCTGTCGCGGCGCACACAGATTCGCCAAGTTGTTTCCGTGATGACTCGGCGAATCGGCGCGCACATCTTTCATTACAAAATGTCCTTAAACAGTGGAATGTCCGCATAAAGTCCTCATGCCGGCCTCTTCTGAATCTTCTCTGTTCTCTCACGACGTCCTGGGTGAACTAAGCCTTAAATTAGGATGTTTTCAGCTCGAAACAGGCCGACGACGGCGCCTGGAAGCGCTGCGCGATGTCCCGCTCCGTGGGAAGTCCTTACAGCGACAGAAACACCCCATAATCTCTCATCAGCCGTTAAACTTTTCACCAAAAGCCATCTTAATTTCTCGAATAGTGTCCACTCGGATATTCCTCACAGGTCCAGAAAAATTTTGATAAAGCAACGCGCGCCATCTCCAGCAGTGTGTGAAACAAAGGAATTCAGCCGAGAGGGCGGGACCACATCTCACTCAAGGCCTGCCCACAGGGAAATGACGTCACCGACACGCGTGAAAAAACTCACGCATGCGCACGAGGGTTCAAGCATGATTGGTGTAATCACACGTCATCATATAGTTTTTAAAAAAAATAAAAAGGTAGGATACTTTTCTGATAGACCTCGTATTCAATTCATACACAATACATACTCACTCTATGCGCTGTATATCTGCCGTTAACCGCTGATATCCGCAACTGACAGGGATTTGCGGCTTGGCAGCGGACCGGGACAGTGTGTAAAACATATAAAATGCGTGCCCATCATGTCAACATTACAAACTAAAATATGTTGTAGCGAATGCATACAAATTGGCCACGAATAAAGCGTTTTTATTACATTTGCTTTGCAGCTGATTTGCAGACAATCTGTGAATGCATAACAAACACATCACGTAAACCCAAAGTACTATATGTGCAGAGGTGTCAAGTAACAAAGTACAAATACTTCGTTACTGTACTTAAGTACACTTTTTAGGTATCTATACTTTACTCTATTACTTATTTTTCTGCCTACTTCTGACTTCTACTCATTACATTTTCACACAAGTATCTGTACTTTCTATTCCTTTCATTTTTAAAACAAACAGCCTCGTTACTCTTGGCTTCAGTTTAATGTTTATATATATATATATATATATATATATTTCACGTCATGTGCGCCTATAATCAACTTTTCTGCAGCACGGCTTTGCTTTGAACCATGAACCAATCGAAGCAGTGGTTCGCAGATTGAAGCAATGCTTCGACCTATTGCTTCATTTATTCTTTCTTTCTTTCGCTTAATTTTCCCCCGCTAAAACCCTAAAGAGCATACTTCTGTGAGTATTATTTACCTTTTCTATGTTAAACCTACCTGTTATGGTCTTCTGAAACAGTCGATAGATGTATTTTATAACTTAAAAACAGGAGCGATGCTAACGCGTTAGCATGTCTATGGCATTTTCAATGTTAAAACTTAGCATTATAAGCAATTGCAGCTCTCATCACGTTTGGGTGCATTTGTTTTCAAATTGTAATATTTCTTAAATTTATTTTTGTTTATATATTAATAATCTAATGATTATTATATACAATTTTAGAGAAAGAGGCAAAAAGAACCTGAATAGAAACACAACAGAAAATATAAAAGCAACTAACAATGAACATACATAAATAAATACATACATAAATAAATAAATGTTTCCTGTGAACACCTAGTGACTCTTACACCTCCACTTCATCCCTGTCTTATTTAATGACAGTTTGTTTTGGTCAAACCTTATTTTCAATGTGTTAATTTCTTCAGTGAGTGCCTTCAGAACTATCTGCCAAACTAGAAAACTGCTGCATCCTAGTAAGAACAGAATACTACTGTAATGAATTTGAATAAGGAAAGTTGTGTTTTTTGTTTTTTTCCTTCACTAAATGGATGCTGCACTCACTACAGTTTATTGTCTGGAATAGTCCCAGATTGCATTTCAGAGCTTCTAGAATTGAAACATTTTCGTGCAGGTGGTGTTGGGGGGTAATTTTGGGTCTTGGGCCACATGTAGAACAAATCAGTTTTTAAATTAAGCTTTCAATTCATATAGTGGCAACTATCTTTTTGTAAAGGTTACTTTATACTTTTATACTTTAAGTAGGTTTTGCAGCACATACTTTTTCACTTTTACTTGAGTAAAGAGGTCAAGTTGATACTTCAACTTTTACCAGAGTGTTTTTAAACTGCAGTATCTATACTTCTACTTAAGTAACAAATGTGTGTACTTTTGACACCACTGTATATGTGGCAGAAAGTGACATACCTGCCAGTCAGTGCCGGTCCAGCTGTGTAGATCCACAAAGACGTAGCTGCTGCAATCCAGGACTTTTATTTAACACTAACAAAAGGAAGAGTTGCTGTTTAGCCACAACTCACGCTGAAGTCTGTTTTCTGTGACACTCTAAAAAAAACCCAAAAAAAACACTGTCTCACACCAAGAGCGGCTTCCCCCTCCCGCTCCCCAAACTCATGAACAGTTAACCCTCGCATGACAACATGAACAATAACTCTGTGATCAACTTGTCCAAGTCCAGCAAATGCTCTAGAGGTTGTATTGTTGGTGTGAATAGTGATGCCGACAGCCCGAGTGCGCTTATTTTATGACCTCAATGCAGATGCCGTTCACGCGCAAACACGTGCGCGATGCATTCATAATACACCCGTAATACTGCCGTGATAATCGCAATGTGTTGGATCAATTTCCTCACTACATGTGTTATATAACCATGATTATTCATCATATATTTGCTATATATTATTAATATATCCATAATTCATGCTGGGACATTTGTTATTTTTGGCCATTTTTGTTGTGGACGACAACGAACGCCCGTAATTTGTGTACTCAATTCATGCACAATCTGATCCTCTCCCCAGTGGGACAGGGCCCTAAGTCTACTGCCCAAAAGTTTGACTGACAGGTGATCTCAAAGCAGAATCACCGCAGCAACAGCAAAAAAACACCAAGATTTCGACAAAAAAGAAGCACCTGTGCAGTTACCCCGAACAGCCCGAGACCTGGTTGGACCGGAGCCTGGCCGATGAAGGTTTGTCTCATGAGGGGACGTGGGGGATGATGTGGCAACAGAAGGGCAGAGATGGCTCAGCTGCTGCCCGACCCTTCACTCCTGAGCGGTGTGGATATATGCGTGCGGTGGGGGGGCACAGGCATCACGGGGGCAGCGCTCTTTCACATGGGCCTCTCACCAGCTGTCACCCCCAGCACACCGCTGAATTGGGCCTGTCACTCTGCCGGCCCGTCGGGATTTAACTGGTCAAGAGAGGAGAAGGAGAGAGGGAGCAGAAGAGTGAAAAGAGAGAATAGAGGTCGGGGAGGGGTAAGAAATGAAATACAAAAGCAGCTCAGAAAAAGCTGTAGAGAGCAGGGATTAGAGTGCAGGCATGGCACACGTGCAGGAGACACTAATGCATCTTACACAACGCGCAACCCTCGCTCCCTTCTGCAAAAAAAAAAAAAAAAAAAAGGATTACAGCTCCTGAGCAGGCAAAGGAGAAACATATAGCCTCCAATCTCCACATCACCGACGTGGGGGTTATTATCCGCGCAGCCCCTTTAGCTTATTACAGGCCTCATCCTGCCACTTATCATCCCTTTGTGTCATATTATTTTTTTTTTCTGCTTTCAAAGTGTATTTTCCTCAAGTTAAGATGCGGCTCAGACAGATTTTGGAGACTTCTGGAAGGGGGAGGGGTCAGGGAGGTTGTTGTGTACGAGTATTTGCCACGCTCGCATCTGCTTGCCGCCTGTTTGGCACGGCGAAGAGGTTACGGTCATCTACACAGTGCGCTGATGGTGAAGAGCTCAAACAGAAAGCACATGGGCTCACTGAGGAAAGAGAACCCACCCGGGTAACCCACTCCCCCCCCCCATCCTATCCCCCCCAAACCTTTTTCTTGTGTTTGCAGAGGATGATAGAATAAGAGCAGCAGGTTTCAGCTCAGGCAAAGACCGCTTTTTTTAAGATGCAAGGGAGGTGTGATGAGGGGCGGGGTGGGGGGGGGGGGTTCTGCTGCCAAACTCCTTTTTTCCTCTCTCTCTCTCTCTCTCTCTCTCTCTCTCTCTCTCTCTCTCTCTCTCGCCCCTCGCTGTTTTGACACTAAGCCGCTCAGCTGAGGTGAAACTGAAAAATGCATCGAGCTAAAATCTGATCTCAGCAAAGCAGATGTGCATTTTCTTTAAACTGCAATCTGGAACAATCACGTGCAGAAAATTGATTTCTAAAAATTTCCGCCATGATTTTTGATTTTAATGATTTTTATTATTCCTGGTTCTCATGTGGGAGGCTTTTATTGGCATGTACATGTTTTATTTTCTTGCATTATTTAGCCATGCACATCATGAATAACAAAAAAAAGGGAAAAAAAAAAAGGGGGGGGGCAAGAGGAAAAAAAAAATCACAGTTTGTTGCCCATAGGGGTCACTAGCACTTCACCAATTTACTGAAGCTTTGCAATGGAAAAGAGCTGGTGGTGCATTGTCATAGTGCAGCCGCACGTGCATGTTTCACACACAGAAAACCTGCAGCTCTGACGGCGCATATATACGTTGTATTTCCCAGCATGCCTCTTTCTCCTGCTGCAATATCTGCATTTCTTCACATGGTGCCACTTTGCAAGGAAGAAGGGGGCCTTGGCAAGTTGGCCTTAGCTCAAGCCGGCCCTGATTAGCGGGGGCTACATGGATGTGACACGTCCTCCCTGCCAATATGTGCTCCCCCCCCGCCCAACACACACCAGTCTACTGCCGGAAGAAGGGACAGGCCTCGAGCAAAATCTACCCCCCTTCCCCTCTGCCTCCCCCCCCAGTCACCCTCAGCGCAAATGCAAATGAGATCTCTGGTCAGCCAGGCTGAAAAGGCAAGAGAAGGCAGGAGCGTATGGCCAAACAGCGGGGCAACCACCTACCCCCCCCCATCACTCACACCCCCACCGGCGGCTCGGCTCCTCAGCCAGAAACACACATGCACACTTCCACAGACACACTGGCCTTCTATCACACGTACACAATCGCACGCTCACATGCTCCTCCCCCCCGCGCCTGGCCACCCACCCGGCCCCCCTCCAACTTCTTCTCACACGCCTAAAATGTGCAAAACCGTTGATCTTGTTTCTTCTTCTTTCCAGGCTCACAGTTACATATTTATCATGTGTGATTTGCGCTAATGTTCACTCTTTGCAAAGGCTGAAACTGCGTCTCAGCAGGACAGTTTTTGGACAGACAGCATGGGAAAGCTCACTTTGGCATGTATGCATTTTTATCAACGATTTAACCAAAAAAAAAAAAAAGTGAAAAAAACAAAAACAAAAAAACCTTTCCGATACGCTTACTGATAGGTGGCTATTATGTTAGCTACCCACGTCACATAAACAAACAATTTTGTAATGAAATTTTGAGTGTAAACTGCTTCCAAAACTGAACCATGTAATTTACAGTTAGTTTCACATCAGGATTTGATGGGACAAATACATTCTCTTCAAAAAATTTACAAGATTGCTAAGATATAGCGTTAGCTCGAGAGCTAGCCTATCTCAGTATCAGCAATGCTCATGGTCAAAATTTAACAGAAGAAACTAATATAGAATAAAGCAATCAGCACAGTCAAACTTACTCAATGTTTCCAAGCCTGTATTATTGTTGGCTGTTCAAACAAGCTATTTTTGTTGAAAATTTTATTTTTAAAATGTATGACAAAGTCGTGCACAAAAATTTGTTGTTGTGCTGAATTCCTACATATTATCCATATTGACATCACTGGCTACGTTTACATGCCGTTAATATTCGGGATAAGGTCAATATTCCGGTTTGTGACAGAGTTACTCCTGTATACATGGTCATTGGTATCATTTGGAATATCCCCATCTAAACAGCGACACACGTCTTCCACCGGTGCTTGATTTAGTCTGGCGTTCATGCAAATCCTGCTTCGCGTAACTTTTCAGCCACCTTCTTGTAAATGTCACTATCTCGGTACTTTCTACCATCAATAAAAGAAATTATATTCATGTCTTTCATGATACTAATGAAGTACTCAGTTTCCTCCTCGCCCCAGAAGTGTGGTGCTGTGCTGTCGCGTCTGGATTTCCCCATGCTTGTTAACCTCTGCTTCTGCA
The DNA here is from genome assembly GCF_902500255.1 of Thalassophryne amazonica. Taxonomy (NCBI): domain Eukaryota; kingdom Metazoa; phylum Chordata; class Actinopteri; order Batrachoidiformes; family Batrachoididae; genus Thalassophryne; species Thalassophryne amazonica. Next base: position 165,924,011 of record NC_047103.1, read on the forward strand.
GTGTCCGGTGGGTTGCGCGTGCCGCATACAAGTAGTTGCCGTACTCAAAAGATCAAGATTCCTTGCGGATAGGACATGCGCAGAACACAAAATAATGTTCCTTTCTATGGGGATATCCCGATGCACGTTTATATGACCTGATATTCGCGTTAGAAAAGGAGTAACCCAGGGGTCTTATTCGGGTTTTTAAAAACCGGAATATGTGCATATTTGGGTTTTTGCAGGTGTTTACATGGCCGTGCGCAACCGGGTTATTGCTAATATTCTGGTTATGAAAGCGTTATTGGCTGCATGTAAACGTAGTCACTGACAACAAGCTGGCTGAATATCTGAGTGAAAATGATGATGTTTTTGATGATGATGTTGCCTGCAGTAGACTAGTGGCCTTTCCAGGGTCCTAATGGCTCCAATGACCACTGGGATAGGCTCCACCCCAAATAAGTGGCTTAAGAAGTTGGATGGATGATGATGATGATGATTGTTGTTGTTAATATTTTTGTTGTAATGCTAACCTTAACCAAAATGCAAATGAGCATTTGTGATTGTTGAATACAAAATGTGTTGTGCATGCGAGTAGGAATGAAATATACCTTTTGTATCATACCATAAAAAAGATGTTATGAGAATAAGCATCTGCAGCTAATTTAAACCTGGTAGCTTAGATATGTTACCATTTAATTCCGTTAATAATGACCTTGTAGTAGAGTTTATGCAAATATTTGCTTACCAGGTGAGTCAGGCTACAACCAAATCACTGATTTTATGACAGTTTTGCATTTGTCACATCACATATTTGTACATTATGATCACCACTGTTTTGAATTTATTTTAATTTATTTTCATTTATATAGCACCAAATCACAACAAAGTTGCCTCATGGAGCTTTATGTAAGTAAGGTCTAACCTTACCAACCTATGATGATAATACAATAGTTGTGACACACTTTAGCCCAACCTTTTCCACAGATAAAATAAATTTTGTGAAAGATGGACATGTTGTTGGATGAATGTCTCCTCTGGGCTAAAATATCACCAACTTCAATATTTTTGAAAGTTGATCAAACCATTTCATCCCAAGACTTAACCAGTTACCATACTGATTTTATTCTCTCTCTATAAATACTGCAAAAAAACAAACAAACAAACAACAACAACAAAAAAAAACACAGAATGACATTTTCCAAAGGCTTATAGCATCAACATTTTCCACGGGTGTCACTTTGCCTTATTTTTGTTCGCTCTAATGTATTTGCATTACAATGTGAGGAAGTCGGTTTGGCTAAACGTCTTATTCTGTGCGTCCTCAGAGCTCACCTTTCTTGGAATTATTTTAATTTCTCTCCCTTTGCTGTTTTTTTTCCAGCTTGAAATACATTTTCAGTGAATAAATGCTTAGTCACATAATTGCAGACCTGGAGTTCAGCTGTCGTTACAGTACAGAAGGTTTGTGCCTGAATATAGATTTTTTTTGCACTTATTACTGAAATATGTTATAAATTTTGAAAATGACACTTTTTAATCCATTTTGTTATTATCAGTTTTAATAGAATTTTGTTATTTTAATGATATGTTGAATAAAATCCAATATTCACAGTAAAACATAAAAGAATTTTCTATTTTAGTCTTTTCTGCTCTTTACTTTTATGAGACTTGGCTACTTCCTGGTGTTTAGAAGGTTAAAACCTTCAGGGGTCCATGGACTCGCTAGCGAGTCCACATGGTTTTTTGTTTGTTTGTATTGTTTTTGGGACCCCAATTAATGATTTTATTGGTATTTGGTGATTTTATTGATCAGTTTTAGCACTTATTTGTCAACACTTTGATGAATGTGTGTTGTGTTACTGTCAAAATGATTCATGTCTTTGTTTATGACGACTATCACCATTTTAGAGATCGAAAAGTCCACGAAATGTCTCTTTTATTGTGAAATATTCCTGTGTTATTTCCATGTTATACGTTTGTTTTATCGCAACAGCAAATCAGCAAATCTGTTTACTTCTGACAGCAAAACCAAACTCACATTGGAAAAAAAGAGACAACTCAAATTGCTTCAACTGGCAACAATTAAATGGATGAAGTTTGTCAAAATTACAGCTGAAGAAGTTGTCGGTAATATTTCTTTTTAAGTAAATTTGTATCAACCTAATTCATTTGAGTGTTGTCAGTGGAAGCATTTTATTAAGTTGGTTCAACAGCAGTTTTTTTTTTTTTGTGTGTGTGTGTGTGTGTGTGTGTGTGTGTGTGTGTGTGTGTGTGTGTGTGTGTGTTACTGAATAATTCACAATAGTGCTCTGTTTTAAAAGTCCACAAGGTGCCTCTCTTGGATTAAGGAAATACTTCTCTGAGGTCTGAATTTAAATGGTATTTAAATTCAGACTATTGCAGTTGTAGTTATGACAACTGGACCTACAAAACCTGGATGCTGGAAGAAAAACTTAATTAGTAGACATAAGTAGATAAATTAAATATGATATTTATTTGAGTGTAGAAAACAGTTGATAAGTTACGCAGGAGTGGCGACGGAGGTCAGGACTTGAATCTGTGGAAGCTGCAAACTACGGTAAACATTCATTACTATCCCTTCTCATCACAGTGATATGGAATTAGCCACAGCTTTCTGGAAACGAAGCAAAAAAACAAAACAAAGAACCAACAAAAACACATCACCATTGTGTACAGCTACCATACGTAGTTTGTTTGCTTTTTTTTTTTTCTGAGATACAAATGAGACAACTAAGTTGCCCATAAGGTCAGGGACAGTTTATTTTTTGTGTGTCAGAGCATCTTGTTTTCACCAAAAATTAACTTCTCAAATGAATAAACAGTTGAAGTTGCCGCACATTTGAGCAGGTTTGTCACCATCTATCAGGTGAGCATTTCATGGCTTCTCGTACATTTTCTATCTGAATCCCAAAATTCAGTAAAAAATGCATTTATAAATGTATCATTTTTTTGGTAGGCAGAACTCTGACCTCCCAGTATTAATGTAGAAAAATTTAGATTTTCAGAGTTTTACGGTTCTTGAGTTTTAGGATGAAGAAGATTTTACCGTATGAACAGAGAGACGGACAGCAATTTCTCTTGACAAGCACATCTTACAGTTGTGAATATTTTTTAAATAAATTAATAAAACCTTTTTCACACAAACATTTTATGTAACCAAAAGAATAAACTGTTGTCCCTTTTTTATTTTTAGTCGACAATGAAACACGTTTCAAAAATGGAAAGTGGATTTTTGTGGTGGAAGCTGGTCCTGATGACGTCTGCAGCGCATCAGAAATGCACTTAAAGAAAAAAGTAAGACCCTTTGGCTGTTCCCACATTTTCACCGCAGCAAATCCGCATGTTGATTTGGCACCAGTTTTATGCCTGACGCCCTTCCTGACACAACTTCACATTATATGGAGAAACGTAGCAGGGGTGGGGTTTGAACTAACAACCTTCCATACATAAACCAAACACACTAGCCACTTAGCCGCCACCCCTGCTAAAAAAACAACAAACAAATAGTGTTTTCTGGTTTTGAGCTCTGTCCTTTGTGTGCTTGCTTTCTGGGACAGTGTTCTTGGTTTGGCCAGCTGGTGCAGCCGGTGGGGGGGGGGGGGGTCTCTGTTTTGTTTTATTTTGTATGTTTACCTGATGTATACAAAAAGGGGGGGATCTAAAAGTCAAAAAGTAAGATTCCATTGAAGTTGCACTGTGATTGTCCACACCAACAGCACATATACTGTATTTTTATTTTTGCTTCAGTATTGTTGAGAAGTGTTTTCTGTTTTTGTTACTTGATGCCATCTGTTTGTTCCTTTTTTGGCACGGCCACTTACTGTTTGTTCATCCAATGTGTTGTCTTCACTATTAAAAAAAAAAAAAGAATAAATAAATAAAACTGTAGGAACGTAAGAGTTGCTTTGAGTTTATAAAAGGAGCTTTCAGCTCAGCCAAAATCATGCCATTAAAGCAAGAGGCCTGGTTTAATGGCCTCGCTCGCCTTCGATTCACGAGCAGCATCAGTTTCTGCCTCTAATTCTGAATCCCAGCAGAGCAGCTTTATTCTTTCTGTCTTCAGCGCTCATTAGGCGCTGCGCCGCTCCTTAGGAAACGCCCATCCTGTTGGCTGCACGGTCAGATGTCACTCATCCATCAGCTCGACAGATGCAAACTTTAAGTCCACAGACCAAGAAAACAGGGTCTGGACCTCTTTTTTATTTATTTATTTTTTTTTAACTCTTGCTTGACTTCACATGTTGAATATATTTTAAAAAGCTCTGAATGAACATCCTCTGAGGCCGGTGATTCCATAATTTTTGCCAGGGGTTGTATATCTAATATATAATCAGTTGGAAAACTAAGTAATCTGAAGACCTCTGGAATAAGAAGACATTATGTTTTCTGTGTTTGTTTGTCAAATTACAGCCAGAAGAATAAACAGAAATATGAGAAATGTTATCCTCAAGTTATCATAGATTGCTGTGATTTACCCAAGTTATTAAAGGAAAAAGAGGAACATCTGACTGGCTCTAGTTTCTTAAAACAATTTTCTCTGACCATATTTTAGTAAGTTAAATGTATAAATTTGTGTGAAATTGAAATGAATGAACTTAATGTAATGTTGTACAGACTAATTATAAAATAAAAAATAATTTATTTTTAAAAAGTCATGAGCTCATGAGAAAAATAAACAGAATTTTGACTTATGTCATTAGCATTCACTAAAAAACTTATACATTTTTCCTCCCAAAATTTTCCACAAAATTGTGTAATTTTCATTAAATGCAAAACAAAGTTGTTTTAACTAAATCCATTTTAATAATTTCATGTCAATGTCTATAATGTTATTCAATTGAAATACAGTTTTTTAAACAAATACTTCAAAAAAACTTCAAAAAATATTATAAATCCAGAAGTGTACATAAAGTTCATAGTGGACATGCATTCAACTACACATTTACATCGAGTATCTAAAAAAATTTACATTCAGCAATGCAATGTGTTTGCAATTAAATTATCTTTAAAAAAATATGTCCAAAATAATCACTTTAATTAATCAGTATAAAAAAACTGATGATCCATGTGATCGGTCCCACTATGAATGAAAACATATATAACCATAAACAACACAAACAAACAATTGCATTTGTTCAAATAGTGCAGAATAGTCAGATCATAACTGTCAAAACAGGAAATATTAAACATATAAAACCTGCTGTAAAACTATTTCCATGACGAAGCAACAGAGCAAAATCAGAACATAGGCTGGTTTTAGCAACATATGTGTCGCTGCGGCTCAATCGTCTTCCTCATGAAGGGGGAAGATATAATCTTTCACCTGGGTCAGGGTCAACAATCCACATCTTAGCGAGGCCGTGAACTTGACCCCGAAGCAGCGACCTGGCAGTTCCCGTGGAATACCCGGAACGTTTTCAGTGCGCACTTACACTCAATCTTCCCCTTCGTCCCACCAGCTACCATACGCGCTCCGTCCAAGGTGTGCCGCCGCGCGGTGATGAAAATGTTACAGCAGCATCAACGCCTGTCAGGGAAGCAGACGGGAGGGGGCTTCAGGGTCGGGGGGGCTAGGGAGATTTTCACTCAGCAGAGGAGAGAAGGGGGGTAGATGGGGAAAAAACCCACAATAACCGATGAAAATATGAGATGTGAAGAGGGAAAAATGTTACTTCTGGAGGCATTTTTCTCCAAACCAATGAGAACAGAGTGTTTCACCTTTGTGGTGCAAAGGTCAGGTTTTGCCGCAGGCTGAATCAGCAGACTTAGATGACTAACTTTCCCTCTTTTTTCCCTCCATTGGGGGATTTGGGGAGAGTATGGGCGAGTCTGTCTGAATATGAAAACCCCCCAAAAAACTGGGCTGGTACCAAGTCCAGCCTATATGTTAGCTATGTGGGGGGGGGGGGGGGGGGGGTGTCACGTAAGAGTACTTGAAACCTGGGACAGGTTTAAAGAAGCACTACTAAGGGAGACAGACCAAGACTAAGGCTTAGTTTTCCTTATAAAGTGCCACAAACCAGAATCTATGAGCATTTAATTTTAAAACCCTCAAATTTTAACCCTAGAATATAGAACCAACCTCTTTTTTGCATTTTGGTCAAGTTCACTTTCAACAGCAGCGTTTCTCTTTTGAGTCACATTTCCTTCAGGAGGGTGGGCATTTTGGAAAAAGTTTTACTTCTTTACTCATTGTGGCTGAAGAGATGTTTCACATCCACAGAATACGCACCGAACAATGTGGAGGAAAAAACATAAAAACAAACAAACAAACCCCCCAACAAAGATAACATGTACACGTGCAAAGGACAATACAGTTCAGGCTATTTGTACGGCAAGTACTTATACAACTTTGGTGGAGGAATTTCTAGTCTCTCTAGTCAGGAACCTTTAAAAGTGCTCATAAGATTGTTATTTTTTAGTCTTATGCTAAATGCAAACCACTGGTTTAGTGAGTCTAGGACTAGGGCTCAGCCCAAGAGTTTTTTGGACAGCTTCTCAAAACCCAAGCCCAGTTTTTCATCTCCACAAACTTTCATCCACCTCCTGTTCATGCTCCATGGACACAGCTGAGTCTAAAATGTACCATCCTCAAATGTGGGCTTTTATGGTTCTGGTGTGCTTTGGGGACAGGACCTACAGTGCCAATCTGTAGCAGAAAGATAAAAAAATCCTAAATGCACCCTGAGACCCACCGGTGCCACTTCTTATCTTTTGTTTCTGTAGTGTAAAGTGGATGAGTGTCTACCCTCCTGGATGGGACACCAGTCCATTACAGATTGCTTTACCAGGAATGGCCAGCACCCATTTGCAGTTATGTTGACTTTACCAATGCATATAAAGTACTGGATCTTGTTCAAAGACACAGACAGGTAGCAAAAATGGGAATCAACCCCATGTACATTTAGGATATACCTTACTGAATTTTTAGGTTTGTAGCCCATCTCCTTATCCGACTGAATTACAGGTTCTAGTGTGGCACATGTCCACTATAGAAGTCTCCCATTAAAGGTTTCAAAGCAACTGCCAGGCTATGCCAATGAAGTCCTCTTTTCTGGCAGAACAGTGATACTGACATAGTTGCAGAAATGTCCTTGTTGGATTCTTATCAGAACTGTGACCAACCTAGATTGCCAAGACTAGCTACCTGAGCTTTCAAGTTGATTAGACATGACCACAGGTGGGAGTAGCGATCTGGAGCTTATCCCTAGCGAAGGGATGCCAGGGTCTGCAAACATCTGCCAGAAGTCTACACCAATGCTACCTGAAGGAAGGGGATGCCTTTCTTTTCAATTAGGGACTAGAATAACCACTGCCCACATCATGCAACTGGCCAGTCACTCATCAACTTAAAAAAAAAAAAAAAATTCTGTCCATCTTTCTCGGGTGAAGTCAGCTCAAAATGGATAAAAATAAACCCAGAAGATGTTGATGAAGATTCAGTCTTTCAGACTGTACTAATGTAGAACCAGACTGAAACACATTTGTTTTATTTCAAGACATTTCATCAGCTGCAACAGTTTCATATAAACTAGTCATGAACCCAAAGCCAGTTGACAAGGGCAGCAAGGTGACCCAAGCCAATGATCCACTTGTGTTTGAGTAGACCTTAATTCCAACCCTGAAGGATTATAGCTTGGATTCCCAAACTACATTACAGTCTGTTTGGCTAAAGGAACCACTTGAATCTGTGATGAGACGTTGGGGATCAAAACAAGAGTTTGAGTTGCTTATGACTCAACCTCTCAAAACCAAGATTCTCTGTGTAAGAAGAAGAAGAAAGACCAATGGACAACACCCATTGGTGGTGTTGGTTATCCCTGGATTATGTCATGTTCAGGGAATGAGAGTCTACAACACTCCCTGAACGGGACACCAGTCCAATGCAAGTTAATTCCCTGACCCATGTACAACTGGGTTGACTGAGACAATGCAGATTATGTGTTTGTCCAAAGACACCTGCTGTGCACATTAATCCAGCATTCAAATTACTTCACAAAAGGAAAATTTCCGGGGTGTGACTGATCTTTTTTTTTTTTTTTTGTAATGATTGCAATTGACAAACACACCTTTCTCCTTGCAGGACTCAGCTGTCTATTAAACTGAGTAAAAACCTAATTGTCCAAATGTCTTTGCTGTTGTCAAAATTCCATTGACTTTTAGAAAAGGAAAACTTTGTGTCAGCTTTCAAGTCCTGGACTTTGTTGACAAGCTGCAACAGCTTTAGAAATATTAAATGACAAATTATAAAGTCCAGTTTTGTCCATGGATGTTGCAGTGCTTAGAAAATCAGAAGGGTGTGTGTGTGTGTGGGGGGGGGAGAGTCTCTTAATTTTTGTCTGTTCAAATTTGGCATATTGAAGTCATCAGTTCTTCATACTGAAATTTAAAGCAAGTGAAAAGAACACGCCCCTTCAAGAGACTATGGTCAAAGATCTACTGCAGCATCAAACTCTGGACATATACGTCTAGTGTGTTGTCAAAATAAATATCTGTCGAAAAATAATGTAGTTTAAATTTCATTTGATCATCAGGCTCATTTCTTTGCATGTTACTACTAAAAAATGAAAAATGCAAGTAACAGTTTGCCCAAACAAGCACCTTTCAGTTTCAAAGATCTCTGCCAAAGAGCAACATGAGAGTCACACTCAACTTTGCTTTGACTTTCACCCATTTTTAATTTAATAATTTAGAAAATTTCTCCATCTTGTCATTTATCTATGTATCTGGAAATAATGATAGTGTTGCCAGGTCTTTATAATGTAAGCAACTTTAGACTTTTATCACTGCTTTTTTAGGGTGGCAAGTGGGTGGGTGTGGGGGGGGGGTGTCAATTTCTGTGTACAGCAGTGGAAAATGAGTAGTACACAAACATTTTTGTTTCTTATTTTGGCTTTGAATTTTAGAGCCAACCTCCTTTCTTTTGGGCTTCTTTTTAATGTATAGCTTGTCAGATCTGGCAACACAGCTTGATGGTAAAGACATCATTTTAAATGTCCCGACAAATCACATTCAATACACCAGTTGCTTTGTGACCCCGAAACCGCTGCTCAAAAATCTAATTTAACAATAAATTGTAAAGCTGTGCTGTTAGAAGCTTTATTCTGGCACTCGGGGCCATACATTGAGAACCGTTACCTGAAAGGTGGGAACTGTGGGATTACACTGCACTTTCAAAATTCCTGTTTTCTTTTTTGAACCAACAGTCTTTGACGTGAGACGCTGTGAGGGTTGTTTAAAACTGGGAACGCTTTGACAAACTGATGAATTGACAGAAGTGAAAGAGAGAAGGGGATGGAGGGAGGGTGGGGAGTGAAAGAGTGGGGAAAAAAGAGGGAGACGTCTGATTAATAATTGCAAGGCTGCTAGGTGCCGATCTTCAGGCTTCTCACTTCAGTGGGCCGGCGCAGGAGCTCGCCTTGGGCCGTGTTGGTGGGGCTCATTAGGGAACCTCTTGGGACCTGACAGAAATTGTTAGCAAGACGTGATGGCCGAATCACACACAACCGCCCCGCACCCCAGCTTCAGTCCTGCTTCCTCTCTAATTTCCTGCACCCACAGTCATCCAGACAAGAAAAAGAAGAAGGGGACCCCCCTGTACTCCTGGTCTAACAAGGTGCTACACCTGTAATCAGACTGATCCCAAAAAGCACCAGGGGAGTGCCACCATGCGGCTGCAGGCCCGGGCTCTGATTGGTGCCGAGCGGCACATCCCGATCCATAATTGATGTGTGTGCACAATTACAGGCCTCCAGATATCAGCAAAGTGTTGCACAAGTGAACCTCAAGGAGAAAGGAGGAGAAATGAATTGTTAAAAAAGAAAACCGGGAATCACTCGTTTTCCTAACTCAGTGTCTTCTGTCATCCTGTCATTACACACGTGCATGTGCACATTAAGAATGTGGATTGTCAGTATAATGGATGAGTGAATGTGGACTCTCGTGCATGCCAGACTTTTCATCAGGTGCACAGTTTTTACTGGAAAAATGGCCACAAGATGTCCACTTAAAACAACTTGGAAAAGAATCATAATTCATATTGTATTAAAAGGTGCCTTTAATATTTAGCAGGAAATGGACTTAGAATCTGTCGCAACTGTCAAATTACATCTCCTGACAACCTCTCTCTTAAGTACAGAACATATTCAAGTCTGTTCTGTTCTTTTTACAAAAAACAGACTCATTTGAAGGTTTAAACACATTTTTGAGGGGATATTTCACTTTCTCTTTTCCTCTGAGGGTCTTCTTTTGGTTGCACTTTTTTTTTTCTTCAAACATCACGGAGGTCGATGATAATTTGTTAGTACCATTAAATTAACAAATTAAACACAATGATTTTTAAAGAATTTTGTTTAAAATGATTGACACGAAAAATCTGAAAAAAGGGGCGGAGCAATGCAATGTCAAACTTTTTCAAAACAGTGAGACAGGTCAAACTACAACAACCGTTTTTCAAAATCATCCTGGAAAAGTTTCATATGCTCTGGGATAAAGTTGATTACATTTAGGGCAGAGCGCCACATTTTAAAAAGATTTTTGGCCATTTTGCCATTTGAATGGATTTTTATCAAACGCGGTGAAAATATTTGTCCAAGTCAACAGAGACAGAATCACTTATGTTGCAAGACATGTTTTGATAATGCAAACTTTTTTGGTAAAAAATAGCTATAATACCCTGAAAAAAGTTACTTTATTTAATTATTTTACATTGATTTTCAAGATTTGACTTAATACAACAAATTTTCTTAATACTTAAGAAAAAGAAACAGTAAGAAAGAAAAAGAAACAGTGAGTTTCTTTCATGATTTTTTTTTTTTTTTTTAAACTGTAATGGACCCTTTAAAATTAATAAATAAACCCAGTCTAGATTAGGCATCATTCCAGTTTGAGATGGCACCACATGACAAGAACTAAAAACTATTTCATTTCAGTTTTCTTAATCAAACATTTCCACCCATCTGCGTGGATGGAACATTATTAGACAGAACTGATAAAGGGGCGGAGCCAGTACATTGTCAATCATTTCAGTAAAAACAGCAAGTATGAGGAAACTCCTCTGATTATTTGTTTGATAAAAATGTTGGGCCTGGTGTGGAAGGACACTGTTACATTAAAGTAGCTGCCAAAAGAGGTGGAGCCAAAAACACATTTACATAAATTATTTTTCTGTTTTGCTTATTCTGCTGACTTTTGTCCAAGAACAAATACAGTGATATATATATATTTTTTTCTTTTTGGTAGATCTAAAATCATCTGATGACATTTAATTTTATTTTATTTTTTAAATCATGACAGCGGCTGATGAATGCACTCGACTACAGAGTCCATTTTTAACTGTTACGTAGCACATTGTGGGTGAATCTGTTTTTACTATTGTTTGACTTTTTGGGCTTTTTTAACACTTTATTTGAATGATTTTTCATTTATGAAAATGCAAAAAACAAAAACAAAAAACAAAACAAAAACAAAACATATTGCACAAATGCTGTTCATGTTGTGCTTTTGTGTAGACTGATTTTAACTGGTAGACTTCCTAAAAGTAAAAGCATCATCACCAAGGTGCTGGTGAATAGTCTGTTGCAGAAATAAAACAATTATTGATGATTAAGTGTTTGTTTGCATGGGTGTGCTCCAACACTAATTTGGTAGGTTGGGTGGGGAAAAAAAAAAAAAAAAAAAACGTCACTGTTTGCAAAGTTTCTATTTTTTTGCATAAACTCTCATTTTTCAAGGAGTTGTGAAGATGAGTAGATTTAAGTGAAACACTGAAAGGAAAAGTTTTCTTTTTCTTTTATACACTTAAGAATCCTGAATATAAATGTCCTTATGTTTTGATATGGTACAGAATTTGGCATCAATAAAAGAATGGAAGTGAGAGCTGAGAAATAATTAAAAAAAAAAAAGCCTGACCGGTGCAATTAACAAGCTGCCTTCAAATTTCACAGAAATTTTGAATTTTTCAGAATGTTTCAGAAAAAAAGTTAATGTATTCTATTGTAATACAGCTAAGATTTTCCTTTTCTATTAATTCTCAAAGTCAGATGGAATTCATAAATAGAACTGCATTCTGAGCGGAAGCTCTGAAATCCAGGAGGTGAACTCGTTCCGGAATCGGCTGGTGACCTTCTTGATTTATTTATTTATTTATTCTCTCACAATCAACTTCACACTAAAGTGGAATCTTTCCACTCAAATTGTCTGTGTGTGGGAGTAGAGGGCGGGATAAAAAAAAATTATTCAAATAGCGCAAACATTGATATGCGTGCCCACCACACTGACCCGCGAGTTCAGGTGGAATGGCGGCTTCTTTGGAAATGAACCAAAGAAGCTCAGTGGAAGCTCGCAGACAAAAAAAAAAAAAAAAAAAAAAAAAACACGCAGATTTATCCACCGATGAAGAAATGGAGCAAAGGAAACGTGCCGCTCTCAGCGCTCTATCTAGTGTGTTCACCCTTGAGTGTCAACAGGTGAAAGTGGGCGATAACACCGTTTGATGTTGCCAGGCGGAATTTCTACCACACAACTTTACTTTTCCTGCTAGACCCCTCGGCAGACTTCAAAGCCCCCCCGACCTCCTCTCGCTTCTCACTTTAATCCGCTGCAGCAGAACCCTTCAGTTCAAAGCGCCACGAACACCCCCGTGCAAGCGCCAAAAAACTGCAACCCAAACTTTTTTCCTGCGCCCCTCCCCGGCCCTCGCCCTCGCCGCTGCTGAGTAGCAATTACAGCTCCGCTAGCGCGCTGACCAGCTCCCCGCTATTAATTAATCTCACAAAGAGCGCTCATTTCCTGGCTTTCTCAGACTGACAAGAGATGAAGCGGGGGAAGCAGAGATGCCCGTTTCAAAGGCAATTCAGTCTGACCACGCCAAACCAGACTCAAAAGGGAGAGGAGAAGAAAGCGCTGCGCTCTGAGAGTAGGTGGAGGGCGCATTTGCTACAAGGCCCTACTTGAATGTGATTGAATGCTTTGTTGCTGAGGGCTCTTTGGTAATCTTTACCTGCACAAAATTTCACAGCCCCAGAAAATCGCCTCTAAAGGGTGTTGGAGATGCTTTTGGTCTGGGTGGGCGAATCCGGCCTGCGCTGTCCGTTTCGACCGTTGGACTTTCTTCTTGGAAAGAAAATGAAGTTCTTTGCCTCTAAAGGGTGGGGAGTGAAGCTACGCTGAATGAAAACGAGAGAGAAAAAGGGGCTGAAGGGGAGGAGCCGGAGAGCAATGTCGCCAGGAAAAAGGGAGCGAAGCCAAATAACGGCAAAGGGGTTCCGACGTTTCATTCACAGCCTGTGTGCCGTTGTGTTTGAATGGTGAGGTTGGATTAATCTTTTTTTTGTTTTGTTTTGTTTTGTTTTTGCAGAGTGATGTGTCAGAGAATTTGCCAGAGCGGCCACCGGGTGAGGAAACGGGACCTGGGCACATTCGCCCTATTGAGGTTTCAAATCCCGCAAAATCTCGAAGACGTCATCGCTCTGCGAGATGTCATTAACATTGAGAAATGCATTGAGATGCTCTGATCAGGCTGCACTTTAACCGCTGCACACGGACAACAGCATTAACATCACAACATAAAATCTCCTTATATATTGTATCTAAAACTCTTGTGAATATGTTATCTGGGTTTTTAGACGCTGTTATTGTGTTTGTTTGATGTAAACATGCGAGAGGCTCAGGTTCTCTCTCCATTATTTTCAATGGGAACTGCTTTTTGCCGCGATCGCTTCCTGTTCATGTCGTTTTGGGGGAAAGTGAAGTTTGCTCTTTGACGTCCTGCTTATTGTCCTTTACAACACAGTTTGTTCTGTTTGTTCCAGATAATATTATATAAAATGTATGAAATTCAGTTTGAGTTTATGGACATCCACGCAGATTAAACATAGCAGACACGGATTATTTGAAAGTTTTCAGGTTCTCATGCAGGCAAGTCTCTTATCAACATGATGAAAAGCATAAAAAATTACCATTTTGGTCATGTAATGTTCATTTGTCTTCATGTGGTTACTGTATGTTGTTTAGACTGCAGCTACTCTTTGGCGCGCAAGGGATTATGGGGTATCTCAAAAGGGTGAATGGCCGTGATTTCTCTTTGTTGTTGTTACACAAATGGAATATAGCATTCAAAACCATCTGTTCATTAGTGTTGAAAAAGCAAGTCACATCTACATAGACGTAGACTGCTGGGGGGTTCCCATGATGCACTGTTTCTTTCTCTTTTTGCTCTGTATGCACCACTCTGCATTTAATCATTAGTGATCGATCTCTGCTCCCCTCCACAGCATGTCTTTTTCCTGGTTCTCTCCCTCAGCCCCAACCAGTCCCAGCAGAAGACTGCCCCTCCCTGATCCTGGTTCTGCTGGAGGTTTCTTCCTGTTAAAAGGGAGTTTTTCCTTCCCACTGTAGCCAAGTGCTTGCTCACAGGGGGTCGTTTTGACCGTTGGGGTTTTACATAATTATTGTATGGCCTTGCCTTACAATATAAAGCGCCTTGGGGCAACTGTTTGTTGTGATTTGGCGCTATATAAAAAAATTGATTGATTGATTGATTGATCTTTAAATGAAACCTTCATATGTACATTGGAGTGTGTCCCCTTATTGAAGCCGCCATGTTCCACCGCCATTTTGATACAGTAGCCCAAAAAGCAAATACTTAATCCACCTTAGGACTGTACAGCGAGGCTAGAAGGCTGACGATAAACGAATAGGAATCACTGGTTACTGCCCTGTTCATGGTCTACGGGTTACTAACATAGACTATACATACTGGACAAATCCTGCGTGATGTCACCCATAGACCTTTCTGTTGAGACCCAGAACAGCCTATATGAATCTTCCGTCTGGACGTGTTGATGGCAGCAGCAACAGTGCTGATTATGGCTACGTCACGATGAACTCATTAATGCATAAAGGGGCGGAGTGTGTGAGGAAAGAAGCCTGAACACGCCCCTATTGTTGAGTTCAAATCAGCCAAGTTCAGGTGGTTTTATTAAAACATATTTTTGGGGTCTGTGCGGTGGTTCTCCAAAACATTTGTTTTGGTGTGGACATTAGAAGTTATGATCCTCTTATTTTCTCAGTAAGTGTACATTAACGGTGCTTAACACATCAGGCAACAGACAGCTGCTAAAAGTCTTAATGCCATTAGCATACAACATTAAACCCAATGAGATTTTCACTCAGTTTGAATACTGCAGCAGGGACGAATTACCGCACAACAAGCCATATCATTTCAGACGTTTGTAATAAATGTACAAATGCCAATCTAAGTTAGAAAACATTTCATCACCCATACAGTTGTCATGCAGAAGGATACTATCTGTACAGACCAAAACCATTTTTTGTACCAGTTTGTGAACATGTTTATTTCTGCTCTAATGTTGGACATTTTAACATGGACCCCTATGGGAATTTCCTCTGTATAGGAGACAGCCCCAAGCAACTGCAACCTTTTCATAGACATGACAAAGAACTCATAGAGAATAAATCTATACCAGTAAAACAAGAAAGGTGCGACACCTGCTCCCTTCATTTGTGCCACCAGTTTGTGCAAATTCATTTGGTTCAATTCAGTGATTATATAATATTGGGTTAAATCTGTGTTGCCTTAATGTTTAATCAACTCTGTCCAAAATGAAACCACATTATCACTGACAGACAGCAGTAAAAGCATTCCAACTTTTAATCTGACCTTCAAGGTCATCCAAAGTTTAAGATCATGTAATCAGTGGAAAGGTGATATGATTTCATAATTGCATTTCAATTTATTTTCATTTATATTGCACCAAATCACAACAAAGTTGCCTCACGGCGCTTCACACAAGTAAGGTCTAACCTCACCAAACAACCTCATGTCCAATCAAGTGACCCTAATCCATTTCATAATAACAGTGTTTCATTTGTAACAAATAACCAATCAATCAATCAATTTTATTTATATAGCGCCAAATCACAACAAACAGTTGCCCCAAGGCGCTTTATATTGTAAGGCAAAGCCATACAATAATTACGGAAAAACCCCAACGGTCAAAACGACCCCCTGTGAGCAAGCACTTGGCGACAGTGGGAAGGAAAAACTCCCTTTTAACAGGAAGAAACCTCCAGCAGAACCAGGCTCAGGGAGGGGCAGTCTTCTGCTGGGACTGGTTGGGGCTGAGGGAGAGAATCAGGAAAAAGACATGCTGTGGAGGGGAGCAGAGATCGATCACTAATGATTAAATGCAGAGTGGTGCATACAGAGCAAAAAGAGAAAATTATAATAACAATTATACAATTACAGACAATTATAATAACCTCGAAAGTGCCATTCAAGGTCAGATTTAATTGTGTCTTTTGGAAGGCGACATATGACTTCCTTTTTATGTCTAATAATCAGTGTTGTATAATAACAAAGTAAAAATACTTCACTACTGTACTTAAGTACGTTTTGGGAGACTTTGTACTTTACTTGAGTTTTTTAAATTCAGCTTACTTTCAATTTTACTTCACTACATGTCCGACCTTAATTGCATACTTCTACTCCGATACATTTTCTATGCGCCATGCCGTTACTCATTACAAAAAACACACACACACACACACACACACACACACAAAAAAAGTCGTGTTTCACTCAGAGACACCTAGTGACTGCAATGAAGTCAGGCCGATTTGTCATGAGGCATGTCCGGTCGGCTTTTTTGCAGTTGCGCACTTGTGGGGTGTTTGTCAGGAAAATGATCATTTCTCTACATTGATTACAGACCTGCAGCGGGTTTGTAATCAACTTTTCTGCAGCTCGGCTTTGCTTTGAACCTTGAACCAAAATTAGGATAAAGTGAAATAAAAAAATCAATCCACGAATCGTAGATCGAAGCACTGCTTCGACCTGCGAATCACTGCTTCGATCTACGATTCGTGGATTGATTTTTTTATTTCACTTTATCCTAATTTTTCCCGCTAAAACCCCGAAGAGCATATGTCTGTGAGTAATATTTAATATATTAATGTTAAACCGGCCTGTTATGGTCTTCTGAAACAGTTGATAGATGTATTTTATAACTTAAAAATGGGACTGATGCTAACACGTTAGCATGTCTTTGGCGTTTCAGTGTTAAAGTTAGCATTAAGCTGTTCGCATTAGCACGTTTGTGTTGATTTGTTTTCTGTATAATTAATGGCTCAGCGTTCGTTGTTGTAAAAGAGTCAAATTGTAATTTTTTAAATGTATTTTTATTCATATATTATAGTAACAACAGTAATAATTTACATAATAGTCAATAATAATAGACTAATAATGTTACAATACAATTTTACAGAAAGAGACAAAAAGAACCTAATGAAACAAAACACAACAGAAAAGATAAAACCACATAACAATGAAAATAAAGACATATAGAAATTAGCCTTCTCTGGTTTAGGTTTTGAAAACTTGTTTCTGAAGTGTTTTTGTGTGATGTGCACAATTTTCAGTATTTTGACTAATACTACCAGTCATTTACAAGCCTAGATAAACTTTTATTAAAAAAATAATCAGTCCGTTTTTGATTATTAACATTTACTTGTAGTTTACTTTCAATACTTGAGTACATTTAGTTGTACATTACTTGTCATACTTAAGTACAATAAATACTAGATACTTTAAGACTTTTACTTGAGTAACATTTCAACTGGTGACTTGAACTTCTACCAAAGTCATTTTTTTAATGGGTATCTGTACTTTTACTGAAGTATGATTTTCCGGTACTTTATACAACACTGCTAATAATGAGCATGGGTCTGTGTTGTTGGCGTACAAGCTTTTGGACATTTCCTCTCATTGATTTTCACTGGCCAAAATTTTGGACTTTGTGCCGTGACCTTGACATTTGACCCTCAAATCTGAAATTCTAATTGGATAATCCTTGAGATAACACTTGTTTAAAATTGAGTTACAATTCCCCAATTAGGTTTTGAGATATTTTGAAAATAACAACAGGACCAACAATCCTCAGATGGCAGCTCTATTTCACCACCAGTACAAGTAACATAGAAATAATTGGGAAATATTATAAAATATTCATTCAAATTATATCTGCAGCTGCACAAACTGAAACCAGCACTCTTCCTTATTCCAGGATGTACAGTGCATCTGGAAATTATTCACAGCACTTCACTTTTTCCACATTTTATTATGTTACACCATTGTCCCAACATGGATAAAATTGTTTTTTTGTTTTTTTTTTTCCCTCAGTTCTACTCCCAACACCCCATAATGACAACATGCAAAACATTTTTTGTTGTTGTTGTTGTTTTTTTTTGTTGTTTTTTTTTTTGCAGATTTATGAAAATACAATAACTAAGAAAGTATTTACACCCTTTGCTCAATATTTTGTTGATGCGTCTTTGGCAGCAATTGCAGCCTCAAGTCTTATGATGCCACAAGCTTGGTGTACCTATTTTTGGCCAGTTTGGCCATTCCTCTTTGCAGCACCTCTTAAGCTCCATCAGGTTGGATGGGGAGCGTTAGTGCACAAGATGCTCTGTATTGTGCTGCATTCATCTTTCCCTCAATCCTGACGAGTCTCCCAGTTCCTGCTGCTGAAAAACATCCCCACAGCATGATGCTGCAACCACCATGCTTCACTGTAGGGATGGTGCCTGGTTTCCTCCAAACATGACTCCTGACATTCAAGCCAAAGAGTTCAGTCTTTATCTTATCAGACCAGGAAATTTTGTTTCTCATGGTCTGAGAGTCCTTCAGGTGCCTTTTGACAAACTCCAGGCGGGCTGCCATTTGCATTTTACAAAGGAATGGCTTCCGTCTGGCGACTCTACCATACAGGCCTGATTGGTGGATTGCTGCTTCTGGAAGGTTCTCCTTTCTCCACAGAGGAATGCTGGATCTCTGACAGAGTGACCATGGGGTTCTTGGTCACCTCCCTGACTAAGGCCCTTCTCCCCCGACCACTCAATTTAGACGGGCGGCCAGCTCTGGGAAGAGTCCTGGTGTATCTGAATGTCTTCTATTTCTGGATGATGGAGGCCACTGTGGTCATTGGGACCTTCAATGCAGCAGAAATGTTTCTGTACCCTTCCCCAGATTTGTGCCTCGAGACAATCCTGTCTCGGAGGTCTACAGACAATTCCTTTGACTTCATGTTTGGTTTGTGCTCTGACATGCACTGTCCGGTGTGGGACCTTATACTGTATGTAGACAGGTGTGTGTCTTTTCAAATCATGTCCAATCAACTGAATTTATCCCAGGTGGACTCCAGTTAAGCTGCAGAAAAATCTCAAGGATGATCAGTGGAAACAGGAGGCGCCTGAGCTCAACTCTGAGCTTCATGGCAAAGGCTGTGAATACTGATTTCTTACTTTTTTAAATTAATTTGTAAAATCTTGAAAAAAAAACCCAACTTTTTACACATTGTCATTATGGGGTATTGTGTGTAGAATTTTGAGGAAAAAATGAATTCCATCCATTTTGAAATACAACTGTAACATAACAAAATGTGGATAAAGTGAGGTGCTGTGAATACTTTCCAGAGGATAAAGAGAACAGAGCACAACATGCAAACAACATGCAATAATGATTGGAAACATTTTACTTCCCTACATATTACCACTATGTTTACTTAACTATGCTGCGCAAACTCAATGACTTTTGTTCACCGGTTGAACACTCGCTAACAGCAGAATAATCACGATGCATCGTACATTTTTCACCTGCAAATAAGAGCGAAGCACTGGCAGGTGTGAAGGTCCAAATCTCTTTAAAGTGTAAATCTGAAATATTCAGTCCATGCTAGAGGCCATTTTCACTGACCCCCACAGTCTCCAGGCAAAGAAACACTGTGAAGCTCAACCAGATGTTGGCGGGGAGTTCTGAGTGGATCCCCGAGTCGCTGGACTTTGGTTGTTTTTCTACCATTCATCACCCGCGTGTCAGAAGTCATGGTTTTAGAAAAGACCTGATTAATGGCCCAACCTGATTGGGTGTGATTTCCACGTCCTGTTGTATGTGTGGTCAAAGCCCCGAGTTTATTTTTCTTTTATTAGTGTTGAGACATTTTCTGGCTTTGGTTGGGGGTTGTTATCGCGGCGCAGAGATATGTAATCCACACATGGCTGAGGCAGTCCTCCGCAAACAGAGAGCTTCCTCCAGGATAATTTGGTCCTCAGGGATGGACTTATGAGCTATTAACAAACGGCCCGTGATTGTAAGAAAAACTAACACTTTAAAAACTTAATTTTCCCTCCTTGTTTGGTCGACCTGATTAGCAGATGCTAATTCTCCTCCCTGGTGCAATTAATCACATTGACACCTGTACTCGAGGCTTCGTCAGAGTCTTCAGTCTCGCCTGCTGCCAAGTGTCTGTACCTGTTGTGCTGTCGGCACATCACGGCTGTTTCTGTCAACTCATTACAGCACTTTAGAAAAATGCAAAAGCTGTCAACTAGTCTTATTTTAACATGGACAATTATCAAATTTGCAGAAATGCTTATTAAAAGTCATTATAACAACGAAGTTTAGAAATGCAGTGAGTTACTTTAAATGATTGATACTTAGAGTGCACGTCATCGCCAAGGTCCAAAACACCTCCATTCATAAATACATTCATAAATAGATAGATTGTGGCAGATACCAAGTCCATAGAGATGACCATTTGCATATAGAACCTGAGTCCAGGGTGTTCAATGATTCCCATGAGATGGTCCAGCACATAGTGGTAGGGGGCAAAATGCAAGCTGGGACAGTGTGCAATGAAAGGACCAATAAATAGCTGGGATAGAATGGAAAAACATCTGAGCCATGTACAGACCGGAAGTACCAAAGTTCATGTTCGGACAATCACCGAAGCGATTGAGAATTACAGCACAAAGGTGCTGTGGGACATCAGGTTCCTGACAGACAAACAGGTGCTGGCCAACTAACCAGACATAAGGCCCATTTCTACTGCAGGAACTTGTGGGCCATTTTAGGGGGTTTGATGCCACCATAGGTGCCGTCATGCAAAGTAAATTATTGTAAACTTTTTCGGGTCACAGCAAGTCACTATTGGAGGATATTTACTTTGACCGGCCCTGAAATGACGTAGGTGTGACTCGATGCTGATTGGTTGGACGCACACAGAAGACAGAAAAACGCAACCACTGTTTGTGGAAGTTAGAAACCAACGGAATAATTGCAATGGAGAGAAAAAGCAAAAGATGAACTTTTGAATTAAAGACATCGCAAAGCAGTGTTGAGATAAAAGAAAATAGCTGAACCAGGACTACAAGTGTCACCACAACGGAATATGGTGACACGAACGTTCATGCACCAGGAGCATAGAGACAAAAGATTTGCTGTTTTTTCATTTTTATGACGGATGTTTCAATGGAAAAATCAGGAAAACAATTAATGAAACACAGATATTTTAAGACTTTGTGTTATCAAACAATCTAGTGGGAAGCCCCCCCCCCCCCCCCCAAAAAAAATACTCCTGTATTTACTCTCTTCTTGCAAGCTAACATGTAACACTAATGTGCTAGTCAATCTTTTTTTATGTTGCTTTGCATCTAATATTAAGGTTAAAGTTTTCTTGATAGCTTGCACCAGCACTATATGCTTCTTGTCACTGTCAGCCTGATGATTCTTCACTGCAATTGAGTGAAAGACACCTGAGAAGGCCAACGGGGCCTAAAGATGGGGTTAGAAAACTCAAGACATTAAACATTTATTCTATAGATATATTTTTTTAGAAATAAAAGCTAGTCTTTGGAGTTGGTCCTGCTCTTGAAAGTGTTGAGGTACATCAAGCTTGAATCCTGCAGTTGGAAGAAGAAAAGGATGAGTCAACTCCAGGCACCACACAGGGACCAACTGGCCCAGGTGGGGCAGAGGAGGGTGTGGCCTGGCCATCAACCTGGGCATCACACAGGGACCAACTGGTGGCAGCCATGTGGATGAGGCAGATTCATAGCCTCAGCATCAGGCAGAGACCAACCGATGGTGTCAGGGTGAAGGAGGGCATGCTCAGGGCCAGCAACAGGGTCATACTGGTAGCAGAGAGGTGGAGGAGGCAGAGTCCCGGTCAGCAACTACAATCAGAGTGATGCAGAGAGGTGAGTCAGGATTAACATTTGTAAATGGCTTTTACATTTCCTATTGGTTGAGGTTGATGACAACTTTGTGGACTAGCTGCTTCTGATCTGGCAAATCAAAATCAAAACTTCAAATTTGAGTGTTCCTGGTATAACTTGCACAAGACTACAGTTCTTGTAAATGTAGTAAGACTTACTAATTTGAGTTCCTGCAGTGGAAATTAGCCTATGAGGGTGGTTGACAAGGAACGCAAAAGGGCATTTAAGGTAAATGTGGCAATTTCTCAGAAAGATCCAGCATGAGAAGATAGAGCAGTACCATAGCCTGAAGGAAGAACTAGAAAAGATGGTGAAGGTAAAGATCACCATGGGTCCTGGATGGCAACCATCAATGCATACGCCAAGTCCATCCACACCTCTCAGAAGTAGCCATCTATCTGCTGGAGAGAAGAGATATGTGGACCTGTGTCACTGCATGAAGAAAATGTTGTACTAACCACAGTCTCTTCAGCAGTACCCAAGGATCCTCTGAAGAGACCTCATACCAAAGACATCCAGGTGACCCCTGGTTATGGTCAACATCTCAGAATCACACAGTAAGACAGGAAGTCTCCAGATAATGTCCGCTGAATCTGGACTTTAATTTCTGGACAGATTTTGTGTGCTGATGGTATTTAATTCCTGAAATTTTTAAGTATGGACCTTTTTAAAATTCTGAATCATACACAAAGTACTTGCAGACATAAGTGCTGTAAATCTAACACGTTGTCCAACTTCTGAAAGTTTGGTGAGTAACTTTGATGACTTGCATCAGTATGAGCATTAACTGATATAATCATCAAATTCGGTGTGAACTTGCGACACTTCTGGTAAGTTATCCTGTTAAAAATGTCACATTCATGGCGGCGCTCTCCAAGCTAATGCTAATCTAGGCACTGTGGGAACAGATCGTTCAGCGACACGAGTTGCTGTTGTTTGACTTTTGGTGAGAACGTGCACAAAAGTTTAGGACTGAGAATCAAACGCCAACTCGACAAAATCATTTTGTGGTGTTACAAATTCTCGCCACGGTTATTCACATTCTTGGTCAACGCCGTCATGCTTGACTCCTCAGACAGTCGGGCCTGCTGTTGTTTGAGAGGTCAGGGGCCAATCCAGGCATCAGACTATCCTGGACGCCAAATGTGACAGTGCACCTGTCTTGCATTTCAATCCTCGCACCCCAGACCTCGCCACCGAAGACCTTGAACCCGCACCGCCTCACATGCAGCAACAGCCAGGGCATCTGTGGAGTGTTGGCAGCCACGTGCGTGTACATGTGAGAGAGACCTCACCATCCAGCTAACGCCGGCTCTTTCTCAGGTCGCGCTTCGCCAGCAGGACTCGCGCCCATGGCTGCAGCCCGAACGCCTGCCGGGGACTCTGCAAGATCCTGCACAGCTCAGCCAAAGGAAGCTCACACTCAAACGCTTTGCTCTTTGTCGCACAAATTACACCCAGACACGTAAATACTTGACACGCACAGACGCAGGCCGCTGCATGAATATTCATTTGCAACTGTGACGAGCTCTGACACGCTCTGCTGGCAGGGGCCCGGGACCACATGGCCGGGGTGTTAGAGGAGGAGAAAGGCTGTGTCGGAGCGCGTTACTCAGGCCTGCCTCGTTGTGTTGGATTCAAGCACGATGGTGGGATTTCTCAATCTCAGATGGATTCCAGACGTTTCCTTAAAGGTGCTCCTCCCCTTCTTTTGCACTTTGATTTTATAAAACGGGCTGAGGGCTGCCGGCTCAGAGGGTATCTGGACGTGTGGTGTGTGCGTGTGTTTACATATGGAAACCACTTTGACAAAAAAAGGGAACTTATCTATTCTGGTATCATCTGCAAAAAATGTCACAAAGTAACTGGGTTTCCATTATGAATTTGTGCAAAAGTTTAGCAAAGTTTTTATTTATTTTCTCAGAATGTCAGCACGATTGTGAAATGACAGCGTGAAGGTGACTTCTGGGTTTTGACCTCTCACAATAACTCTTATTCTAGTGAGGCCCCCGCGAGAACTGCAATTCCAAAGTCATGGCGACAGATTGGGAAATCTCGCTAAGTATTGACATTTCATTTTTTTTTTAAATAATCCAATATTTCAATTTCAATTTTTCAATTTATTTTCATTTATATAGCGCCAAATCACAACAGAGTTGCCTCAAGGCGCTTCACACAGGTAAGGTCTAACCTTACCAACCCCCAGAGCAACAGTGGGGTAACAATATTGCTATAAGATTGAAGAAGCTCTGTCTCGTACGTCATCCACAGTCAGGATGTCATTTATCTAAGTCATGTGACCTGTAAGAGCAGAAAGTGTTTCCATTGCCGTTTTTCAAAATAAGACTTTTTCAGTTTGCCTCAAAAACCACCTAATCTGAGAATGCAGTAAATGTGAACATTTTTACGATATTTGAGTTTTTTTTTTTTTATTGAAATGGACATGTTTCAATGAATCATATCTTCAATTCATGACTTCAATTATGGAATGAGAAGGTAATGGAAACCCCTCCAGTGATGTGTTGTCGGACCTTCATGTTAGCATGAGCAGTCAACTCAATTTCAATTTATTTTCAATTTATTTTCCTTTATACGAGGTCTATTAGAAAAGTATCCAACCTTATTATTTTTTTCAAAAACCATATGGATTTGAATCACGTGTGATTACATCAGACATGCTTGAACCCTCGTGGGCATGCAAGAGTTTTTTCACGCCTGTCGGTTACGTCATTCGCCTGTGGGCAGTCTTTGAGTGAGGAGTTGCCCACCCTCTCGTCGATTTTTTCATTGTTTAGGAATGGCTCAGAGACTGCTGCTTTGTTTGATCAAATTTTTTCAAAAACTGTAAGGCACAACTGAGTGGACACCATTCGATAAATTCAGCTGGTTTTCGGTAAAAATTTTAACGGCCGATGAGAGATTTTGGTCTGGTAGTGTCACTTTAAGGACGGCCCACGGCGCCTGACGGCGATCTGCGCTTCGAGGCAGCAGCGTCTCACCGTTTCAAGTTGAAAACTTCCACATTTCAGGCTCTGTTGACCCAGTAAGTCGTCAGAGAACAGAGAACTTTCAGAAGAAGTCGGCATGAGGAGTTTATTCGGACATTCCATTGTTAACGGACATTTTGTAATGAAAGAACGTGCGGGCAGAGTCGCATTTCGGGCCGGACCCGACCGCGGGGGGTCGCAACAGGAAAAACACCTCCGTTGGAAACCTTAACGGGCAAGTTGGAACATGCCCAAGCTGTTAAACAATTTCTCAGTTACTCACTTTTTGAAAGCCATCAAAAGCTGCCTGAATTTTACAAATGGTTTTCAACACAGAGGTGTTTTTCCTGTTGCGGCGCACACAGATTTGCCGAGTCGTCACGGAAATGACTCGGCGAATTTGCGCGTACGTCTTTCATTAAAAAATGTCCTTAAACAGTGGAATGTCAGCATAAAGTCCTCATGCTGGCCTCTTCTGAATCTTCTCTGTTCTCTCACGACGTCCTGGGTGAATTAAGCCTTAAATTAGGATGTTTTCCGCTCAAAACAGGCCGACGACGGCGCCTGAAAGCGCTGCAGGACGTCCCGCTCCGTGGGAAGTCCTTACAGCGACAGAAACACCCCATAATCTCTCATCAGCCGTTAAACTTTTCACCAAAAACAGCTTAATTTCTCGAATAGTGTCCACTCGGATATTCCTCACAGGTCCAGAAAAAATTTTGATAAAGCAACGCGCGCCGTCTGGAGCAGCGTGTGAAACAAAGGAATTCAGCCAAGAGGGCGGGACCACATCTCACTCAAGGCCTGCCCACAGGGAAATGACGTCACCGACACGCATGGAAAAAACTCACGCATGCGCACGAGGGTTCAAGCATGATTGGTGTAATCGCATGTCATTCAAATCCATATAGTTAAAAAAAAAATAAAAGGGTCGGTTTATTATCTAAGAGACCTCGTATAGTGCCAAATCACAACAGAGTTGCCTCAAGGTGCTTCACACAGGTAAGGTCTAACCTTACTAACCCCCAGAGCAACAGTGGTAAGGAAAAAACTCCCTTTGAGGAAGAAACCTCAAGCATACCAGACTCAAAGGGGTGACCCTCTGTTTGGGCCATGATACAAACATAAATTACAGAAATAATTCACAGAACAATTCACGGACGAATATACAAGAATTGCTGTTGGTGCACAAGACAGGAGGATCGCCAACACAAACACAACTCCCATCTCTGGATGGAGCTGCACCTTAAACAGAGAGAAAAAACAGAATCAGGCATCAGAAAGACAAAAAATACTGTATAATTTGCCAGCATTAAACAACAAGAAAAACAGAGAAATACTAAGGTGATTGCCGGCCACTAACCCTAAACTTCACTAAAAGACCCAGAATTTAGGTGAAGTTGAGGCCGCAGCCCGCTCCAATTACTAATAAAATGAATTAAAAGAGTAAAAAGCATAAAACAAAACTGTACCAGTATGCTAGACATATGAAAGGGAAAATAAGTGCGTCTTAAGTCTGGACTTGTAAATCTCCACAGAATCTGACTGATTTATTGATGCAGGGAGATCATTCCACAGAACAGGGCACAATAAGAGAAAGCTCTGTGACCCGCAAACTTCTTATTCACCTTAGGGACACAAAGTAGTCCTGCACCCTGAGAACGTAAAGCCCGGGCCGGTACGTAAGGTTTAATTAGGTCAGCTAGGTAGGGAGGTGCCAGTCCATGAATAATTTTATAGACTAGTAGCAGAACCTTAAAATCTGATCTCACTGGGACAGGAAGCCAGTGAAGAGATGCTAAAATGGGTGTAATGTGGTCGAACTTTCTGCTTCGTGTCAAAAGTCTGGCTGCATACTGATACAAGTTTTTACAATAACCTACGAGTTTTATTTTATTTTTTTTAATGAATGGGGAGGCTGATTGCTGACATTTATTTATTTATTATGTGGTATGAGTCAACAATTTAAGAATAAGTAGGTAATAATACCCCTGGACATGAAGACAGTAAGAGTGACAGCAATTTGACATATAACCCAGTGACACTGACCTTCACCCAAATGATTGACCTCTGGCTTACCTCAAAAGGACACTTTTGTAATCCACCTAAGTGTGCACATTTGGTCAAATTCAGGTTGAAAATCTGACCTTTATTAAAGTGAATTGTTTCAGGACAACGTAGAGGCCCATCTGCACTGACATGCGAAGTTTGGCAGAAATAAGCAAAAGGACCTTGGAGGATTTGATAAAACATAACATAACTTGACTGACCCCCATCATTGACGTTTGGTGGCAAATTTGACCAATGTGGGCAATTCCAGAACCTACCTCTATATTTGCAACAAATTTGGGGCAAATCAGATGAAATCATTTGATGTTGCGTTTGTAATTTCAAAACCTGCTGACATATGTGTGCCAAGCTTGGTGGACGATGGAGTGAAAAATCATAAGCTAGTATGGAAAGTTGCCCAACTATCAGATTTTTAAGAGGAAACAATGGAAGAAATGCACAATTTCTTGTTTTTTTTTTTTTCCATTGTTCCGTTTTAATGCAACAAAAATCTCTAGAATGTCAAATTATTTTTAAATGTAAATCTGTGCTTTTAAAGTTTTCAACATTGACAAGAATGATTAAATTATATATATATAAGTTATATAATGTACACTTATATTTTCAGCAGTCATAAAGCTGAAGATTGAGTGATTGGAGACGTCAGTTGCTGATGAAAGGTGGAGCATCTTTATCTCTGCCGCATCTTTACATTCTATACTCACTCTCTGGGTTCTGCGCCCCCTACTGGCATGGAGTGGCATGAAATGACCTTACGCTCTTTTTTTTAATCTTTTGGGTCTTCCGTCATTTTTGATGTCTTTTACGCCTCCATACAATTTCATCTGTGGGAGCCCCCTTTTATGTGGAGTCGTTGCCTTTGTGAGGCGTCGGCACGAGGAAGCTGGCACGACCCATCAGAGTGGAACAATGCCGCCTTTCCACGGCTGCCCGTTGTGCACAGATCTGCACAGTGTTACACCCTCCCCCCCTGCCTTGGCCACTTGCAACCCGGCCAGCTGGCATGGAGATGGCAGTGGCGTTGACAAGGTTCACAATACCCCCTCTAGTCCCGCCACAATAGCGGGACATGGACACAGGCACCTCTAAGAGGCTGAGGAGGGGATTCTGGGGCCTCACAGGCAGGTGGTGCAGCCAGCGTCTCTGCGGCACGTTGGTAGCTTTCAGCGCTGACGAGGGCCTGGCAGAGAGGTTTCTTCTTTTTAAAATCCACATTGTTCAGTCCGACTTTGGAGGATGAGTGTTTGTGGGCTGTTTTTCTCACATGCAGCTGGCTTAGCAGAAACATCCTCCTGAGCTCCGTTTGCCTCAGCTTATTGCATTATTGCACCAACTTTCGACTTTTGTCACGGCTTATCAATACCAGCAAAGTGGCAGGTTCACATGTCGCGGAAAAATCTGGAGAAGGAAAGGTGTTTTTTTTTTCTTTCTGAGGCTGCAGAGTGCTGAGTTATTTCAAGTCTGAGGGAGTCAGATGGCAGCTGGAGCCACGATTCAGTGTTTGCAGCGCCTGTCGAATTTGTCTGCTGCTGCTGCTGGAGCTGCTGATTTGTCATTTCAAGCTCTGACTTGGAGATTTTAAGCTCTTTTTCTTTTTTAGGACCATTTTCAGAGTGGCTGAGGAATTCGCTCTGAGTGCGCGTGTAGTTTCACATTTATCTATTTGCAGTTATTCACTCTTGATCAGTTGATCAAGAGCAAAATAGTGATTAATTACTGAACAAATAAATAGCAAATTCATCCTTGTTTTAGCTTGCTTTTGTGTTGTATTTCAGAAAAACTGGTTTTCACGACTTTGAATGTGCTGACGCTGTAATTACTTGTGAATTAAGGTATGTTTAGAGTCACTTAAGAAGAATTCACCAAAAACCAGTGTCTCACCTGGATTGTCCTCGGGAGGTAATTGCAGCTGCTAGGAGGTAATATGTTCAAATAATCTGCATGTGCTCAACACTGATGATCTTTTGACATGCTTCTTTGTGATATATATATATTGCAATACTTCAAAATTTGAGAGATGCATTAGACCATCTCGTTTTGCAATTGCCCACAGTCATGAGTAAGATCCAGGCCTTCAGTGACCTTCCAGACTAGCGGATTAGCAGTGTATCTACATGTGGTGAAAACATCAAACTTGTGGAGACATTCACTTATCTCCATTCATTCCTTTTGGGTCAACTGGGCTTTAAATGACAGAGAAGATTATTAACTGACTGCATTTATATAGTGCTTTCATGGTCAAAATGCTTTACAGTGATGCCTCACATTCACACACACACAAACACACACACACACGTGCAGATATCAGCAAGTTGCTCATCACACACTGGGAGCAACTTTGGGATGAAGGACCTTGCCAAAGGGCTGTAACCATTTCACTATCACCGCCCTTGAAATAAACCCTGTGTCAACCCTAAGGCCTATCGGAACAGTATGTAATGTTGGGAATTGCAGCTGCTAGAAATGATCTTGTCATTCCAGCCTCTTTTTTGTAACCATGTGAAGTTGTTTGACATCCACTGTGGTTTGTAAACCTGCAGAGTCTTGGTGCTGGAATGTTTTCAAATGCACTTGCTGTCCAGACTGACTAGTTTTAATCTGACTGACCCTCCACGAACCTGCAGACAGGCTCTGATCCAACAGTTAAACAATTATTACCTTGACTTTAATCTTTCAAGATCACCCAAGGTCAAAGGTTATGCAACAACAAAAAAGGTTATGTAGTGTTTAGTACTAACCACAGATGTATCTTCAACTAATTCCTTAAAATAGCTACTCTAAACATCTGGCTGCATAGTTTGACCTTTGCCTATGACCTTGACCTTTAATCTTTTATTTCCTTCCTCAAAAATCAAATCACAATGTTCTTGACAACCCTTCTGGTTGAAATACAATGAAAAGTCTTTATCTCTGCCTATGCAGCTGCTGAGTTTCAACTATCCTGGACAGCAGGGGTCACGAGTCCTGCTCCTGGAGATCACGAGTCCTGCTCCTGGAGATCACGAGTCCTGCTCCTGGAGATCACAAGTCCTGCTCCTGGAGATCACCTGTCCTGCTCCTGGAGATCACGAGTCCTGCTCCTGGAGATCACGAGTTCTGCTCCTGGAGATCATCTGTCCTGCTCCTGGAGATCACGAGTCCTGCACGTTTCCCAACGATCTCTGCTCCATTCACTGCTGATTAACTAAATCAGGTGTGCTCAGCCAATCAAGAGCAGGGAAGCACAGCAGCTGTGTTTGCAGCAGGTGGAACACACACAGGGCAGGCAGCTTCCAGGAGCAGACCTGGTGACCCTTACCTTAAGGTCACTCAGTCAGAACAAGCTGAACTGTTTCACCTCATGAACTGATCTGTTTTCTTGGAGCCAAAATCATATTTACAGCCTGACAAGAAGACTGGAGGCTGTTTAAAGTCCCTGATTTTGGTTGTTTTTGCACCTTTTGTGATCACCAAATACTTGGAGTAATTCAGGATTTTGGTTGAAGATGTTGGTTTTGTTCCATCCTTGAGTTATTGATTTTTTTTATTTTTTTTTATGCTTATTTTGTTCTCGGTTGAGTGGGTTGGAATCTGACTGGCTCTTTCAGTTTGTTCTCAAACATAACGTTGTGTCAAATAGATGTTGTGATTGGATGTTTACTATTATTTCCTTTAATGGCAGGTTGCAATTTGGAACCTTTTCACCCGTGGACCCACAGTGTCAGATGTTAATGTATGTGCCTGCATAAATTCTGAGGCGTTCTCTTGTCAGGTGATGGCTGGGTGTGAATTGCATTACTGTCAGCGGGGTAAACAGCAGATCTGTGGCAGCACTGAGAAGGTTTTGATTTCAAGGCATTCTGTGACATCAACAGCAGGTGCGGATCTTGGAGCGCAGCTAGATGGAATGTTGTTCCATGTACATTTTGGTCAAGTTACACGGACATCAATATGACATTTCATTAACTAGAAGAGTTGAAATGTACTTCCGTGTACTTATCCTAATGTGTCTGAGTTATATGTTGTTCTACAATGTTTCCCTTTGGTTTTCAGGCTTATGCAGAGTATAATTGTGAATATAAGAGTGTTTTTAATTTCTTTAAAATATTCCTGGTTGAGACTTTCACATGTGGTATACATCTGTAACAGTGGGTGGTGCAAAATATCCATGAAATGAGTGTGACTCCCAGGACTGAAGTGATCCATCCCTCTGACTAGCTTCCAGTGATGCATTTCAGAGAGACACAGTGACTTGTCTTGAAAAGAAAGCACCTCAAAATGTTGGGTAATTTAACCAACAAGTGAGGAAAACTATGAAGCAAACTTGAAGCTCATGGTGATTAAAGGTGCCAGTTATCAAACAACTCTCAAGCAGCCAAAAAAATACAGTGCATCCATAAAGTATTCAGTGTTTCACTTTTTCCACATTTTGTTATGTTACACCTTATTCCAAAATGGATTAAATTATACCCCCCCCCCCAAAAAAAAAAAAAAAAAAAAAAATCTCTGCACAATACCCCATGATGACAATGTGAAAAGTTTTTTTTTTTTTTTTTTTTTGAGATTTTTGCACATTTATTAAGAAATCACATGGATGTAAGTATTCACAGCCTTTGCCATGAAGCTCAAAATTGAGCTCAGGTGCCTCCTGTTTCCACTGATCATCCTTATTTATTGATATTTCTACTGCTTAACTGGAGTCCACCTGGAGTAAATTCAGTTGACTGGACATGATTTGGAAAGACACACACCTGCCTACATATAAGGTTTCACAGTTGACCGTCAGAGCACAAACCAAGCATGAAGTCAAAGGAATTGTCTGTAGCCCTCTGAGACAGGATTGTCTTGAGGCGCAAATTTGGAGAAAAGTACAGAAATATTTCTGCTGCTTTGAAGGTCCCACTGAGCACGATGGCCTCCATCATCCATGAATGGAAGAAGTTTGGATCCACCAGGACTCTTCCTAGAGCTGGCCGCCCATCTAAACTGAGCGATCGGGGGAGAAGGGCCTTTGTCAAGGAGATCACCAAGAACCCGATGGTCACTCTGTTAGAGCTCCAGCATTCCTCTGTGAAGAGAGGAGAACTTTCCAGAAGGACAACCATCTCTGCAGCAATCCACCAATCAGGCCTGTATGGTCTAGTGTCCAGATGGAAGCCACTCCTTAGTAAAAGGAGCCTGCCTGGAGTTTGCCAAAAAGCACCCGAAGGACTCTCAGACCATGAGAAACAAAATTCTCTGGTGTGATAAGACAAAGATTGGACTGTTTGGAGTGAATGCCAGGTGCTATGATTGGAGGAAACCAAGCACCATCCCTACAGTGAAGCATGGTGGTGGCAGCATCATGCTGTGGGGATGTTTTTCAGCAGCAGGAACTGGGAGACTCGTCAGGATTGAGGGAAAGATGAATACAGCAGTGTACAGAGACATCCTGGGAAGGGGTGGTGGCCAAGTGGTTAATGCGCTTGGTTTCAGTTCAGAAGGTTCCGGGTTCAAATCCCACCCCTGCCA
This sequence comes from Thalassophryne amazonica, assembly GCF_902500255.1. Classification (NCBI taxonomy): domain Eukaryota; kingdom Metazoa; phylum Chordata; class Actinopteri; order Batrachoidiformes; family Batrachoididae; genus Thalassophryne; species Thalassophryne amazonica. The sequence goes on from NC_047103.1 coordinate 165,956,638, forward strand.
CATTTCTCCATGTAATGTGGAGTTGCGTCAGGAAGGGCATCCGGCGTAAAACTTGTGCCAATTCAACATGCAGATCCACCTTGGATTTGCTGTGGTGACCCCAAGTGCAAGGGAGCAGCTGAAGGGACTTACTTACTTACAGAGACATCCTGGATGAAAACCTGCTCCAGAGTGCTCTTTACCTCAGACCTGGGTGACGGTTCATCTTTCAGCAGGACAATGACCCTAAGTACACAGCCAAGATATCAAATGAGTGTCTTCAGGACAACTCTGTGAATGTCCTTGAGTGGCCCAGCCAGAGACCAGACCTGAATCTGATTGAACATCTCTGGAGAGATCTGAAAATGGCTGTACATCGACGCTCCCCATCCAACCTGATGGAGCCTGAGAGGTGCTGCAAAGAGGAATGGACAAAACTGCCCAAAGATAGGTGCACCAAGCTTGTGACATCATATTCAAGAAAACCTGAGGCTGTAATCGCTGTGAAAAGTGCATCAACAAAGTATTGAACAAAGACTGTGAATACTTACGTACATGTGATTTCCCAGTTTTTGTGTTTTGTTTTTTGTAAATTTGCAAAAATTAAGACAACAAAAAAAAACTTTTTCATGTTGTCATTATGGCGTGTTGTGAGGAGAATTTTATGGGGAAAAAATAATTTACTCCATTTTGGAATAAGGCTGTAACATAATCTGGGAAATCTGATGTACTGTAGTGTGTGTGTGTGTGTGTGTGTCATGTTCGAAGATGGCAAGCCCAAAGAAACCACCTCAAAAGTGGTAGCAGTCAGAGAAGCTGATTGTGGTCTTCAAAGTGTTGATTTGTACGTATGTGGCTAAAAAAAGAAATGAAGTGTTGCTTATAAAATCTTCTTTTAATTGTGATATTTTCATATAAACATTAATTTGTGTTTTCTTAGAGTCCCTTTTTCTGAAAATATGACTTGAAAAAGGATGTAGTCTTATAATCAGAACAGGATGGTAATTTGGGGAAACAGTCCCTCTACCTGCTTCCCAGCACAGTAAATCCAGCACTGGTCCATGAAGGTAATTCATAATTTCATGATGTAAAAGAAGACAAAGGTTGGTGATTTATCACTTACTTGGTAGTTGAGAAATAATTGATCCCAGCTTTGGTCTACTTACAGGTTCTACTTCAAGTTTAGCTCCTTTCCTCCTTCCCCATCTCAAAGCTTCTCCCTCCTTTGCTGCTGTCAGTTCAGCACTTTTGAGGGAACTGGTGCTCTTTGAAATGTATATTCTGCAGGGCCCTTCACTGGCATGTGTTCACTGCTGAGTAATTGCGGAGGCCAAATGTTTAATTACACATGGCAGGCCGAGCAGCGGGAGTCCACACCGCAGCGGGGCTCAAAAACAACGGCCTCGCCGTGCTCTCTCTCTCTCGGTCAGACTCGCCAATAACAAGTACCCCCTGAAAAAACTCATACTGGGAGTACAGACGGCAGGCTGAGAGGAGGGCGAGGGGAAGGCGGCTGTTTTTATGTTTGCATGTAAAAACACATTAACTCTGCGGTTTCCCTGCAGTACCACGCCATTGTGGACGTTTGTGCTCTTCTGGAGCAAAAATGCACTTGAGTGGCGGCGGTGTGCTGCCAAAACTTTGAGCACCGGAGCAAAACACCTGAGCGACTGTGCATCTGCAGCACGCAGTCACCTGAATCCCCTTCGGTTTTGCATTCGCTCACCGGTGGTCTCAGTCTTCTCAGCAGGCCTGGGGTTTGTCTTGGTTCTGCTAATGGATCCAGACTGGTCCTGGGGAGCAGGGATGGGGTGGGAGGCAGGAGAAGAGAGACTGGGCTCCAGTGTCTGTGACCCCCCGAGCATCAGGGTCGACGAGAGGAAGTGCCAAGCAGCAGGGGAAGTGGGAGCACCTGTGCAGGTCAGCGACAGCCCATCAAGCTTAACTAATTTTGAAATTGACCTCTGACCGCTGTTCCCACGGTGCACTGGGGCACAGGCTGAGAAAGGCCTGCGCTTCCAGCTCCTGCTTCTAATTAGCGATTACAACAAAGTTGTTATCTGATTAGGCGTCCTTATAAAACCATATCATTGATTGTGTGTTTTACTCAGTGACGGCACAAATTAGTCCATTAACGCACGACGGGGACGTGGCGCGCAATCTAATAAACTGCAGCTAAAGCCGATAATGGCCGTGTTTCCTTGAGTGGTCGACCTACTGTGAGGAATTAGTCTGTTCTTGTCCGTGTACTGATAGCATAGCTGCAGGAAAACAACCATCACCCCAAACTTTAATACCGCCGTCACGCCTTCACTTCGCTGCAGTTTTGGTCACGTTGGGTAAACTTTGTCTATGTTTCTGTAAATAAATGCAAAAATCTACAACTACATACAATATTTTAATGATGGAAATAGACCTAATTCAAATGTGTTGGATTTATTTCTACATTATTTAGGCCATTTATTATTAATTTATTTCCGCTGGGCGGAGGGGGATGTTTTTTTGGCCAGTAGATGTCACTATTTCCTAATTTTATAATGTAAGTAGCCATCGTAATACGGGGCTTCCATTAATGACCGATGAGGTGATTATGTTTTGGTTGACGACCGTCTCGGTTCAACTTGTTCTGGTTGAACTGGTTATGTTATCGACTGGACTGCTATAACCCAAGCAACTTCCTGTTTTAGAGCTGGCCAGCTTTGTCTCGTTGGAAGCCTTTGCGCGTAGTTAATTAAAGGTTAGCATAGCTCAGTTGTATCATGTAGACTTGATAAGAATGGGTTGCTTCTGCCTGATTTGCACCAGTGACCAATCCTACTTGAGACTGAGGTGAGGACCGCCCACTAAGTTACCATTAAGACAAATAAATAAATTCATAAATAAATGTGTCAATATGAAAACAAATGCTGCAATACGGACATAAATAAATCAATGTAGAATGACATAAATTTTCCAAATGTTCTCAATTTATTTGGTTCCAAAGGGTGGTACGTGTTGTGAAAGTGTAGGAACACGGACCCACAACAGGGGGCGCTAAATGAACGGACAATGGATAAGCCAAACAGTAACAATTTAATGTTGTGAAATGCACAACGGAATACAGACAAACACAGTTTTGGTACCACAGACAATTAAATGTTAAGTGACGTGTGGGCAGGCTTGAGGATAGGAGACCTCCTTCTAGAACCGAGCCGGATCCCACACAGCCTTCACCGCCAACGGATCTGAAGAACACCGGAGCCGCCAAGTCCTGGAGCCCCAGGTGGCCACCGTCTCCAGCTGTCAGACCGGGTACTGCTGGCAGAGAACAGAAACAGTTTTGTTGAGTGTGAGTTTGCACACTCAGTAATTTCACCATCTGTGTTCTTTTGGGAGGGAGCACCTCCACCTCCAATCACACACTCATGCAGCTCCTGTCTAACCACTTATCTGGTTGGAGTGTGAAGCGAAGCCGTCGCTGATCACACCAAATGCCAATCCCACAGATAAGGCAACACCACAGGAAAATGGCTGCAAAGAAGTTCAGATTATTACTCAATGTTTTAAGTCAGCAGAGAAAATTACCTCCAAGGTAGCTGATTTCTCGGCGGGGAGGTGGAATTGCAGTCCGGCCTTTATGGTGGTGGTGGTATGATGTGAAATGGGGAAACCGGGAGTGACAGCTGTCACCCGTCATCAGCACCAGCATGATGATGATAATAATAAGAGCAATCCAAGATTTCTGACGTCTTGATCCAGAATTCAGATCTAGATCACCACCACAATTTAATGGAGTCTTCCATGGTCTAATGTCTATCTGCAGTGAAAATGTCATCAAAATCCATGCAGTAGTTTTGACATAACCCTGCTAATAGGCAGACAAATAAATAAATAAGCGTGGGATCACGGCGGCAGCAGAGCAAGCAGCTCACCCACAATTCCCTATCTTCAGCCTAGTCCTGTATCTCTTCCTGGGCGATCCCAAGGTCTTCCCAAGCAAGCTGGAAAATATAATCTCTCCAGCATGTCCTGGATCGTCCCTGAGGCCTCCTCCTGTTTGGATGTGCCTGGAAGACCTCCTTAGGGAGACGATCGGAAGGCGTCCTCACCGGGTGCCCAAACTACCTCAGCTGGCATCTTTTGATGCGAAGAAGTAGTGGCTCTACTCAGAGTCCCTCACAGATAGTCAAGTTTCTCACCCTGTCCAAGAGTTTAAGGCCAGATATTAAATGGTGGAATCTCCTTTCCACCACTTGTATCTGTGATCACATTCTTTCAGTCATAACCCAAAGCTCAAGATCATAAGTGAGGATAGGAGTGGAAATTAACTGGTAAAGTGAGATTCTCAACTTCTGGCTCAGCTCCTTCTTCACCACGACCATCCGGTACAGTGTCCATGAAACATCAGACGCTGCTCCAAACCATCTATCGATCTCACACTCCAACTTACCCACATTCATGAACAAGAGCCTGAGATACTTAAACTCCTCCACTTGGGGCAGTAACTGCACCCTGACCCAGAGGGGACAATCCACTGTTTTCCGACAGAGGACCATGGTCTCAGATTTGGAGGTGCTGATTCTCATCCCAGCTGCCTCACACTCACTCACTGATGAAGCCAACAGAACCACATCATCTGCAAAAAAGCAGACATGTAACTCTGAGGTCACCAAACTGGACACCCTCCTGTCCCAGACTGCACCTTGAAACCCTACCTGTGAACATCACAATCTGGATTGGTGACAAGGAGCAGCTTTGGGCAGAGACCAACACCCTCCAGAAACAAGTCTGATGTGATTTAAATTTTCATTCCTAAAAAGTGTCATTTTTATTTGCTATGTGGTCTTGATGTCTTTGCTTAGTCGCACTAATGTGCTGACCATTAGCTCCAAATATATTTGGACACTGGCAATGATTTGTTGTTGTGTCCTTCACATAATGGAGTTGAAAGCTTTCACCGTGCAGACTCACAGCTTTAACGTCAGATGTGATTACATTGCTGCTGAGCTGTTTCACAGCCGTATGTGTTCGTCCTTCATTAAGTCATCCCAGATTAAATCAGCATACAAAAGGTGCAGACATCTTCAAATGCTTGATGTCCAGTTGGGTTTAATGAAATCAAACATTAAGAAATGGAAATAGTACGGAGCAGGATGACCAAATCCTCCCACAGCAGGCAAATTGTCCTAAGCCACAAAGACTTGAACCTGGTTCAAGTTTGTTCCTCATGCAGGAACTTGTACCTCAGCATTCACCTGCACGTGCCTGTGTGCAAGTCGATGTCGAGCACATAATGTGTCGCTGCGGTCCGACAAGCTGTAACATGCACAAACAATCAAATAATGATTAAACCGCAGTGGCCCCTCACATTTTAGCCTCAGCCGGAGGACGTCTGGCAAACGGAACACTACCAGATGTCTGGATTTTACAGTTGTTAAAAAAAGCAACAAAACAACTAATTAGTGCAAGTACTTTGACTAAAATGAGGGAATACAGGCCGCTGCTTCTGCTGCTCAGGTCCCTGCTTCCTCGGGCTTGAGAATGGAATGATGAATTGTCAGCCTGGTCGAGGATAACTTGCATTATATAAAGTTTACTGGTCAACTGGTTCAATAATTTATGAAGTCACTACAGACTTATGATACACAACAGTTCTTCCAGTCATCTAATTCAAGATTTTACAACATTGTCATAGTTCATTTTCTTACAAATTCTTAACCCTCTGGGGTCCGATGGCACTTTTTGGTTCACTCACCTGGCATAAATGATTTATTGTTGCTGTTAACAGCTCTCCCTGCATCCCACAATCAAGTTTTATGTCTCTTTTTTCAGGACAACATGTGCTTTCATAATATATATGCTTTTGTTTTGTTTTATAAGTGTAATAAAGGTTTACAATCAGAAATAAGAAAGGAAAAAGTAAGTGGAAAATAATTTTCCACACACATTTATTCAAAACACACAGTAAACTATAAAAAAACAACTGTTTTGACACTTTATAAAGGTAATTTGGGCTCTTGTGTGAAAGACTGTACAACAAAAAGGTTCAAACAATAAACACAAATGCACATTTTGAACAATATACAAAATGGTCTGTGCATTTTGTTTGTCTTCATCTCAAAGCAATTTCTGTCTGCTATTACACAAAGGTCACATCACAAACTTCTACTTCTACTGTGTTTTGGAGTGTTCTGTCCTGCTCTGAAAGCAGCTTTGACACTTTGGCCCATTTACACTCTGAGAAGCGACCCCTCCCCCCTTGCTCCATTGATATGGTAAACAGTGCTTTACGCTGGAGCGAGAGAGCTTGCCACAGGCTTATTCAATAACATTCATAGGTAATGAGGAGTGGAGCATCTCTAAAACTCACACACTCTGTGTTTGAGCACGTGAGATTGTCATCAGAGGCCCTCCGTCTGCTCACTTTCACTGATCACTGTGCGTAATGTGCAAGGCGCAATGGAGCAAGCAGCCAGAGAGCTATTCAATCGGGCCAACTAGTAACACATCACTACTAAAAAACAATCTTTGGTTTATCGCGTGAGGTAAATCTGCCCTACAATTGGATTTTGGAAAACCACGTGACGGTGAACCAATTCCGATTGGACACTCACACTACGCACATCATCACACAGCTTCTGTGAGGAGTACAAAGATGGCCGATAGCTTTCTGGAAAGTCCACCGAGTTAACTTTTCAGCAAAAAAAAAAAAAAAAAAGAGCAAGTTTCTATCTCATATCATTAAAAAAATATTTATAATTTAGCAAAGCTTGGTCTCAGCCATCGTATACGTCGGCATCGGCCCCAGATGGTTAATTTTGTCAAAAACTGTTTTTTATTTTAGTCAATTAATCTACACACACAAACCCAATAATTATAATAATGGCTCAATCTTTCTCTTGTTATATATATAATGTTATTTTTAATTATTTAAGCAGAGCAGGAGGCTCAGTAGATAACAAGTTTAGGCCTCGGGTTTGATTCCCTGTTGCGGGGTCTGCCTGTGTCTTTGGATTAGACATTTTATCGGTGGCGTCCCAGTCCACCCAGTTGTAAATAGGCATCGGTCTTGCTTTGGGAAGGAAAGTGCGACGTTCCTTCCAAGGGGAGTCATGGACCGTCATCTTCATCATACTACAGAATCTGGGGATAAACGCAGGCAGTGATAGACCGCTGAGCCTTTGTTGGACTTTTGCATTTATACTGTTAATGGAATAGTTATTGACATTTTTGTGCTCTTCCAATTTTTCAAAATTATACATTTTCACATGCACATAATCAGAAAGCTTTTCAGTTTAACTTTTATTTAACCACGTTAGTCCCATTGAGATCGACATCTCTTTTACAAGGGAGACCTGGACAATTATAAAGTTTCCAATTCACCTAAATTGCATGTCATTGGATGTGGGAGGAAGCTGGTGCACCTGGATGGAACCCACGCAAACACAGGGAGAACATGCAAACTCCACACAGAAAGGACACAGGTGGGAAACGAGCCAATGACCTTCTTGCTGTGAGACAACAGAATAGACACAGAATGAACAACTTACCATGTGGCTGTTGGTTGAATTAAGAGTAAACTTTGGATTGTTTCAAAACATCAATCTTTTTGTGTGAAAATGTCACATTTTACGTCGGAGTGTAATCAACCTCCGTCTACTTTTCATTCCTGTGGAATGGAAGTTTGAGAATTAATTTGTGCTAAGGTGGACTGACCGGCGTCCTTTCTGGTAGAGGGCACCCGAAGGATGGCAAACAGCAGACAACATCCAGCAGCAGGCTTATTTTTCATCCTAATTGTCGGAGCTCTTTGTCAGGGAGCAGGGACGGCCAGAACGCTTAGCATTCTTGACTTGCTGCCAGCTCAGTCTCTCTCACTCCGAGTATCTATCTCCTTCACTCGCTCTATCCTGCATTAATGAATTTTTTTTTTCCTGTTTGTTGTTGCCATGGCGAAGGGATCACTGCCAGACGTGTTGCATGTTGATGCATCTTCTCGTGTGCAATTTGGAAATAATGCCTTGAAGAAGGGAGGGGTTCGTTTTGGGTGATGGATATTCAGAATGTTGAGCACAGCACGATAATGACCTCTGACTTCTGATACACCCACATGTGGATGGAAACAAAAAGTAACAAAGAAGTCATATTTCTGCATATCCTCATTCCTGATCTTGTATTTAAAGAAATGCTCAAAATACATGGGAATGACGCTAAACAAAGCTGTATTTTGGAGACAATGTGCACTTCTTCTATTTCTCACTATCATAACCCCTGAATCCCAGCGTTCTCCCTCCTTTGTTCATCTACTGCTCGCCATTACCATCATAAAGCCGGTGAGGATATGCATGGTTTCATTCACAAAATCATCTCCCGGTGTACAGGCGAGGAAATCTAGCAAGGACTCGGAAGAAGGGGAAAAAGCTGCCCCAGGAGCAACAGCTAAATGAAAACAGCAGTCGCAACCCAAAGCTTGCTCATTCAAGCAGGATCTCCCTGAACAAAAGGCCTGTTGTGTTTTTTTCAACAACCCTGGAGTAGTTCTGGGGCCTTGACCTCAGCTGACCCTGACCCTAACCTGATAGGGAGCGGCTTGTTTGTGTGGAGGTGACACATAACACCTTACGTGTTGAATGACAGAGCCGCCGGCACTCCCCAGATCATGGCAAATCCAGAATCCTCAACATCTCATTTATGGAAATCTGTAAATATAAATGCTGTGTTATTCCAGCATCAAATTATTTCACTTGACCAAGCAGAAATCCCAGCAATGTTCATATATGCTGCTGCCATGGAGGTTATTTTTAATCAGTTTGTTAGCAGAATGATTTCTAAAGTACTGCACTTTTATTTATTTATTTTCTGTTTTTAATCAAACTTTCAGCCATCGGGCATTAAGAGAGAGAGTGCAATTTTGAGTCAGAAGGGACTGGAGCATTAATCAAAACCAGGTGCAAGACATAGCAAAAGCATTTCAGGTAAGACATTGTTTCCTGCAATGTGCAAAACAGTTTACATGCAGCAGTGCAGAGCTGGATTAACAGACAAGGGACAAACATCCCTACAGACAGCTGAGGCAATTTGATGGACAGATTATCAGCACTGGACTCAAAGGGGACTGCAGGACAACTCAGCAGAAGCAAGACGTAGGACAAAGAACCCACGACACACTGACTGACAGAAAACAGACTGTTATTCCCGTACTGATGGACAGAGCTTGACAGGTGCGTGATTACAGAAAAGACACAGGTGCAGTAACAAGACGGAAAAGAGTGCATGCCCTCAAACGCACACAGAGAAACCAGACAAATGCAATAAACAGGGAGAAACCAGTAAGGAGAGCAGTTTAAATGTAGCATGGTGTAAGTTCTGCCAGGAAAACTCAGATTTCAAAGCTTTTGTTCAGATTCACAGAATCCGCAACAGTTGTATCTCTCATAGAAAGCAGCTGGTTCCCCTTTTAGTCATCAACTCACAACCAATGGGAAGCATACAGTTATTTAAAAATGTCAGTTCCAACTTACGTCTCTGCTGCTTGCAGTTGCTGGCCTGAAATGCTGCCTCATACAGACCACTGTCACCAGTTGATCCCCGTCACCTGGAGAAAGGCTTTGCTCCTGCCTTTTCCTGACGGCAGGATTCAAGATCGTTGCATCCCTTCACCGTTGTGACTGAGACCTTGGCCAAAGACTGTCTGAACATTCCATGCAGTATCACTATGAATTAAACCTTTTTGTCTCCTGAGTCTTCATGGTAGCATTAATGTGGCACTTTGATGAGTGCTATCAGGAAAAAATACTGACCAACACCAACAGGAATACACTAACCACAGGGAAAGGATCCTGAAAGAGACAGTTTCTTCATACTATTCTTCTTTTTCTTCTTCTTATCAATAATTACCTTGGTCATGATTCCCCTTCACTTATGCCAGGTTGTGTCGGCAACGCGTTCCCAATGTACCACGGGAGCTCCTTCAAGTTGGGTTTACCTGGGAGACCTCCAGAGGAATAATGATGCACCCACGCTGGTTCAAACACCACTTTTTCAGTATCCCAAACCGGATCTGGATCCAGATCACCTCCAAGATTCAGTAGAGTCTTCCATGCCCTAATATCTATCTGTGGTGAGAATCGGTGAAGTAGTTTTGACATAATCCTTCAAATTTCCTTGGCAAATGCAATAAGTGGCAGTTCTTTCTGACTAACCACAATAGTTTCCTGACCGTAGTTGTGGTTTGAAACACAAATCAGCTAAGTTGAGAGCTTTAATTTTGGGCAGCACTGTTTTTGTTCAAGAAAGTGCGAAGCCACATGTATGAGGTCTGTTAGAAAAGTATCTCACCTTTTTATATTTTTCAAAAACTATTTGAATCATGTGCGCTTGCATCAGACAAGCTTGAACCTTCGTGCGCATGCGTGAGTTTTTTCACGCCTGTCGGTTGCGTCATTCGCCTGTGGGCAGGCTTTGAGTGAGCACTGGTCCACCCCCCTCATCGGATTTTTATTGTCAGGGAAATGGCTGAGAGGCTGCCGCTTTGCTCCATGAATTTTTTTTCAGAAACTGTTGGAGACAGCCAGTTGGAAACCATTCAAAAGATTCAGATGGATTTTGTTGAAGATTCTGTCGGTATCACACGGATTAAGGACCATTAAAACTGGATTAAAAACGGCCCACGGCGGCGGAGGGCACACCGCGCCCCGAGCGGCCATTGACAGGGGTTAATGAGCAGATCACTTCCAAATTTAAGGCTCTGTTGATGCAGGACATCGTGTGACTAGCAGAGAAGTTTCAGAAGAGGTCGGGATCAGCACTTTATTGGCACATTCCACTGTTAAAGGAGATTTTGTAATGAAAGACGTGCGGACGGATTGGCGCGTCGGGACGCAGCCGCTCACAGCCGCCGGACAAACAACACCTCCATGTTGGAAGTCTCACAGGACAAGTTGGAACATGTCCAGCTGTTAAACAATTTCTCGGATACTCACTCGACTGAAAAGCCGTCAAAAGCCGTCTGAATCTTCTGAATGGTTTCCAACACGGAGGTGGGTTTTTTTGTTGTGCGCAATGAGCGGCTCCGTGCCGACGCGCAAAATCCTCCGCACGTCTTTCATTACAAAATCTCCTGTAACAGTGGAATGTGCCGATAAAGTGCTATGTCCAGCTCTCTTGCCATTTCTGTGGTAGTCACACGATGTCCCGGATCAACACAGCGTTCAGTTTAGAAATGATCTGGTTGTTTCAGCCTGTCGATGCGCTGCGCGCCCTCCGCCGCTGTGGGCCGTCTTTAAAAAGGTTTTAACACTCCTTAATCCGTGTGACGCCAACAGAATCTTCACCGAAATCCATCTGAATCTTTCGAATGGTTTCCAACTGGCTGTCTCTAACAGTTTCTGAAAAAAAATTCATGGGGCAAAGCGGCAGTCGCTCAGCCATTTCACTGATAATAAAAATCCAACGAGGGGGCTGGACCAGTGCTCACTCAAAGCCTGCCCACAGGCGATTAACACAACCGACAGGCGTGAAAAAACTCCCGCATGCGCACGAAGGTTCAAGCTTGTCTGATGCAAGCGCACATGATTCAAATCCATATAGTTTTTGAAAAAAATAAAAAGGTCGGGTAGTTTTCTCACAGACCTCGTATATTCTATGCATCCTTTATTTGTGAAGACCCCAAGACACAAACCTCATCAACAGGAGTAGAGACTTGCTCTAAACAATGGAAGGAGAATGATAATGAGTTCACAAAGCCAGGAAACCTAAAATTCAACAGTCATATATAGGTGCTAATGCATCTCTTTATGCAACGTATCAAGCCACCACAAGGTCACCACACCACATATCCAGCTTTGGTCCTGGATGGTAACCACCCAGGCAGACTATGCAATGCATGGTGTAAGTAAATAAATGCATGGATACATACAATTATTCCTGCCTTAGAACAGCCAAAATGTGTCATCGTGTCATCTCTGTAGGCCAGAAAAATCCAGCAATTACTTTTTCAAGTTTTTATGGACCAAAACAAGGGCTTTTTCCATAAATCAACATAACCTGCATGTAACCTCAGTTGGTTGTGGCTGAGTTGAATTTGAGTCAACTGTTGCTGGTCAGCTGAACTGCAAACAGCTTGCTGGTGTTTTTAATGGTGAGTCGGTGTCCAGTCGGCTCCAAGAAAGGATCCCCCACTGGCCTGGCAGACTCCAAACATAAGGCTGCACTCAGTGCACGCTGGGCCTTCAGACCTGCTGGGACACACAGAGAATTTAAGAAATGCTTCAGAGAGGCAGAGAGGAATAGGAGGCACAGAGTGGAACCCAACGTGGGCACCTCCCACCAGGAAAAGCAACGGCAAAGAAACTTTTAACTTTAATTACATTCAAAGGTTTTCTGAGGTCAAACTGAGAAAATATCACTGAAGGCAGGTGGGAAAAATACTGGAAAGGATAGCTGTTTCAATTTCAAGGTATCTGCTGTAAGGTCCATATATATCTGGACACTGTCAAAGGTGTGTATATTTTTTGATGTTATGGCTGGGAATATGGAAAGTCATAATGCAGATGATCACTTTTATTTTGAGGACAGTTTCATCCAAATCAGGAGACCAATGTCACAGTTGCAGCCTTCCCACACTGGTAGGGATCAAAAGTAACTGGACGATTGGTTTCCACATCAGCAAATAGAAGAAGACAAAAGTCCCGTACTGATCCTGAGGCCCTTTGGACCGGTGTATTTTCTGTTCACTGGGGAGTGAAGTGGATAAGACTCTACCACTCCGCCTGAAGGGGATGTCAGACCATTGACATTGTGGTTTTGGACTTAATGGGTTTTGCAGCTGAAGTCTTAATATCTAGGTGGAATCTGGTGGTCCAACAAAACCAAAGACTGATGGTCAAGATGGAATAAAAATTTGCAGGTCCAGTTAAGGATCTGGGTTGAAATGCTCCAAATTTTTGAGCGCCATTTTTGGCAGATGAGGACACTCGCTGTCTCTTGCTTGGTTTTACCCTTTGTTCCATCCCCCAGCCACCCCTCCGTCCCTCCCTGTAGATATGCACACTTTGCACACCGGCGTTTACCGCTGACCCCTGCATGCTTTTGTTAAACAGCAATTTTACGCCCTTATCCCGTGAATACATTTCCTCTGGCTGAGTTCCATAATTTTTCATGTGCCAACGTGATGGATCGTCCTGATTTTAGATCCTAACTTTGACAATCCGCTGAAGAGGGACCACACCACTCTGGAATGGCCTTTTGTTTTGCATTGCAGCCCATTTAGCTATAGACAATAAATCTTCCCCATGCAAATTTTATTTCCCCTATAAGTGTTTGATGTTTCCTGAAGGTTAGCACGGATTGCGATAGAATTTAGCATTTTAGCCACAAAACGCTGTCTGTGCTTGTCCTGACGAGGAAATAAGCCATGCAGATAAACCGGCTATACAGTCGGGGATTAGTGACGATGAGTGATTTTATGTTGGTTGTTACAATTTGATGGCTCTTCCACTGTAAACGCTGGAAATAAAACCCATTAAAGTTTTTTAGTGTACACTGTCTCTGCACTCGGCTGTACTCTTACAAAACCATGTGAAATTGCCCCTTCAGGATTCCTATGAGCCATTATCGGTGCGTGTGATTAAAATGAGCTCGAGTACCTGCAACCGGGCCGCGTGCGTGCAGGAGGAGGCACAACAAAAGCAGGCGGGCCATTCTCTGTCTGATAAACAGACATAATTCAAATGTCAGCATTTGAATGTCATCCTCAAAGAGGCCTCTCCATCAGCGCTCAAGTCATTACAGACGATAGGGGGAGAAAAAAGGAGGGGGGGGCATTGTTTCATCTGTTTGAGCTTTCTACCCCTCTAATTATTAAAGTGCCTTTCTTCCACCCCTCCTTTTGAAACTGCACAGAGGGAGAAAGCGATTAGAAAGTATTGTTACCTTTTGACAATTCTACCCCCCCCGCCCCCGCACCCCCCACCTCTCACCCGTTCCTTTCCATACAGGTTGGGTTTTAATTTGTGGCCGTTGACGAAACAGGGCCCAGATGGCGAGGCTTGACTTGTCATCCCTCTACTCTTCCTCTGTTCCTCTCCGTCAGAACCGGCACCGGATAACAAAGATATGCAGATGAGGCCGAGGCAGTGAGCTCTGGATGGGCGCCAGAGAGATCGTCTCTCACAATAGCGGGGGACAAATTGATGTGTCCTGCAAACTGTGCCACACTAGCAGCGGGTTACTCCGTTTACTGCCAAAACCGCCGGTCTACCATGCCAGACGGAGTGCCCCTGGTGGTAAAGTGAGGACATCAGCTGCTGAGCAATTGCCAGAGGCCTGTGACACAATATGTAGCATTAGTGTCAACGATGTTATTAGAGACAGAACGCTGCTGCCAGAAAACTCATTAGCCCAAGTGGAACTGACCCAACTTTTCGTATAGTCACAATGCAAACAACAAATGCACTTCTGGAGGACACGGTGAATGCTTTGATAGTTTTCGAGTGCTACACTTTCTCTCAGGTAGGGGTTATTGGGTCAGACTGATAAGATGAAGCATGCATTAAGGGACAAGTATAGTGTGCCACGTATTATGCCAAGTGGTACAACAACAAGATATTTAAAAGCACTGTATGGACACTGAAACAGGCTGATTTTTAAAGTTTTTGTTGGCAAACACTGATGAATCAGAGCAGGTGGATCAGTGAGATAAGAAGCTGGGCCGCTAATATGTAGATTTGGGTTATATTCATGGTCATGCTACTTGTCTGTGTCCTTGGGCAAGACACTTCATCTACATTGTCTCAGTCTACCCATCTGTAATTGGGGACTGGCTTTGGCTTGGGGAATTAACCTATGATAGACTGATGTCCCATCTACTGGGAGTCATCGACTCTCATCAGCATTACTCCACGAAATTCAGGGAAAAGCACCAACACCAATAGCCAGGTAGCCTATACTGGAAAACTCAAGTAAACACCAGTGCATCACCAGCAAAATGGATTTTATCCCGTGACTGAAGTTGTTGTGGCAATACCTCAGTGACAAAGAAAATTCTCTCTTACTCAATTCCTGGACAGGATGGTGGACGCAAAGAAAATCTACATCCAGGGTTGATCTAGAGATGCCTGTGCATGGGTTTGTTTTATGTGGGAATGTCATTGCACACTGAGAAACACACAGTACATGGCACATCCTTAGCCTGGTCCAATGGCCAGGAAATCCCAGACGATAAAGGTCTGGGGACCTGCTGCAGCCTTCGCCCGCCTTCACAGTCGTTGGGTTAGAAGCCATCACATCCTCCTCCTGAATCTACAGTTGAGGACTTCTTGTTTCATGAAGGCCCTGTTAGCCATCTTATGTTCAAGGTTCCTTTTGGGGCTTCATGGTTCCCACTGTATTTCACCCCAACAGGCAATCTCCTACTTGATCCATTACCCAGGTGTCACGACGAGGACGTGGGGTTGGATTTTGACACCCTGTGCCTGAAGTAAACAACAGTTCACTCATAAAATATGAAACATTGCACCTGAATTTAGAGGAGTTGTTTTACTGACATTAGTGACGTTTTGTTCACCTTTGAAGGTAGCTCATTGGGAACAGCGTTGGACTACCAATATGTAGACCTGGGTTTGAGTTCCACGCAAGCTACCTGCAACTTTGTCTGCATTGTTGCAGTGTATCCAGCTGTAAATGGATATGGTCCTTGGCTGTAAAATTAACCAGTGATGGACTGGCTGTTATGTGTCGGACGCAGCTCGGAGAACCGACCAGCGTTTGAAGGACCCAGTATGAAATAAGCAGAGCACGGTACAAAGGCTAACTGAATTTAATACACAACAGTGATAATATAATAACAAAAAGGTGCGGCCTGGCGTGGTGCGCTCCCAGCAGCGCTAACGGTCCGGAGCCAGAAGCTGTTTCGGACCCAAGGACCCCGCCGACACCCCCCAGGTGGCCGCAACAACCGAGTCTGTGAAAGAAGGAACCATTATGTGAGTCCACACTCTACACACAGAACACTTAAAGGTGTACAAACAGCAAACACTTCCTGGCTTGATTACTGATCAGCTTCCCAACCTGCAGGCATGGAACATCCAGTTCACAAAACTCCACTGCAGTGGAAGCTGATACATGACTAACAAACAGCTCAATACAATAAGGTGTGAGGGACACCACATTTACTGACTGTATAACTGTTAGTCACAAAATCTAACGCACCTCAGGAAGTGTGCTGACGAGCGTGAAACCTCACCCCCTCCTCTTTCACAGACTGTGCATCAAACCTGGACGTTCTCAGCATCCGCTGCTGATGAGATGGCTCCCGAGACGACGATCTCACCCGTCTGGTCACAAGGTCGAGTCTCTGGCAAATACACACTGTGCACTCCAGTCTTAAATGCCAACATGTTCCAATCCATCCAGATGCACCACAGCTGTGAGTCCTGACGAGTCGCAGGTGATCAGGGTGAGGTCCTGACAGCCTCAGCAACACAGCCACTCAGTCCCAAACGCACGCCACCTGGGAGGAAAACCAAAAGACAGAAACAAACCGGCAGCCAGGCCCCCCCAGCCATATAACAGTACCCCACCCTCACGGGAAGCCTCCCGGCGACCACACACACCTGGCCCAGGAGAAACACCCCCCTCCAGGGACCATGGCTGGAAACCGTGTCTGCGTTCATCCTCCAACAGACTGGTTGAACTGGCTGCATCTTTGCCCTTGTTTCTGACAGTCTCTTAGCACAGGTGTGGCCAGGAGTTCCTACACCTGTGCGGTCAGCCTTTATCCAAACATGTGTAATTAGTCATAAAACAAAACACAAACAACCAAAACACCCCCCCCTCCCCAGGGGACCGTCCCATCAAACCCCAGGGAAGGGGAGAAAGGAAAAACAACCCAAACCCAAGCCTACAAACAAAAATGCCAAAATACCCCCCCCCCCCCCCCCCAGAGGACCGTTCCATCAAACCCCAGGGAAGGGGAGAAAAGAAAAACCCAAACTTGAGCTCACAAACAAAAATGCCAAAATACCCCCCCTCCCCCCCCCCCCCCCCCCCCCAGAGGACCGTTCCATCTAACCCCAGGGAAGGGGAGAAAAGAAAAACCCAAACTTGAGTTTACAAACAAAAATGCTAAAATACCCCCCCTCCTCCCCCCAAACGACATGTAGGGACCAACACCCCCCAGAGGGCCTCCCGCCAGCTCCAGGAGTAATAACCACGGCCGAGGTCCCTCTGGGATCCAACGTCACCCACGGGGACTACCAGCGCCTCCCAGAGGACCACTCGTCAACCCCAGGAGACGCCTCCCCTCATGACCAATGGACCCAGCCCCGGCCGTCCATGGCTAGATGGGCCTACAGCCCTTTCCCCCCCAGAGGACACCACAGTCAAACCCTGAGGGCGGAAACAGGGGGGGGGAAACAAAAAGATACCCCAAACCCCCCCTCCCCTCCCGGGTGCAGAGGCTACCTGGGAAACGCCCAGCACAACCCAACTGCACCCCTCCAGCAATGCCGACACCACGGCACACCCGGCTGGAGTCAGAGGAGAAGAGAGGGCATAACAAAAAACAGAGAAAAAACAACCCAAGTACCACCCCATCACCCCCCAAGGGACCGTTCCATCTAACCCTGGGGATGTGAAACAAAAAAAATAAAAGGAAAAACAAACAGACCAACACACAGTTGTTTGGGTCCCCTTTTTTTTTTTTTTTTTTTTTGTCTTGTTTTGTTCGTTTTCAGACAGGCTGCAGGGTCACAACCCCAGACAAATAGTGGAAAACAAAAAATAAAATCCCACACAAAAACCAACTCAAACAACACCCACACAAAATGAACTAACACAAAACAAATCAGTGAGTTATACCGCCAAGCTCAACCAAATGGAACACACCTGTTCCTACTCAAGAGCTTGACGGTAACGTGATTCAGTCACCACAAGGGGGAGCCAGAGTGCTAAAAACAAAAAAACCCCTTTGGCGACAGAAAAAACAAACGAGCTGCTTTTATGTGCGCAGCTGAGTGCAACACACAACCAAAATGTGCTCAACTAAATAACGCCGGAGCTGAAACAACAGACGCAGTAGTTACCTTTGTCTGGGGAAACGGGGCTACGACTGTAACACAGGAAGCCCAGCGACCCGTGCTAACAGAGCTCCGCCGTGCGCGTGAACCCATTACAAACGCACTCTTGCAGCTCCCGTTTAAACCTCTTATCCGGTCGGAGTGTGACGCGAAGCCGTAGCCAGTCACACTCCACCACGACCCACGGATAAGGCACAACACAGGAACACGGCTGCAAGAGAGCACAAATCAGTATCCAGTAATGGGTTCTCAAACACGCACCTTCCGGGCGGAGAGCACCCGCAACTGATCCGGATAACCACTGAACGTCTGCTGCCGCCTTCCCGGCGCGTTACCGTCTCTGCTACCGCTGGGTCCGTGATGTTTGGCCAGAGACTACTGTTATGTGTCGGACGCAGCTCGGAGAACCGACCAGCGTTTGAAGGACCCAGTATGAAATAAGCAGAGCACGGTACAAAGGCTAACTGAATTTAATACATAACAGTGATAATATAATAACAAAAAGGTGCGGCCTGGCGTGGTGCGCTCCCAGCAGCGCTAACGGTCCGGAGCCAGAAGCTGTTTCGGACCCAAGGACCCCACCGACACCCCCCAGGTGGCCGCAACAACCGAGTCTGTGAAAGAAGGAACCATTATGTGAGTCCACACTCTACACACAGAACACTTAAAGGTGTACAAACAGCAAACACTTCCTGGCTTGATTACTGATCAGCTTCCCAACCTGCAGGCATGGAACATCCAGTTCACAAAACTCCACTGCAGTGGAAGCTGATACATGACTAACAAACAGCTCAATACAATAAGGTGTGAGGGACACCACATTTACTGACTGTATAACTGTTAGTCACAAAATCTAACGTACCTCAGGAAGTGTGCTGACGAGCGTGAAACCTCACCCCCTCCTCTTTCACAGACTGTGCATCAAACCTGGACGTTCTCAGCATCCGCTGCTGATGAGATGGCTCCCGAGACGACGATCTCACCCGTCTGGTCACAAGGTCGAGTCTCTGGCAAATACACACTGTGCACTCCAGTCTTAAATGCCAACATGTTCCAATCCATCCAGATGCACCACAGCTGTGAGTCCTGACGAGTCGCAGGTGATCAGGGTGAGGTCCTGACAGCCTCAGCAACACAGCCACTCAGTCCCAAACGCACGTCACCTGGGAGGAAAACCAAAAGACAGAAACAAACCGGCAGCCAGGCCCCCCCAGCCATATAACACTGGCAACCCAACTGCTGGGGGCCGTTGTCAAGGTACTGGGGTAAACATTTCCCAATGCCCTCAGGTCTTATTTCTTCTTTGGGATACTTTGGATTACTGGGCTCGCTTTGTTTTCTAATTATCCTGCAAATAATGTTATCCAACAACTGTACATACATGCAACACACCTCCCTCAGTTGAGGTAACATGCTTATTTTCACATTGGCTGCTTCACCAGGAGAGTCAAAATAAATCAGATCAATCCAAACTGGATGGTCCAAGATGTTTGCTGCAGCGCCACAGGAACCCGATGGGTTCTCGGTGTAACCGTCTCTATATTTAATGAAGAATGAATCCTTTCTTACAATCAACACAAATCAATATACATGCAAGAAACATGCCTTATCCTGTTCTGATGAATGGGTGAGGAGAGACTGAGGGAATGTGGAGAAGAGCTAATCATATCTCCACCCTCAGTCAATAAGCCCACGCCTCATTACCAATGCATGAGGGCTGAGGAGGAGAAAGATGGAGACACTGTGCACTTGCACAGTCATTACGTTAAATTACAACATGATTAACTTAATGCTGCTCTATTCATACACCAGAACTGGCTGCATCACCTGCACTTTGCCTGAGAAGGTACAGAGACCAAAAAAAAAAAAAAGAACCAAATCATTGAAAATTATTTTTCATTGATTAAATAACTTTACTAATTCAGACAATATTTTGGCAAAATGTTGCACACATTTGGGAGCAAAGGTCAATCAAGTTCAATGGAACTGGTTGTGATTGAAGGAAAAATATTTTCTCCATCAGACAGATCACTCTAAGTTAAAATTCTAGCATGATGAGGAATCATTTAAGGGGTATAGATGCAAAATGCATTACATTACATTACGTTTACATTGCGTTACATTTACAAAAATGAAATAAAAATGATGTCTTCAATTCTTTAACAATTTGACCAAAGCAATCAAGTGCATGTTGGCCTCAACTACTCTAAATGTTTTTCAATCAATCAATCAATTTTTTTATATAGCGCCAAATCACAACAAACAGTTGCCCCAAGGCGCTTTATATTGTAAGGCAAGGCCATACAATAATTATGTAAAACCCCAACGGTCAAAACGACCCCCTGTGAGCAAGCACTTGGCTACAGTGGGAAGGAAAAACTCCCTTTTAACAGGAAGAAACCTCCAGCAGAACCAGGCTCAGGGAGGGGTAGTCTTCTGCTGGGACTGGTTGGGGCTGAGGGAGAGAACCAGGAAAAAGACATGCTGTGGAGGGGAGCAGAGATCGATCACTAATGATTAAATGCAGAGTGGTGCATACAGAGCAAAAAGAGAAAGAAACAGTGCATCATGGGAACCCCCCAGCAGTCTACGTCTATAGCAGCATAACTAAGGGATGGTTCAGGGTCACCTGATCCAGCCCTAACTATAAGCTTTAGCAAAAAGGAAAGTTTTAAGCCTAATCTTAAAAGTAGAGAGGGTGTCTGTCTCCCTGATCTGAATTGGGAGCTGGTTCCACAGGAGAGGAGCCTGAAAGCCGAAGGCTCTGCCTCCCATTCTACTCTTACAAACCCTAGGAACTACAAGTAAGCCTGCAGTCTGACAGCGAAGCGCTCTATTGGGGTGATATGGTACTACGAGGTCCCTAAGATAAGATGGGACCTGATTATTCAAAACCTTATAAGTAAGAAGAAGAATTTTAAATTCTATTCTAGAATTAACAGGAAGCCAATGAAGAGAGGCCAATATGGGTGAGATATGTTCTCTCCTTCTAGTCCCCGTCAGTACTCTAGCTGCAGCATTTTGAATTAACTGAAGGCTTTTTAGGGAACTTTTAGGACAACCTGATAATAATGAATTACAATAGTCCAGCCTAGAGGAAATAAATGCATGAATTTTTGATTTTGGTCTTGTAGCCGATATATATATATTTATATGCCGATAACATATAAATGTTTGTTTTCAATTTTAAGACTCCGACAGCTGTGCGAGTCACGTTTTCATTAGTCAGGTATGATGTGGTGTCACTACGCCAAGTATATTATATTTTATTCTCAACAAAATGTGAACTTTATTCACAGTATTTTTTTTTACATATGCAGACGTGACAATAACAACAATGACAAATAGATCACAAAGATGAGAAAAGTGCCAACCTGTCCACTCTTATCCTGATGCGACAAATTATCATAATGCATTTCGTATGAAATTATACAAAAAGTTAAAAGTGATATTTCTTATATATTACTACACTACATCCACAATATAGGTTTCATGTTTAATGCTAAAAACATGCGCATTCGGGTTAGAATTATAAAAATAATAAGAAAAATGTTATGGGTGACATCATCACACCATCTCGGACAGCAAATATGTACAAATTCTTCTGCATTACATTTTGGACATTTCATTCATTCATTCATCTTCTACCACTTAGTCCAGTTGTGGGTCGCGGGGGGCTGGAGCCTATCCCAGCAGTCATAGTGCGCAAGGCGGGGTACACCCAGGACAGGATGCCAGTCTGTCGCAGGGCCACAAACAGACAAACAAACACAGTCACACCCACACACACACCTACGGGCAATTTTAAAGATTCCAATCCACCTAACCCGCATGTCTTTGGATGTGGGAGGAAACCGGAGCACCCGGAGGAAACCCACGCAAACACGGGGAGAAAATGCAAACTCCACACAGAAAGGCCACGGGAATTGAACCCACGACCCTCTCGCTGTGAGGCAACAGTGCTAACCACTAATCCACCGTGCTGCCCATTTTGGACATTTTACTGCAAAATTTTAATGAAGATATCTTGCCAGACAGAAACATGACTGAGTGTGAGCCATCAAACAGAATGCACATCAACGCTTTTCCAACCAGGATCTGTGGTGCTCATCCAAGTTTGCTTGGAAGACTCACGCCCCTGCCTTTAGGCTCCCACAGTCTCCAATCGGTTTCAGCCTCACTGTCATACTTCAGGGTTTTAGCATAAGAGCGTCTGAACGCTATGTTCCCCAATTTGAAAGGCCGCCAAGTCTCTCATTGGGCCCCGGTTCTTGAGGGGCCCCACAGTTTGGTTTCTCCATACAGATTGATGGGTACTAATGGTGTGGATGCATCTCCTTCCTTGGAGACCACCTATTAGTGCCCAGACTAGACGGGAGACCAGGAAAGTAGCCAACTAGGGGCTGACTTATTAGCGAGATTGGCTATTCTGCCGATATGCTAATGTCACATCGCGCTCTTCTCCACTCACTCCTCCCATCATCCACTCCTATCCTCCATCCCGCCCTTTGCTCCCTGCGCTTCATCACCTCCGTCCCTCCTCCGTTTTACTTGCACTTCCCTCCATACTCTCCTTCTGAAGGGCAGGCCCCCGTCCTAACTGATCTGTGGAGATTTCGGCTAACCTCCATCTTCTTGCAAAGAGAGATGAGTGAGTTGAGATTAGAGGCAGAAATAGGGGAGGGGACCAGAAAGATGGATGGGTCCTCGTTATGCCGTCTCAGATATGGTAAGTCTACAACATAAGAGATCCATTATGTAAAATGTGTGAAAATCCATTTTTATTTTTTTTTAAATAAATACTCGTAACTAATCACAATTTTTATTAATTAGGCTCAATAACAATAACATCTCTTGATTACCATGAAGGACAGGACTGATTTTGGCTCCAACATGCTGCTATTTATGAAGAAAAGACACTCCATGCATGTCCCTGAATGCTTCTGGCTTTTGTTCCTTTTAGAAAAAAATGAGGTGATAAGCGGAATCATTATCCCTGCGATCAATGAACGGGGGACTGTGATTAATGTCCCAGAGGTGGACCAGCACTGTCCCCTCACTATACATTTAACACAGACTCATAAGTTTTACGGACACGTCAATTACCGTCTTTTTGCTTTGTGGCTTGAATGTTTTATTGTAGGCTCCTACAAGATGGCTTTACAAGGCATCTTCTACCAGAAGAGGATTGGTTTGTTCCTTTGGATCATGACATTAAATAGCAGATGAAGCTCTTAAAATTTCAATTTCAATTTAATTCAATTTAATTAGCTTATAACGCGCCAAATCACAGCAAAGCCGTCTCAAGGCGCCTTACATGAACAATTCAACATAAAATTTAAATAAATAATTAAAATGAATAAAAAATTCAAATACATGATTAAAAACAGAAGTAAAAGAATAAAACATAAAAAAAATAAAAACTATTCATAAGAAAGAGAATAAAAACAGGTTTTCAGTCTTGACTTAAAAATGTCCACAGACTCCGACTGTCTCACGGTCGCAGGAAGACTGTTCCACAGGGTGGGTGCACGATGCAAAAAGGCTCTTCTTCTTCACCCTGGGAACACAGAGAAGTCCTGCATCCTGCGACCGCAAAGCCCGGGCCGGCACGTAAAGTTCTATCAGATCAGCCAGATAAGATGGCGCCAACCTTACAAGTCAATAAGTCAATACCAAAACCTTAAAATCTGCTCTCATTCAGACAGGGAGCCAGTGCAAAGATGCCAAAATGGGTGTGATATGTTCAGACCTGCTGCTACGTGTCAGAAGTCTGGTGGCAGCGTTCTGATGCTGGACTGCGGTAACCCTAAAAATACAACATTACAATAATCTAGTCTAGGAGAAACAAAAGCATGAATCAGGGTCTCAGCATCAACCATAGACAGGATGGGGCGGATCCTCGCTATATTTCACAGATGAAAAAAAGCAGTCCTAGTAACATCCCTGATGTGGAGGTCAAAAAACAACATCGGATCAAAAATTACCCCAAGGTTCCTCATTTCAAACTGATGTCGATGTCTCGCTGCACCAAGAACCATCATTTCAGTCTTATCAAAGTTTAAAAGTAGAAGTTACTAGACATCCAACGTCTCACTGATAGAAAACAGTCCTCCAGGGATTTTATGGGAGTGAGATTTCCCGCAGTTATCGGCATGTACAACTGAGTATCATCAGTGTAACAATGAAAGGCAATCCCAAAACTCTGCAGTATACACGCAAGGGGTGCTACATACAGGGAGAAAAGCAAGGGGCCTAAAACAGATCCCTGTGGAACCTCAAATCACATATCACCAAGGTCAGAGGTAGTGCCATTATACAAGACACACTGAGAATGACTGGACAGATATGACGTCAACCAGGCAAGGGCACTTCCAGTAATTCCAAAAAAATTCTCCAACCTATCGAGCAAAATATGATGATCCACAGTATCAAACGCAGCACTGAGATCTAACAACACCAAAACTGTAGTGGTGTCTGAGCCCATTGCTTGCAGAAGATTATTCACTACTTTAGTGAGCACTGTCTCTGTGGAGTAACTGCAGCGGCTCAAAAAAAAAATCATTCTCAGTGAGGTGGTCTACAAGTTGCGGTGAAACAACCTTTTCTAAAATTTTGGAACAAAATGACAGATTTGATATTGGCCTGTAAATTTTCAATACACTAGGGTCAAGATTAGATTTCTTAAGTAATGGTTTAATCACTGCAGATTTAAAACATTTCAGAACAGATCCAGAGGTTAATGACAGACTGATAATTTCCAGCACCATCGGCCCAAGAGTGGACCACAGGTCCTTAAACAGTTTTGTTGGTATGGGATCAAATAAACAGGTTGAGCTTTTTGTAGACGCCATGAGTTTCGTCAGCATGCCAAATGAAATACTGTTAAATTCTGTAAATCTAGGTAACACCTCAATGGTAGTGCCCACCTCCATAGCAGGTTTTAATGGCTGGGCCGAGCCATGCTGAGATATGCTCAGCCATTAAACAATGGCAGGAATTTGTGAGCAGCCAATATCAGTTTGGTGATGTTTAAGGTAAGCAGGAGGTCCAGAACATGTTGTGAGTGGGCTGAAACTTTTTTAATGAAATCAAATACAAGAAATAATTCATGCATCTTTATTTAAAAATTTCCAACGTTATGCCCTGTAAGCTCACAGGTCAGTAAAATGTCTACAAAGCCAAACAATGGCGTGCATAAGTCTGTGGTCTTGTCAGTATAACCAAATTAAGCTATCACTTTTACAGCCAGTTTTCTTTTAGACAAGTCAGGGGATGAATACTTGTACATTTCCAAGTCACTGAATACTACGAACATTATGGAACTGAATGGTTAATCTGTCTGGAGCAGGTAGCTCTCAAAAACACTAAGAAGTAAGAAGGAGATGCGTGAGGGAAGCCACCAAGGCACCCATGATAACTCTGCAGGAATTATAGGCTTCTATGGCTGTGATTAGAGAAAATGTGAACAGTGCAACTCTCGTCTGTCGCACCACCAATCACAGCTGCATGGTGGAGTGGAACATAGAAAGATTTTCATACAACAACAGGTCAAATCTAGGCTCAAAATTCTGATGTGCTTTCTGGCAAAGTGCATCTGAAATTTCACATTTTGTTGTTCTGAAAATTATTCTTTTGCTGCTGGTGATACATCAAACAAAATTTGCACTATACCCAGTTTCTCCAGTCACAGCCATAGAGGCCTATATGGTGTCTTCTTGGCTTCCCTCACCCCAGCAGTTTCCTTCCATGGTCACTCAGGTTTTGAAAACTGCCCATTTCATGTTGTCAAGATTTGTTTTCACAGTGAGTTTAGAGGATACAGTTCTAGAAACTGTAATGCAAAGAAGCCTGAGGTGTTGTGTGGGCCGCTGAAGAGGAGGTACTGCTGGCCCACCACCACCAGAGGGCGCCCTGCCTGGAGTGCGGGCTCCAGGCACCAGAGGGCGCCGCCGCCTTACGAGAGCAGTCAGGGTGACAGCTGTCACCCATTACTGGACACAGCTGACTCCACTCAGCACGGGGGTATATCATCAGGACGGCGTCTCCACCTCAGTGCCGAGATATCGCCTTAAGACTGAGGTAACGTTCTCTGTATTCATATTCTGAATAACCAGCTAAGACTTGTAAACCTTTTCAGGACTGCTGACTACTAATAGCTAAATTGCTTGGATAAGTACTCACCTTCCTGCTATATATTGTCAAGAGGTGGAGGCGGCTTCTCCCCTGTCGCATCCACATCTGTGTGTTGTTGCTCTCTCCCGCCAGCAGTACCGGATCCGACGAGCGGAGGCAGTGGCCACCTGGGAATTCGGGACTTGGCGGTTCCAGTATTTCCAGGGTTCGGTGGCAGAGGAGATCTGGGTGGTTCCGGTTCGACTGAGACTGACGTCTCCTACCTTCGAGCCTGCCCACACGACACCAGCGGATTCGACCCCAAATTGTTAATTGTTGTATTCGTTGTGCTCGTTTCACAACAGTAAAACTTGTTATTCACCTTCCTCCATTGTCCGTTCATTACGCCCCCTGTTGTGGGTCCGTGTACCTACACTTTCACAACATGAGGTCTTATTCTTCAATTTTTTTATGACATAAAACACTAAAATGCCTAAAGGTTGAAGGGTTGACAAACCTTTGACAGCACTGTAAAACCCCAACTGGGAACGCTTGGGTCCCTGAGTTACTTAACCTGCTGCCGCTCCAACTTGACCTGGAGAAGCGGTGAAAAGTGGCTGGGTGTAAAGGATAGAGGTGTACTTTTTGATAACAGTAATTATTGTAATGGTTTCATAATCAGCTCGGGGTTCACATAATGTGTGGAAATACTGCATTTTACATGAAACATTTACTGTACCCTCGGCACCACCTACGTGCATCCAGCTCACTTCTGTCCTTGCTCCGTTATCCGTGGTGTCACTCAGCGATCACAGGCTCTCTTTTCTCTCCTCCATGCAGCTATTATTTACAGGATTAGAGTGGGAGAGATCTTAGCACGAACACTCGTCTAGTGAAAGTGGTGAAAAAAGACAGGCAAATTACCAGCTAATGGACTACCGGGCACTAATATCTAAATCCCCAATCTGTCTGTAATTGCTGCAAAATGCTCTGGCGTGTGCTTTATGGGAGACTTCTAAGTGACTCCCTCTTTTTTCCCTTTGCTCTTATTCCTTTCCTTGCTTTGTTAAAGCAACTAGAAACAGGAGAAGGAAAAAAAAAAGTCATGTTGCTCTGATTTTCCCTTTGAGTCTTCACGCTTTCCCGCCGGAATCCTCGAGACATCATTAATGTCGATCCTCTTTTTTTTATATTGTCAGAAAATGAAGTGACCATCTTTCCTCGGTGGAGGAGTGATTAATTTCTTTGGAACGAGAGAGGGAGAAACAACGAGAGAGAGAGAGAGAGAGAGAGAGAGAGAGAGAGAGAGAGAGAGAGAGAGAGAGAGAGAGAGAGAGAGAGAGAGAGAGAGAGAGCTTGTGTTTGAAAGGTGCTTTATTTGCATGAGCGTTCATAATTACTTAATGACGAATCAGATATGGTTCATTGCGACTTAGTGCAGAAACAAGCTGCTGGAATCATGTATTTCAATTAGAATACCGTTAAAACATGGTCCTCTGTGACCGTCCTGGTGTGTGTGTGTGTGTGTGTGTGTGTCTGTGTGTGTGTGTGTGGGGGGGGGTGCTGTAGCAGTCGTAATTCTTGTGTTGATAATGTGTTAATTAAAGCATCGATTGCATACCAATAAAGTTCAATTTGAAACAGTAGAATAATTACATTGCAGGAAAAGCTTATACCCACAGTATATATGTAGAAAATCTCAATCTCTTTCTGGCATCAGGACACATCAAAGCCTTAAAACTTTTGAGGAGTGGAAAAGCTGTAGGGGTTGATGGAATTCCTCCAAACACTCGGAAATATGTGGCAGAATGGTAACTTACCAAACTCCATGAGGTCTTTATCTGATGTTGGGAACAGGACAAAGTACCACAAGATCTTTGCAATGCAGCCATCATGACCCTGTGCAAGAACAAATGGGAAAAGTATGACAGCTGGGGGAGGAAAATAAACAAACTACAAGGCATTCAGAGAGTGAGTGCAAAACCACATATACCCCACTTTCACTTGCATTTTGCATCAAGTATCAGGCCTTGTTTCCTCAGAAATTATCTTTTTTCTGATAAAATCTGATCAATATCAATTCATAACTTTTTTGCGTTCAATGCTGCTGTAGATCCCAGAACATTTATCCATCTGCTCACCAAGTTTCACTGGAATCACTTCATTACTTTTTGAGTTACCCTGCAGCTATTCTGATTTGTGTACACATGACCCTTTCAGATCACAGAGGTGAAGCAGAGTAGACCTTCTGAAGAAGACCTGAGTCTGTGTGTCTTTCTACAGGTAGAACTGGAGTTGTATTAAGAAGAGCAGCTGAGCTAAAACATTGTGCCAAATCACAATGTGCATCTGAACACAATGGGGGCGAGTGAAAGACAAACAACTTTTTTAATTATTCTGCTATTAGACAAACAGTTTATCTAATTCAGCTTTCCCAGATTTGGTTTTAGAACAAAAGTGTATCCACACATCAGCTTTAAAAGATGATGGTGTTGCCCCCTGATGCTCACTTTTTATATAATACCTGAAGAACCGGGTACCTCGATGCAACCAGCCAACTGCCATACAGGAGCAGTGGTCGTAGTGGTCACAGGGATTTGGAAAAAAAGAGGGAAATTTGAGGGCATTGGCATTTTAAATTCATCAAAAGTATCAGTATGAAGGGTGGGGAAATCTTTACGTTAGCATGGAAGAATATCGCAATACTCAGCTGTATTGATTTGGGTTTTTTTTACATTTATTTTTTTAATTAATGCACAGACCTACTTTGCACAGGCTTCTGACCTTTTTGGACTACAAGTCAGTGGAAAGAAGACTGATATTTGATACAGTGGATCATCATATTCTACTTGATAGGCTGGAGAATCATTTTGGGATTACTGGGAGTGCCCTTGCATGGTTGACATCATACCTGACCAGTCGTTCTCACTGGGTTTTGTACAGTAATACTACCTCTAACCTTAGTACATGAAATTTGGGGTTCCACAGGGGTCTGTCTTAGGCCCCCTGCTTTTCTCCCTTTATATAGCACCCCTTGGTCAAATATTGCAGTGCTTTAGGATTACCTTTCACTGCTATTCTGATGATACTCAGTTATACATGCCCATAACTGCTGGTAATCTCTTCCACATAAAATCCTTAGAAGGTTGCTTTGCATCAGTGAGAAGTTGGATGTCTAGAAACGTCCTACTTTTAAACTCTGACAAGACTGAAATGATGGTTCGTGGTCCAGTGAGACATCAGCATCAACTTGACCAGTTAAAACTTAGCCTAGACCCGTGTGTCATACATACATCACACTGACAAAGTGAGCAACCTTGAGGTAATTTTTGATTCTACATTGTCCTTTGACCTCCACATTGGAAATATTACGAGGACTGTTTTCTTCTACCTGCGAAATATAGCAAAGATTCGTCCCATCCTGTCTATGGCTGATGCTGAGACCCTGATTCATGCATTTATCTCTTCTAGATTGGACTACTGCAATGTTCTATTTTCTGGTTTACCACAGTCCAGCATTAGGGCTCTCCAATTGGTTCAAAATGCTGCAGCCAGACTTTTGTCACGAAACAGAGTGGTCATCCAGTGGACATCCATTTTGGCATCTCTTCACAGGCTTCCTGTCCCAGTGAGATCAGATTTTAAGGTTCTGCTACAAGTCTATAAAACTGTTCATGGACTGGCACTTCCCTACCTAGCTGATCTAATTAAACCTTACGTACCGGCCCGGGCTTTGCGTTCTCAGGGTGCAGGACTACTTTGTGTTCCTAGCGTGAATAAGAAGTCTGCGGGTCACAGAGCTTTCTCTTATCGTGCCCCTGTTCTGTGGAATGAGCTCCCTGCATCAATAAAACAGTCAGATTCTGTGGAAATTTTCAAGTCCAGACTTAAGATGCACTTATTTTTACTTTCGTATGGCTAGCACACTGGCATAGTAAAGTTCTATGCTTTTTACTCTTTTAATTAATTTTATTAGGAAACGGAGCGTGCCTCAGCCTCAACTTTACATAAATTCTGGGTCTTTTACTGAAGCTTAGGGCTAGTGGCCAGTGTTCACCTTAGTATTTCCTGTTTTTCTTGTTGTTTAATGCTGACAAATTATACTGTTTTTCTTGTCTTTCTGATGCCTGATTCTGTTTTTTTTTTTCTCTCTGTTTAAGGTGCAGCTCCATCCAGAGATGGGTGTGGTATTTGTGCTGGAAACCCTCCTGTTCTGTGCACCAACAGCATTTCCTGTATATTTGTTTTGTGAATTGTTCTGTAATTTATGTCTGTATCATGGCCCAAGCAGAGGGTCACCCCTTTGAGTCTGGTCTGCTTGAGGTTTCTTCCTCAGAGGGAGTTTTTCCTTACCACTGCTGTTCTGGGGGTTAGTAAGGTTAGACCTTTTGTGTGAAGCGCCTTGAGGCAACTCTGTTGTGATTTGGGGCTATATAAATGAAAATAAATTGAAAATTGATATGCTCCGTCAGTTTGTAAAGAGAATCACCTGATTCACATCAGCATAGGCATATGATGAGCACCTATAGAGCTGCTGTACTGTCCACCCTTCTGTGTGGTTTTCAGTTGTGTGTCACCTACCGTTTGTCAACTAAGACTTTTTGAGCGCTTTCACCAGTGCTTTCTTTGCACCAGAAGATCTACTGGAGTTAGTGTGACATCAGCATTGAAACTGTTGAAGAGGCGGATGCCACCAGGACCGAGGTGATGCTGCTGAAGACATGGCTGAACCTCCCCTGCACGTTAGGCTGTATGGCAAACATCATGACACTTGTATGTCCCTGCAAGGTGTCCACCCTACCCGATCTAGGCTGGAATTAAAAAAAATGTTTTTGTTTCATTTCAGTGACTCTGGGAGCAGTCTGTCTATTGCTACCTTTCTCCTATACATGGACATATACAGAGTCTTTTTTTAATCTAGAAATCTTTTTCTGATATCTTCTGTTAGAGGGAAGTAGCCTGAAAAACTTGCACAACTTCATAAAGAACAATGAAAAGTCCTTTGCAACTTAGCAACTTCTCTTGTATTCATATCACAGTGTGCAAAAAACTGCCTCCTTAGCAATATCTCCTTTAATCAAGCCAAACCACAATAGGAGACAACAGGAAGTGTGTGTAAATAATGCATTAATAACCGTCCTATCCGCACCCCCCGAGGCAGTGCCGGCATGGAGGGAGTTTAAATATCTCTAAGGGATTCCTTCATCTGAACACGGCTCGGCTCTCAGAGCCTCTGCTGCAAAGAAAGAGTAAAAAAAAAAAAAAAACTAATTGTGAGGAGTTCAATGGCAGTTCAATGTGGAGTACACTTTCCAAGGCCTCGCCAGCATGCCATGGAGGACAGCCAATCATCACCGTGATACCCTTATTGACGGCTATTTAAGAGGGGTCTAACCTTTGATGATGAGCTATTGACAATGGTTTTCAAACTTTTATTCCCTTCTTGATACTGACATAAAAGCAAACCAGCATTTTTTAGCTATTTCTTTTATATGGCAGCTGTTTGAGCATCTTACTTTAATTGCAGAAAGTCCTGTAACCTTGACGGTGTCATTTTCTGAGGATCCGTCTTAATGACAGCAATTCTTAAGATCTATCTCTAAGGGCGTGTTTAGCTCTGCCAAGGTAGATCTCAACCAGAATGTTACACAGGGAATAAACACCAAAACCATCACTACCTTATTTTGGGGACTATGTTTTGCACCAGACTATTTGTTGCATCTGTTCCAAAATACATCATGAAGAGGGAACAATTTATTTTTAAAATGTGGTGGTTCTGCTTCATGCAGCAAGAAGCAACATCAATTTAATGGGTTTTCGACTTAGTTATAATGCAAAACTATATTGTATGAGGTACAAAGAACTAACTGAGTACATTGCTTATTGTCACCAATGAACAGATGAAAATGATGATTCAGAGCTAAACTACTGCAAGTTTACATCATTAAATGCAAAATCTCCTATGCATTTTTTTATATAGTTAGCCTTACATTAGCCTATCTGTCCTCTTCATTACAGAAGTGGAGTACTGAGTAGTATTATTCCCTCTCTTTATTTAAAAGAGGGGTCTTTCAGTTTGAGAGAATAATTAGTTCATTTCTCCCGTTCTCTAAGACACCACACATCCTCCTCATTCAGAGCCTGTTTTATTGTGGTCTGCATTTTACTTAATGGCGGATTACCATCACTTTCTCTTATGCAATATGGATTAGACAGTACCTCACTCAGATATGTGTACATGAAAATTCAGTAAGGTATATCTTATATATTATATTCCAATTCTAAGGTGGAACTATGCTAGTATATTAAAGTATATCTAAAAATCTAAAAAGGAAGAGTAAAATAGAAGAGTAGAGTAGAGCCACTTAGGTGCCTGGTCTTGAGAACCAGGGATGGTAGGTTGAAAAGCTTTTTTTATCCCATGGGAACTCTCCCTACCCACCCAAGCGCCTCAAGAAAAAAGTATATATATATAATAATAAATAATAAGACATAAGAAAGATAAGACATCATATATATAACTATATTTAAATATTAAGGGTAATAAACAATGTATACAATAAATATTGTATTATATAATATATAGGAGTAGGTAGTAAAACCTAAATATTAATACAGGAGAAGATTTGGTCATGGTCATGATATCTTATTATAGAAACAGAAGACATGATGTAATGTGTATTGTTATCTATCTA
This sequence comes from Thalassophryne amazonica, assembly GCF_902500255.1. NCBI lineage: Eukaryota > Metazoa > Chordata > Actinopteri > Batrachoidiformes > Batrachoididae > Thalassophryne > Thalassophryne amazonica. The sequence continues at coordinate 165,989,483 of NC_047103.1, forward strand.
ATGTAAAATAAAAAAGCATAATCTATATGCTATGAAATGTAAACCTAAGAACTAAGGTACTATATCAAATCAAATCAATTCAATTTTATTTATATAGCGCCAAATCACAACAAACAGTTGCCCCAAGGCGCTTTATATTGTAAGGCAAGGCCATACAGTAATTACGGAAAAACCCCAACGATAAAAACGTCCCCCTGTGAGCAAGCACTTGGCGACAGTGGGAAGGAAAAACTCCCTTTTAACAGGAAGAAACCTCCAGCAGAACCAGGCTCAGGGAGGGGCAGTCTTCTGCTGGGACTGGTTGGGGCTGAGGGAGAGAACCAGGAAAAAGACATGCTGTGGAGGGGAGCAGAGATCAATCACTAATGATTAAATGCAGAGTGGTGCATACAGAGCAAAAAGAGAAAGAAACACTCAGTGCATCATGGGAACCCCCCAGCAGTCTAAGTCTATAGCAGCATAACTAAGGGATGGTTCAGGGTCACCTGATCCAGCCCTAACTATAAGCTTTAGCAAAAAGGAAAGTTTTAAGCCTAATCTTAAAAGTAGAGAGGGTGTCTGTCTCCCTGATCCGAATTGGGAGCTGGTTCCACAGGAGAGGAGCCTGAAAGCTGAAGGCTCTGCCTCCCATTCTACTCTTACAAACCCTAGGAACTACAAGTAAGCCTGCAGTCTGAGAGCGAAGCGCTCTATTGGGGTGATATGGTACTATGAGGTCCCTAAGATAAGATGGGACCTGATTATTCAAAACCTTGTAAGTAAGAAGAAGAATTTTAAATTCTTTTCTAGAATTAACAGGAAGCCAATGAAGAGAGGCCAATATGGGTGAGATATGCTCTCTCCTTCTAGTCCCTGTCAGTACTCTAGCTGCAGCATTTTTAATTAACTGAAGGCTTTTCAGGGAACTTTTAGGACAACCTGATAATAATGAATTACAATAGTCCAGCCTAGAGGAAATAAATGCATGAATTAGTTTTTCAGCATCACTCTGAGACAAGACCTTTCTAATTTTAGAGATATTGCGCAAATGCAAAAAAGCAGTCCTACATATTTGCTTAATATGCACATTGAATGACATATCCTGATCAAAAATGACTCCAAGATTTCTCACAGTATTACTAGAGGTCAGGGTAATGCCATCCAGAGTAAGGATCTGGTTAGACACCATGTTTCTAAGATTTGTGGGGCCAAGTACAATAACTTCAGTTTTATCTGAGTTTAAAAGCAGGAAATTAGAGGTCATCCATGTCTTTATGTCTGTAAGACAATCCTGCAGTTTAGCTAATTGGTGTGTGTCCTCTGGCTTCATGGATAGATAAAGCTGGGTATCATCTGTGTAACAATGAAAATTTTAGCAATGTTGTCTAATAATACTGCCTAAGGGAAGCATGTATAAAGTGAATAAAAATTGGTCCTAGCACAGAACCTTGTGGAACTCCATAATTAACCTTAGTCTGTGAAGAAGACTCGCCATTTACATGAACAAATTGTAATCTATTAGATAAATATGATTCAAACCACCGCAGCGCAGTGCCTTTAATACCTATGGCATGCTCTAATCTCTGTAATAAAATTTTATGGTAAATGTAGAAGAATTTTTAGGTCCATATTTGAACTGTGATGAACTATCAAGTGTCCTGATCCGAACTGTATGTCCTCTGGTTGAACTAGCAGGTGTTCAACCCAAAAAAAGGGCTCTATTAGTCATTTAGTCTGTCAGGGGCTTTCCAAGGCCTTTTAGGTGCTTTCCCGCAGGCCGCGTGCAGGGGCCTCAGGCCAGCTGCACGTGTGGCTGAGGCCACGTGCGGAGGGGGCCTCAGGCCAGCTGCACCTGTGGCTGAAGGTCTTTTAAAAAAATCAGTTGTAAATCCTTCATGTTTTAATGGGAGCGTTTGTCACATTGAAATAATGGCCTAACACCTGCTTAGGGTTCACTAGAGGACGCTTCCAATAGAAAACCATGTCTTGGGAATGAAATAAATAAAAAAAGTCGAAGGAGGAGCGATGCCCGCGGGTCTCCAATAAATAGACGAGCGCGGTTGTCATATTCAGTCTCTCTAGAGGACTCAGTTTGTCTAAGCTTTGTGTCGAAGGCTTAAATAAACTTAAAAACTCTGTGCATTTTATCTTGCTTAAGGCTGAATTATTCTAAAGTGTTGTGTCCTCTTTCTAGCATATCACTTGCAATTAGTTTGTGTTATCTAAAAGACGACATCCTGAGAAGACCAAAAAGACGAGCCGCGACAGAACTTGGCGAGCCAGCTTCAGGAGGGTCCAGGGGCATTCCGGCAGCCTGGGGCAGTCCAGCTCATCCCTCCAGACCGTAAATAACAGTGATCACGACTAAAAGGTAAGCAGAAACCTTTTATAATTTCTGCACGATCTGGAGGAGTGAGTCGGGATTTCCGCCCAAGTTGACAGGTGATATTTTTAATTGCCTCTTACCCAAAAAAAACCTGGACTAAGAAAATTGATAAGAGACTAAAAAAGATAAGATTGAAAATTATCAGGCCTTGTAGATAAAATGCTCAGAAGGTGTGTGTGTTCCCGGGAAAAAGAATGTCTGTGTGAGTGAAAGGTCAGGAATGTTCATGAACTCTGGTGCGGAAAGAGTGCGTGGAGAACTAACCTGGATGCTTGGGGAATAATTGGTGTTGAAATTCATTACTAACGTGCCGGCTGATAGCATGCGCTGTAGGGGTTAATTTAGGGGAGTATACTGACAAATAGATACAAGGTAATACAAGGTTATTTAAAGAGTTTAACAGAGACTGAAGTGAAATAAGTGAGAAAAAAGAGTTTAACAAGAGAATACGTGCAGAGAAAGCACAAGATAAGCGCCTGAGGGGGCGCAGTAGAAATACCGTACGTGATAAAGAGATTTAAAGAGAAAAGTGCAAAGAAGCACAGCTGACAGTAAGTAAAAGAGCTCAATAAAGGATGTCATTTTTTAAGAAAAGAGAAAAACTATAAAAAAATAATAAAATAAATAGAGAGTTAGTGCAGAATACATGAGAATTAATGAAGCAGAAAATAGTGCAGTAAGGCACCAAATACACGCTTGTGGGGCGTGGGAGAAGAATAAGTAATTAAGTACACAGTAATATGAGTTTTTTTTTATAAGAAAAGAAAAAGAGAATATTTTCAGTGCAAAGGCACATTAAGCTCACGAGGAGCTCAGTAAGTGAAAAAAAAAAGGTAGAAGAAAGTGCAGAAAGGCACAGGATACGCACGCGAGGCGCGGTAAGGCGTAGAAATAAATGAAATATTGTATGCTCAGAAAGGAGCTTGTGAAAATAATATAGTAAGCACAGGATACGCACGCGAGGCGCGGTAAGGCGTAGAAGTAAATGAAATATTGTATGCTCAGAAAGGAGCTGGTGAAAAATAATATATTAAGCACAGGATACGCACGCGAGGCGCGGTAAGGCGTAGAAGTAAATGAAATATTGTACGCTCAAAGAGGGTTTGTAAAAAAGTAATATATGAAGTTGCTGACAGCGCCGGAGAAGCTGTCTAACGTGAAGAAGAGATACATGCTTAAACAGAACACATTGGTGTTAAGTGAATAAAAAGGTTGTTTAAAGCCGCGGAGTGAAAAGTGGCAGAAGTCTAGATAGAGATATATAGAAAGTTGTTTTTAATAATTTTTGTGTATAAAGCTTTTGAAGATTGGTGTGTGGGAGAGTGGAGAGTAATCTGTGTAAAGCTGTGAGAACTTGCAGGCTGGCTGACATACAAGATTAATGTGAAAGAGTACGAGGGGGAGGTATTTAGACCCAACAGGAGGACTTGGGAGGTGCATGACAGGCAGAGAGGAAAGTGTGAAACAGAGGCAGTGAAGAAAAAGACAGGAGAAGAGTGCTATGTAAATACAGAGAAGGTAGATATTATTTCAAAGAGAGAAAACTAATAAACAAACATAGCAGAAAAAGACGAGAAGCAGAAAGTTAAAAAAAATAATAATAAAATAAAATAAAAATTAGAAGGGAAATAGAAAGTCGGGAGCAAAGACATTAGGAGGTGTTAGGGTTGTAAGAGGATTAAATAAATAAAATTGGTTATAAATCAAAAGAGATAAAGCTTAGATTATAGTAAAAAAGCTGACAGACTGATCAATGCTTGGGACAGTCATTGATGGGAGACTTAAGTGATGATGAAATAATACTCCCAGAACATTACTTGACTGACGGAGACATCGAAACCCAGGGAATCAGGACACATTTTTGGCTGGAAAGGACCTATTTTGACAGGGTAGGAGCAGAACATTGGCAGGACGAACAAGAGATCAATCAGAAATTATGGCAGATTACTAAGGTAATCAATCTGAAGCAAAAGAAAGAACAATTCCCTCTAATTAATTGGGAGCTGCTGATAAGACGTCTGTGGCATCAGGGTTTAACCCCGTGGCTGGAGCTGCTTTGTGCTGACCCTAATAAAGAACTTAGCATACCATTAAATCATTTAGTAACACTACCAACCGATCCAGGTGAAGAACTGTTTCCTAGGTTGACTCTGACTGTGGTCCCAAGGAGGGTTCGGTGGGAAACAGGTAAATTTTCATATTTAGTTAAAGAAAAAGAAGATGGGCATAGCAGTTGGAAATTTAATCCTTTTAAGGGTTTAAAATACAAAACAGGTGTTACAGCCGGCAAGTTATTGGTCTGGATCAGGACAGCCCCTGAGGGACTACCAGAACACCATAGAAACACCTCACATAGCGTTTGTCAGGGTTACATGGGTAACTCTCAAGGTCAAGGTCGGGAAAGTACCCCGCTAGACTTAGTACTAAGAAAATATCCAGGAAAACGCACTAAGGCCAACCAATGTATGAGAAAGTGGCACAAAAGGTCACATGGGGGCAGGCAATGGCCTTTGGTGGGATCATTTGATCCGGTGATGTGTGAAGCAGTTGCGGTAGAAATACAGAAAAAAGAAATTAAAGATCAGCAGAAGAACGTAAAAAACAACAAAAAACGCACTGAAGAAAAAGAAGTTTTGGCCTTGTTCAAGCAGGAAGCACAGAGGCTACAGCAGAAAAGAGAAAAAATGACAGAGGAAAGATCCAAAGAGACTAAAGCCAGTGCACCGAGCTGGGAATCAGAGCCACCCCCATATAAACGTCATGATATGGGAAAGACAGCTGGACAATTTGTATTAGGAACTCGTGAAGAGGACCAAGGCATGGATGTGGAGGGCAAATTCACACTGACACTAAAAGCTCGAGAGCCACAAGGAGACAGGTCCTCAGTCTGTCAAATGGATCATACAAGGTCTCCAAGTCCGAAAGTAAGTGGTCGCACACCACGACCAGCAGGGGGGGGGCACAAATAACAGTGACACGGAGGCAGACGAGGATAAAGAGAGAGACCTGAAGGCTCCGCCTGCACATCGAGGTCCACTGAAAACCGTCCCCTCCCACCATAAGTCAGCCGACTGGACCTTCACAGGCTATAGAGGCTCCGAAGAGTGGCACAAGAGCTTCTGTGACACACTGGATCTGGCCAGAAGAGATAATGAAGAACTAGCTGAGCAACTTCGGCTAGCGAAGGAAAGAATACAAAGACATAGGGACACCGAGGAAAGAAGAATATTACAACAGTCAATGCCCAATCAAGGGAATCACATTATACAGCCACCCACCCGAAAGATTTCTGGTGAGATCATCATTGAGAGTGCAAAAGAGGCCCGACTCAGGCAAAGACAACGATGTGTAGCCAAAGACATAGCGGCTTTAGAACAGAATATAACCGACTGGATGGACTGCCTGGAACCAGTCAGTCGCACTCGATCTGGAAGACAGTATGGAGCCCCCACAGAAGAAGAGGAGGACGAAGACCTCATATGCCCATTGGTGGTTAGAAATGGTCATCATGTGTATACCCCATGGAGCTGGACAGACATGGTGGGGCTGGCCAACAGGCTGCCAGACATCACCCAAGGAGCTGGGAGATGGATAACTGCCTTAGAAGAAGGCACTGCAGGGGTAACCTTGTCTTTAGGTGACATAAAAGCCTTGCTAATGCATGTCATGGGAAAACATGACACTGAAGAATTAGCAGGAAAGGTTGGACTAACACAGATGATGGGCACAAATCAACATGATGAAGTCCCCTTTAATCGCTATAGAAACTCCATGTGGGAAGGACTGAGAAGAAAGTACCCTGAGGTCTTGGATCCCTCTAAATTGGATGATGAGGAGTGGACACCTGAAGAGTGCCCAAAGAAGTTCCTGCACCGAGGAAACAGGAAATGCATGGAACCATTCTCCAGCAACTGAAATCCTGTTTAAAATAACTGTAAAAAAGGCTCTACCAGATGAGGTTCAGAAAGCCCTAGATGGAGTTGTGGGACTATCAAAAATGAATTGGGCTTTATACTCTGAGCATATTTGTCACCATCTTGAAATCTACAAGAAAGAAAAACAAAAAGAAGAAGATGCAGCAAAATCCCTGACGAAAAAATTGGTGCAGATGCAGTTGGGAGAGCTAACCAAAGTCAAGAAAGAAAAAACAAAGACCCAGGCACCAATGATGACCCCTGTTCCTTCTGAGTCGGCAAGCCTAGCCCCTATGACAAACACTGCTGCCACCATACAGGCACCTGTGGTAACAGCCACACAGAGCCCCCAAGGAGCAGCAGGGAGCACTGCTGCAGGAGAAGTCTCGGCACCAGTGGAGCATCACTATCACTACCATAGCACTGGCACACCCGGAAATGGACCCACCTACAGTCATGGGTGGAGAGGAGAGTCACGGAACTTTCCAGGTCAAAGAGGAGGGTGGCGAAGAGGATCTCGCCAACCTTCATTTGGAAGCAGATTCCAGAACTCAGCTCCCAGGAACAGTCAAGCTGGACCGCCTATGGGACCAACACCCCCAATAGGGGATCAACCCTCTAATGAGTGTTGGAGCTGTGGACAACCTGGACATCGAATGAGAAATTGTCCGGCCCGACCTTGGGTTGGACCCTCTGCCTATTGGCAATAGGGAGGCCTAGAGAAGACAGAGGGGGAAACGGTGGCATTGGCTATTTCGATGATACCTAAGGAAGAGCCAACCGTCACTGTTAATATACAAAACAGAGATTTCCCGTTCATGGTGGATACAGGGGCAACATACTCTTGCATAGGGAAAATGGGCGCTCATCTCCCCCTCTCTGGGTCTGTAATTAAGACCATCGGCTTCTCTGGGAAGACTCAAATAATACCGTTTACACGCCCACTTCCTGTAACGATTGCAGGAAAAACAATTGAAGCACCCCTGTTATACTCACAAAATACACCTGTGAATTTGCTGGGAAGAGACATTTTATGTAAGCTACAAACCCAGATAGTGTGTACCCATCAAGGACTGCAAATACACTTTCCTGACGAAGCACTCGCCAACATTATGGTGCTTATGGACATGGAAAACAAGGGCCGACCTGTGCAACCCATGGTATACTGGCTGAAGTTACAACCAGAAAATTCAAATCTCCAACTGGAATGGGAAAAATGGAAGCCCTGGGCAGAACAACACTATGAAGCAGTATGTACACCTAGTTTACCTTTACATGTCACCCTGATGTTCGACGCCAAACAAGAACAAACTGACTATGCATGCTGCTGGGATGCATTGATGAATCAACGGCTGTTTCACATAACCACCACAGAAATTTATTTAGGCCCCCAAGGGGCCGCAGCTTCTGTCAAGCTAACTTCAGCTGAACAACAATGGTATCAAGTGCCGAATGCCATGCCTCATGTGACCCTTTTAGTCTCTGAAAAGTATGAATCCCATGACCTAGGTCCAATGGTAAAGACAGCCTCAGAAGTTGAAGAATGGCAAAACATGGAAAGTCCACAAGTACATCTGTCAAAAGACCAGCAGTTTGTACGAATTAATTTAAAAGTAAATGATGAGGCTATAGCTCAAAAAGTGGAGCTCAATCCTAGACCAGAGGGACAGATGGTGTTATCGGCCCAACAAGAGAAATTGTTAGAGCAAATACCACCAGTGGTGTGGTCCAAAAGCAAAACGGATGTAGGACTAGTAAAAACAGCCTTACCAGTAAAAATAAAAGTAAAACCGGGAGCAAAACTGCCTCACCAAAGGCAGTATCCATTAAAACCTCAGGCTATTGAAGGCATAAAACCAGTAATTAAGGGACTAATGGCAGCTGGAGTTCTAATAAAAACTGCAAGCCCATGCAATACTCCTATCTATCCTATCCCTAAAAACAATACCAAAGAGTATCGGCTGGTACATGATTTGCGTCCTATCAATGCAATAATAGAAATGGATGCACCTATAGTACCTGATCCGCATACTATACTATCAAGCATCCCTGCTGGAGCAAAATGGTACACAGTAATCGATCTGTGTTCAGCCTATTTCAGTGTGCCTGTGCACCCAGACTCACAACATTTGTTTGCATTCACATTTCTGGGACAACAGCTAACGTATACACGGCTACCTCAGGGACTGAACCTGTCCCCAGCCATCTTTAACAAAGTCCTGGCTGAAGATTTACAACACCTTGACATACCCAGTACATTGGTGCAATATATGGATGATCTCCTTATTGCATCAGAGACTCAAGAACAGTGTGAAAAAGATTCATTAATTGTATTGCATGCATTGGCAGATGGAGGTCATAAAGTAAGTAAGGACAAATTGCAGTTCTGCAAACAACAAGTAGAATACTTGGGAAGACAGTTGTGTGGGACCACGCGATGTATAGCCCCAAGCCAAGTGGAGGCTATAATCAAGGCTCCCAAACCCCAAACAGTGGGACAGATGCTTTCATTCCTTGGGATGGCAGGGTACAGTCGGCCGTGGATTTGTGATTATGCTATAAAAACTGCACCTTTGCGTGCCATGATTAGAGCAGGGGGGCAAACAAGCAATGCAGCTCTCCTCGTCTGGACAGATGAGGCAACGGGAGCTTTTGAGGCCCTAAAAACAGACATGCAATCTGCTCCCGCGTTAGGTAACCCAGATTATGGGAAACCTTTCCATTTGTATGTTACTGAAAAAACTGGATATGCTTGTGCTGTACTAATGCAGGAAACAAATGAAGGAAAACAACCATTGGCCTATTATAGTACAAAGCTTGACAACATTGAAACAGGATTGCCACCATGCTATCAGGGTCTAGCAGCAGCTGCCTTTGCATTTCAAAAAGCATCATCCATAATCATGGGACATGCAGTAACGTTGTACACGTCGCATCAGTTACATGCCCTGCTAACCAGTCAACGTTTTGTCTTAACACAAGCTAGACGCACTGGATATGAAGTTGTGTTGTCCGCTCCAGAAATAACAATACAACGTTGTCACACGGTGAATCCCGCCACCAAATTGACCACACCGTTAGATGGTACTCCACACAACTGTGTGGCAGAGACAGAGAAATTTTTGAGAGCCAGAGAACATTTGTATAATCACGCCATAGATGCAGATCTAACCCTGTTCGTGGATGGCTCATGCTTTCGGGATGCCGCGGGATTGCATGCGGGTATGGGGATAGTTAAACTAAACACGGATGGCGAGACCTTTGAATTACTGGAGTCCCAAGGAATTGATCAGCCTTGTTCAGCCCAACTGGCAGAGATCAAAGCCTTAACTATGGCTTGCCAGATAGCTAAAGATCAACGTGTTAATATCTACACAGACTCAGCCTACGCTTATGGCGTATGTCATGTACATGCAAACATTTGGAAACAAAGGGGATTCCTGAGAGCAGATGGCACCCCTGTCACTCATGGAGAAGCGATTTCCCAACTGTTACAAGCTCTCCAATTACCGTCTGAGGTAGCCATCATTAAATGTGCAGGTCATCAAAAGAATAATAACATCATAGCTCAAGGTAACAACTTAGCAGATGACGCAGCTCGCAAAGGAGCACAAGGAGAAAATATGTTTCCCCTGCTAACCATCCAAGATTGTGCCCCACTGGTTTCACTTGACGCACTGATAGTGGCTCAAAGTAGGGCCAGTGGAGAAGAAAAACGAATGTGGGTTAAACGAGGCGCTATTGAGACACGCAGTCAGGGGCCAGCGGACAAGCTGTGGCGCAGTAGTCATGGACATTTTGTGTTACCCACCAATTTATTACGACATGCAATCATTTGGGCCCACGGACCCGATCATTGTTCGCGAGTCCAAATTATGAACAAACTAAAAGCTGTCTGGTGGTCACCATATATGGCAGCAACAGTGGACCGTTCGTTGAATGAGTGTGAGGTATGTGCACAGTACAATGTCCGGAAATCATTCACAGCCCCTTTAGCCCACATTCCGGTCCCTGATGGGCCATTCAAACATCTTATGATGGATTTCATAGACATGGGAGCTGAAAATCGAGTTAAACGAATGAGATATGTTTTGGTAGTGATATGCAGATTCAGCCGATGGATTGAGGCAGTAGCCTCTGCAAATCAAGACCATAAAACGGTAGCCAAATTCTTGTGCCGAGACGTCTTTCCAAGATTTGGCATTCCAGATACTATCTCATCTGACAACGGTAGGGCTTTTGTAGCCAAGGTTACACAAGAAACATTCAAACAATTGGGTATCAAACAGAAGTTTGGGTGTGTTTATCACCCCCAATCAAATGGGGCGGTGGAACGGGCTAATGGCATTTTAAAGAACAAACTAGCAAAAATCATAGCAGACAGCAATGGCAAACTAACCTGGCTGGATGCGTTGCCGCTTGCTTTATTGTCATTGCGCTCACAAACTAACCGACTAACCCATTTGACACCATTTGAAGCTCTTACAGGTCGGCCGATGCCTATTCCATACCTGAGAGGACCCTACGAAGGACCATCGCTGGAGCAGCTACAAGACGAATGGCATAATTATCTGAGACAGTTAACCCAAATACACAAAACTATCTTTTTGCAGGTCAAAGGTGCTACAGAAGACAGAGAAGCAGAGATTCCACTTGAAAATCAGAGCATCCAGCCTGGTGATCTGGTTTACGTCAAGGTGTTCAAAAAGAAGTGGGACAGGCCCCGCCGAGAAGGTCCTTTCAAAGTTATTCTTGCCTCACGTACAGCAGTCAAAGTAGACGGTAAGGACACTTGGTTTCATTTAAACCACTGCTGTAGGGTTGGTGGCCCAGCGCCCCTGCGGCCTCGGCAAGCTCGTCTTGGCAGAGCCGCCGGGCCAAGGGGGGAAGCAGGAGAAGCCAGAGACCCTACAGCAGCACCGAGGAGATGATTGGTTGCACTGATGTCAATGTAAAGCCTTTACTTTGCCATGATTAAGAGGTTGCTGTAACTTGTTTTAGGTGGCCATTTTAAGTGCCTTAAATTATACCAAAACTCAATGTTTGAATGTCACCTTGTGTTGATATAATCCAGCTAATTGATCACCTTGTGCCTTAGTATGTAGGTTCACCTGCACTTCAATATATTTACCGTGTGACGTATCACTGATATTCATATCCGCACCAGAGTTATCAGTAAGTCGAGTGCTGTGTTTTTCTTTTTTATTGCAATGCACAAATGAGGATGTCTTGTCAGTAAACAACCCAAGAGTATAGTTGATGTAATGGGACTCTTTCGAGTCCCAGAGGAGGGACTGTAGAAGAATTTTTAGGTCCATATTTGAACTGTGATGTACTATCAAGTGTCCTGATCCGAACTGTATGTCCTCTGGTTGAACTAGCAGGTGTTCAACCCAAAAAAAGGGCTCTATTAGTCATTTAGTCTGTCAGGGGCTTTCCAAGGCCTTTTAGGTGCTTTCCCGCAGGCCGCGTGCAGGGGCCTCAGGCCAGCTGCACGTGTGGCTGAGGCCACGTGCGGAGGGGGCCTCAGGCCAGCTGCACCTGTGGCTGAAGGTCTTTTAAAAAAATCAGTTGTAAATCCTTCATGTTTTAATGGGAGCGTTTGTCACATTGAAATAATGGCCTAACACCTGCTTAGGGTTCACTAGAGGACGCTTCCAATAGAAAACCATGTCTTGGGAATGAAATAAATAAAAAAAGTTGAAGGAGGAGCGATGCCCGCGGGTCTCCAATAAATAGACGAGCGCGGTTGTCATATTCAGTCTCTCTAGAGGACTCAGTTTGTCTAAGCTTTGTGTCGAAGGCTTAAATAAACTTAAAAACTCTGTGCATTTTATCTTGCTTAAGGCTGAATTATTCTAAAGTGTTGTGTCCTCTTTCTAGCATATCACTTGCAATTAGTTTGTGTTATCTAAAAGACGACATCCTGAGAAGACCAAAAAGACGAGCCGCGACATAAACAATATCAAAAGCAGCACTGAGGTCTAACAGAACAAGCACAGAGATGGGTCCACTGTCTGGGGCCATAAGAAGATCATTTGTAACCTTCACTAATGCTGTTTCTGTACTATGATGAATTCTAAACCCTGACTGAAACTCTTCAAATAGACCATTCCTCTGCAGATGATCAGTTAGCTGTTTTACAACTACCCTTTCAAGAATTTTTGAGAGAAAAGGAAGGTTGGAGATTGGCCTATAATTAGCTAAGATAGCTGGGTCAAGTGATGGCTTTTTAAGTAATGGTTTAATTACTGCCACCTTAAAAGCCTGTGGTACATAGCCAACTAATAAAGACAGATTGATCATATTTAAGATCGAAGCATTAATTAATGGTAGGGCTTCCTTGAGCAGCCTGGTAGGAATGGGGTCTAATAGACATGTTGATGGTTTGGAGGAAGTAACTAATGAAAATAACTCAGACAGAACAATCTGAGAGAAAGAGTCTAACCAAATACCGGCATCACTGAAAGCAGCCAAAGAGAACGATATGTCTTTGGGATGGTTATGAGTAATTGTTTCTCTAATAGTTACAATTTTATTAGCAAAGAAAGTCATGAATTCATTACTAGTTAAAGTTAAAGGAATACTCGGCTCAATAGAGCTCTGACTCTTTGTCAGCCTGGCTACAGTGCTGAAAAGAAACCTGGGGTTGTTCTTATTTTCTTCAATTAGTGATGAGTAGTAAGATGTCCTAGCTTTACGGAGGGCTTTTTTATAGAGCAACAGACTCTTTTTCCAGGCTAAGTGAAGATCTTCTAAATTAGTGACACGCCATTTCCTCTCCAACTTACGGGTTATCTGCTTTAAGGTACGAGTTTGTTAGTTATACCACGGAGTCAGGCACTTCTGATTTAAGGCTCTCTTTTTCAGAGGAGCTACAGCATCCAAAGTTGTCCTCAATGAGGATATAAAACTATTGACGAGATAATCTATCTCACTGACAGAGTTTAGGTAGCTATTCTGCCCTGTGTTGGTATATGGCATTGGAGAACATAAAGAAGGAATCATATCCTTAAACCTAGTTACAGTGCTTTCTGAAAGACATCTACTGTAATGAAACTTATTCCCCACTGCTGGGTAGTCCATCAGAGTAAATGTAAATGTTATTAAGAAATGATCAGACAGAAGGGGGTTTTCAGGGAATACTGTTAAGTCTTCAATTTCCATACCATAAGTCAGAACAAGATCTAAGGTATGATTAAAGTGGTGGGTGGACTCATTTACATTTTGAGCAAAGCAAATCGAGTCTAACAATAGATTAAATGCAGTGTTGAGGCTGTCATTCTCAGCATCTGTGTGGATGTTAAAATCGCCCAGTATAATTATCTTATCTGAGCTAAGCACTAAGTCAGACAAAAGGTCAGAAAATTCACAGAGAAACTCACAGTAACGACCAGGTGGACAATAGATAACAACAAATAAAAGAGGTTTTTGGGACTTCCAATTTGGATGGACAAGACTAAGAGTCAAGCTTTCAAATGAATTAAAGCTCTGTCTGGTTTTTTGTTTAATTAATAAGCTGGAGTGGAAGATTGCTGCTAATCCTCCCCCTCGGCCCGTGCTACGAGCATTCTGGCAGTTAGTGTGACTCGGGGGTGTTGACTCATTTAAACTAACATATTCATCCTGCTGTAACCAGGTTTCTATAAGGCAGAATAAATCAATATGTTGATCAATTATTATATCATTTACTAACAGGGACTTAGAAGAGAGACCTCTAGTTACCTCTAGTAATACTGTGAGAAATCTTGGAGTCATTTTTGATCAGGATATGTCATTCATTGCGCATATTAAACAAATATGTAGGACTGCTTTTTTGCATTTGCGCAATATCTCTAAAATTAGAAAGGTCTTGTCTCAGAGTGATGCTGAAAAACTAATTCATGCATTTATTTCCTTTAGGCTGGACTATTGTAATTCATTATTATCAGGTTGTCCTAAAAGTTCCCTGAAAAGCCTTCAGTTAATTCAAAATGCTGCAGCTAGAGTACTAACGGGGACTAGAAGGAGAGAGCATATCTCACCCATATTGGCCTCTCTTCATTGGCTTCCTGTTAATTCTAGAATAGAATTTAAAATTCTTCTTCTTACTTATAAGGTTTTGAATAATCAGGTCCCATCTTATCTTAGGGACCTCATAGTACCATATCACCCCAATAGAGCGCTTCACTCTCAGACTGCAGGCTTACTTGTAGTTCCTAGGGTTTGTAAGAGTAGAATGGGAGGCAGAGCCTTCGGCATTTCAGGCTCCTCTCCTGTGGAACCAGCTCCCAATTCAGATCAGACAGACACCCTCTCTACTTTTAAGATTAGGCTTAAAACATTCCTTTTTGCTAAAGCTTATAGTTAGGGCTGGATCAGGTGACCCTGAACCATCCCTTAGTTATGCTGCTATACACTTAGACTGCTGGGGAGTGTTTCCTTCTCTTTTTGCTCTGTATGCACCACTCTAGATTTAATCATTAGTGATTGATCTTTGCTCCCCTCCACAGCATGTCTTTTTCCTGGTTCTCTCCCTCAGCCCCAACCAGTCCCAGCAGAAGACTGCCCCTCCCTGAGCCTGGTTCTGCTGGAGGTTTCTTCCTGTTAAAAGGGAGTTTTTCCTTCCCACTGTCGCTAAGTGCTTGCTCACAGGGGGTCGTTTTGACAGTTGGGGTTTTTCTGTAATTATTGTATGGCTTTGCCTTGCAATATGAAGTGCCTTGGGGCAACTGTTTGTTGTGATTTGGCGTTATATAAATGAAATTGATTTGAATTTATTTGGTGCAGTTGAAGGTGCTATATTATTTTTTCTTTTTGAATTTTTATGCTTAAATACATTTTTGCTGGTTATTGGTGGTCTGGGAGCAGGCACCATCTCTACGGGGATGGGGTAATGAGGGGACGGCAGGGGGAGAGAAGCTGCAGAGAGGTGTGTAAGACTACAACTCTGCTTCCTGGTCCCAACCCTGGATAGTCACAGTTTGGAGGATTTAAGAAAATTGGCCAGATTTCTAGAAATGAGAGCTGCTCCATCCAAAGTGGGATGGATGCCGTCTCTCCTAACAAGACCAGGTTTTCCCCAATTATCTATGAAGCCCACCTCATTTTTTGGACACCACTCAGACAGCCAGCAATTCAAGGAGAACATGCGGCTAAACATGTCACTCCCGGTCCGATTGGGGAGGGGCCCAGAGAAAACTACAGAGTCCAACATTGTTTTTGCAAAGTTACACACCGATTCAATGTTAATTTTAGTGACCTCCGATTGGCGTAACCGGGTGTCATTACTGCCGACGTGAATTACAATCTTACCAAATTTACGCTTAGCCTTAGCCAGCAGTTTCAAATTTCCTTCAATGTCGCCTGCTCTGGCCCCTGGAAGACAATTGACTATGGTTGCTGGTGTCGCTAACTTCACATTTCTCAAAACAGAGTCGCCAATAACCAGAGTTTGTTCCTTGGCGGGTGTGTCGCAGAGTGGGGAAAAACGGTTAGAAATGTGAACGGGTTGGCGGTGTACAGAGGGCTTCTGTTTAGGACTACGCTTCCTCCTCACAGTCACCCAGTCGGCCTGCTTTCCCGGCTGCTCGGGATCCGCTGGAGGGGAACTAACGGCGGCTAAGCTACCTTGGTCCGCACCGACTACAGGGGCCTGCCTAGCTGTAGGATTTTCCAAGGTGCGGAGCTGAGTCGCCAATTCACCCAGCCTGGCCTCCAAAGGTACGAATAAGCTACACTTATTACAAGTACCGTTACTGCTAAAGGAGGCCGAGGAATAACTAAACATTTCACACCCAGAGCAGAAAAGTGCGGGAGAGACAGGAGAAGCCGCCATGCTAAACCGGCTAAGAGCTAGTAGCTGCGCTAAGCTAGCAGATTCCTAAAAACACACAAAGTGAATAATGTGTAAATAATTTAGAGGTGATTCAGCAGAGGGAGTGCTTTAGTTAAGGCACGTTAAGATTACACTGTGAAACAAATCGTTATCTAGTTAACTAGATCAATCTAACTGCGCAGATTAAACAGCTAACAGATACAGCAAAACACCGCTGTGCTGCGGAACAGGAAGTGATACAATACCGCAGTGAGAGCCAACCACCAGTAGAGGCAGTAGAGGTGCCTATATGTTGATATATTTAAAAAGAACACATAAACTGATGAATCATTAAAAATATACACCATGTAAAATAAAATAGTAAATAACAAAAATAACTTAGTTATACTTAGGAGAGCTAAATTAGCCATTAATAAGCCAACCGTACCTAGCAAGCTAACAAGATAAACAAAAATGGTAATTAGTGTATAAAGTATAATAGCACCCAAGCACCTTGTCATGTGTGTTGACTGTCATCTTAGGACTGTAGAAGACGAGGCACAAGTTTTATTTAATTATTAATTAATGATTTTTTTTTTTTTTTTTTTTTTTTTTACATATAAGTCACTTAAAAGTGCAGCTTGCAGGGCCATGCAAACACCTGCAAATAACAACATAAAATTGTTTAAAGATAATCATTTTAGATTTATTTACCTTTTTATTTTACAGATAATAATGCATTTATTTAAACAGCCCTTTAAGAACAATTTACAAAGTGCTTAACATAATAAAACAACATAATAAAAGCTCATACAAAATGTCTAGTTGAAGTAGTAAAATAATAATAAAAAACATCATCAGATGTTTCCCGTATTTTAGCTATGTGTTTTCCGTAACATAGCTAATTTCAGCTTTTATTTTATTTTAATAGTCTATATTTATATCTATAGTTTTTAGAAGTTTTTTAAAAAAATAACCGGGACCAGAGTGCTAAATTCGTACCATTAACATTTAAATGTGAGTTGGCACGACAAATAAAGTCCTTTGAATCCTTTAATGTAACAAAATAATTACAAAAAATGAAATAAGAATTGCAACAACATGCTATGAATGTACATGTCTGTTATAAAATGACAATATTTTTCTGGGAAAGTTATTTTAGCAGTCTTTTGCAAATTTAACCATGTGGGACTAATAAATGAATATATTATTTTATCTTATTGTTTATGGCCTTCCAGCTTTTGCAACATTACCTTTGTTATTTAGATAGTTTTGCAGTTGAGGCTCTGCACAAATCACAATTGTTGATGGTCTTCCACCTGATATGGATGAGTTACATTTTTTTTATGAAGATTTGATTGATTAATATTTAACAAACTGATCAAAATGTGAAACCACTGTTCATCTCATCTTTTAAACAGAGAAGCTGGTAAGTACTACACAGGTCCCACTGGTGCTCTTATTTCTCCTCAGGTTCCGTAGAGTGAAGTGGATGACATTCCTCATGTAGAGGACATCAGTCCAATACAGGTTGCTAACCTGGTGAAGACCGGTCCTTATTGACAGCTTTTTGGACAGAGACAACACAGAGAGTGTGTCTTGTCCAAGGACAGAGGTACTGTGACTGAAAATCAAACCCAGGTCTGTATATTGTGTTCCACTGAGCATCCTGCTCATCAGACACAAGTTTTCTTAGGAAGAAAATATGGCATTTCACCATAGTACCAGACTGTTCGTATTTCTTAATGATGGGCATAAATGGAGTCCAAGAAGTCTTCAATGGCATGGAAATATTGATGTATATATCATGTGACTTGTCAAAAGAAAACTGACTGTAAAAGTGGAAATTTAATGTACATCAATCAAAGTGTACTAATATTTGTGTCACATGAACATTTTAAATTTTAAATAAAATAATGGTCTTGGTCATAATGGTGGACAGGTTGGAGTGTGATTGACTGAGTGTGTGGACAGGTGTATTTTATACAGGTAACGAGTTCAAACAGGTACAATTAATACAGGTAAAGCATGCAGAATAGGAGGACTTCTTAAAGACAAACGAAAACTTGCTAAAACAATTATAACAAATAATCTGTGTCTGTTACGTTTAATCTGCATGGAATTTAATAAATGCAAACTGAATTTCAGACATATTACATATATTTGTCTGGAACAAAGAGGACAAACAGTGTTGTAAAGAACAATAATCAAGACGTTAAAGAGCAAACTTCACTTTCCCCCAGAACGACATGATCAGGAAGCAAGCGTGGCTCACAGCAGCTCCCATAGAAAATAACGGAGAGACAGCCTGTGATTCTCACGTTTACATAAAACAAACACAATAACAATGTCTATAAACCCAGAGAATATATTCATGAGAGTTTTAGGCACAATATAAAAATACTTTTATGTTGCGATGTTAATGGTGTTGTCCATGTGCAGCAGTTAAAGTGCAGCGTGATCAGAGCATCTCAATGCAGTTCTCAATGTTACTGAGATCTTGCAGCACAGCGACCTCTCCGAGGTTTTGCGGGATTTGAGACGTCAATAGGGTGAATGCAAGAATTTCTTTTTCTTTTTTTTTTTTTTGACCAGTGTAATTAATATTATAATGACAACTGTCCACACTGTGCACACCAACTGCTCTCATTTGGCATTTTTGGTTAAAAAAAAAAATACTGCTGACCTTACCTTTGCTCCAGAATCCTTGATGGAGTGTCCAATCAAAGTGGTGAAACCTCAGGCAGTCAATCCGACATGGTGTATGTCGTCTATAATCGGTATCCTGTAATGGTGGACTTGCCTTCATGTGAAAACTACAGACCTCTGTGATTTTGCTGTGTTTTTTTCCACCACGCATTCACCTTTGTGGAAAGGGTAGACGTTGAGGAATTACTCCGGGGTTGATGAAGTTTCTTCAGAGCCAGTCGGGTGATGTCAAAAATGCTCTGTCATCATGCTGAAAGCCAGGCTGCTCGGTGGAGTTGATGAAAAGTTGACATTTTAGACGTGTCTCAGCCTACAGAGATGACACAGTATCCTGCTGTGTGAATGAGAACATCTGTTCGGAGATTGAGTGCACGAGTGTTGGTGAGCAGATGCGTGTTCACGCACACAATGACACAAATCTACTGAATCCCTGCCAAGGTTGTTGCTATATGAAACCCCTTTACAATTCCCCCAGTGGTGCCATTCAGAGCACGGTGCAGCGGCTGCCACCAATGGAGACCCTCTGCCAGTGTTAAGCCCTTTTAATGACTGGATTTCCTCCCGATTGCCAAGTTCCTGTGTAATTGCTTGATGGTCAGCCCAGAGCTGGGGTGGCGCTTGGCAGCGGGTTTAGTCCTGGCTGAGACGTGGATGAGCAGAAATAGCTGCAACGGAAGCTTTCAGAGTCTGTGTTCGGACAGCCGCGGCGCTGGGTTTTCACACTGAGACGGATGAATGAAGCAGCTCCTTGTAGGCAGAGAAAAGACGGGATAATGGAGGCATTGTTTCTGTTTGCTGAACCCAAGAAGGATTTTCTTACCCCAAAAGCGTCGCTTTACACACAAGCGACTCCCTCACCCACGCACCCATTTAGCTTCTTTCTCTGCGAACTCATGATTATTGTTTGGGCTTTTTTTCTCTTCTGCACTGATGGCTGAAAATAGAAAATGCCTGTTAGCAGAATCAGGATGACCGAGTAATCTGCATTACTGAAGTTCACGCAAACGCGGACGACCGCTGTTGGAGATTTTCAGCTTCCTTTGAACAATTTGGACTGGAATTTGGTTCATATGCAGGCTAGCACTGGTACCACAGTCTCTTATACAAAGAGACTGGTAGCGTGTTTTTGAAAACATGGCTGTGGTTGGTCCATCTGATACGTCGGCTATGCTATTGGCTATCATGCCATATTCTGTGATTGGCTGTGGCATAACGGCCGAAAATGGAAGTTGGTTCCACTCCTCCAGAGACTGTGGTACCAGTGTACCATTGCTATGTTGTAAACAAAGGCTGCAGCCAATCAGAGAGCGGCGTGTCTCAGCCAATCAGCAAAATGTCAGAATCCTGACTAAAAGTCACGTGACCAAATAACCCAATACTGACTCCTTTGCATTGGCTGGAGGAATGGAACCAACTTATAAGCAGGCCATTGTTATGTTGTCATCGAATACAAGGTCTGTGATAAAAGTAACGGACCTTATTATTTTTTTCAAAAACCATATGGATTTGAATCACGTGTGATTACATCAGACAAGCTTGAACCCTCGTGGGCATGCGAGAGTTTTTTCACGCCTGTCGGTTACGTCATTCGCCTGGGGGCAGTCTTTGAGTGAGGAGTGGCCCACCCTCTCGTCGATTTTTTCATTGTTTAGGAATGGCTCAGAGACTGCTGCTTTGTTTGATCAAAATTTTTTCAAAACCTGTAAGGCACAACTGAGTGGACACCATTCGATAAATTCAGCTGGTTTTCTGTAAAAATTTTAACGGCTGATGACAGATTTTGGTCTGTAAGTGTCGCTTTAAGGCTGGCCCATGGCGCCTGATGGCGATCTGCGCTTTGAGGCGGCAGTGTCTCGCCGTTTCAAGTTGAAAACTTCCACATTTCAGGCTCTGTTGACCCAGTAAGTCGTCAGAGAACAGAGAACTTTCAGAAGAAGTCGGCATGAGGAGTTTATTTGGACATCGGACATTTTGTGATGAAAGAACGTGCGGGCAGAGTCGCATGTTGGGCCGGACCCGACCGCGGGGGGTCCGGCGGTCGGGGGTTTTCCTCCGTTGGAAAACTTAACGGGCAAGTTGGAACATGCCCAACTGTTAAACAATTTCTCAGTTACTCACTTGTTGAAAGCCATCAAAAGCCGCCTGAATTTTACAAATGGTTTTCAACACGGAGGTGTTTTTCCTGTCGCGGCGCACACAGATTCGCCGAGTCGTTTCCGTGACGACTCGGTGAATTTGCGCGCACATCTTTCATTACAAAATGTCCTTAAACAGTTGAATGTCCGCATAAAGTCCTCATGCCGCCCTCTTCTGAATCTTCTCTGTTCTCTCACGACGTCCTGGGTGAATTAAGGTTTAAATTAGAATGTTTTCAGGTCGAAACAGGCCGACGACGGTGCCTGGAAGCGCTGCGCGACGTCCCGCTCCGTGGAAAGTCCTTACAGCGACAGAAACACCCCATAATCTCTCATCAGCCGTTAAACTTTTCACCAAAAACCAACTGAATTTCTCGAATAGTGTCCACTTGGATATCCCTCACAGGTCCAGAAAAAATTTTGATAAAGCAACGCGCGCCGTCCGCAGCGGCTATTCAGACAAAGAGATTCCGACGGGCGGGGTGGAGCACTCCTCACTCAAGGCCTGCCCACAGGTGAATGACGTCACCGACATGCGTGAAAAAACTCACGTATGCGCACGAGGGTTCAAGCTTGTCTGACGTAAAAACATATGAATCAAATCCTTTTTATTTTTTGAAAAAAATAAAAAGGACTGCTTTTTTCATCACAGACCTCGTATATTCACTTCACTCATACACTGAATGTGCAGACCATAAAACTCAAAACCAACACTGGTGTAGTGGCTTGCTCTGTGTTGTGTTGTGTGTTTGATTCCTTCCACTTGCTCAGCTCAGGACACAAACTCACAATTTCCAGCATGGGAGGCAGACGGTTTGTGCAGGCGGCTAAAACCCAGGTTCTGGCCTGAGTGGGAGTGAAGCTATTGGCACAGCGACTCGCGCTGACCTCCATCACACTGGTAACAGGTAACTACTACTAATAACTTAAAAAAAAAGATCATATAACACACAAGAGAGTGACACATTGGTGTGTGCTCTGAAAAGACAGGGGGCGTTGCCGCGGACAACAGCAGATGTTGAGATCTTTGGTTCTGGATGTCACGACTGGGGAACACGTACCGTGTTTTGATGGACACGATCTTATAACTGTTCACTGTAATGCTCATGTGTCTGCTTGCTGTCCTCACGTGGACATACATAAAAACATACATTGCTATTGCGACCGGCTGCAGCGAGCAAGCGCAAGGCGCACACATTGACAGGCTGTCCCAGGCAAAACAGACCGTCAGATCATAACACGCAGTGGGCGATCTGAATGTCACGTCACCCACGTGAGCTCTGTTTCACGTGATGCGATGTCTGTCCTGTGGCGCACCATCCAGGATGCACGTGTCCAGCCAGACGTGTGTGGGGCCGGGTGGACACGCCAGGCCAGCAGATGTAGACATGATAAGAGTGCCCTGCTTCATTCATGTCATGTCATGACTGTACATCTGTGAACATGCGTCATCTACAGAAAAACAGATGGTTCATACTTATATTGTCCACTCGATAAGAGGGATTCAATAAAATACTGTTTTTTATGGTGTGTGGTTTTATTTTTGTTTTCGTCACAGCAGAGGTGCAATGTGGTGTAACATGTTCCAGCTGTTAAATTTTTTCCCCCTCGACAACAGGGGCAATTACGACGCTTTTTTTGCCTTCTACATTGTCTAATTTCTCTTTTTTTCCAAAAAAGTTTATCTCCTTTGTTATTTTAGGCATTTTATGCTCCTGTTATAGGACAGCGATGATAGCGCAGTGGTAAAGTTCTTGTCTGTTAATCAAAGCTTTAGTAAACTGCACGTTCGAATCCCGCGAGTGGCATTTATTTTTATTGTTTCCACATAAGCTGCGCAGTGTAGTTACACACGCTCCAGCTGCTTGCACTGTGTTCCCGCTGCCATGGTTTCATGCATGTGCACAAAACCATCACAGCGGGATCATTCACGCCTGCCTGACCGTGTGTCCCTCCCGACGTCGGCTCAGTGTTTTCGTGGGTCACTCATTCGGGCTGTTTTGCCGTGATTCGCCTTGATTCCTAGTTATTCATTCTATATGTGAAGGGGTCTGTACAGCAGTTGCAACAAGTGGTTATAGAAACACCTATGGTTGTTATTAAAGTCACATGTGACCTTTCTGTTGGTCTCATGACCGTTATCTTGGGTGACCTTGAAAAGTCAAGCTCTACTAGAAAGGCTATTTTGAGGAATTTGTTATATACACCTATGGTTACTATTAAAGACTAATGTGAAGTCTGAGTGTATCAACTTTCTATGACTCTCATTACCTTTGATTTTGGGCAACCTTAAAAGGCTGTATATGTGGTTTCTAGATCACCCTCCATTAATATATCAATACACTTTTTTCTTTGATATGTCATTCTATTTCTCAAAACGTTTCCAGCCCATTTCCACAAAGCTTTGCGTAGCAGTCAGAGCTATCACGCTTTGGTGATCATCTGGTTGTCACATGTGGATGGTTTTTCTTTTCTTAGTTTTTGCATCATAGCAAAATGGGCATTTTTGTTGCACTTCAGTGAGTTTCTCAAGTAAAATGCCAGTACTTTGGTTTAATAATGAAGAGAAATAACCCGTTACATTTTGTTGTTAATTGGAGCCTTGATGCTTGAATTGAGGTTCCCCTGCCAGCGAAACCTCCCCACAGTTAATCTTGCAAAAACTACATAGATGTTTTTTTTTTTTTTTAACATTTTGATCAATTTCTCAAAAAAAAAAAAAAAAAAAAAATCTATTGACCTTGATGAAACATTTCACTTGTGCATATCACATACCAATCGACAAGCATGATTTAGTGCAAACTTCCCAAAAAGATCTGGGGCCTCATTTATAACTGTTGCACACTCACAAAACAATGCACAGGACAGTTTTAACACATAAATGTGTGTGGCATCATTACACACAAAAATGATGCCATATGCAAGTAACATGGCATGTATACATGTACTGTGTCTCATAGATTTAAAAAAAAAAAAAATGTATTAGATGTGATAGTGAGCCATGATGATTCCAAAGGGACTGTTCAATTATTAAATATAAAAGCCCATTTACATCTTACATCAAACCACACATTCCATATTAAATCAGTGCACTGTGGCTGCTGAAATTAAGTTTAGTATTAATGGACATGGTTGGATTACTGCCATCATTTGGACAGTATCCTGCCTGTTATACTGGCATGAAACAAATAGGTTTCCTGCTCCACTTGTTGTGTGTTGGGGGGTGTGGCTGGATATTTTGGTGTTCTTTTCTTTTCTTTGCTCTCCAGGTGGCATGAGAACTGATTTGTCTGTGGAGAAGGTGCTGGCAGAAGAATCCTTCACCCTCATCAACATCATGTGCAGCACCTGTGAATGGTGCTCACATGCAACCTTAAAGACTTTCAGCTGAAGCAGATAATTGGATGGCGTTCTGCATTTAAGTCATGTGTGATTCAAGCCGAACTGCCGGGAACTCGACCTTGTGATGTTCGTTTGTGAGACGCTGAGGACCGCGCCTGGGTTTGACACATCGAGCCCGTGAAGCAAGGAAGGGTGAGGGACACATGCTGTCAGCACACATCAGAGGTGATTAAGTGTTTGACTAATTGTTGATAGTAACTTGGTATTTTGTTACGCAGTATACTTGAATTGTGATGAGAATTGTGCAGCTTGCTTCTCACTGCTGTGGCGTGCGGACAAGTGATCTTCCACCTGTTGTGAGAAGCTGCTCATTTGCATAAAGCTTAAAGTACAGACCTGAATGTGTTGCTGATAGTGTGTGTCTTTTGAAGGATGTTGGTTGTGGCTGCTGACTTACCTCACCTCTTCTATGCTTCGCAGAGAGTCGGTTTGTCGTGTCCACCTGGGGGGTGTTTGGCGGTGGTAGTGGGTCCAGGAGCACCGGGCTTCGATCCTTTTGGGCGCTGGAGAGCGTGCCAGCCTTCACTCCACCAGAAGGACGCTATTTCTGTTTTTACACTTTTTATGCACCAGCGGGTGAAATATATTGTTTTTGGAACCGCTTTTCTGGTTATTTGTAGCGCTGGGTTCCATCTGAAGCAGGTCCGCTCCTCAACCCGCGTCGACACATAACACCACTTTTATATTAAGAATGGGCTCATGTTATCTGAGCTACTTAAATGTTTTCAGGAGAAATTTTTATCTTCATAAGGACAGCTGTGCAAAGGATTCTGAGGCAACTGCAATAATAAATAATTGACTCATTATTATTTGGAAATCTTCATTCTGGTTCTTGTGGCAAGCTTGTTAAAGGCTCTTAAAACATTTATTGCTATTCCCATAACTGATTAAAGTCAAAAAGTCAAAATTAAGAAGACGCACCATAAGTGAATTGTCAATATGAATGGTGGGGTTCAACTCTGCTTGTGGGGCTCATGATCACCATCTAGTGTTGCCGCTCACTGTATTTATTGTTTGTTTGTTTTTAATCATTGCACTATTGTCACCACACACAAGCCTCGATTTGTCTTTCAGAATTTTATTTTTTCCTGGTTATCATTTCAGTTGCTGTACACGTTTTGGGTTTGTGTGTGTGTGTGTGTGTGTGTGTGTGTGTGTGTGTGTGTGTGTGTGTGTGTGTGTGTGTGTGTGTGTGTGTGTGTGTGTGTGTGTGTGTGTGTGAGTGAGAGAGAGAGAGAGAGAGAGAGAGAGAGAGAGAGAGAGAGAGAGAGACTTAGTAAGACTTGGTAAGGTTAAACCTTACTTGTGTGAAGTGGTTTGAGGCAGCCTTGTTATGATTTAGCACTATAATAAAATAAATAAATAAATGAAATAAAATAAAAATCACTAAATATAAAATAAAATAAATAAAATGTAAATAACAATAAATTAAATAGATTAAATTAAATAAAGAGTATTTTGCTTGCAGGTGTGTGTACGAATAATTTTATGTCTGATATTTTTTCATTTTTTCATTTTTTTTCATGGCCTGTCTGGTGCCTTAACTAAAGCACTCCTTCTGCTGAATCACCTCTAAATTATTTACACATTATTCACTTTGCGTGTTTTTAGGAATCCACTAGGTTGCGTAGCTACTAGCTTTTAGCCGATTTAGCATGGCGGCTTCTCCTGTCTCTCCCGCACTTTTCTGCTCTGGTTGTGAAATGTTTAGCTGTTCCTCGGCCTCCTTTAGCAGTAACGGTACTTGTAATAAGTGCAGCTTATTCGTAGCTTTGGAGGCCAGGCTGGGCGAATTGGAGACTCGGCTCCGCACCGTGGAAAATTCTACAGCTAGCCAGGCCCCTGTAGTCGGTGCGGACCAAGGTGGCTTAGCCACCGTTAGTTCCCCCCTGGCGGATCCCGGGCAGTCGGGAAAGCAGGCCGACTGGGTGACTGTGAGGAGGAAGCGTAGCCCTAAACAGAAGCCCTGTGTACACCGTCAACCCGTGCACATCTCTAACCGTTTTTCCCCACTCGACGATACACTCGCCGAGGATCAAACTCTGGTTATTGGCGACTCTGTTTTGAGAAATGTGAAGTTAGCGACACCAGCAACCATTGTCAATTGTCTTCCGGGGGCCAGAGCAGGCGACATTGAAGGAAATTTGAAATTGCTGGCTAAGGCTAAGCGTAAATTTGGTAAGATTGTAATTCACGTCGGCAGTAATGACACTCGGTTACGCCAATCGGAGGTCACTAAAGTTAACATTAAATCGGTGTGTAACTTTGCAAAAACAATGTCGGACTCTGTTGTTTTCTCTGGGCCACTCCCCAATCAGACCGGGAGTGACATGTTTAGCCGCATGTTCTCCTTGAATTGCTGGCTGTCTGAGTGGTGTCCAAAAAATGAGGTGGGCTTCATTGATAATTGGCAAAGCTTCTGGGGAAAACCTGGTCTTGTTAGGAGAGACGGCATCCATCCCACTTTAGATGGAGCAGCTCTCATTTCTAGAAATCTGGCCAATTTTCTTGGATCCTCCAAACTGTGACTGTCTAGCGTTGGGACCAGGAGGCAGAGCTGTGGTCTTATACACCTCTCTGCAGCTTCTCTCCCCCTGCCATCCCCTCATTACCCCATCCCCGTAGAGACGGTGCCTGCTTCCAGACCACCAATAACCAGCAAAAATCTATTTAAGCAAAAAAATTCAAAAAGAAAAAATAATATAGCACCTTCAACTGCACCACAGACTAAAACAGTTAAATGTGGTCTATTAAACATTAGGTCTCTCTCTTCTAAGTCCCTGTTGGTAAATGATATAATAATTGATCAACGTATTGATTTATTCTGCCTAACAGAAACCTGGTTACAGCAGGATGAATATGTTAGTTTAAATGAGTCAACACCCCCGAGTCACACTAACTGTCAGAATGCTCGTAGTACGGGCCGGGGCGGAGGATTAGCAGCAATCTTCCATTCCAGCTTATTAATTAATCAAAAACCTAGACAGAGCTTTAATTCATTTGAAAGCTTGTCTCTTAGTCTTTTCCATCCAAATTGGAAGTCCCAAAAACCAGTTTTATTTGTTATTATCTATCGTCCACCTGGTCGTTACTGTGAGTTTCTCTGTGAATTTTCAGACCTTCTGTCTGACTTAGTGCTTAGCTCAGATAAGATACTTATAGTGGGCGATTTTAACATCCACACAGATGCTGAGAATGACAGCCTCAACACTGCATTTAATCTATTATTAGACTCTATTGGCTTTGCTCAAAAAGTAAATGAGTCCACCCACCACTTTAATCATATCTTAGATCTTGTTTTGACTTATGGTATGGAAATAGAAGACTTAACAGTATTCCCTGAAAACTCCCTTCTGTCTGATCATTTTTAATAACATTTACATTTACCCTGATGGACTACCCTGCAGTGGGGAATAAGTTTCATTACACTAGAAGTCTTTCAGAAAGCGCTGTAACTAGGTTTAAGGATATGATTCCTTCTTTATGTTCTCTATTGTCATATACCAACACAGAGCAGAGTAGCTACCTAAACTCTGTAAGGGAGTTAGAGTATCTCGTCAATAGTTTTACATCCTCATTGAAGACAACTTTGGATGCTGTAGCTCCTCTGAAAAAGAGAGCTTTAAATCAGAAGTGTCTGACTCCGTGGTATAACTCACAAACTCGTAGCTTAAAGCAGATAACCCGTAAGTTGGAGAGGAAATGGCGTCTCACTAATTTAGAAGATCTTCACTTAGCCTGGAAAAAGAGTTTGTTGCTCTATAAAATAGCCCTCCGTAAAGCTAGGACATCTTTCTACTCATCACTAATTGAAGAAAATAAGAACAACCCCAGGTTTCTTTTCAGCACTGTAGCCAGGCTGACAAAGAGTCAGAGCTCTATTGAGCTGAGTATTCCATTAACTTTAACTAGTAATGACTTCATGACTTTCTTTGCTAATAAAATTTTGACTATTAGAGAAAAAATTACTCATAACCATCCCAAAGACGTATCGTTATCTTTGGCTGCCTTCAGTGATGCCGGTATTTGGTTAGACTGTTTCTCTCCGATTGTTCTGTCTGAGTTATTTTCATTAGTTACTTCATCCAAACCATCAACATGTTTATTAGACCCCATTCCTGCCAGGCTGCTCAAGGAAGTCCTACCATTATTTAATGCTTCAATCTTAAATATCATCAACTTATCTTTGTTAGTTGGCTATGTACCACAGGCTTTTAAGGTGGCAGTAATTAAACCATTACTTAAAAAGCCTTCTCTTGACCCAGCTATTTTAGCTAATTATAGGCCAATCTCCAACCTTCCTTTTCTCTCAAAGATTCTTGAGAGGGTAGTTGTAAAACAGCTAACTGATCACCTGCAGAGGAATGGTCTATTTGAAGAGGTTCAGTCAGGTTTTAGAATTCATCATAGTACAGAAACAGCATTAGTGAAGGTTACAAATGATCTTCTTATGGCTTCGGACAGTGGACTTATCTCTGTGCTTGTTCTGTTGGACCTCAGTGCTGCTTTTGATACTGTTGACCATAAAATTTTATTACAGAGATTAGAGCATGTCATAGGTATTAAAGGCACTGCGCTGCGGTGGTTTGAATCATATTTGTCTAATAGATTACAGTTTGTTCATGTAAATGGGGAATCTTCTTCACAGACTAAAGTTAATTATGGAGTTCCACAAGGTTCTGTGCTAGGACCAATTTTATTCACTTTATACATGCTTCCCTTAGGCAGTATTATTAGACGGTATTGCTTAAATTTTCATTGTTACGCAGATGATACCCAGCTTTATCTATCCATGAAGCCAGAGGACACACACCAATTAGCTAAACTGCAGGATTGTCTTACAGACATAAAGATATGGATGACCTCTAATTTCCTGCTTTTAAACTCAGATAAAACTGAAGTTATTGTACTTGGCCCCACAAATCTTAGAAGCATGGTGTCTAACCAGATCTTTACTCTGGATGGCATTTCCCTGACCTCTAGTAATACTGTGAGAAATCTTGGAGTCATTTTTGATCAGGATATGTCATTCAAAGCGCATATTAAACAAATATGTAGGACTGCCTTTTTGCATTTACGCAATATCTCTAAAATCAGAAAGGTCTTGTCTCAGAGTGATGCTGAAAAACTAATTCATGCATTTATTTCCTCTAGGCTGGACTATTGTAATTCTTTATTATCAGGTTGTCCTAAAAGTTCCCTAAAAAGCCTTCAGTTAATTCAAAATGCTGCAGCTAGAGTACTGACGGGGACTAGCAGGAGAGAGCATATCTCACCCGTGTTGGCCTCTCTTCATTGGCTTCCTGTTAATTCTAGAATAGAATTTAAAATTCTTCTTCTTACTTATAAGGTTTTGAATAATCAGGTCCCATCTTATCTCAGGGACCTCGTAGTACCATATCACCCTAATAGAGCGCTTCGCTCTCAGACTGCAGGCTTACTTGTAGTTCCTAGGGTTTGTAAGAGTAGAATGGGAGGCAGAGCCTTCAGCTTTCAGGCTCCTCTCCTGTGGAACCAGCTCCCAATTCAGATCAGGGAGACAGATACCCTCTCTACTTTTAAGATTAGGCTTAAAACTTTCCTTTTCGCTAAGGCTTATAGTTAGGGCTGGATCGGGTGACCCTGGACTATCCCTTGGTTATGCTGCTTTAGACGTAGACTGTGGGGGGGGTTCCCATGATGCACTGTTTCTTTCTCTTTTTGCTCTGTATGCATCACTCCGCATTTAATCATTAGTGATCGATCTCTGCCCCCCTCCACAGCATGTCTTTTTCCTGGTTCTTTCCCTCAGCCCCAACCAGTCTCAGCAGAAGACTGCCCCTCCCTGAGCCTGGTTCTGCTGGAGGTTTCTTCCTGTTAAGAGGGAGTTTTTCCTTCCCACTGTTGCCAAGTGCTTGCTCACAGGGGGTCGTTTTGACCGTTGGGGTTTTTCATGATTGTTGTATGGCCTTGCCTTACAATATAAAGCGCCTTGGGGCAACTGTTTGTTGTGATTTGGCGCTATATAAAAAAAAAGTTGATTGATTGATTGATACAGCAGTTTTGCTTTTTGTTTGCTTTTAGTATGAATCCGTCGCGTGAGGCCCCTGAATATTCAAGCTGAGGTGATGTTAACTTCACGAAACTACTCTGCAAACATGCAATAATGAATCCCCAAAATAAAACTCCAGCATTGGTCAGCTTTGATACTTGGTATGTTCTCTGTGCACCAATACGTAGGAGACAACTTGAAAATTAATGAAAATGAAGTATTGCAGTGTTCTTTCTGGCTGCTACCAAGGCAAACAAAACACCTTCTAAAAGGCTGGCAGAGGGAGAGCGGTAAGGAGATACATCAATCAATTAAAAGTTGCCCCTGCTGCTAATCAGCTGTCCCTGGACTGTGCTGCCTGGCATTATTGTAATACCACTGGCAGCATCTATTAAATTCTTAAGGTTAGTGTATTGAATTTTCCAGATCATGGAAAAGCTGGAGGGTTTGAGGCAAAGGACAAACTGTAGACAAAACCTCCATCTCTTCTCTCCCACAAGACTGGTCTTCTCGTCGACTGTGCGCTCTGACAGCACACCACGAGTTGGACAGAATAGAACTCAGTAGAATATAATCTGCAGCAAAGAGTCAAAAATAGAGACAGTACAAGTGATAAAAAGCAAATATTGGCTAATGGTCAACCCAGTCTCACAGGTTTGTTTCGTGCTATTGTCACGGAAAGAGTTTTGGGACAGGGTTTTTTTTGTTTAACCCTCTTGGGCCGATGCCATCATATATGACAGCTAAGACCAAGCTTTACTAAATTATAAATAACTTTTTAACATACTTTTTTGCACCATTACGCGCAGCGATCAGTGAAAGCAGACAGAGCAGACGGACAGCCTCTGATGACAATCTCACGTGCTCAAACAAAGAGTGTGTAACTATCAGGATTGCTCCACTAGTTTGCATGTGAATGTTCTGGATAACTCTGTTGCTTTTACCATGAAGACAAAAACCGCATAGACCATTTTGTATATATTGTTCAAAATGTGCATTTGTGTTTATTGTTTGAACTTTTTTGTTGTACAGTCGTTCACACAAGACCTCAAATTACCTTTATAAAGTGTCACAACAGTTTATTATAGTTTGCTGTGTTTTTTGAATAAATGTGTGTGGAAAATTATTTCCCACTTTACTTTTTCCTTCCTTATTTTTGATTGTAAACCTTTATTACACTTATAAAACACAATAAAAGCTTATATATTATGAACGCACAGGATGTCCTGAAAAAAGAGACATAAAACTTGATTGTGGGATGCAGGGAGAGCTGTTAACAGCAATAATAAAACATTTATGCCAGGCGAGTGAACTGTCCAAGAAATGTCCTCGGACCCCAGAGGGTTAATCTCACAATTATTACCCCTAACCCTATCCTAACCCTAACCATACCCCCCCCCCCCCCCGCATCACTTTTCATTTCGTTCTCCCTTCACGGAATGTATTTGAATGAACTCCTGCTCCCGTTACAAAATGAGTCACAGGGTTTTTTTTTTATCTAACTATTACTAATCCTAACCATAACCTAGCCCTACCCCTTCCCCTAACCATAACCCCCCCAGACTCCCCCCACTGCATCACGTTTCATTTTGTGCTCCTGTGACGAAAATGAGTCACATTTTTGTGAGAGGGTTTTTATTATCTTACTGTTACTAACTCTAACCATTACCTAACCCTACCCCTTCCTCTAACCCTAGCCATAATCTCCCCAGACCCCCCAACATCACGTTTCATTTTGAGCTCTTGCCACAGAATGCATTTGAATGAATTTGTGCTCCCATCACGAAAATGTGGCAATATCACGAACCAACAGATTAATGTATATGAATCACGAAATGCTGTGAGATATGGTAGCTAATGGTATGAGAGTAGACCAGGAGAAGAAGTTATCTGTAGGCCCCGAGGCCCATTAGTGCTGGTGCTTATCTCTGGATACCACGGCATGAAGTGGATGAAATTCTTTGACCCTTCATGACGGGTGGGACGCCACTCCATCACAGCTTACTTCTACACCCAAGAGTGAAACCCATTTATAGCTGGTTGGACTGGGACAATGTAGAAATCACTATAGGTACATGCCTTGTCCAACAACATAGACAGGTAGCATGATCAGGAATCAAACCTAGGTCTGCATATTGGTAGTCCAAGTCCCACCCACTGAGCTACTAAACACTGTATGTGAATATAATTTACCTCAATATAACAAGCTCGAGCAAGAGGACAGAATAGGTTCTGGGAATTCTTCAGTATGAATGTGCACACTTACCCGCTTGTACACCACTCCTGCCTGCATTCTCTGAAGATACTATACTATATTACACTATACTATACTATAGTTGTAATTATACATGTACGTAGCTCTGATTTTCACATTATTTTCTAAAGCATTCTCACAGTATAGATGTATAAATGTGTGTATGTTCTTGGGCAAAGTCAGCACAAATGCATTTCTAACCATATGTGGAATCTTTGATCTTCCCATAATGACCTCTAAGGAAACCCAGAATCACATCATTACGGAGAAACAATCCCCTCCATACACATTTGCTGACCATACTAATTACCCATCAGCCAATCGATACATTATTTAATCTTCTCAGGAACACAAAGGTCTCTGGAAGAACTGAATGGGCGCCTTTCTCTCTGCCTTCATTGCTCTGTAGTTTATGGCTCGTGCCCTCAAAAATCTGTTTGCATCTGAAACCACTGCAGCGTACCAGAGGACGAGTGTGGATACTACGGACAGCACTTCTGTTTCCTTCAGTGACACTTTAACTGGCCGACCCTCTGCAGTCTCCTGCATCTGAACCATCTGCTGCTGATTGCCATTGATTGTCATTATTGTGTAAGACGTGATAAAGTTCAGGACTTGACACCAGACTTGGGTAATGCTTTGGAAAAACAAACCTGTGATAAAATACTCAAGAAGCTGATGATGTTCACACATTGACACAGATGATGCCTTCTCATAAATATCTGTGTTTAAATGGACTCATAAGGAACTTAATTTTTTTTCTGGCAAAAATGCAGTTAAAATACAGCTTTTGTACAAATGGGCCGTCCGATCTGAGCACATTGCTGAACATCTAATCTAACTATATCAATACAGTAACAAGAGGTAGCATGAAAACATCATCACATCAGAGATTTGCCCTGAGATACAGTAGTGACTAGACTATATAGCTCATAGGCCAAGCAACATTTATAATGTAGCCACAGTATACCATGTCCTACACAAAAATGTATGGTGGGCACCCCAGGGTGTAAGCTGTAACCAGGTAGGGGGTCAATAAAGGATACAAAGATGGAGGTTCACACAAAAATGAGACAAAGATCATTGAATTGTATATCCAAAATGTAGTATATTATAAAAGTAACTCTGAGAACAGCATTTTTTTTTTCAGTTAATGTTGTATTCTGTATTATATAAGTTGTTTAGGTGAACGTTCAGCAAAAGTGTATTTAAACATTGCATATAATCAGACTGGATTGGATTGGATACTGCTCCTAGTGGTTGGATTGTGTCTAATTGTAATTAGGATGGGTTAAATTCAGAGGACACATTTCACTGTATGTATATTTACAGTATATGTACAATGACAATAAAGGCTCTATTCAATTCTATTTTGTTGAAACAGCCAAGGTTTGGACATTCAGGACATCCATGACCAACAACAAGACCTGATATAAAAAGGTCAAAGGAACCTTAAGGCCAAGGTCAAGAATTAAGGCATTACAATGGCTTATGGGCATGAAGATGCTACAGCAGGTAGGATGCCTAAATCATCTCAGCAGATGTGGACATGATGAGATGAGCAAACTGCTTCTCATTCATGTCATTTCATGACTGTACATCTGTGACCATGGGTCATCTACAGAGGAACAGTTAGATCATATTTGTATTGCTCGCTTGATAAGAGGATTTAATATAATGCAGCATTTTTATATGGTGTGTGGTTTTATTTTTTTTAAAATACATCTATGTCCTTCCTGATATCAGGCAGTTTCCTGCACCTTTCACAGGCCAGCGATGGTAGCTCAGGAGTAAAGTTTCTGACTGGCAATCAGAGATTTTGGAAGGTATGGGTTTGAATCCCGTGGGTGACGTATTTTTTTATTTTTTTATTTTCACAGCAGCAGTGCGATGTGCTTACACTGTGTTCCTGCATGCCCGAACCATCACAACAGCATCGTGCACGCTTGCCCGTCGGCATGATGTTTTGTGGTGCACTCATGTAAGCTGTTCCAACAGGAGTTGCCCTGAGTTGTACATATTCGCACTATGTGTGAAGGGGCCCCGAGAATGGCAGCTTGGAAGTTTGACAGGTGCATTAAAGAAAACAGGAACCATGCTGTCAGTTAGGCCTTGTCTACTTATGAAAACCAGGAACCAAGAAAGGTTCTTGTTAGATTTATCACCTTTACTCAGCACCAACATTTGACTCCTTACGAAAGCTTCACACATACACTCAACAAAAATATAAACGCAACACTTTTGGTTTTGCTCCCATTTTGTATGAGATGAACTCAAAGATCTAAAACTTTTTCCACATACACAATATCACCATTTCCCTCAAATATTGTTCACAAACCAGTCTAAATCTGTGATAGTGAGCACTTCTCCTTTGCTGAGATAATCCATCCCACCTCACAGGTGTGCCATATCAAGATGCTGATTAGACACCATGATTAGTGCACAGGTGTGCCTTAGACTGCCCACAATAAAAGGCCACTTTGGAAGGTACAGTTTTATCACACAGCACAATGCCACAGATGTCGCAAGATTTGAGGGAGCGTGCAATTGGCATGCTGACAGCAGGAATGTCAACCAGAGCTGTTGCTCGTGTATTGAATGTTCATTTCTCTACCATAAGCCATCTCCAAAGGCGTTTCAGAGAATTTGGCAGTACATCCAACCAGCCTCACAACCGCAGACCACGTGTAACCACACCAGCCCAGGACCTCCACATCCAGCATGTTCACCTCCAAGATCGTCTGAGACCAGCCACTCGGACAGCTGCTGAAACAATCGGTTTGCATAACCAAAGAATTTCTGCACAAACTGTCAGAAAACGTCTCAGGGAAGCTCATCTGCATGCTCGTCGTCCTCATCGGGGTCTCAACCTGACTCCAGTTCATCGTCGTAACCGACTTGAGTGGGCAAATGCTCACATTCACTGGCGTTTGGCACGTTGGAGAGGTGTTCTCTTCACGGATGAATCCCGGTTCACACTGTCCAGGGCAGATGGCAGACAGCGTGTGTGGCGTCGTGTGGGTGAGTGGTTTTCTGATGTCAATGTTGTGGATCGAGTGGCCCATGGTGACGGTGGGGTTATGGTATGGGCAGGCGTCTGTTATGGACGAAGAACACAGGTGCATTTTATTGATGGCATTTTGAATGCACAGAGATACCGTGACGAGATCCTGAGGCTCATTGTTGTGCCATACATCCAAGAACATCACCTCATGTTGCAGCAGGATAATGCACGGCCCCATGTTGCAAGGATCTGTACACAATTCTTGGAAGCTGAACATGTCCCAGTTCTTGTATGGCTGGCATACTCACCGGACATGTCACCCATTGAGCATGTTTGGGATGCTCTGGACCGGCGTATACGACAGCGTGTACCAGTTCCTGCCAATATCCAGCAACTTCACACAGCCATTGAAGAGGAGTGGACCAACATTCCACAGGCCACAATTGACAACCTGATCAACTCTATGCGAAGGAGATGTGTTGCACTGCATGAGGCAAATGGTGGTCACACCAGATACTGACTGGTATCCCCCCCCCAATAAAACAAAACTGCACCTTTCAGAGTGGCCTTTTATTGTGGGCAGTCTAAGGCACACCTGTGCACTAATCATGGTGTCTAATCAGCATCTTGGTATGGCACACCTGTGAGGTGGGATGGATTATCTCAGCAAAGGAGAAGTGCTCACTATCACAGATTTAGACTGGTTTGTGAACAATATTTGAGGGAAATGGTGATATTGTGTATGTGGAAAAAGTTTTAGATCTTTCAGTTCATCTCATACAAAATGGGAGCAAAACCAAAAGTGATGCGTTTATATTTTTGTTGAGTATATATTTAAAAATAATCAAATTACATTCCACTGAAGCACCAGCTTTGACAAAACCAGGTATTGAGACACAAAGAGAGCACAGGTCAGCCAGGTGGAGGTGTGCCGGCATTCAGTCGCTATATAACGTGATGAAAGACTCCACCAAAACAAAAGCAGAGGATGCATGTTCTTTCTGCAACATCTCCCCATCAGCACGTCTGGCTGCGCGTTGGAGCGTGAACGGGCAGATTTTCCGGTAGCACAAGCCTGAGATGGGCTCCCGCATCGCATTGAGCTCGATTCGCCGGGCCTCCCGCCGAGTTCCCCTACTGCTGCCGCGCAGAGACGAGACTCGGCAGCCCCGGGACACAGTCACCACGGGGGGAAGAGGGGATCAGGGTGAGAGAGAGGGGGAGAAAACAGAAGGAAGGGAGGAAAGGAGATTGAAGGAAAGGATAGGGTTAGGTGAAAAGACGCATGAAGGGTAGGGGGAGATAATGAGAGGTAGACAAGATGAAGGGAAGGAGATGAGAGAGAGAGCACAGAGGGAGGAGAGAGAGGAGTAGAAAGAGGTAAACAGAATGCAAAGAGAAGTCGACAAGAGAGAGGCAGAGGGGGGAAGAATGATTGCTCGCGGCTCATTTCTCCACACATGAGCCCATCTGTACAGCGCCCAGGGTGGGACGGCATCACCGCTCTGTCTGAAATGACTGAGCGAGCCAAAGACACCCCGGCACCGCAGGAAGCCAAATGCAATCCCATGAATCCTGGGCTCGCCTATTATTTCACAGAAAGCCCTTTTAAAGTGTGTTTTTTCTTCTCTCTCTCTCTCTCATGGATGATGCCTTGTTGATTTACTTTCTTTTCATCATGACGTAAGTTGAACGGAACCAATGAATGGTTGTTGTAAAAATATTTTGCGTCACGCGTTTGGGGTTAGTTGCTAGTTTTGAATATGCTTGGATCCTGGTGGGGGTGTTCTTTATCTGGCCAGAGAGCACAGGTGGAGTTTCTTTACCAGTGGGAAGGTAACATTTTTTAACTCAGCTGTACATTATGCACATGGTAGTCCTGGCTTTGGTGGTTGGGTGGGCACACCTGGAGATTGCCCAACCTCTCTGGTGGCTTTGCTTTATTTTAGAGTGGTGGGAGAGCCGCAGCTTTTTGGACTTCCTGTGGACATTTGGAGGTGGCAGTTGGGTTGGATCTGCTCATTGTTCTGCACAGTTGTGATGCAGTGCTACGCGGATGTGTTGCAGGGTGCATATACATCGAGGCAATTACACCCACTGCAAAAGGTAAGTGAAGTTGAGTGTGGTGCATATGGCCTGTCACCACTTGCACCACACGACAAAACCATCTTGGGTCCTGTATGGAAACCACCAAGGCACACAAGCCGTCCTTCCCCACCTCTCAAAAATACCATCTTTCCTCAACACAGAGTCAACTACATGGATCATGCAGAGAAACACACCACAAATAAACACTCATTTAACACAAAATAATTCTAGCAGTACTCAGTGATGCTCTGAAACTACCTTGTACCAAAGACATCAAGTCTTCACCTTAGGTCACTGGTCAGCATCCAAGTCTCACAACTATACAGTAAGACAGGAATCTCGAGGACCCAATGGACATCACAAAATACCACTGTGCAACAATCTCAGGACTTCATAAGCTCTTCCCAGGTGCTTCTCAATCCTAAAGGCAGGGGACCCACAAACATGAATGTTACTGCTGACGTAAGGAAATGTCTCTACAAGGTCAAGCCTTTTGCCGCATACAGATGGCTCTCTGATGACCAAGTCCAGGAAGACACTGAAAGCTGGAATCTCTGTCTTGATCACGGATAATTCTCACAACTGTATAGAGATATTTTCATACCGCCATAGGGGGGCACACTATTTGACTTTGACTGAATTTTCTAAGGTTGACTAAACAATTTTCCAGCTCCAGCTCCATTGTGACCCATGGTGTATTCAGAAAAAACAAAAACAAAAAAACAACAACAAAAAAAACATAAAATACATCTATATAAGATTGGATAACCACAAAGTAGCAAAAATACATACACTAAAACACAACTGCATATATATATATATATATATACTGTTATATATATATGCACTGTTGCATCACAGCAAGAAGGTTGTGTGTTCGGTTCCCACCTGATGCCACTGATGTCAAGGCATGAAAACTGCTCATAGTGCACAGAGATTTTCACCCAAATTCCAGCACCCTGAGGCTCCTTGGGTAATATCAGCTACTTCAAGAATGCCTCAGACAGCTGGAAACAGACAGTGATAAGGAGCGGGAGGATGAGATCTCATGGAAGACCAAGCCCCTTCACGGGATCTCCCATAGACAGATAGAGGAAGTGGCTGACATCAAGAAGACCTACCAGTGGCCAGAAAAGGCCAGCCTAAAGGACATCACAGAGGCTCTGGTCATGGCAGCACAAGAACAAGCCCTAGATGGAGGAGTCTACCACAGCCGAGGGGACCCAAGTTGCAAGCTTTGCAAATGTGCCCCAGAGAGAGCCCAGGACATTGTAGCACATAGCAGGAGGATGCAAGATGCAAACTGGGACAGCGTACATTGAGAGGTACAACTAAGTAAGAGGAATTGTGTACAGGAACATCTGTGCTGCATACGGATTAGAAGTCTCAATGGGAGACACCACCAAAGGTGGTTGAGAACAAGAGAGCTAAGGTTCTGTGGGACTTCAAATTCCAGATCGACAAGAAACCGCTGGCCAACCAACAAGATATAGCGATGGTTAACAAGGGAAAGAAAACTGCATGTGATCGATGTGGCAATCCGAGCTGACAGCACCATCAGAAAG
The DNA here is from genome assembly GCF_902500255.1 of Thalassophryne amazonica. Classification (NCBI taxonomy): domain Eukaryota; kingdom Metazoa; phylum Chordata; class Actinopteri; order Batrachoidiformes; family Batrachoididae; genus Thalassophryne; species Thalassophryne amazonica. Next base: position 166,028,746 of record NC_047103.1, read on the forward strand.
AAGGAGCACGAGAAAACAGACAAGTACCAATGACTGGAGGAGCAATTGGAGCAGATGTGGAATGTAAAGTCCAAAGTGGTCCCAGTGGTAATAGGAGCACTAGGAGCTGGAACCCCCAAATTGGAAGAGTGGCTCCAGTAGATTCCAGGCACAACATCAGAGGTCTCTGTCCAGAAGAGTGCAGTCCTAGAAACAGCTAAGATACTGTGCCGAACCCTCAAACTCCCAGGCCTCTGGTGGGGGACCCGAACTTGAGAAACACATGTGCCACCCTCCCCAGGGGGGTGAATATATGTATGTATGTATGTATGTATATATGGCCAGCACTGTTGCCTCACAGCAAGAAGGTTGTGTGTTCAATTCCCACATGGGGCCTTTCTGTGTGGAGTTTGAAACCCTAACCCTAACCCTAACCCTTGGTTGTGTGGTTTCTCTCCAGATGCCCCAGCTCCCTTCCACATGACATGACATTAGGTGAAAAAGTTTGTCTGATTATATGTTGCCCTGAAACAGACTGGCATTCTGTCCAGGGTGTACTGTGCGTTTTATATATATATATATATATATATATATATATATATATATATATATATGTGTGTGTGTGTGTGTGTGTGTGTGTGTGTGTGTGTGTGTGTGTGTGTGTGTGTATGTGTGTGTGTATACGCATGTATATTGTGTGTGTTTGTCAGAGAGTTTCTTGTATGCTTCTTTCCTTCAGCATCTCAGCACCACAGGGGTAAGAGACGAGAAATTGACTGGCAGAGAGCACAAAATGGTGTTTGCAATGAGCATCTTGTGGTATTGTAATATTTACTGTTAGCACCTCAGGCTACATGATACGCTCCACTGTCACCATCAAACAAGCCACTCTCTGAAGGAGGAAGCACATCTGTTGTCACCCCTCCAACCCCCTCCCTGTCTCCCGAGTGAGGAGAAAAAAAACAAAAAAACATTTGTGTTGAGCAAAAGAAGGAAGTGCATCTTGGAGTCACAGTGTGCACAACTTTGGGACATAAAAATGCACGCAAATACACACGATGAGGATGCAGACCAATGAAATTGATCATTCTAGCAACCAATAATTCATTGTGATGGTTTGCGTAAGGAAGGCACCAACCGCACAGTGACACCGGCATACAAAACAGCCAGGCTGGCCAATGGCGTTGCAGCAATCCTGGTCAGGTGACCTGCCGTTTATCTTCTGATAAACGGCAGGTCAAGTTGGGTGGTGCTCACCGTCGCATCCGTCAGCGCCACGTCAACGGCACTCCGATCCACTCATCAAACCGTCTTGCACAGCTCCCGCCTCAAAGCCCCTCTGAAATCACTCACCGCCACCACCCCCACCCCTTGGCATTTGCCCCCGGTGCATCCATTATTCTCCACGCTCGCTGCACCGTCAGCACAGTCATGATTGCTGACTTCTCCTTCCACTGCCTGCCTCCACTTTGAACACAATTAACTTAGTAATTGCATTTGTTTTAGGAGTATGGGAGTGATTATCAAAGCCACCTATGATCCGCCAAGCATACTGACTCGTCTGTTGATGGGCGCTTGTGCAGGCGAGACCACCAGGGGGTACACAGATAGGGCTGGGAGCACTTCAAAGCAAACCTCGCTTCCTTGCTCAACCTCATATACCTTATTAGAATCCCCTGATTGCCAAATCTCTCTGTTGCTTTTGTTTAGCTGTTTGCTTATGTGGCGACCGAACCTTTTGAAATCCAGGGGCTCATTTTCAACACAGCTCCCGCTAACAATGCAAAATCCAAGGAGACACTGAAACATAAAAACAGTCCTGAGCAGAAGGAGATCAGATTTGATATCGAGATGGCTCATGTGAAATTGTGTGATTTAGGTGAAGTGTTGTGCTTTAAAGTTGGTCTGTTGCAACAATCAAAGGAAGAAATTGTTTATATGTTTTGTTAGATCTGACTTCATATTATAGCTAGTCGGGATATTGATGCTACATGGTGCCAGTATCTAATCACTAGAAGATTTTCTATCTGTGGGACCAGCACTAACATTAGAAGAGCCTTTGGAAGAAATAAGTCATATATAAGTCCCAGTGGTGGGCACACTTCCAATAATCCGATAACAGATAATTATCGAAGATAATGCTTTCTTTATCAGATTATCTTTTTAGATAACTTTAAAAACCATTATTGGACCAATTATCTTCCGATTAATCTGTGTCCAATAACTTTTAAACCAATAAACAAAATAAACAAAGCTGAACAGCGACAAGCATTTTTAAAATTAGTTTAACACTCACCTGTTAAAAATTTTGTAACAGACACACAGTTATAACCTTTGCTAACAGAAGAGAGCCACTTGTATAAAAAGCATCTCAATCCTCCGCAAACAAAAGCAAAACAGCCCCAAAAGAAAAAAAAAAATTCTTTTAACACAATACCAACAGGCTACCAATATCACCTAAGTCATCCAGAGACATACGTTTTTAACTTATGGCTCAAATTTTATCCAAGCAAATTTTGGACAAGTTATTTAAAATTACTGTCATGTCTGAAGTTTTATTAAGTGAAAATATCAGATATATGTTTTAGTTTTAAAGTAATGTGCTAATTTTTAAGGTTTTGTGAGCACATCCTGTGACCCGCAATGCATTTTGGGTAGGATGATGTAATCTCAGTACATCACGACAGGACAAATGCATTTCAGACACTCTGTTCAGGCTCCACAGACAACAGCATTAAACTCTAGTGCCTAAAACTCTCTTGAATATATTCTCTGCATTTATAGATGTTGGTTTTATTTGCGTTTGTTAAATTCCACGCATTTTAAATGTAGCAGACAGGGATTACTGTATCTTGAATTTTGTTTTCAAGGCCTATACTGCCATCTACTGGTCAGTAGTGTTCACTAAGCGTGTGGGAACCAGTAGATGGCAGTGTTCTATTTATTTTGACCCCGGTTATGTCAGATGATTGTCAGATCAACTTTTTGGCTTTGCAAATGGCTTTTTTTGTGTGCAGTGAATGTATACATTATACAAGTTTCACTTTTTTAATGGAATTACAACCTTATTTCTTTTTCAAATTCTCCCATTTTTTGCATCCAGCCTTATTTCCTTTAGAAATTTCCTTGACAAATAATATCAGTCTATTAGGACGTCAGGTTATGTGTTACACATATACATGTGTGTATATATTTTCCAACTTATTCCCACTGATGAAACTTTTCATTTTCTGCCTGAAAGCTTATTAGATGAGTGTGTTCAGGGCTCCGTTTGTTTACAAAATACACACACGTTACAGACCTTGAAATCCAACAGCAGGGATTGATATTATCCAAAGATTTATGAACATACAATTTAACGTGCTTACACTTTATCATGATTTTCTCTGTTGTGAGATATAAAAGTGTCTTATCATAGCGTTCGTGTGTATATGCATTATAACGCAGCGCACGAGCGACGTTACGATATTCTTCAGAACGACAACATACGCAACATGCATCCAGCAGCAGACACGCTGCTGTCATAGACAACTGCCTGTAAAGTTTTTTGGCAAGTTATAACTTTCTAAACAGCGTAATTTGTAATGAAAGCCGCTTAATTTGTGCGGCTCTTTCGGCGCCATGTTTTTGCTCCCAGCAGGGGCAGAATGTTGAAAGAAAAGTGTGGTCTCATTGTTGTGGTCTATTTTTATTATAAGCTATTAAACTTGTTCTACTACTAGTTGTAGATGTGTCAGAAATATTGGAATTTATCTGTTATCGGTTATCTGTAACTTCCGATACGTTTTTGGGTGGTTTATTGTTTTATCTTTATCGAAGATAACTTTTCAGTTATCTGATTATCTGTTATGGAAGTTAATTTTTAGGTTATCTGTGCCCACCACTGATAGGTCCTGAGGCCATTGGTGCCTGTGGTTATCTTTAGATTTCATATTGTCAAGTGGATGCCAGTCCGACACAGGTTACTTCCCTAGTCAAGGGCGGTACCCATTCACAGCTGGGTGGACTGGGACAATACCGATTAAGTGTTGTGTCCAAGGACACAAACAGGTAGCATGAGTGGGATTTGAACCCAGGTGTAATTATTGGTAGGACAGTTCCTTGTTCACTCAGCTACCTGCTCTATTGCCTTTAGAGACATACAGTGAAATTTGTCCTTTGTACCTAACCCATCTTAATTATAATTAGACACAAAACCACTAGGAGCAGTAGGCAGCTACAGTTCGGTGCCCGCAGACAAACTCCACATCTACAATTCTGCCGTTACTCAAAGGGTATGAGCTCAAAAATGGCCAAATCATGGAGCTTATGTGGAATAAGCTGAAAATCTTAAGGCTATGTCCAAATGTGTTGAATCATATACTAAAAGTCCCCCAAAATCCTCCTTGTTGCATTTTAAAAATCCAAGATGCCCTCCAAAATTACTGGGCCCCATGGTATTTCACACATTTTAATTTGTTTATGCCATTTCAAATTCAAAAAGTAAATCAGGCTTCTCAACATAAAAATTTTAAATAATATCCTCCTTAAACTCAAACTTAAAGCAAATCTCTACAACTTGATACAATTTCATTCAAAATACAAAAACCAAGATGATGGGTTGCATTAGTAACGAGGCCCTTTGGTATAATACCTGTAAATAATCAGTGTTATTGCCAGTTTTCATCAGACAAGTCAAGGGATGGATACATGAACATTTCCAAGTCATTGAATCATTTGGGGGCGGGCGCTAAAGGGGTAAAATATGACACATATGATGCAATTTGTCTACTTCCGGGGACAGAAACACAGCACATTCTGAGTTTTTGGACAAATTACATGCAAACAAAGTGAAAAATTGACAATGCGGTGGAAAGTAAACATGAGTTGCAGTTTGTTCATGACCCAGAGCTCAAACCTGTCAAGATGGTTGTGCCAGTGAGAGAACACGGCTACTCTGGTTAGCTGTGTAGGCTAACACTTAGCGACACAACCTCTCCCATTTGCCTCGTCTTCCCTTCTCCACTATGAACCGAAAAAACTGTACTTTTTGCGACTGCTTCAGTGATTGCAGTACACCATTTTCCCTTATGAAGGTATGCTGTGTATATATTGCAGCTGTACCCATAAGTGGTCAAATGCCGTGATATCACGCAGGGCTCAAATGACACTGTGATGCCCTGTTATGAAGAAATACAAACATTATGGCACTCTATGGTAAATCTGTGTGGAGTTTTCAAAAACTGAGTGACTGTGCAAGAAGGAGAAGAGTGAGGAAAGCCACCAAGACACCTAGACAACCCAGAAGGAGTTTTGCAAGTTCTCCCACTTAGAAATCATGGAGGGGTCTGAAATTTTCATCTTAGGTGGATGTCCACTGTGAGAGACATAATCTAAAAAAAAAAAAAAAAAAAAAAAAAAACGGAAATCACAATGTATGATTTTTTAATTATTTATTTGTATGTTACTGCTGCAAATAAGTATTTGAACCCCTACCAATCAGCAAGAATTCTGTCTCTCACAGACCTGTTCATTTTTCTTTAAGAAGCCCTCTTATTCTGCACTCTTTACCTGTATTAATTGCAGCTGTTTGAACTTGTTACCTGTATAAAAGACACCTGTTCACACACTCAATCAATCACACTCCAACCTGTCCACCATAGCCAACACCAAAGAGCTGTCTAAGGACACCAGGGACAAAACTGTAAACCTGCACAAGGCTGGGATGGACTACAGGACAACAGGCAAGCAGCTTGGTAGAAGACAACAACTGTTATGATTATTTATTAGAAAGTGGAAGAAACACAAGATGACTGTCAGTCTCCCTCGGTCTGGGATTCCATGCAAGATCTCACTTTGTGGGGTAAGGATGATTCTGAGAAAGCTCAGAACTACACAGGAGGACCTGGTCAATGACCTGAAGACAGCTGGGATAACAGTCACAAAGATTACATGAGTAACACATGATGCTGTCATGGTTTAAAATCCTGCAGGGCAGCAAGGTCCCCCTGCTCAAGCCAGCACATGTCCAGGCCTGTTTGAAGTTCACCAGTGACCATCTGGATGATCCAGAGGAGGCATGGGAGAAGGTCATGTGGTCAGATGAGACCAGAATAGAGCTTTTTGGAATCAACTCCACTTACCATGTTTAGAGGATGAGAACAACCCCAAGAAAACCATCCCAACCGTGAAGCATGGGGGTGGAAACATCATACTCTGGGGGTGCTCTTCTGCAAAGGGGACAGGACAACTGCACCGTATTGAAGGAAGGATGGACGGGGTCATGTATTGCGAGATTTTGGCAGACAACCTCCTTCCAGTAAGAGCATTGAAGATGGGTCATGGCTGGGTCTTCCAGCATGACAATGACCCCAAACACACAGCCAGGACAACTAAGGAGGGGCTCCTTAAGAAGCATTTCAAGGTCCTGGAGTGGCCTGGCCAGTCTGCAGACCTGAACTCAATAGAAAATCTTTGGAGGGAGCTGAAACTCCAAACCTGAAATATTTAGAGAAGATCTGTATGGAGGAGTGGACCAAAATCCCTGCTGCAGTGTGTGAAAACCTGGTGAAAAACTACAGGAAACATTTGACCTCTGTAATTGCAAACAAAGGCTACTGTACCAGATATTAACATTGATTTTCACAGGTGTTGAAATACTTATTTGCAGCAGTAACATACAAATAAATTATTAAAAAATCATACATTGTGATTGTGAACAAAGTCATCATATCCAGGAATGGTAGACACTATGAAGCATAAATGTATGTATTTGAAATGTACTGCTTTAAACACAAAAGTTACTGTACTGTATAAGACGCTGCCCCAGTGGTGAATAAAAGACCAGCAGAGGCAGCAGCTGCACCACAGTAGCAAAAACCTGAAGAAGGTCCCTGGTTTTGCATTAAATATGTATTTTAAGGTAAGCAACGCCATGTTTGGTTTATTCCATTTTTCCTGAAAAATAAACATCTACAGTCAACTAAGAATTGTTTCGCAGTCGAATGTTTCTGTTATACTGTATAAAGTATCATTCCTGAAACGTATCGTAGCCCTTGCATCGAGATGAATTTTGTGTGTATATACATATATCGACGCGAAACCTCCTATTTTTTCCATGAAAATGAGGTAGACAGTGGACATGGTACAGATATTTTCTCTCTTTGCCTAAGCTCGATATGCACTGTGCACGAGGAAGTTGCAAACATATCAAAACGTCCTATCTTTAAAATCAGCAAACAGCAAAAGTGCAAAACCTTCTATCTTTTCAGCAAGCATCAAACAACCGGTTGGCAGCACATCTCAAACAACCCATAAGCTTTTTACAATCGTATTGCATAAAAAAGCTGACAATGGTGATTATTTTTCATAATGAAGCATTTGTAGTGGAAAAATTTTGTTTAGAAAGTGAAAGTCCAAAGCCTCCTATCTTTTTAGGAATGAAAGTGCAAAACCTCCTGTCTTTTGGAGTAGCCTTCAGACAACAACTTGAATGCGACATCCTTGCTTATAGACTGTTTTTTCAATTCCTTTACCCAGGATTCTCACTAGAAATCAGGTAAGAGTCTGATTTATGTTATAATGAAACATTTGTGCACAAATTTTACGCTTGGAATTCCTGAAATTCTGTAAAAATTTGTATTTTCAACAAGTATTGAAAATACTTGTTGATGGTTCATTGTGTTATCACTCAGCAATAACAAATTACTTGGAAAATCTTAACTGTTGGTGTTGCCACTGATTATGTACATACATGTGGTGCAAGATTATTTAGTTTGGTGAAATTGACGGGTTAGGTTGTTCAGAGATCTATCATAATAAGTTTTAAATTGCATAGATCAAATCAAATCAAATCAATTTCATTTATATAGTGCCAAATCACAACAAGGTGCTTCATATTGCAAGGCAAAGCCATACAATAATTACAGAAATACCCCAACTGTCAAAACGACCCCCTGTGAGCAAGCACTTGGCGACAGCGGGAAGGAAAAACTCCCTTTTAACAGGAAGAAACCTCCAGCAGAAAGGCTCAGGGAGGGGCAGTCTTCTACTGGGACTGGTTGGGGCTGAGGGAGAGAACCAGGAAAAAGACATGCTGTGAAGGGGAGCAGAGATCAATCACTAATGATTAAATGCAGAGTGGTGCATACAGAGCAAAAAGAGAAAGAAACACTCAGTGCATCATGGGAACCCCCCAGCAGTCTAAGTCTATAGCAGCATAACTAAGGGATGGTTCAGGGTCAACTGATCCAGCCCTAACTATAATCTTTAGCAAAAAGGAAAGTTTTAAGCCTAATCTTAAAAGTAGAGAGGGTGTCTGTCTCCCTGATCCGAATTGGGAGCTGGTTCCACAGGAGAGGAGCCTGAAAGCTGATAAGATGAAAGTCCAAAACTTCCTATCTTTGAAGGATAGCTGATTACCAATATTTATGATTGTGCATCATCAATGGACATATAGCGACATATTACATATGGAGGACATATAGCGTAAATATTTGAAAGGATCATTAAAAAAAGCCCTTATTTCATTATATTTAAATGAATATATAGTGATATTATTAATTATTTATAACAGGAAAATGTGATTTGTCATAATCCTTACTAGGGATGGGTATCATGAACCGGTTCTTTTTGAGAGCCATTAAGAAATTATTCAATCCACCGACATCAATAGCCTTTTTGCTTAATGATTCCCATATCGGTCCTTCAGACCGGCCATTGTTTTTGAGGGTGTTTGTCGGAAAAGTGATCCTTTCTCTGCGTGATTACAGACCCTGCACCGGGTCTGTAATCAACCGCTACAGTAACAGCGCCACTTTGAAGCTTGAACCAACAAAGCAGTGCTCCGGCCTGCTGCTTCGTTGATTCCTTGCTTTGCTGCTTTTTAGAAGTGGCAAGTCCGCTTCTTAACCCCTCTCAAAGCCATTTAAAGATGTCAACCGTGGGTCACTTTTGTGCAAATTAAAGTCACTAACTGGGACTCTTGTCTTGTATAGCAAGAAACGAGAATCATCCTCCGTTCTGTTGGCACAGCTCCAAAGGCTGCGCGGCTCTCTGCCTAGTCAAGTTAGAGTCCGGACGGAATTAATAACTTCAAAATGAATTGCCGCTTTAAATCAAATAACACCTCTTTCCAAATGCTGTAATACAGACAATAAATAACAATAGACCAAAACTTTTTTTTCCTCCCAAAATGAGACATCCTGCGTTCTTTATGAATTGAATCCTGACGTGCAGCACAGCTGAGCTCAGCTCAGATGTATGGAAAGACATTCATGCCATAATGTCTGAAAGGAAATGCTTTTTAGAAAAACTACAGATTTTGTTTAGTTTTATTTAGGCCTAGACTTTAAGCATCCAGTGACCAATTTCATATTTATTTACTCTAAGACTCAATAAAATGTTGTTGACGTAGAAAACCTGTAAAGCCTACTTTTAGAGCACAGAAAATTCACAGGAGGTATCGATAAGGGAATCGATAAGGAATCGGATCGATAAGCGGAATCGATAATGGTACCGATATTGATAAAATCTTATATTACCATCCCTAATCCTTGCAGTAAATTTTTAGAAAAATTCCTAACAATTGTTTCCAAATGTTGTCATATCCACTGTCTTCTTGATTGTAAAATACTTCTTTTCCTGGTTATATCTTTCAGAAAGGTGGCAAAAAATGAACTATAACAGACTAAATGTGATGTCACTGCTTAATGCTGATGCTAACCATAACCAGTAAAAAAACAAAACATGACGTCATGATAAAATGTGCTTGCCATTGATTGATTGATTGATTGATTGATGGGACGGTGCAGTTATTATAATATGGTCATATGATGTTGGTCCAAAATACTGCAGTTTTCTTGAAAGATTTTGACAGAAAAGTGATAAAATGCATGAATACTGCATTATCTAGTGTTTTTGTTTTGGGATTCCAGAATACTATTGGTTGTCCACTTATGGTTGCGATGTTTGACAAGTGGACTAGTTGTCAAAGCACATTCTTATTTGTTAATCAAAAATAGTGTTCCCAAACCATTATGATGGGTTGAAATCTAAAACAAATTAACAGGTTTACCACAGAATACTCATACAGATGTAAAATTCATGTAAAATATACTTATTGTAAACATTACACTTAAAGCTCACAACCATTACTTTGGAGACCACCTACTGTCTTTACTGGTGCGTTCAGAAATTTTCAGAAACTGAAAGTGCAAAACCTCCTATCTTTTCTGGAGCAAAGGTCAATGACCAGACCTTCCAGGTCACATATGTCAAAAATTGTTGAAGATGTCTACCTCACTTTAAAAAAAGAACTGGTGGATTTAAGCCTATCCAATCAATTTGAGAGTCGATTATCAGAATGCCAGAAAAAAGTATGTTTGTTCCAAATGTTAAATTTGTGTTTGTAACATATGTAATTTGCCTATGTGTATTTTAAATTCAAACATGGCACTGGAGTACTGTAGGTCTGCGGCGTTCAAGCCTGTGTGATGTGCCTGCATTATTACACTATACACAAAATAGTCTATTCTGTATTTTGTGGATCCTTTGGTACGACACTGACTTTGAATAAAAGCCCAGTATTGCAGCCCTTTTTTAATTGAAATGCAAAGTACATCAACGGCCAGGCCACGGAATTGGCAATACTCTCTTGGCGGCGTGATAAAGGCTTTTTTTGCTGTTTCTGTGGCTATCGACTTGGTCATGTGTGTAATTGCCTAAAGCATTTCTGAAGCCTCCGATGCACCAATGTAAATATTAAAGAGAGTGCTGAGCTTAAAATGCAGTTCAAACAATATGGCACCGAAGTTATCTCCGCCTGTCTGTTTTCAGCCGGGCGCGGGAGTCGAAGGGTTCCGCGCCGGAGTCGGTCGGGGTCAGTATCAAGATGAGACCTGCTCCTTCAGAAGTGACGGTGAAAACCAAGGGAAGCGAGGCGACCGCTGATTAAATGAATCCACTAAAAAGTGAATAGCTGAGCTCAGAAAAAGAGAGTGAAAATAGGAGATAGTATAACCGCTGCAAACTGTACTGGGGGGGGTGAGACAGCAGGAGGAAGGGGGGAGGAGGAGTGATGGATCAGACAGATTCACTAATGGTATTGATCCTGTCCAAGGCCACGGCGGAGATGAAGGCCTCCCTCCACAAATACCCTGCTGTCACCTTGACCTTGGGCCAATCCCTGACCTCTGACATGTGGCCCCTCTGGCTTTGACCCCTCCTCGCCATTCCTCTTAGGCATCACCGCGCTGGATTCCAAATGAGAATTGACTTTGGACCTCCGTACCGGGTGGAAACGCAGGTTAAAGCATGTCAATAATGTTTCACCAGAACAATTTATACGGCAGCTTTACAGGAGGCGGTGACATTTGCTCGGGTTGCGCGCGCCACAGTGCGTCCTGTGAAGCAGTCGCGAGGCTGCTAACTGCCTTTAGGTATCGATTCCTTGGGTAAATTGCATGCACACCGAGCTAACGGCCAGAGAGCTTTGTGAGCCAGACGCCGGGCTCGCGATAGCACCAACTAATGGTAATTGCTTTCGATCTCTCCCTGCAGATTTACAACGGCTCTTCTCCTCAATCGGTGGCACAAAATATTTAGTGTGGGAGGAAAAATGTATCAGGCTTTGTTCTCATGCTCAGGTAGTTGGGGAGCCACCAGAAACAAAGGTTCATCGACATCGGGCAGCGGGGGGGAGGAAGGCGAGAACAATCGTTGGACAAATAGTTGATCATCTCTAAAAGGGACACTTGGCTTTCTCCTCACCCCGCACTTCATCACGGTGTCGCCGCTGAATGGTGTTTATTTAGGGGAGGCGGGGGAGGGAAGGGCTGCCCTCCCGGTCCCCAGGTGATTACGCTGAATGGATTACAGCAGGAAATGGCTGTCCTTCTTTCAAACTGCCAGGTGGCGTCCATTTTTCTCCGGGCCTCATTGTTGGGCTGTGTGTACAGGACAGATTTAGATGGCCCAATAAAGTCCCATCTTTAGATGAGACAGCTTGATCCAGCACCTTCAGAACTCAATGGGGATACAGTAGATCAACCGCCTGGCTGTCAGCTTGGGATGTGCAAAGACAAAGAGCTGATATGTGGCTCTCGTACACGCTAGAAAAAAAAATCCTCCACGAGCCTTTAAAACACAGCCGCTGGACATTTTCCAAACTAATCAATCTTGTGCCCGTGTGTTCGTCCCTCAACTTTTTCTTTTTTTTCCTCTCCCTTGTTACAAACAACAGCCGAGTTCATTAGCTGGTATTTTCATCAGAGCGTTCCCTCCGGAGCGGAGAGCTGTTTGTGTCCCTCATCGTCTGATTTCTGCCGATAGTAATCCTGTTTACAGTCGCACTAAAACACAACTTAGTGGACCATTCATCCCAAACAAACTTTGCGCCTGTCAATAGACTTAACTTATTGATCAAATTTACATCAGAGTCATCACATGGGATCATTTAAGCCATATGTATCACTTATCCTTCACATATGTGGCTGTTAACTCTTTAAAACCAGATCAGCCTGAAGGTCAGACCGGCAACCTGTAAGATATCCTTGGAAAGATTCACCAGAACAAAACAAACCCAAGGACAACATTTTCTGATTCCTTCAGCCTGAAGTAAAGCTAATAAAATCACAAAATATCCTCCGTGCTAAAACTTACTTCTTGATCACTCCTGGGAGAGGGCTTTAAAAGTCCTTCACTGGAATTTGAGATCAGCTGTGGTTACCCCAATGATCAAGGAGAAGCCAAAAGAAATCCAAGGGTCAGTACCCCGTCCCCAATCCCATCTCTAGCATCACCACAAAAATAGAGTCTCTGTATTTTAACTCGTATGGATCAAAATGCTAAACTGTTTCCACAGCAGGTGCATTTTCATCACACTGGCGACATTCATTCATTCATTTTCTACACTCGCTTATGCCATTCAAGGGTCACGGGGGGACTGGAGTCTATCCCAGCAGACATACGTAGGTGGTGAGGCACCTACGTATGGACAGGATGCCAGTCCTGGCACAGGTCAACTCTTGTCCAAGTGCATGAAATTGAAATGCAGGTCTAATTAAGGATACTCCAACTCCGATCCCACTGAGCAGGTCACCCAGTACCTTTCAGGTGACATATACTATATTACTTCTGGGCAATATCCAGAGCATCTGGTCTGGATGTCGTTCCGTGTTACCCTTTCCCACATGGAGCATACAAAAGGCGATTTATGATTGGCAAACCTTTTCATGAATATTAGGTGGAAAAAAATTATTGTGCTTCAAAAGAAAATCCCTTCCATGACTATATATATATATATATATATATATATATATATATATATATATATATATATATATATATATATATATATATATATATATATATATATATTATACAAATAATGGATGGTAAGGAGTCCAACATAGAGAAATATTGGATGAAGAAAAGTTATATTGGATGAGGCGTCGCAGAGTCAATCCATCAATTGTTACGTTCTCCACCCCCCTCCCAAATTAAGCAAACAACCAAGAGTCCAGTAAATTAGATCAATTTATTTTGTTGTGAACAGCATATGAATGCTTCTAAAACGTCAGTAGCATGCTTGTCTACCTTCTTAGTGTTTTTGGCATCCTTGGAGTTCAATATTTCCACCAGTTCCTCCTCTGTGAACTCAGCAAACCTCGCTGACATCTGATTTTCTGTTGTTGACATGTTTGTTGCCATTTTTTCAACCAGCGTCTGTCAGCAAGTTCCTGACCTCCGCCACGTTATTAGTGATGTCATCTCATGAATAATTGTATGCCGCGCTCTGATTGGCTAGCTGTTGGCAGTAAGCTCTAACGCTATTGGTCAGTGGGAACCGATCTAATATAACTTTTGGTCCTAGCCTTTTTGGATCCGTTTGGATCCAACATAAATTTCTGGCGCCAAGCATGCCAAAATACAGGTAAATGATGGACAGAAAGGCTAATCTGTGATTGGCTATTGCAATCTGAGTGGAGAACATATATATATATATATATATATATATATATATATATATATATATATATATATATATATATATATATATATAAATTTAAAATTTTGTAAATTGTAAATTTTGCGGAGTAAAATATACTCTGCTGGGACTACATTTGGTCCCAATCCAAATAGAGTTATATACACTATTTTATAGAGTAAAATAACCTCTACCGTCTTATTAAATCAAGTTTTCCAACTCCAACAAGAGTCATTCACAGCATAACAGAGGTGATTGTACACTATGATAGAGTTGATTTAGCACTGTGATAGAGTATATTTAACTCTATTTGGACTGGAATCCAAATGTAGTCCTCGCAGAATAAATTTTACTCTGCAAATTTACTGTGTATAGTAAGTCCCTTATTCCCTGCTCCCTTGTTTGCACTCGGGGTCGCCACAGCAGATTCAAGGTGGACCTGCATCTTGATTCTGCCACAATTTTTACGCCGGATCCCTTTCCTGATACAACTCCACATTAAATACATTACATGGAGAAATCTGGCAGGGGTGGGATGTGAACTGGGAACCTTCCATATATATATATATATATATATATATATATATATAAATTATGAAATTTACAATTTATTTAATTTACTGCATTAAAGGCTGCATGTGACATGTTGCAGCTCTCGTGGTTTTCACGAGGACTCGTGTCCAGCTCTTCAAATGTTTGATTCAGCCAGACCTGCTATTAAATTGGATTTCTGGAAGTTTTCCAGCGCTGTTTTGTTCTGCTGGTCTTTGTTACTGTTGAAGTATTGTGTGTGTCATAGCGGGACCGTTGGGACTGTTTGTCACATGGATCCTCTTATAGCGCCTCCATCCCTTTGTTTAAAGCAACAATTAAAACTCTTAAATCACACGCTGTTGTATGTTTTTTCCCCTCTAAGAGCAATTTTTTAATCACTTCAAAGCATTTTAGAGAGCCTTCATAAAATACTATATTTTGAACAGCACTCTTATTTTAAGTGAACAAACACTGTTAATTTATATAAAAGCAGGGAAACAGGAGAACTGTTGCTTAGCAGTTCTGACAGTGCCTGGGGACAACATTGCTCTTCCTAATAGTCACTTTTAAACCCAATTTATTTATTAATGCCACCAAAACATTTTGTTACAGTTGTGGATTTAATGGACTGAGCAGCTTGTGGGATTGTTCCAATCATCGAGTAAATATCTAGTGGGAAATTCCTCATAATCACTTCTAGAAGGGGGCCAGTGTGCCATGACAATAAGCTTTTAATTAAGAACTACTAAAAGAAGAGATCTGTTTTGAAGGTCCTGCAGAGGGGTGGGTACTTAGGCACTAACTGACATTAGAAGAATCCCTGATTTGACCGCAGAAATGTCCTCTGACATGCCTTCCGTAGGGCACTGTGAGATAAACTTGCGCCCCAAGTATATGTTGGCTTTGTGAGAAGCTGTTTTTTTCACATTATCATGAGGCGGAAATCTATCTCCGATAGATTCCCGTGCTGAACAGTAGACACGAAGATGATGGAACACGCCCAGCCCCGACACGTACCTTCCTGATATAGAGATGTCGTCACGGAATGTATTACAATAAATTTGTGCTCCCATTATGAAAATGTTCCACTTTTCATAACAATATCACAAACCAATAGATTTGTGTATATTTCTTGATGGTGAATCATGACATGCTGTGAGATATTGGTACGGTGGAGAAACAGCAGTAAGTATATTCACAACCTATAGCACCCATAGGTCAATTAGATCAGAGATCGGCCAGAAGGGTCAAAGTGCAGGTTTTGGTTGATACCAGTCAACTCAGCAGGTCATTTCACCGACGATCAGGACTTTAAGTTGAGTCCATGGCATGGAGACCACGTTATATCCCCATTGGTTTCTAATCTATTCCTGCTACATTCTACAAGTTCTAACTGCATCCATCCAGTTTTTTTTGGATGTAATGGAAACATGACTGAGTGTGACTTAGGTTGTAACACTGCAAAAACTGATATCTAAGAAAGTAAAAGAAGACTTATTTAAAACATTTGACTTAATTTTTCTCATGTAAAAAGTGCTTGACAAGATTATTTTTCTATTTACACAAAAACTGTCTTATTTTGGGAAAATGTATCTCACTTTTTCTTAAATTTTTTTCCAGCTAATACCAAGCTGTATTTAACCAGTAACAAGGAAAGCCAATGGATTTCAAATCATCCAAGCAAAGGAATAAGACTGGTTTCCTTATTTTAAGACAGAGGTTAATCTTAAAATAAGAATTCTGTCTCGTTTTGAGGCACATTTTGATTATTCAGTGTCTAGACATTGTGCTAGTTTTGAGAATTCTAAACAAGTAAATGTTTCTTACCCCATTGGCAGATTTTTTTTTTTTTTTGATCAATACAAGACATTTTGGCTAGATTTTGGATTATTTGTCTTATTTTGAGAGGGACAGTTTTTGCAGTATAAATAGCTGTCACGATAGCACCATCTTTTTTTTGTTTGTTTGTTTGTTTGTAAAAATGAACTTGATTCTGCTGCAGACTTTAAATTAACCCAGAACTGCATCAGTGAGCGTTCTGCTCTTAAGATGCATAACATCAGCCCAGAATTACACAGAATGCCAATGTGTCAATGGAGTGAACTTTTCAAAAAAATGACTGATAAAAGAGTGATTGGACAACTGTAAAATGTAATGTAAGCGGCTCCAGTGACAGACGACTTGAAATGATGTGGAACCGCCCCTGATCATAATGAAGCCATTTTTTTGGAGTATCCTTGGCCTTCCTCCAGGTGCTTTCAGATGGAGACCAGATGTCGAGATGTATTTGTAAAGACTCCCAATGCTTGCACTTAAAAAAAAAAAAAGCAATTTGAAGCTTATTTGTTTTCTTTTGGTATTTTCCTTCAATAAAATCTCTTTAGATTTATTTTATCTCTTTAGATATATATATATATATATATATATATATATATATATATATATATATATGTGTGTGTGTGTGTGTGTGTGTGTATATTGATCATCATCCGTGGACCATTTGAGTGAGAGGGTCTGACTGTTGGCAAAACATTTAAACATGCAATATGGTCGAATCTGCCTCTCTCATTAAGCTGCTGCACAAGGCTGAATTTAAAGTGATGACAACGTAGTGGCAAGCGTAAAACAGGCACGATTGACTCACCAGCAGAGGAAAGTGTGTCAGTAAGAGGTCCAGGGAGCAAGAAATGGTCCTGAAATATTTATAGGGTTTGACTTGGATCCCTCCCTGAGGATCAGGCATTGAAAACTTGCAATCTGCGGATTGCCAAAGGCAAACTGATGCGGAGGTCAAGCCTATAGGTTTTTCTTTACATGAAAACAAGTGGTAAAAGAGAAAGAGACAGAGAATAATATATTCTGCACCCAGGAGCAGGATTTTAGCTTGAGAGGGTTATGGATTTATATCTCCTTCCCAGTTTTTGTTGTTAGATACAACTACTTTCATTTTCCCGGGGTTAAAAAATCCATTTTGGATCATCCATTCAATATTAAATCTGGCAGGTTCTTGTATACACAACAAACTCAATTTGCTGTGGCGATTTTGAGATCTTTCATGGACGTGTCGATGATAGACAAAAAAAGACCTTTCCTTTTTTTTTAACAAGTTGAGACACATTTTAAAGATATGGATGGAAAATGGACACGGTCTTTGATTTCTATCACCAACTGCAGCCTGGGATTTTCTGGAAATACATTTCTTCATTACAGGCAGGCAGAGTCCTCACCATTTGTCCTTTGTTTTAAAAAAATATAGGCTTATTGACACAAATATAAGATTGTCCATAGTGGCTCAGAGAAAGGATGTTCTAGCTTGACAGTGACATTCACATGTCTGGATCCTCAGGGTTTGACACTGAGAGACACTTCAGAAGAGGTCACTGGACAGAGGTGCTTGGTGATGCTGATATCTTTGCAGGAGAATGAAGATCGAGTCTTTGGAGTCCTGGTGCTTACTATTTTACTGTATGGGTGTGAGACTTGGATGCCAACAAGTGACCTAAAGCGATGACTGGTGATGACCTCCAATCAAATGAACGGTTACTTAGGGAGTCTAAGATGAGGAGGACCACTTGCATTGTGAGGACGTGTTGACATTGTGTCTTTGTGGTTCCTTTCTCTGTGCATGATCCAGCAGATAGGTGCCTGAGAGTTGAGGACCGTAGTGGCTGGAGAAGGCCAAGGACACACCCACGTTTCACCTGACTGCTGCAGATAGATGGTGACCCTCGAGTGATTGGGATGGAGGTCCAACGATGGTTCTGTGATGTGGCGGATGCTGATGTGAGGGTCAAGCCTCCAAGACAACCATGACAACTTCTGTCTGGTACATCCGGAGACACAGCTTTGTGCCGGGTTTGTGTTTACTGGAAGGCATGTGGGAATCTCAGGTCATGGTTGTTGTTGCACACCAGTTTGACTGTGAAGATGGTGGTTGCAGCATCATGTTCTGAAGATTTTTCTTTGCTGCAGACTTCAGGAGGCATCCTGGAGTAACATGAATGCAGCAAACTGCATGAAAATGTAAGAGGCTTGTGGGAAACCTGTCACACTTAACGAAGACTTAAATGAATGATCATTGATAATTAAGGATTTAGACTTCTCGTCAAATAGACATTCTTTTCTTATTATGTCATATTGATTTGATTTTCTGTTTTCTGTTTCTTCAGCTTTGTAAAACTTTGTAAAAACCTTGCAAATGTTAGAATGCCTTAAGCAGAGGGTCACCCCCTGACTCTGGTCTGCTTGAGGTTTCTTCCTCAATATCATCAGAGGGAGTTTTTCCGTTACTGCTGTCAATATTCAATTTATTTCATTTACAGAGCACCAAATCACAACAAACCTCCCTCAAGTTGCTTCACACAAGCAAGGTCTAACCTTAACAACTGTCACCTGTGTGCTTGCTCTAATGATTGGTAAGGTTAGACCTTGCTTGTGTGAAGTGCCTTGAGGCAGCTTTTGTTGGGAAAGTGTAGGAACACGGACCCACAACAGGGGGCGCAAATGAACGGACAATGGAGTAAGTCAAATAACAACGCTTTACTGTTGTGAATGTGCACAACGAATACAACCAATCACAGAAAGGGACAACAGTCAATTCACAAAAGTGTCGTGTGGGCAGGCTCGAAGATAGGAGACGCCTCTCCAAGGAAAGACCGGAACCACACGGCTTCCTCCGCCACAGGACCCCGGGAATACTGGAGCCGCCAAGTCCCGAACTCCCAGGTGGCCACTGCCTCCGCGTGTCGGACCTGGTACTGCTGGTGAGGAAACAAAGTACAGTCAGATGGGGGCGCATTTGTACCCAGGACTCCGAACAGCAGGAAAGTTACCTCCACCTCTCGTTGGAACAGTAATCCAAATAACTAGCTCAATCCAAAAAGATACACTCTGTTAGCGTCAATACGTTACCTCTCCGGTAAAAACGATATCTCGGCAATGAGGTGGAGATGCCGTCCTGCTGATATACCCCACTGATGATTGCCGTCAGCTGTCTCAGGTGATGGGTGACAGCTGTCACCGAGGCTGCTCCCGTGAGGCGGCGGCGCCCTCTGGTGCCTGGAGCCCGCACTCCAGGCAGGGCGCCCTCTGGTGGTGGTGGGCCAGCAGTACCTCCTCTTCAGCGGCCCACACAACAGCTTTGTTGTGATCTGGCGCCATATAAATTAAATAAATTGAATTGAATTAATGGTAAATGTCCACCAGATATTGGAGATATTGGAGATATTGCTCCAGTGTAACAACCTTGGAACACAATGACAATCAACCTGTTGCTTATTGTAGTAGATTTTTACCTCTGCCAAGGAGGTTATGTTTTCGGTCGGGTTTGTTTGTTTGTCTGTCTGCCAGCAGGATAACTCAAAAGGTTTTGAACGGATTTTGATGACATTTTGTGGAGTTGTTGGAAATGACAAGAGGAACAAGTGATTAAATTTTAGTGGTGATCCGGATCACGATCCAGATCCTGATGCTAACGCGTTAGCATGTCTATGGCATTTTCAATGTTAAAAGTTAGCATTAAGCAGTTGCAGCTGTCATCACGTTCGGGTGCATTTGTTTTCAAATTGTAATATTTCTTAAATGTATTTTTGTTTATATATTAATAATCTAATGATTATTATATACAATTTTAGAGAAACAGACAAAAAGAAATAGATCACTGTGTCAAGGAGGGAATCTTTTGTCTGTCTGTTTGTCAGCAGGATAACTCAAAACGTTTTGAACGGATTTTCATGAAATTTTGTGGAGTGGTTGGAAATGACAAGAGGAACAAGTGATTAAATTTTAGTGGTGCTCCGGATCACTGTGATGCCAAGCGCTAAGGATACATGCTATCCAGTCACAGCAGATGAAACGTTTTTACTACTGAGCAAACATCGTTAGACTTTTTTAGGTTCAATTATTCCACGGCGTGTAGATGTTATGGCGTCAGTGACCCTATGGCCTTGGCGGAGGTTTGCACTCTCTGAGTGCTTCTAGTTAAAAAATAAATTACTTTAGATTAAGGTTTGTTTTTCCTTAATACAACACATTTTAATTAATTGCATAAATAATGGTTGCAAAAATTATCTGACATTTGATTTGATAAAATACATTGGGGTCAAAAAGTATTTAGTCAGTCCCTGATTGTGCAAGTTCTCCTACTTAGAAAGATGAGAGAGGTCTGTAATTTTCAACATAGGTACACTTCAACTGTGAGAGACCAAATGAAAAAAAAAATCCAGGAAATCACATTGTAGGATTTTTAAAGAATTTATTTGTAAATTATGGTGGAAAATAAGTATTTGGTCAATAACAAAAGTTCAACTCAATACTTTGCAACATAGTCTTTGTTGGCAATGACAGAGGTCAAACGTTTCCTGTAAGTCTTCACCAGGTTTGCACACACTGTAGCTGGTATCTTGGCCCATTCCTCCAGAGCAGTGATGTTTTGGGGCTGTCGCTGGGCAACACGGACTTTCAACACGCTCAACAAATTTTCTATGGGGTTGAGGTCTGGAGACTGGCTAGGTCACTCTGGGACCTTGAAATGGTTTTACGGAGCCACTCCTTCGTTGCCCAAGCGGTGTGTTTGGGATCATTGTCATGCTGGAAGACCCAGCCACGTTGCATCTTCAATGCTCTCACTGATGGAAGGAGTTTTGTCTTAAAATCTCACGATACATGGCCACGTTCTTTCTTCCCTTAACACGGATCAGTCGTCAGTCCCCTTTGCAGAAAAACAGCCCCAAAGCATGATATTTCCACCCCCATGCTTCACAGTTGATATGGTGTTCTTGGAATGCAACTCAGCGTTCTTCTTCCTCCAAACACGACGAGTTGAGTTTTTACCAAAATGTTCTATTTTGGTTTCATCAGACCACATGATATTCTCCCAGTCCTCTTCTGGATCATCCATATGCTCTCTGGCAAACTTCAGATGGGCCTGGACATGTATTGTCTTAAGCAGGGGGACATGCCTGGCACTGCAGGATTTGAGTCCCTCTCTGCATAGTGTGTAGCCTTTGTTACTTTGGTCCCAGC
Organism: Thalassophryne amazonica; assembly: GCF_902500255.1. NCBI lineage: Eukaryota > Metazoa > Chordata > Actinopteri > Batrachoidiformes > Batrachoididae > Thalassophryne > Thalassophryne amazonica. The sequence goes on from NC_047103.1 coordinate 166,050,248, forward strand.
TCTCTGCAGGTCATTCATCAGGTCCCTCTGTGTAGTTCTGGGATTTTTGCTCACTGTTCTCATGATCATTTTGACCCCACTGGATGATATCTTACGTGGAACCGCAGATCGAGGGAGATTATCAATGGTCTTGTATGTCTTCCATTTTCTGACAATTGCTCCTACAGTTGATTTATTTACACCAACCTGCTTGACTATTGTAGATTCACTCTTCCCAGCCTGGTGCACATCTGCAATTTTCTTCCTGGTGTCCTTCAACAGCTCTTTGGTCTTGGCCATGGTTGAGTTTGGAGTCTGACTGTTTGAGGCTGTGGACAGGTGTCTTTTATACAGATAATGAATTCAAACAGGTGCCAGTAATACAGGTAACAGGTGGAGGACAGAAGAGCTTCTTAAAGAAGAAGTTACAGGTCTGTGAGAGCCAGAAATCTTGCTTGTTTGTGGGTGACCAAATACTTATTTTCCACCATAATGTACAAATAAATTCTTAAAAAATCCTACAATGTGATTTCCTGGATTTTTTTTTTCTCATTTTGTCTCTCACAGTTGAAGTGTACCTATGATGAAAATTACAGACCTCTCATTTTTCTAAGTAGGAGAACTTGCACAGTCAGGGGCTGACTAAATACTTTTTTACCCCACTGTATTAAAATTACATAAAGTTGCAATGATGTGAATATCTTTCACAGACACTGTGAAAGAAAACTGAAAATGCATTTTGAAAATCACTGCAAATTTGTCTAAAAGACACTCAGATCTATTTTAAAACTGAGATGACTTTACTGAACTACCACCCATGACTCCCAGCCGAAACACAGACAGGTCAGTTTTTCATTTCCTCATGGTTACCCAGGCAAAGGGGAGAGGAAATTGGACAGTAGGAGGCAGCGCACTGTATGACATGCCTAAAATCCCTGTAAAGGAGCCCTTTGGAGAAGCCAGAAACACGCCTGATTACTTTTGCTGTCTTTATTGCAGCTTCTCCCTTCAATCGGAAATATCACATTTTTGCAGAGAAACAATTATTTTTCGGTCCGCCTGCGCGGCATAACCTTCTGAAATGAGCCACGACTTGTGTCCTGTGGTTTGGAGTGCTCTTCAGACAGCCAAATTGCACAAAACAAAACAACACGTAAAGTAATTACATGGCAACAATTGCCCAAGCGAGGCCAGACGCAATCGATAGGCCATCAGACAGCAAGGTCACAGGCCAAATGTCAGGGGTCAGGGTTCAGCTCCTGTCTAACTGCGTGTGCTTGTATGGGTGTTTTTTTTTTTTTTGGACCTCCTGAGGAAGAGAATGCTGATTCATAAGGAGCAGGGGGATGGACAGAGCGGTGGAGTCCAGCTGTAGCTCCGTGATCTATTCTTCTGCAGGCAGTGAGTATTGATTAGAATCTAGAACAATATTGTAGCCTCGAGGAGACGCAACCCAAACAGCTGTGATAACACTCCAGTTCCCTGCTCCAGCTCACTTGGGGGACGATAAGCTTATAATACCACATTTCTATAATACACTGATTAATGGATGTGCCTCAGAGAACGACTCTGTTTTCAATCAGGTGGCTTCTGTATCTCATTTAAACCTTGAATGTGCAAAAATTTCTGTTCCTCAAATTTTCATGTTTAAAAAAAACTATTATTCTGCTGGTGTTAGAAACAACAACCAATGCAGACTCACCAGCCATTTTAATTAAGGACATGTTGCTGTCAGGGCTAGGAGCATGTGTTGGTCCTGTGTCTTACCAAATTCACAGCTGCCAACCATTCAGTCCAGCTCCACCTCTTGACATAATCCTCTATCTGCCATAGCCAGGGAAAATGTGGGCATCCCCTTGGACTTGGGTACTGGGGTCTTCAACACTGAGGCAACGGTGTGCTGGGTCTTGAGCCGCTTGGGTGGGTAGGGAGAGTTCCCATGGGATAAAAAAGCTTTTCAACCTACCATCCCTGGTTCTCAAGACCAGGCACCTAAGTGAATCTACTCTACTCTATTCAAATCTTCTATATTATGCTTCCTTTTTAGATGTTTAGCTATACCTTAGTATACTACCATTGTTCCACCTTAGAATTGGAATACAATATATAAGATATACCTTACTGAATTTTCATGTCTAGAGAAATGCGACCTATGTCCAAAATGCTGTTGTTGATCCTCCCTCACGGTTCAAGTAATACATCTCCATCACTGTTCATGGGTGGAGGTGATGGTCTAATGCCACCTTCCTGACCCTCTTAGTTGTCTCCCTGCTCCAACACACTGAATCCAATGAAAGACTCGTTAGCAGACTTTTAATGAGCCTTTCATTGGATTCAGGTGTGTTGGAGCAGGGAGACAACTAAAAGTGTCAGGAAGGTGGCTCTCGAACCGAACTTGGCCACCCCTGGTCTAGTGGTTAAGGTGTTGGGCTTGAGACCAGAAGATCCTCGGCTCAAATCCCAGCCTGACTGGAAAATCACAAAGTACCATTGGGCAAGGTCTTTAACCTCCTATTGCTCCCGGTGTGTAGTGAGCACCTTGTCTGGCAGCACCTGGTGAATGTGAGACATCATTTGTAAAGTGCTTTGAGCGTCTGATGCAGATGGAAAAGTGCTATATAAATGCAGTCCATCCATTTATTTGACAAAAAAGTCACTGCAGTTGTATCCAAGGATGCAAAGAGACGAGTACCAAAGACATCCATTCATTGCCTGGGGTCACTGATTGATGTCCGACTCTCACAACCAAACTGTAAGACCCTAAAGGACCTGCTTTAACTGCCTTAATTTGACAAGGTCTCAAAAATATTCCTTTGAGTTCTTGGTCCATATTCTAATTTTCACCACATCAGCACACTACAATCAGCCTGAATTGGTGATACAAGTCAGGATGGAGCCATGCTTTCAAATTCAGACCTTCTGAATGTGGTAGCAGAAATCCTGGCTCATCAGACTAGGCAATGGTTGCCCAATTTTGGTGAGGAAATGTCCACTGTAGTGTTAATTCTACCCAGTTCTTATTGTAATACTGTCCCTTACAAAGACAAAGTATTCCTCGGTTTGAATTTATTGAAAGTCACGGTGAAAAAAAGGCCTGGGACCCCAGAGACGCAGCCCACACAGGGGCTCCATCTTCTGACAGACCCTGAACATGGCCAACAAGTGGTTTTTATAAAAAACAATGTAGGCGGGACAGTGGGTGGGAACCCACACAAACATGGAACGAACATGCAAACTCCACACAGAAAGGCCACAGGTGGGAGTTAATCCCATAACCTTCTTGCTGTGAGGCAACAGTGCCTCACTAGCTAACCGCTAGCTGGCAATTAGCTGGCTAGCTGGAATGCTCACCAGATGGGTATTAAATACACAAACATTCATTGGGAATGTATTTGCACTGTGCTTTATTGTTTTACAACTGACTGGAAGCTGTTTTAGAATAGTTTATACTTCAGTGGGCCAGAACCTCATATAATTTGATGATTAGCTAATATGCTAGCCCCTCCATTGATTTCTTTCACCTCAAAGGGCAAATATATCAACACAGCTTGTGATTGTGTGGCTGCAGGTTAAAGCTCTTCACATTTACATGCAACATAAAATGTCCACAAGGATTAATCCTGATGCATAATAAAGCAGAACCTTTGTAAAGCAGATAGCACAGATGGGAGCACTGCAGCCCAACACTGGCCACAGCTCACCTCCTTCTTTCTCTCCTCCTTGTGCTCGAGCAGGGATTTGTCCATGAAATATGTGCAACTTCACATTAAAATTAGAGAGCTCTGAACCATGAAAGGCACCACAGGTATAGGCTGTACGACATGCAGCAGCTGCACGCTACATGCCCGGCCTCTCTGCTGTACAGCTCCAATGGCGGAAAGACACACGACCACTCTTCTGTAACATATTAAAGAGAGGGAAATAAATTACCACAGTGCCCTGATGAATTATGAGTTGTGTCTCAGGAGCGAGAAACGCTTCATAACTTGGAAATCCTTTTTGGAGTAAGGCGAACAGAACATCACCTGATTTTCTTTTCCTCTGGGAATTTCAAGTTGTAGTTAATTACTACTTTGAGTTAAACAGTCATTTTTCTCTCAAGATGAAAATGCATTGTTGCATGATTTGCATCTTCTCTATGGAAAATGCAACTCAGTAACAAAACAATCACATGAAAACACAGTTTCATGTAAGAAAAAAATGTTTTGTTTTTTTACTTTTTCAATGGAAAAACCTTTGAAAACAGAACACATAAATGTTCAAGATTTTCTTTTAATCCAGCTACATGCTACCTAGCCAAATTAACTGTACCGCTGAGTCATTCTGCTCTCTATGCTAGCTAACACACTTAGGTAGCTTAGCTTGTGTTTAATACTGCCTTACTCTTGACTTTAAATTATATTGCTCTTCTTAGAACAGTTTATCCTCAGGCAGAGTTACTTTGACTTTGGAGCAGGAACTTTATGAATTCTTGAATTTGTGATGACAAAAACCTGTAGGTTTGTTGATACTTCATGATGCATGGTTGCCTTTTCCTGGTGGGGATGGATCATAGGTCCATTGCTCCAAAACAACTGTTCAAAACAGCAGTGACATTTCCTTTCTCTAATCTTCCTCGGGGGTATGCAATTTTCAACATAGCACTTCCTCGTTCGGTTTCTGGTCTGGCAAAGGGGAAGTGCTAAAGCTCTGGGCATCAGCATTCATGCTCCTCCACTGCACAGGAGCTTCTCAGTCGGGCATTGCCCCATCTCCACATCCAGCTGATGGACCTTCAGACCAATGGGCCTTTGACTAAACCTGGAATGCTGACTATACAATATTCCAAAGTAAAGATATAGATGAGTGTTTCTCAATCCCGGTTCTATTTAGCTGAACACACCTAAAATAGATAAGTAGAACAAGAAAAATGGAAAAGCTCCAGATAAAGATGTCTACACAATTAGTATATGATACAACAGGTACTCCTGGCTGCATCGCTGTTGGTTATTTTAACCTCAAAGAACAAGAATAAACTTTCCCAATCTTTTACCATTTCCTTCATTATTTTTTTGCCAGCTTGCACTTGGCCGAGACGGACGCACTTTTCTCTTCTCCCTCCCTCCTTATCTTTCCTGCTTTGGTGGCGTGTTGTCTGTGAGGCTGCAGCTTTGCTTTTCTGGAAAATGACAAAAATGGATCTGTTAAAGTGGTCTCTGAACGCAATTGACACTATTTTTTCTACAAGACATTCGGGGGCGGAGGACCCGACCTGTCCTGCCGGGACACATGTGATGGGTTACGTGATGGACTCGTGGAGGAGATGGCAGGTCATGTGCCTTTATATGCTTTCTGTGGAGGACGTCGAAGATGTGTACATATTCGGCTTGGTGGTGACCGGCTTTCTGCTGTGTGGAGCGGGCACTATGCTGGTTTACCGGAAAATCAAGAAAGTGAAAGCAGCTTTGATTGGTCCTTCCAGGCTGCCCTACATGATTGATTCAATTGGGAAGGCAGTGGCTGTGCAGCATTGGAAAACATTTCGAATAGAATCGCAGCCCTGGAAACCCGCTCTGACCGTCTGTGAAGACCACATTCTACATTCAGATGCATTGAGAGCCACTCTGTTCTCAGAACTGTGGAATCTTTCAGGCATCTGCTAATCTGGCTATTCATTTGGCTTCCCCAAATACAGCTGCACTTCAAAGTCGCTGTGATAAAACCTCCTCAGAAGATCAACACTTCGCTCCCTGGTCTTCCCCCCTCCCCTCAGTTTCTCCAGCTCTGACATTGGACTGCTCAGACTGCTCAGGGCTGCCCCTCCCCCTCCAGGATTGTCGGACAAGGCCGTTGACGGCGCCAAACAGGCTGCCTCCAGAGTGTTCTGATAAACTGGACCTTTTCAAATCTCGGTTGTCGTCCTGTGTCCTTGTTTTTGTCTGTGTGATTATTATTTTTCTGTGCTGATGGGGATTTTTTTCCTCATTGCTGCTGTGTAATGCAGCGGCTATGAGGGTTTTTTTTTCTCCTTTTCCCTCGTGTTTTGCTTTTCATATATATGTTTATGTACCAGGCCGGCCTATGTGTTGTGTGTGTGTTGTTTGTTATGGGTCGGTGTTGGTTTGCTCAGCCCTGCTGTTGACCAAGGCAGGGATGTACATCTGGAGCTGGTCCCCGGGCGCCTAATGGTGACTTCTGCTCCTACTAGCAATTAGGATGGGTTAAATGCAGTAGACACATTTCATTGTGCAGGGAACATGTTCTTCTGTGCATATGACAATAAAATTCCTTTGAATCCTTGAATCCTTTGAAGACAAACTGCAGTTTGTTTCCAAACCTTGTAGGTACCAAATCTACATCACACCACCTAGCCATTTATTAATACAGTTCCGGTTGATCCCTGTTAATCCAGGTGATTCCATAAAGGAAGTCTTAATTAGTGACTACATTGAGTATGTGACCATAGGACCTTTGTGGCCAGGAAGGCGGTGGGATTGAACCCCAGATGGCTCGCACTAAAGATCATTCCTCTATCAGGTCAGCCAAAGGGGAATTCCCCGTTAGCCAAGCTAGCAAGAATGTCTTTTCAATCAGGACCCAGGACCTTCATCCTGCTACATATCTACCCACCATTTTTGACTTCATCCCGAAGTCACAGGTGCCTTTAAGCATGTTCTGTGACTACTTACATCCTGCCGACAATGCCAAGTGTGACCGTCTGACCTTTGTGGCTGGGACAGCGGTGGGATCGAACCCCAGACGGCTCGCACTAAAGACCATTCCTCTATCAAGTCAGCCAAAGTGGAATTCCCTGTTAGCCAAGCTAGTGGGAATGTCTTTTCAGTCAGGACCCAGGACCTTCATCCTGCTACAAGTACATTACACTGATGAAGGAGAAGCCTGTTGTTCACACTTTCAAGAGCCTCCAAGGAAAATTCACCAGTGATGCTTCACTACTTCCAAATGTTACCAATCAAGGATGGCAGTCTTATATCTATTGTTAGTGTAAGTAAATTCTTGAGTTATAACATAATAAGTAAATAAAGTACATTACAGAATAATAGTGATGCATTTTTATCACATGCAATATTTTACAGTTCCACCTTCAGCTGATGTATGAACAGGTGAAAATTATATTAGCAAAATATTCTTGATTATTTGGGCCCTTCAAAATAAAAGTTTGTTTATTTCTATAGTGTATCACATCCAGTTTTTACTGTCTTAATGTGTCGGATGATGATAGCTGTGAATTTAAACAGTCATCTCAGGGCGACACAAAGCAGGGTGCTCTGTGGGATTGGAACTATCAACATACAAATATGGGATCAAGTTCAAGTCTCCGCATCAGCCGACCTGTGACTTTGGACAGGATACTTCAGCTTCATCGCCCAAGGAAAGGGTCACCCCTTTGAGTCTGGTCTGCTTGAGTTTTCTTCCTCACTATCATCAGAGGGAGATTTTTCTTACCCCTGCTGCCTGTGTGCTTGCTCTAGGGGTTGGTAAGGTTAGACCTTACTTGTGTGAAACACCTTGAGGCAGCTTTGTTGTGATTTGGTGCTATATAAATAAAATAATTGAAAATAATTTGAATTGAATCGTCCCAGTCCACACAGATGTAAATGGATGCCAGCCTTAGCTGCCAAAGCAACCTGGGATGGATTGGAACTGATGAAGGTAATGCTGACTTCTGATTAGTGCTGATTCCCCGTAGTGAACAGGAGTTGAATTCATTTGATGTAATGAAGACTAAATATCTTCTCTAAATTTGCCACTCTAAGTCGGGTCTCCCATTGCTGATTTTTGGCCCTGATTGGCATCCAGAGTCCAAACCCAAGGTAATCAACCCCGATTGGCCACAACCATCAATGGCAACCAAGTGGGACCGACCACCACTACATTCTGGATCATGCCCAGAGGAGCGTGTCACGTGTTCAGAATGCCGTAGCTGACAATATACATTTGTCAACCACCAATGAACACAGCAGCATGTGCTGTGATTACAGATGTATATTATATTTCCAGAGGAGATTTAAAGAGCGGACAGGGAGTCTTTGACTGCACAAACACTGACCACTGTGCTTGCTACACAAATAACACAATCTGCACTGTATTTTAATTTTTTTAGATTATAGCCTGGCATCATCAAAATAACTGAGCTGCCCAATCCGTACTCAAGTGGACATAATTCAGTATAAGAGGCCCTCACAAAATAATGACAATGCCATCTGTACAGATAACATAGACACATGGTGTGTGCAGTCCTGTGCCGGTATGCAACAAACATTCCACACAGCCTATGTTCAAACCTCCACGGTGCTGCCAGCGCAACGAGCTGTGCACTTCTGCAAGGTGCCACCCTGCACACCTCCGAGTCATGCTCATCTCCCTTTACTAACCCTTTGCACAGTTACTGCACCACTGTACATTGTCGCTGCCTGTTCAGGTCAATGACTGCTCTGCCCCAAAACAGAAATAAACCTGCATTATATTTTAATTTGAGCCTGCAATTTTGACATCAAAGTGACTGCACAGCCAAATCCACATTCAAGCAGAAATTAGTTATTTCAACATGCAGTGTTCAAATTTGTGGATCGCAGTGGGTCACAGTGTCATGAATTGTTTTGAACATTTTCAAAACCTTCACAAAGCAATAGTTTGCACCATTTGTTATTCTTAGTTATCATGTTATGGGGCAACATATGTCACATGTCATAGAATCCAATGGATGTGCAACTTGTTTGACCTTTACTTTGGAGACCAAGCATTCAGCACAGTCAAAACAATTCCATGTTTAATCCTTTTATTTCAACCAATAATATGCATCACTTTTTACCAAAATTGGAGCAAGTTTAACTTTTGACCCCTGTACAAACTGAAACTGACCTTTGTCACTATTTTTGCTGTTTTTACCCCATAACTCCAGAACATTCAGTCATAGATAGTCCAAACTATACCTTTTTGGAATCATTATGACCAGACAGATGATATGGTATAGTTTTCAACATGACTGGAGCATTTTAAAATTTTGACCCCTGTGTAATTCTTTATTGACTAGAGCTGAAACAACTAATCGAGTTAATTGATTAAAATCGATTATTAAAATAGTTGTCAACTAATTTAGTCATCGATTAGTTGCTAAATAACTTTGTTTTACTGCAGATGCTTTGTTTCTTCCATATAATCAACTGAGCTTTACTTTGAATCTTGAACCAATGAAGGAGTGCTTCGAGCTGCTGCTTTGTTGGTTTCATTTGTTTCACTTTCTCTTAATTTTTCTCCACTAAAACCCTAAAGAGCATATGTCTGTGAGGAATATTTACTTTTTTTTATGTTAAACTGACCTGTTATGGTCTTCTGAAACAGTTGATAGATGTATTTTATGCTAATGTCGATGCTAATGCGTTAGCATGTCTATGGCGTTTTCAATGTTAAAGTTAGCATTAAGCTGCTGGCATTTCAGCTTGTTTGTGCATTTGTTTTCTGTATAATAATTAATGGCTCAGTGTTTGTTGTCATAAAAGAGTCAAATGTATTACAAATTATAATATTTTTAAATTTATTTTTATTTATATATTAATAATAATAGCAACAATAATAGTAGTATAATAACTAATAATGCTACAATACAATTTTAGAGAAAGAGACATGAGTCACATGTGTCATTGTGAAATGACCACATAGTTTACAAGTTATACAGAGAATGTTGCACATATAATGAGTCAGACTACAGTTTTTGATTTAGGTTTTATGGTTAACTGGTTATGCTAATTGCTCACATATATTTTATAACATTTATATGTTTCAATGTTGTTTTATGGCAACTCAGCACTTTGATAAAGCAATGCCATTTGAAATAATTATTTTTGTTCTTTATTATAAACAGTTTTATTCTTTATTATTTTATATTTCAACAGCCAAGGGACATTTGATGATTTGTTGATTTTCAAGTATTTTAAGTTTTCAAATAATGTTCTGTTGTTAAATAAAGTGATGGAAGGAGAGAAAAATTGTTTCCCTGGCACATTTTTAAAAAGATTCCCCGCTAATCCAATTAATCATGTCGAAACCCCATCAGATTCATCAATGATCCAAATAATCATTTGTTGCAGCCCTATTATTGACCCCTGTAGTTCATTAGAGGTCATCTCCAGGATCGTTCCATATCTGAAAATAAACATTAGTTAATTTGGAATATATGTGCCAAATTTGATGTTTTTATCCAAGAATGCACACCTGTTTTTCGATGCCGCCCCACTAGTCCAACTATTGCCGAGTCTTAGCGCAGTGTTATCGACTGCTGAACACTTCAGCTGGAGATGGTCGCTGGAAACATCTTTATCAAAAAACAGCTGATGGTGCTGCTGAGGGTTGGGATTGTGCAGCATCTTGTGGTGAGGAATGTATTATTTATTTATTTATTTTTCCTATGGATATCCATCTCTGGAACATTTGGAGGTGAACAACTTTATCTTGCTTTTATAGAACATCACCTCTGAGCATTCTCAGAAGATTGACAGTGTCAGAAGTGAAGCATCGTTCAGCCACATGACTGATGGGCTGCTCAGAGGAAAAGTGGAGCACTTGATGAGATATTAATCAGATGGCGGCAGGAGGGGCGGAGCAGCGCTGTTACTTGCTGATCCTAAATGTGAGATGGAGATGTTGGAGATCTGAGATGTCTTCAGTGAGGCGGAGCTTGTTGGAGGGGAATAATGAATCGTCCCATTAGCATATTGTCACCGGTTGTCTTGTTTACTCCGAGGTGTTTGCCAAGCAGCTCTCCCCAAGGAGAAACGGGCGCTTCACAGTAACTTCTGCAGTAAACAGTGATATGCTAATGCACATGCAAATACACACACACACACACACACACACACACACACACACACACACACACACACACACACACACACACACACACACACACACACACACACACACACACACACACACAGGCGCAAACACACAATAAACTTTGCTTTTAGCAACCTGTGACAGAGCGATGGCTCACGTTCTTTGTCAATATTTATTGCATGAGGGAGACTGGGAGGGTTCTACATCGAAATCCAAGTCCTCATATATTTTTCTCAGCTAATACTGCTTGTTGTGTGGAATCAAAGGTACAAAACTGCCAGGTTTACCCACAGCAAACATCCAAGCTGCTTTCAGAAGCTCGTATTATCCACACAGGCAAAACAAACCAACACTGCGGTGTGCTTCTGAAGCTATTTTCATCATTTCTTGCAACCTGGAGGCATTTCATCATCATCTGATGTAGTCTGCAGGTTCACAAGATCCCACTAGCTTCTCAGCTGGAACTGGGGAGGTACTACTGGTAACCCGTAGGTGGAGAAATCGTCTTCTAACATTGGCTAATGGATTACAGTTTGATATCATGAGGCCGAGCCTGAGAACTTCTAATTTTTATACCAGTTTCACATTTCACATTTTCAGGACCTGCCATTTCCTCAACTGGGCAACTCAAGTCTGGAGGCACAGTTTGTATGTACCCTGTTTTCTGGAGTATAAATCATACTTTTTTTTTCTAAATGTGCAACTCACTTTGTCACACAAGATTTCCTCTGGGGTGAGTTTAACAATGGAAAGGAATTTAGTGTTGCACATGTGCACACGACAGCCTGTGCTGTTGCTTGACGTACGGGCTTTTAAATTCCAAAAATAAGCAAGATGATCAAATAAATCTGCATTGGATAACATGTTTGATACGTTTTTAATCAGCTCATTAATTTGCCATTTTTGTGCATTCTTGTAGTGTTCATGGTATTTATTTTGTTTAGAGCATTCACTCCTCGGAAAGTCCTACACATTTTAAGTTATTATTATTATTATTAGTGATGATTATTATTGTTATTATTATTATTATTATTTAATAAATATGTAAGTCTCACTGGAGTTGCGCCAGAAAATATAGTACTTTTAATTTATTCATGAACAAAAGTCAAGGACCTGCCAGTGGAGCAATTAAGCTGAAGATTCTCTGATTTCTCTTCGGAGTGACAAGGACGGGCTGGATTACGAATGAGCACATCAAATGGTCATGCATGTCGAGGGTTGGTTCTGTCTTGGTGGTTACCATCCAGGACCCAGTGTGGTTCTGTGGGATGGCGGACGTGGCACCAGTATGTGCTCCCAGACCCAACCTGAACCTACTCATTATGCCGTTAACAGCATTTTTATGTTCTCTAATCGCTTTTAAAATCTCATTTGTGGTATTTTCCTTCATGAAAGATGCAATACAAATAAAATGTGCAATTTTTTTTTTTTTTTTCATTGATTTCAGTTGATAGAACTGGAGTGTTCAGGATCAGGTGCAGCTTTTTCAGTCCATTCTGTCTGATTTGTTTTTTGTTTTTTTTTACCCGTCTTTTCTCTTTTGACGCCACATCTTTGTCTCTGAAGTTATCCCTCCTAAATTCTCCACTGGTGCTCACTCTGCTGTCGTAATTGCTGGTATTCTGCTTTAACAGTCGCAGTGCCTTACTATAATCAAAGAACTGACAAAAGACCTCTTTCATTTCACTGTCTGCCTCTGTGTACAGTATAATAAGCTTCCATCAGGCTCGCGTGTCGAGAAGCCACCGACCCCACTGCAGTAATTTTGCACTGAATGAGATGCAGGTGATCAAAGTCCGCATAGTCTTTTTGATTCTCCAGAATAGCCAGGCCCTCCCTCTGCTATGCCTTTTGAACATCTTAAGATTCCTCCAAAAAAAAAAAAATGCTATTCCTGCATTCTTCTTGTAGATATTCCCACTACATTCCTGCCTGGGAAGCGGCACCCCAGCGTTTTAGAAGAGAAACTTTGAAGGAAAGTAAAGGACAAGCAGCCTTTGCAGCAACAACTTTGCTTGTACATCTGTTCAAGTGCGGTTTGAACAGTAGCGCTGGAAACAGCCAGGAGGCGCTGATTGTGAGTGGCTTTTTAATGTGCATTTCAACATTAAAATCAAATGCAAAATCTGCTTTTCACCTGCGTCTGTCTGTCTGTCTGTCTGGATAATTTCCTGTGCTGGTAACAGCATCGGCCTTGGACAGTGAGCGTTCACTGGTCCCACATGTCACTGCATACACCACACCATGGAATCACTTTGGATGCTGGATGGTAACCACCCCAGGAGACAACCGCTCCACCCAAATGAGCCAAAATGTGGCTAAAACGTCATAACTGACATTTCTTCACAATGCAAGTGATGGTCCTTTGTGCTACGCAGCACCCGAAGTAGACAGAAGCTGGTTTCCGTGACAGATTAGCGCAAGCGTTTAGTAATATTTTCAGAATGTCGGCAAGAAACAATTGTAAACTGTCACTGATTCCATTGCATGATTGGATGCCTCTGCTGGGTTTTGTTATCTCAAAATAACTGTCATTTTTGTGAGGCTGTGGCGAGAACTGTAATTCTAGTCATCATGGCGACAGATTGGTAAATCCCGCGAAAAATTGATGTTATTGTTTTTTTATCCAATATTGATGCAATGTAATCTCTTATAAGGGGAGGTGATGGCCTAGTGGTTAAAGTGTTGGGCCTGAGACCAGAGGATCCTTGGTTCAAATCCCAGCCTGACCGGAACTAAGGGCCCTTGGGCAAGGTCCTTAATTCCCTAGTTGCTCCTGGTGTGTAGTGAGTGCTTTGTATGGCAGCAGCCTGACATCAGGATGAATGTGAGGCATTATTGTAAAGCGCTTTGAGTGTCTGATGCAGCTGGAAAGGCGCTATATAAATGCACGTGATTCTGTTTGTCATGTTACGTGTAATAGTAGAAAAATTGTTTCCATTTCAGGTTCTTTAAATAAGGTTTATTTGAATGTTAGCATAAAAACATTATTTGCGATATTTGTGAGTTCTTCAAAGTACACATTTTCATGCACGACTTGAAACTGTGCAACTTTGGGGTTAATGGAAACTCACTTATTTACTAAATTTTTTTATCATTACCTCCGCCAAGGAGGTTATGTTTTCGGTCGCGTTTGTTTGTCTGTCTGTTTGTCAGCAGGATAACTCAAAAAGTTTTGAACGGATTTTGATGAAATTTTGTGGAGTAGTTGGAAATGACAAGAGGAACAAGTGATTAAATTTTAGTGTTAGCGTGTCTATGGCATTTTCAATGTTAAAAGTTAGCATTAAGCAGTTGCAGCTGTCATCACGTTCGGGTGCATGTGTTTTCAAATTGTAATATTTCTTAAATTTATTTTTGTTTATATATTAATAATCTAATGATTATTATAATAAATTTTAGAGAAAGAGACAAAAAGAAATAGATCACTGTGCCAAGGAGGGAATCTCTTTAGGGTCAGTGACCCCATGGCCTTGTTTAAAGAAGTGTTTCATCAATGTTAAAAAATTCGTATATTTGCAGTTTAGTTGAATAATAAATTGAATTTTGTCTCTTATTTGTTTTTGTCTTTAAGCACATGCAATATCAATATCAGTGCTCAGATGACTGTAGCTTCTGGGAAAGGTGCAAGTTGCAATAAACTGTGATGCCAAGCGCTAAGGATACATGCTATCCAGTCACAGCAGATGAAACTTTTTTTTTACTACTGAGCAAATATCATTGTTAGACTTTTTTAGGTTCAATGATTCCACGGCGTGTAGATGTTATGGCGTCAGTGACCCCATGGCCTTGGCAGAAGTTTGCACTCTCTGAGTGCTTCTAGTATTTATCTTGTAACTCACCAAATAAAAAAAAAAAAAAATCATATAATGAGGATCATCTGATTAGTTTGTAGTGAGCTTTGATCCATCAGATCAATCGCAAAAGCAACTTTTTGCCTATGTAATATCTAATGGACATGTCTGTTCCACCATTGATGCTAGTGCCAGATATTAATTAGCGTTAAGATAGCATCAGTGGGAAGAAGCGTGATGCGCTGAATATGTCAACTAAAATACATGACACCATACATAAAACTGGAATTAAAGAATTTTTGCAAGTGGGGGTTTCAAGATTTCTTCTGTTAACATATACGATATAAAAAGGTTGTGCCTGACATTGTCTTAGTGAAGGTGTTGAGCCTTATGTGCCAGAATGTACTCTGTGGTGTCCAAATGTCTGACTGAGTGCTTGCTCCAGTGAGACATCGGCATCAATTTGACCAGTTCGTGCTTAGCCTAGGTTGGTTTGTCATACATCACACTGACAAAGTGAGGAAGCTTGGGGTATTTTCTGATGCTATGTTGTCCTTTGACCTCCACATTAGAGATATTACGAGGACTGTTTTCTTTCACCTGCGAAATATAGTGAAGATTCGTCCCATCCGGTCTATGGCTGATGCTGAAACCCTGATTCATGTGTTTATCTCTTCTAGACTGGACTACTGCAATGTTCTATTTTCTGGTTTACCGCAGTCTAGCATTAGGGGTCTCTAACTGATTCAAAATGCTGCAGCCAGACTTTTGTTACGAATCAGAAAGGTCAACCACATTACACCCATTTTGGCATCTCTTCACTGGCTTCCTGTCCCAGTGAGATCAGATTTTAAGGTTCTGCTACTAACCTATAAAATTAATTACAGACTGGCACCTCCCTACCTAGCTGACCTAATTAAACCCTATGTACCGGCCCAGGCTCTGCGTTCTCAGGGTGCAGGACTACTTTGTGTCCCTAGGGTTAATAAAAAAGCTTGCAGGTCATAGAGCTTTCTCTTATTGTGCCCCTGTTCTGTGGAATGATCTCCCTTTGTCAATAAAACAGTCAGATTCTGTGGAGACTTTCAAGTCCAGACTTAAGACGCACTTATTTTCCCTTTCGTATGACTAGCATACTGGCTTAGTATGTTTCTATGCTTTTTACTCTTTTAATTCATTTTATTAGTAAACGGAGCGTGCCGCAGCCTCAACTTTACCTAAATTCTGGGTCTTTTAGTGAATCTTAGGGCTCGTGGCCGACAATCACCTTAGTATTTCTTCTGTTTTTCTTGTTATTTAATGCTGACAAATTATACTGTACTTGTTGTCTTTCTGGTGCCTGATTCTGTTTTTGTTTTTTTCATTTCTTTCTGTCTGAGGTGCAGCTCCATCCAGAGATGGGTGTGGTGTCTGTTCCTGAAACCCTCCTGTCCTGTGCACCAACAGCATTTCCTGTATATTTGTTTTGCGAATTGTTCTGTAATTTGTGTCTGTAGCATGGCCCAAACAGAGGGTCACCCCTTTGAGTCTGGTCTGCTTGAGTTTTCTTCATCAGAGGGAGTTTTTCCTTACCACTGTCGCCTGTGTTCTTGCTCTGGGGATTAGTAAGGTTAGACCTTACTTTTGTGAGGCACCTTGAGGCAACTTTGTTGTGATTTGGTGCGACATAAATGAAAATAAATTGAAAATTGAAATTGGCTTAAGCACATCTTACACAGACGCCATGTTGGTGGTGCTGAGAGGCATGTTTAGCACGTGACACTCCACTCGCCACAAAAATGTCACTTCTTGCCACAAACTCACCACATAATGCCACACAATTTAACTCGAAGCACAGCCAGCCCTTTAACACCACAGGGGTTATATTACCAGACTGACTTCTTAAAAAATCTGGTTATCTTTGCATTCCTTTGTGTTAAAGGTTGTTAAGTCATTACAACTTACGTGGGGAAGCCATTATATTTTTGGAGGAATCTGAGGCCGGATGTCTTTTAAAATATACTGTTATCAGCATTGCAAGATGATGTAATGTGGTGAGGACAGATGTTTGCATGGAAAAAAAACTAAATCTGTGACTTCAACTCTGCAAGAAAAGCCTCATGCTGAATTCCCATAGTTATTCTTGTACGTAGCATCAGTTGTCTACGTAAATGTCAGGCTCACGCGTGCGGTGTGTTGAGGCACGAAGTGGCGCCTTGATGGTGGGGCGGCTTCAAGCTCTGCTGTTGTGTGAAAAAGTTTGGGAACACCTGCAGAGCGGTACGCTGCGCGCCTACTTTCTCAGGTGATAAGGGCAGCCAGCGGGCCAACATCCAGGGGATCCCGGCTGTCCTCTCTCCTCTTGTCCCTCCATCCGTCTGGGTCTCCAAATCCATTGTCAGAATTATGGCGAGCAGTTCAATAATTCAGATTAGAACTCATGTTTATTAATGTCCTACATCTGTGCAAACAACATGTCAAGCCGAGAGTTTATTGTAATTGCCTGAGCAAACAAAACCTGAAAGAAGCAATTTCCAGTTACAATGTGCTATGACAAGTAATGAGGCCATTGGCATTCCGCTCCCATCGTCACCGCTGCTTCTTTTCATCGCCCCGGCATTGTGTGTGTGTGTGATAGATATTTTTATAAGGAATGAAGGTGCTGGATAATGTGGTGGCACCACGAGAGGCAGGTTAGTGATTAAAGATAATGATCATTTCCCCCATCCTATAAGATCGTATTAGGTTTCTTTTAGCATTACTTACTTTGACTTCCACATGGGAACCAACAGTGATGCGAGCATCCCCACAACAACTGGATGATGCCTATTAATTTGCATTCTTGTAGGAAATAATAAAATTCCATAGATGAGTGGCTTTTGGCAAACCAGTCATTGCGTAATGTGTTATATACGTAGTAGTTCCAGATATCGCTGTATCTGGAGCTTGGTTCTTGCAGAGTTGAATTGTGGCTGAGAAACTAATTTGCCAAATGTAGAGTCAAACACAAACGTTCCCAATTTTGAGCTCATTCATTTTTATAAAATTCTGTGCTTCCAACAAATGAAACATCCTCAAAGCACGTCTGCATATTATGCATCCAAATACAAACTTTAAATTAACTGTAAAATTTTTAGTTTGAGAAGTGATTGCACTAATAGCCTAATCCTGTCTCTTTAATGGCTGTCCAATGCCAGCTCAGCTAATTAGCATGTAGCAGATGTTAAGCAGATTTATTATCTAATAACATATCTTAATTATTGGTGTTTGTTGGAGAATGATTTTCTGATTTTTTTTTTTAATTAAATCACAAGGATCCTCTTGGCGTTCAACATCATCATCCCCAACATTTTACACAAAAAAATTCTCCAACTTCTCTGTGCCAATCCGTTTTGTAGAGATCAGTGGTTTCTGCCACTAGTCTTCCATGTTTTGGCCCGACGCATCGTTCCTATTGGACAGCGCAATGCTACGTCACAGCTCAGAGTGTCGAAAGTTGGATTGGGTTGAACTTTGACCGTGTAAGCCTTTTTTTTTTTTGACAGTGTAAGCTTTTTTTTTTTTGACAGTGTAAGCCTGCCGACAAGCGACAATGTGCACTCCCATCAGAAGCGTAGGTTTAGCTCAGCTTTTGACGCAACGCTTCTGACGCATCTAAAAAGCAACGCGTCTCATTGAAAATAATGCTTTTTAGACCGATTTTTGACACATTTAACGCTTCCGACGTGTTCAATGTGAAAGGCCCTTAATAAGTTAAAATACGACATGTATAACTCCAACAGTGGGGGGGAATTCAGCACACGCCACCGTTTTAATATAGCATGCGCTGGCTAAATCATCAAAGTGTGACAGGGCCCTAAGCTAGCTATCAATTTGATCACATTAGCCCAAAAAGATTTGGTATTTTAAGACACAAAACCAGCTGGAGTGTATAGTGAACAACGATATAAAGTTATTCTAAATTTCTGCTTTGGTTGAAATGCCAAATAATCGGTTTAATAGGTAAAAATGAGGAACTTACCTTCACTCACTCAACGACCAGAAAATGGCTGCTGGAAAATTCTTGTCCACTTGGAAGAAGTGGGCGGGGCTCTCCACAGTATGGGCAGGGCTTTCCAGAGTAATTCTTGCCAAGGTTTTTAACTATGAAAAATTTCACCAACACTAGGGGGCATCTTACTCAAGCTGTTGTTGTACCAACACTGAAAGAGTTATTAAACTTTGACAATACAAATTTTACTCTGGGAAATTTACTGTGCAGTTTCCTGAGAGACAGTACACAGCAGGTCAGCATTGGCACCCCTCAGGGCTGTGTGCTCTCCCCACTGCTCTTCTCCCTCTATACAAACGACTGTACCTCAGGGAACCCCTCTGTTAAACTCCTAAAATTTGCGGACCACACCACCATCATTGGACTCATCCAGGATAGTGATGAGGCTGCATATAGACAGGAGGTGGAACAGTTGATCCTCTGGTGTAGTCAGAACAACCTGGAGCTGAACCCAGTCAAGACTGTGGAGATGATAGTAGATTTCAGGAGGAACCCGCCATCACCCCTCCCACCACCACCACCAAATCCTCAACAACACTGTATATACTGTAGACACTTTCAGGTTCCGGGCATCCACCATCTCCTGGAATCTGAAGTGGACCTCCCACATATACTCCATCAGGAAAAAGGCACAGCAGAGGATGTACTTCCTCAGACTGCTCAGGAAGTTCAACCTGCCCCAGGATCTGCTCATCATCTTCTACAGATCCATCATCCAGTCTGTCCTGTGCATCTCTGTTTAGTTTCCCTTTGCCTCCAAACATGGCAGACACAGACTTCATCCAACTGTCAGGTCTGCAGAAAAAAATAATCATTGCAGCCAGCCTGCCGTCCATCCATGACTTATACTGGTCCAGGACCAGGAAGCGAGCTGGAAACATCTCTCCAGATGCCTCACACCCTGGACACGCACTGTTTAAGCTCCTCCCCTCCTGTAGATGTTACAGAGCTCTACGTCAGAACAACCAGACACGGGAACAGTTTCTTTCCACAGGCCATCACACTGATGAATAACTTAACCTGCCAAAAAACTCTCTAATTCATATACCTCATGCACAGTTAAGCTTCAGTCTGTTTGTTTCACACATTTTTTATTGCACATTTTGTTTTACTTGCACATTTTATTTCCACATTTTTACAATGAATTATTCAGTGTTTAGTGTATATTTATACAAGCTAATACAGAGAGAGGGCAGCTCAAACTGAAGTCAAATTCCTTGTATTCTTGTAAATGCTTGGTGAATAAAGGCTATTCTGATTCTGATTCGGATCTGAACGAACAACAGATTAACTGTTACATCAAATGTCCAGTCGCTTTCATTTGGACAGAAACGACGATTGTCGGTTTGATATCGCAGAATTGCGTAAATTGCAAATTAAACTATCTCAAAATGTATCACTTTGAGTCGTTGAGTTCTGAAAATTTGTCTTTTCAGAAAACAAATTAAAATTGAAAGCTGTTTGTTTGTTTTTCAAGTGGCTCAAACCAACTGCTGCTTGAGTCACACAGAAGATTTTCTTCTATGTGCAAACATTGCAATTAGTCTTAAAAGAGATACTGATACACAAATAGAGCTGCTGACAGTCAATTTATAGTTGAAGCTTTAACAGCATTAAAACATAGAATAAGGTTTCATAATTTTACAATTACAAATTTTAATAATCAAAATGTAATCAAGTAATCCTTCACAATGTAACTGTAATCTGATTTTTCCTATTTAATCTTGGGTAATTATAGTCATGTTTTATATCATCTGATTACATAATCCCAGTAATATGTAATCCATTAAAACTCAAGGGAGGGCGATGATCGACTTTTTAGTCGTATCATCTGACCTTCGGCCACGTATCTCGGACACTCGAGTGAAGAGAGGGGCAGAGCTGTCGACTGATCACCACCTGGTGGTGAGTTGGATCCGCTGGGAGGGTAGGAAGCCGGTCAGACCTGGCAGGCCCAAACGTATTGTGAAGGACTGGTGGAACCCTCTGTCAGCGAGGTCTTCAACTCCCACCTCTGGGAGAGCTTCTCCCAGATCCTGGGGGAGGTTGGAGACATGGAGTCGGAGTGGACCATGTTCTCCACCTCCATTGTCGATGCGGCTGCTCGTAGCTGTGGTCGCAAGGTCTCTGGTGCCTGTCGCGGCGGCAATGCCCGAACCCGGTGGTGGACACCGGAAGTAAGGGAGGCCGTCAAGCTGAAGATTGAGTCCTACTTATCTTTGTTGGTAGGTGGGACCCCAGAGGCAGCTGACAGGTACTGGCAGGCCAAGCGTGCCACAGCCCGTGCGGTCGCAGAGGCAAAAACTCGGGTCTGGGAGGAGTTCGGGGAGGCTATGGAGGAGGACTATCGGTCGGCCTCGAAGAGATTCTGGCAAACCGTCCGACGCCTCAGGAGGTGGAAGCAGCTCTCCACCCACACTGTTTACAGTGTGGGTGGGGAGCTGACTGGGGATGTTGTTGGGCGGTGGAAGGAGTACTTCGAGGATCTCCTCAATCCCATCGTCATGTCTTCCGAAGAGGAAGTAGAGACTGGGGACTCAGGGGCGGAGTCATCCATTACCCAGGCCGAAGTCACTGAGGTGGTTAGATAGCTCCTCGGTGGCAAGGCTCCTGGGGTGGATGAAATCCGTCCTGAGTACCTTAAGTCTCTGGATGTTGTGGGGCTGTCTTGGCTGACACGCCTCTGCAACATCGCGTGGCGATCGGGGACAGTGCCTCTGGATTGGCAGACCGGGGTGGTGGTCCCTCTGTTTAAGAAGGGGGACCGGAGGGTGTGTTCCACCTACACTCCTCAGCCTCCCCGGTAAGGTCTATTCCAGAGTACTGGAGAGGAGAATTTGACCGACGGTCGAACCTCGGATTCAGGAGGAGCAGTGTGGTTTTCATCCTGGTCACGGCACACTGGACCAGCTCTACACGCTCCATCGGGTGCTCGAGGGTTCATGGGAGTTCGCCCAACCAGTCCACATGTGTTTTGTGGATCTGGAGAAGGCGTTCGACCGTGTCCCTCGGGGCACCCTGTGGGGAGTGCTCCAGGAGTACGGGGTCCGGGGTCCTTTGCTAAGGGCTATCCGGTCCCTGTATGACCACAGCAGGAGCTTGGTTCGCATTGCCGGTAGTAAGTCAAACCTGTTTCCAGTGCACGTTGGCCTCCACCAGGGCTGCCCTTTGTCACCGGTTCTGTTCATTATTTTTATGGACAGAATTTCTTGGCGCAGCCAGGGTGTAGAGGGGGTCTGTTTTGGGAACCACAGAATCTCGTCTCTGCTGTTTGCGGACGATGTGGTTCTGTTGGCTTTGTCAAATCAGGACCTTCAGCGTGCACTGGGGCGGTTTGCAGCCGAGTGTGAAGCATCCAGGATGAAAATCAGCACCTCCAAATCCGAAGCCATGGTTCTCAACCGGAAAAAGGTGCTTTGCCCTCTTCAGGTCGGTGGAGTGTCCTTGCCTCAAGTGGAGGAGTTTAAGTATCTTGGGGTCTTGTTCACGAGTGAGGGACGGATGGAGCTTGAGATCGATAGACGGATCGGTGCAGCA
Source organism: Thalassophryne amazonica (assembly GCF_902500255.1). NCBI lineage: Eukaryota > Metazoa > Chordata > Actinopteri > Batrachoidiformes > Batrachoididae > Thalassophryne > Thalassophryne amazonica. The sequence goes on from NC_047103.1 coordinate 166,072,421, forward strand.
TCTGCAGTGATGCGGTCGCTGTATCGGACCGTCGTGGTGAAGAGAGAGCTGAGTAGGGGGGCAAAGCTCTCGATTTACTGATCGATCTACGTTCCAATCCTCACCTATGGTCATGAGATTTGGCTCATGACTGAAAGAATGAGATCGCGAGTACAAGCGGCCGAGATGAGTTTCCTCTGCAGGGTGGCTGGGCGCTCCCTTAGAGATAGGGTGAGGAGCTCGGTCACTCGGGAGGAGCTCGGAGTCGAGCCGCTGCTCCTCCACGTCGAAAGGAGTCAGTTGAGGTGGCTCGGGCATCTTTTCCGGATGCCCCCTGGACGCCTCGCTGGAGAGGTGTTCCGGGCACGTCCCACTCGGAGGAGGTCCCGGGGAAGACCCAGGACACGCTGCAGGGACTACATCTCTCGGCTGGCTTGGGAACGCCTTAGGGTTCCCCCGGAGGAGCTGGGGGAGGTGTGTGTGGATCGGGAGGTCTGGGTGGCTTTGCTTGAGCTGCTGCCCCCGCGACCTGACTCCAGATAAAGCGGAAGAAAATGGATGGATGGATGGATGTTATGAGCATGCAGTCCTTCAGCGGGTTTCTGAGTATGTGACTATATGTGGTTTTGTTCTTTGTTTGCTGGAGGAGCATTCGAAAGATTCTTGAAGACAGCCAAACATGAGATCATGTTGCCCTGAGATGTCAACGTGAGAAGTACAATGTCTGAATCAATGAGTTTCATGATAATGATGCAGAGATTAAATAAAGTCTTTGACCACTTTAAACTATCGATTACATAATGGAATCAAATAATCAAACTAAGGCTCCTTCACCTTCAACATCTGTGAAAATGCCTCTGCTCCACCTGCAGGCTTTTGGTGTGTTAACTACATGCTAAGTGTGTTTACAGGTAGGGGTGGGGAGGATGGGGGGGGAGCAGTTTGTGCCGTGACAAAGTGTTTAGGTTGCAACTCTGTCTGATGGCTCGGGGATTAGAAAATCCCCCTTATGATTGATAGATTTATTTGTCACTGCTGTCTGGATGCAAGCAGCTTACACCCTGCCAAAGCTGGGGACCATTAATCAGTGTAAATAACGCTCTTCTTATACACAATCAGGAGTTCGCACGTGGAGACATCTGACACAAGGAAGCGAAACAAATTTACAGCATATGGGCGTGGGACCAGATGATCAGAAAAGCGATGTGTGGAGCTGACTCGTGGCTGCGGGACTGCTGCCTATGCTGCTGACGCTAACCACGAGGAAATTGATATTTCTGCTGTGGAGCTCAGGTTGCTTAGATTGGGACAGTCAGGTGGGGTTTGATTAATGGCTCCATTGGACGTCCTCCTGTTGAGGGTGACAATTTACTTCACAAATATCGATGCATTTATTAGGCTGAGGCTGTACTGTGCCTGACTTAAGCCTCTTTTTAACACATACACAAGAACACTGAATATTTCCCAGAGAATGCAAGTGTCTTCATCACTTTGACCACATATTATAATTGTCAGGTTGCCAGCGCAAAGTTCACGTTGTGTCCGAAATACCCCATGAGTGATGAAGTGGGCATGTTGATGACGTTTCTGTTGTGTGACTTTGAAACTGGAAGAATGAGTGACAGCAAGGACTAGTTAAATGATCAATCAATCAATCAATCAATTGTTTTATATAGCGCCAAATCACAACAAACAGTTGCCCCAAGGCGCTTTAGGCAAGGCCATACAATAATTATGTAAAACCCCAACGGTCAAAACGACCCCTTGTGAGCAAGCACTTGGCTACAGTGGGAAGGAAAAACTCCCTTCTAACAGGAAGAAACCTCCAGATCCTGGAAATGTAACGTGGCATAAGTTCTGCCAAGAAGACTCAGATTATAAGATCTCATTCAGATTAACCTAATCAATAGCAGCTATAATCTCTGAAAGGAACCAGCTGGACCTTGTTTCATTTCATTTCATTTATATCGCGCCAAATCACAATGAAGTTGCCTCAAGGCGCTTCACAGAAGTAAGGTCCAGCGTTACCAACCCCCAGAGCAAGCACACAGGTGACAGTGGTAAGGAAAAACTCCCCTTGATCATTTGAGGGAGAAACCTCAAGCAGACCAGACTCAAAGGGGTGGCTCTCGTCTTGGGCCATGCTACCACACCAACTGACAAAACGAATATACAGGAAATGTTAAGTTTTAACCTTTTTAAGTTGCCAAGCCAATGCCAATAGGAAATATGCATGTTCTTTAAAAATGTCACTTCTTCACCTCTCTGCTGCTTGCAGTCGCTGGCCTGAACACTGTCTCCTCCACCCTGCCACCAACAGTTGGTTCCTCTGTCTAGCCAACCCACATCCAACAAAGACTGTAGTAATATTCTGTATATTATCACTTTGGATTAAAATATTTTTTATTGTCTCCTAAGTTTTTATGGTAAAACTTACAGGGTGGTCCAAAAAAATGCCCTATTTTCGTTTTGATCTCATTTTTTACTCAGATGAGATATTTTGAAAGTTCTTTCACCAAACATTAGCAGAATGATGGGAGATTATGTCTTTCAAATTTGATAGAAATTGAAACATTTTTGGTGGTCTGTCCTTAATATTTGATAATATGTTCTATCCAGGCTCCTCTTTGACAAATAACTGCAGCAACACGAACATTGAAATTTTCGATGACTCGTCCAATCATGTCAGCTGGTATGTGCCTGATTTCCCTTCTTATGTTGACATGATTGGACGAGTCATCGAAAATTTCAATGTTCGTGTTGCTGCAGTTATTTGTCAAAGAGGAGCCTGGATAGAACATATTATCAAATATTAAGGACAGACCACCAAAAATGTTTCAATTTCTATCAAATTTGAAAGACATAATCTCCCATCATTCTGCTAATGTTTGGTGAAAGAACTTTCAAAATATCTCATCTGAGTAAAAAATGAGATCAAAACGAAAATAGGGCGTTTTTTTTGTTTTGTTTTTTTTTTGACCACCCTGTATATTGATGAGGTCCAATGCAAAAATCTTCAGATAAAGTAAGTCAACAAAACAAGTCTGGGATAATGCACTGATGTCATGTGCCACTGCAGTCAACAGACCATGGAATCACAGCAAGTCTTGCATGACAACCATCCAGTCAGACAGCTGGTTCATCTCCACCTCTCAAAGAGTAACAATCTATCTGCCACAGCCAGGTGAAATATGGACTTTCCTTTGACCTTCTCCAGTTGTTGTGGTCCTCCGCTGAGTAATAAGTAGGACAAATTTAATGTTGTGTGTCATGGTTTGCATTCTGAATGCTCTACCATGGTACCACACCTCGCTAAAGCAAGTTTTAGTGTTTCTTCCAGTGGGTGCAAATACATGTGACACAGGCAACGTCCTGTTGCATGGTACATGTGGGAAAGGGCAACCCTTGACAATGTTCAGACCAGATGCTCTGGATATTGCCCAGAAGTAATATAAGAATGGTATCTGAAAGGTACTGAGCTACCTGTAGGATAGGAGTTGGAGTACCCAAATTTAGACCTGGGCTCATATTCACAAAGCATGTTAAGGCTAAAAGTAGCTCTTAGCTCTTAGAATTCCTCAAATTCTAAGATATTTCTTATAATTTTCCCTTGGTAAGATAAAAGTTATTCACAAAACATCTTAGGCCTTAAGAGAGCTCCTGAGGTGCCAAACTGTTAAGAGGAGGGAGAAGAACTTTAAGAAGCCTAAGAGTGTCTTAAGCCGACAAGACGGCGAAAAGACAGAGAGGAAGGAGAGATATTCTCCATATGTTGAATGGCAGTGATTCAGTAACACGCTGCCGGCTTGATGGTGCAGGGATTATGTTTGTGGTTGACCTCATCAGCAATGAGCTTACTTTTCCCACTCAGCGTAGTAACGCCTGAGATGAAGGTCATCACAACACTGCAATACCTGGCTGCCTGAAAAATGTAAATTGCATGTAAATTCTATAACATTCATACAGTTATTAATATCAAAGTAAGTCATGTCAGCATCCAGAGTCTAAATGGTGGCCTACAACACTCACCTGTTGAGAAGAACTTCACTTCTGTGCTGCAATCTCTGCTCTCACTTTGGATTGCAGCACATACCAGTGTTTCTCACACTGTTCGCTTGTGCGCACAGGGAGAGGGAACGACACATTGATTTGTTGGGCAATGCACTCCTAAGTCTGCTTCTTCCCTTGTGCCATGATCCCGGGATCCAATTTCCCTCTTAAAACTCTTTTATTCCCCTCCATGAGTAATCTGATTACATAATTCCAATAATATGTAATCCATTAAAACACAACCCCTCTGGGGCCGCCGCCGTCATATATGACAGCTAAGACCAAGCTTTACCAAATTATTAATAACTTTTGAATGATATGAGATACAAACTTACTCTTTTTTTTTTTTTTTTTTGCTGAAAAGTTAACTCCACGGACTTTCGAGCCAGCCATCAAACATCTTTGTACTCCTCATAGAAGCTGTGTGATCATGTGCACAATGTGAGTGTCCAATCGGAATTGGTTCACCGTCACATGGTTTTCCAAAATCCAATTGTAGGGCAGATTTACCTCACGAGAAAAGCCAAAGATCGTTTTCAGGAGTGATGTGTTACTAGTTGGCCCGTTTGAATAGCCCCCTGGGTGCTCCAATGAGTACATACTATTAGTACATACTCAGTGTGCCCTGCACCATTACGCACAGCGATCAGTGAAAGCAGGAGGAGACAGAGAGCCTCTGATGACAATCTCACATGCTCAAACAAAGAGTGTGTAACTATCAGGATTGCTCCACTATTTTGCATGTGAATGTTACTGGATAACTCTGTTGCTTTCTCTGCGTAAAGCACTGTTTACTATATCAATGGACAACAAAACGCATAGACCATTTTGTATATATTGTTCAAAATGTGCATTTGTGTTTATTGTTTGAACCTTTTTGTTGTACAGTCTTTCACACAAGACCTCTAATTACCTTTATAAAGTTTCAAAACAGTTGTTTATTATAGTTTGCTGTGTGTTTTGAATAAATGTGTGTGGAAAATTATTTTTCGCTTTATTGTTTCCTTGCCTATTTTTGATTGTAAACTTTTATTACACTTGTAAAACACAACAAAAACTTATATATCCTGAAAGCACATGTTGCCCTGAAAAAAAAAGACATAAAACTTGATTGTGGGATGCAGGGAGAGCTTTTAACAGCTATAATAAAACATTTATGCCAGGCGAGTGACCTGTCCAAAAAATGCCCTCGGACCCCAGAGGGTTAAAATGACATATTTGAGCCCAATTCAATTTGCCAGCAGATGTTTTGAGCACACAGTCCTTCAGTGGGTTTCTGAGTATGTGACTGTATGTGTTTTTGTTCTGCCTGCTGGAGGAGCATTCCCAAGATTCTTGAAGACAGGAATGACGCATTGGTTTGTTGGGCAATGTGCTCCCATGTCTGCTTCTTCCCCTGTGCTGTGATGCCGGGACCCAATTTCCCTCTTAAATCTCTTTTATTCCCCTTCATGAGCTGTGCCAACAGTAGGCACTGCTCTTCTGTCCAGTTGGGATTTCGAGTTCCTTTTTCTTATCCATTCTGTTCGTTCTGCCAAATCAAACCACTTTTTATAAGGACGCCAACAATGACCAAAATTGCTGACAGCTGAGTCTGCGTCCACCATTAATATCAAATACATTAAGTAGTAAAATTACCAGCATGGAGAGTAAACATAACAATAAGCTGATCAATATATTAATCAACATGTAAATAGGTTTGTTCACACCATTAAACCAAACACTCCATTTGAATACAATAATTAAGTTAATGTAACACAAACTTTGAAAAAAGTTATAGTCACTCATCTCCATTAATGAAACTAACTCAAAAATGAACTGCTGTCATAACAACTCAGTTCATTTTAGTGCATTTAAAATTTTGGGGCATTTAAGTGTCAGTGATGTATTTCCAGTGCATTCCATTCACTCATTTTAATTGAGTTTATACCATTATGAAAAACTGCAAGTTCTGCCATTTAGCATTTTTTTCATTCTGTTGTAGTCCTTTTATATATTTTTAGAAAGCAGATTATTCTCAACAAAGAATGCATCCAAAAATTTAATCCGAAATATAATGCAATTTTTTTAGGCAGAAATTTATTTGTCACTTCATAAACTAGATTTATGTAAGTTTAATTAACTATAAATTGTTAAGGTACTAAAACATTAGCAATTAAATTTTTGAAAATTATTTCATTTAAGTTGGCAAACTCAAATGGTTGAAGGGAATGTTAGGTGAATCATCATCATGACATGAAATTATTTTCACAATTACACATTTCTTAACCCAGTCCAGGTTATATGATCAGTTGGTTTTAGGCCTTGGACTAGCCTTGGATGGCGATGTAGCCAGCGATGGACTGACATTCCATCCACGAGGAGTAACAGACTCTCATTCCGTCATGACTCTCTGGGATATGAACCGGCACCAGTGGGCACCTGGGCCTATCATGGACTTAATTGTGTGTCATATGAGAAACCAGCTATTCTTCCCACAGTCCTCTGCATCCTTTCTGATCCTGAAATTTCTTTACTACACAATTCCTTGTTGTTGTTCCATGGCAGTCTGGTGATAACGACTATTAATTATCATTCCGAATACATTCAGGGCACATAGTGATGATTATCGCGTGTTTTCTGCACTCCATAACAATGGTCAAACATTTCCAGCTGTTTAATTTCAATCCATTGTTGTCCAGAGAAATTATCTGATTGGACAACTTCTCCAGGGCATCACTTCACCCAAGCTTTTCCATTATCTTTGCATAAATGCACACCTTGTCATTATTTATTGCTTAATTAGCGCACTGCTTAATTAAATCTGCATTAATCAAGGAGACAGAGGTGGCGCTTGGGGAACACTTTACACATGTTAGCAGTACTGTACTTTATTATCCAAGGAAACATAAATCAAGTGATCCCTCGCAGGAGTTAACAGATAGCAGTTGGTTGTCGGAAAAATAAAGGCAGCTTCTAAATTTCACTGTTTATAGGCGTCACCACTGTAAAAGAGGTTTATCAAGACCGCAGAGATCTTATCAGGTTACTTCGACATACTGTATGGAACAAAACCACGCAGGACATTGGAATATTCTCTGCCCACGCACTGATGACAGTTTGTATTCAACAAACGTAGACTTTTTCAAGGCAATATCCTAAATACAGCTGAATTCTGTATGGCCGACAGCGTGGTTCAAAGAAACAAATTTAAATATTCTCACTGAGCACCACCACTGCCTGGACACCTGGCCAATACGTAAAGGAGACGGGGCCGTGTTAACATGTCAATGTTAGAAAGTTAAGGTACTTGTTGTGCCTGCCCCCTTTCTGTTTTCTAATCAAAGTGGGCAAACTCAAATCAGGTGTCACCACATATGTGTGCTGTTCCATTAAAGCTACACTGTGTAGGATTTATATTTGTAGTATAAATAGAATATAGCGTTCATAACCATCCGTTCATTGATGTATATTTTTTCCTGCAACAATGAATTGATGGGTTTTCATGACCATATAATCAGCCTTTCATGTCTACATGGGAGCAAGTCTCCTCACGGAGGCAGCCATGTTGCACCACCATGTTGATACAGTAGCCCATAAGGGACATACTTATACCTTCTTTTGCATTACGCAGTGGTGACGAAAGACTGAAGTGGAAAAAGAACAACTGGTGGTTACTCCCAATATACTGTCTACTGGTTGCTAATGCAGGCTAACAAGTTTGGGAATTCTCATTTTTGTGAAATTGAAGATCGCACACTGCTTATCCTAACAAACAGAAAGCAATGGAGAATGAATCCCCATCACCAAAGAAGCAAAAATATAAAGGGAAATAAAATTGTGCCTAGAGACAGAATAAGGCAATCTGCAACCTCACCACTAGTTGACACCAAAGTCTACACACTGAGGCTTTAAGGGTGACATTTGCTCAGTGGTGAGCACAGCTAACCAAAAAGTTAGCTTCGATAACCATTAATCAGATAACTGAACAGTTATCTTTTATGACACAAAACTGATAAACTGCTAAAAAATGATCTTTATTACAGATAACTGATAACCCATAACTTTTAGTATTGATTTGGATGCGGCCACATCAGATTTCACCTGTATAACCAAGTGATAAAATCCATAAAATCAACACAAAATCTTTATAACCTCCAAATCGCACCAAAATCAGTTTTATTACAGTACACACAACTGCAAAGCGGTATCACATGACTGAGGTTTTGTCCATATATTAATAACTAACACCAGGGATCTCCATGGGCTCTTTTATGGTGGAAGTCCTCCACAGTTAAATCCTCTTGCTCCACGGTAAAATTGCTTGCTGTCAATAAAATCAATGTCTACAAGTACATTGTAGGTATTTTGTACAAACTCAATATATTTCCCGTGAATATAGTGTCACACAGCTGTTCTATTTTTACAGAAACAAGAACTCACAGAGTAACAGATCGCTGCTCCTAACAATCTTTGGCCCTACCATCTGAGACTGCTCTGCCCTACGATTGGATATTGGAAAACCATGTGATGGTAAACCAATTCCGATTGGACGCTCACATTGCGTACGTCATCACACAGCTTCTATGAGGAGTACAAAGATGGTGGATGACTGGCCGAAAGTCCGCGGAGTTAAGAAAAACAACAGTAAAAAAAAATAAAAATTACAACGGAAAACCCTGAATATCTGTAAGACTTTATTTGTACGTCCGTATGACTCTGAAACTTGGAAAAATCCCTATAATTTACGGACAAGCCGTATAGGTTGACATGTATGCTGTCGGCTTCTCATAAACCAGTTTCACTTTAAGCGCCGCAGGGACTGCTGGGTAAATTCAAGGATCACAAACACAAAAGAACGCACAAAAAATGAATGAATAAAAAATAAAACCCCAAACACTGTCATCATCTTCAAAAAGCAGTAAAACACAGTATTAGAAGTTACAGTTTATCTCGGTATTAGATACGCCGTCATAGGGACCAGGTATGCGAATTAGCTATTAGCTATATGACCTATGAACATGGCATCGGTTATTGTAACAATGCTTTTTGTTCTGTCCCTATCAAATAAACATATTAAAAAAATTTACAAACTAAAAGGTTGCTGCTTTTTTCACACACTTTGAACCCTTCAGCTTAAACAACCGAAATATGTCCATTAATGCATTGATTGGCAGAGTAAAAGACACGTAGTAAATATAAATTCTTACCTGTTAATTTCAGTGGGATTCATCTGAATAAATAATCATCCTGAGATTATCCAAAACAGTCTAAACGATGAAGATATGTCTCTCTGTGCACAGCTGCATCATGAGAGCTCCTCTCTCCCACCGAGTTTTGGCGATACCAGCCACAAAGAAATAAAATAAAATAAAGTTAGTCCATTTTGTTTTTATGCAAGTGGACGATAACCCTTGTTGTTGTTGTTGTTCTTGTTCTTCTTCTTCTTCTTCTTTCAGACCCAGTGGCAGACGGCACCAGCTTAAGGTGCATTTACCGCCACCTATCAGGCTGGTGAGTGATTGCTGAGATTTTACAAAACCTTAACTCCTGGCAGCCATAGTCATTTGTTTAGATGCGATGAAGTAATCCAGTGTCCTTTAGATATTTAAAAAATTCTTTTTGCATGATGTGTGATGGGTTTTGCAGCAGATTTCCAAGGTACAAGGGACAGAAACACTGTCGCGTCCAAAGTGACCCTGAACTACACTACCCACAATGCTCCCTGCGTCGACCGGCCAATCACGTTTTGTGCTTAATGATGATGTCATCAGCAAACGACTGCCAGTCTGGCATAAATAAACACACAACAGATGGACTAAAATATTTAATTTTAGGGTTTACAAACTTTTTTGATTGTTAAACTTTGCTCACTTTACCAGCAAAAAAAAAAGTTATCGGACTGAACGTTATCGGAACTAAATTTATCAAATCAAATCAAATCAATTTTATTTATATAGCGCCAAATCACAACAAACAGTTGCCCCAAGGCGCTTTATATTGTAAGGCAAAGCCATACAATAATTACGGAAAAACCCCAACGGTCAAAATGACCCCCTGTGAGCAAGCACTTGGCGACAGTGGGAAGGAAAAACTCCCTTTTAACAGGAAGAAACCTCCAGCAGAACCAGGCTCAGGGAGGGGCAGTTTTCTGCTGCGACTGGTTGGGGCTGAGGGAGAGAACCAGGAAAAAGACATGCTGTGGAGGGGAGCAGAGATCAATCACTAATGATTAAATGCAGAGTGGTGCATACAGAGCAAAAAGAGAAAGAAACACTCAGTGCATCATGGGAACCCCCCAGCAGTCTAAGTCTATAGCAGCATAACTGAGGGATGGTTCAGGGTCACCTGATCCAGCCCTAACTATAAGGAAAGGAAAGTTTTAAGCCTAATCTTAAAAGTAGAGAGGGTGTCTGTCTCCCTGATCCGAATTGGGAGCTGGTTCTAGAGGAGAGGAGCCTGAAAGCTGAAGGCTCTGCCTCCCATTCTACTCTTACAAACCCTAGGAACTACAAGTAAGCCTGCAGTCTGAGAGCGAAGTGCTCTATTGGGGTGATATGGTACTATGAGGTCCCTAAGATAAGATGCGACCTGATTATTCAAAACCTTATAAGTACGAAGAAGAATTTTAAATTCTATTCTAGAATTAACAGGAAGCCAATGAAGAGAGGCCAATATGGGTGAGATATGCTCTCTCCTTCTAGTCCCCGTCAGTACTCTAGCTCAAGCATTTTGAATTAACTGAAGGCTTTTCAAGGAACTTTTAGGATAACCTGATAATAATGAATTACAATAGTCCAGCCTAGAGGAAATAAATGCATGAATTAGTTTTTCAGCATCACTCTGAGACAAGACCTTTCTAATTTTAGAGATATTGCGCAAATGCAAAAAAAAAGCAGTCCTACATATTTGTTTAATATGCGCATTGAATGACATATCCTGATCAAAAATGACTCCAAGATTTCTCACAGTATTACTAGAGGTCAGGGTAATGCCATCCAGAGTAAGGATCTGGTTAGACACCATGTTTCTAAGATTTGTGGGGCCAAGTACAATAACTTCAGTTTTATCTGAGTTTAAAAGCAGGAAATTAGAGGTCATCCATGTCTTTATGTCTGTAAGACAGTCCTGCAGTTTAGCTAATTGGTATGTGTCCTCTGGCTTCATGGATAGATAAAGCTGGGTATCATCTGCGTAACAATGAAAATTTAAGCAATGCCGTCTAATAATACTGCCTAAGGGAAACATGTATAAAGTGAATAAAATTGGTCCTAGCACAGAACCTTGTGGAACTCCATAATTAACCTTAGTCTGTGAAGAAGATTCCCCATTTACATGAACAAATTGTAATCTATTAGATAAATATGATTCAAACCACCGCAGCGCAGTGCCTTTAATACCTATGGCATGCTCTAATCTCTGTAATAAAATTTTATGGTCAACAGTATCAAAAGTAGCACTGAGGTCTAACAGAACAAGCACAGAGATGAGTCCACTGTCTGAGGCCATAAGAAGATCATTTGTAACCTTCACTAATGCTGTTTCTGTACTATGATGAATTCTAAAACCTGATTGAAACTCTTCAAATAGACCATTCCTCTGCAGGTGATCAGTTAGCTGTTTTACAACTACCCTTTCAAGAATTTTTGAGAGAAACGGAAGGTTGGAGATTGGCATATAATTAGCTAAGATAGCTGGGTCAAGTGATGGCTTTTTAAGTAATGGTTTAATTACTGCCACCTTAAAAGCCTGTGGTACATAGCCAACTAATAAAGATAGATTGATTATATTTAAGATCGAAGCATTAATTAATGGTAGGGCTTCCTTGAGCAGCCTGGTAGGAATGGGGTCTAATAGACCTGTTGATGGTTTGGAGGAAGTAACTAATGAAAATAACTCAGACAGAACAATCGGAGAGAAAGAGTCTAACCAAATACCGGCATCACTGAAAGCAGCCAAAGATAACGATACGTCTTTGGGATGGTTATGAGTAATTTTTTCTCTAATAGTTAAAATTTTATTAGCAAAGAAAGTCATGAAGTCATTACTAGTTAAAGTTAAAGGAATACTTGGCTCAATAGAGCTCTGACTCTTTGTCAGCCTGGCTACAGGGCTGAAAAGAAACCTGGGGTTGTTCTTATTTTCTTCAATTAGTGATGAGTAGTAAGATGTCCTAGCTTTAAAGAGGGCTTTTTTATAGAGCAACAGACTCTTTTTCCAGGCTAAGTGAAGATCTTCTAAATTAGTGAGACGCCATTTCCTCTCCAACTTACGGGTTATCTGCTTTAAGCTGCGAGTTTGTGAGTTATACCACGGAGTCAGGCACTTCTGATTTAAAGCTCTCTTTCAGAGGAGCTACAGCATCCAAAGTTGTCTTCAATGAGGATGTAAAACTATTGACGAGATACTCTATCTCACTTACAGAGTTTAGGTAGCTACTCTGCACTGTGTTGATATATGGCATTAGAGAACATAAAGAAGGAAGCATATCCTTAAACCTAGTTACAGCGCTTTCTGAAAGACTTCTAGTGTCAGAAGATAATTGGTCTGATGATTTTAAAACTTATCTGAAAAGCTAATCCACTTGCAAAAACATTAGCTTTGATAATTATCTGCTATCGGATTAACTGAACTGTGCCCACCACTGCATTTGTTGCACTTTTGCATGAATTTCCATCTAATTTGTTTTTTTAAATAAGATTCATTAAACACACCAGAGTGTGTCTACATATGTTGTTGTTCATTCGGCTGCTCCCAGTTTTGTTTGGGGTCGCCACAGCGGGTACAGCCAGATCCGCATTAGTAATTGGCACAAGTTTTATGCCGGATCTCCTCACAGCCGCTGGTGTTCCAAAGAGGTCTCCAAGTACTAACCAGGTCCTCCTCTGCTTAGCTTCTGAGATCTGATGGGATCAGGCTGAAAGTGTGTCTACATATGTGTACATTGAATATTAAATGCAATAAAATAATAATAATAATAATAAAATTAAAATTGCTAATTGTTGGCCTGAGGTAGAGACGGAGCTTCATTCGTAGACACACATGCATACCTGAACACACGAATCATTTTAAATTTGAGTCACAGATAAAAATGCTATTGATGATTACAAAAAAGATCTTTAAAAAGACATTTGAATCTAAAAATGGTGTTTGCTCCCTGCTGCATGCGTGGCAGCGGTAGACTCTGCAGGCTACTCTCCCCTCGCCCGCTCAGTCTTAATGGAGAGGAGACGAGGAGTGGTCCCCTGTGGAGAGGGAGAGATAGGCATGAGGAGGGCGGAGGAGAGCGCATGGTGGAGGATGGGGGACTGGCAGAGTCATCTCTGTGTAATTAAAGATGTTTTAATGGGAGGTGTTAGGCGGTGGAAGGAAGGTCTTCTCCGGTGGGACCGAACCCCTGTACGAGCAGTTCTACACCTCAGTCCCATGAGGCAAGGTGGATCCTAACTCCTCTTTAAAGAATGCTGGTACTAAGCGGATTGCACCGGCAGCCCTTGAGAGGATGGGTGCCGCGGTTAAGGGGGAGTCGATCGGGAGCCCCTGCTATGGCACCATGGAAAGCCCTGATTAACTCTCTTCACCAGTCCAAACCCCATCATGCAAATCAAGGAGGCCTGGTGCTTTCATGGAGGGGGAAGAGCTTGTCAGTCAGGCTTGGCCGTCCCTTGATGTGCTTCAATTGTAATTCTAGGTGTGCTGGTTGTACCGTCTTAGATAGGCGCGCAAGGTTGATTCATCCCAGTAGGATTGTTAAAAGGTGGATCAGCTAAGTTTTCAAAGTGACTTGATTGGGGGGAGGAGAGGGGTGGCTAGCAGTCTCTTGTCAGCTCTTTCTTTGCCCATGACAGACAAAGGTTTTGAAGATTTTGCTGTCTGACTATATGATAATACATGATGGGGATTCTTTAACATTATACTTGTCTATGAAGGGCAGGGAGACAGGTTTGCACCCTGAAGGTTCAGCATGTGTTAAGTGCTTGATTTTCTTCTTCATTAGGCTTTTGTTGGCTTCCTTATTGGTAGGTTTACACTGTTTACAACCCAAACATTAAAAACCAAAAGGGCTTCACAGTGGTTGCTGGGGCCTATAGAACAAAGACTCAACTTGGGACATGAGTCAGGTTGGTTCAGGGCAAATTCATCTTCATGTGTCGTGAGCCTGCATGTCAATATTTGTCATACATGAGTTGAACCGGCTGCATATTGGGTTGGATGACCCTAAGGCAATGACTGTATGTCTTAGGTACAAGGAGACTTTGATCCTTTGGGTACCGCTGGAATGACTTGCATCAAACAAGTGCTTACTAAGAGAGACTAGGATAAGGAATATCACTTGCATTGTGAGTGAGCGTCAGCTATGACATTTTGACTATGTGGCACGTGGTTTCTCTTTGCATAATCCACCGTGCAGGTGCCCAAGTGTTGATGACCTCAGTGGCTTGAAAAGGCCAAGGGGACGCGCATGTTTCACCTCGCTGCGGCAGGTAGATGGTTATTTTAGAGATGTGGGAATGGGCTGGTTGTCTGCTTGAGTGGTTGCAGTCCAGGACTCAGCGCAGTTCCATAGTGTTGTGGATGTGTCAAAGTGCAGCACCAGTGCATGCTCTCAGACATGACTTGACTTGGGCAGGAGTTACAGTGGAAGCAACAAATATGTAGTCCTGGGTTAGATTTAGATTCCCAGTCACAACCTCGGCCTGTGTACTTGGACAAAACACTTAATTTGACTTATTCCAGTCGGTGCAGACTGACAGTCCATCCTGCTTCACACTACGGTATCCTGTGAGGGCCTTGGGGTCTGTATAGGGCTTCTTTTTAATTTCCTGAGTTCCTGCGTCGTAGTCCTTTTCTGTCAACCAGAAATGTGAACGGTTCTTGTACTAAAGAACAAGAGGGTTGAGTGGACTAACGGCACAATCCCTCATTATCTTCTGAACCATGTTAGGTGAGGTCCAGCAATTATTAGGTCTGTTTTTTCTTCCTATGATTTATTTTTGAAAGTTTAACACCTAATTTGTGCACTTCCACTTTGGGCTGGTTTACCACGGGTCTGCTGATGAAACATACTGTACTTGCTGAAGAATGCAGATGCACATGTGACATCTATCTTGTGACTGTTCCAAGAGTTCTTTGTGTTCATCATTCTAAATTTAACATGATCCATCTATGAGTTGTTATACTTTCCTCAACTGCAGGACAAGCGCATAATTATAAACAATGGAACAGCAGGAGCACTCCATCAACGGAGGCAATTAGTCTCTTCTGAGATTCCGCCAGTGGGTTTAAAAACGTGATATGTGGCGCATGGCTTCCCCTTGGAGCAACCTATATTCCAGCTCATTTTTACATGTCAGTAGCTAATTCAAATACAGCATTTTCCAGACTATAAGTCGCACCTGTAAAAAAAAAAAAAAAAAAAAAAAGGAAAGGAAAGGAAAACAAAAAGGGAAAAAAAAAGATCTAATTCATACCTGAATATAACTCATTTTCCTGGGGGGGGGATGTAACAACAAATAGGAACTCAGTGTAACACATGTGCACACCACAGCCTGTGCTGTCACTTACCTTCCATAAATATGCAAGGTGGACATATAAATGTGACTTTGAATGATGCATTTTGAACAAAAGAAATCATCAGGTGGACATGGACTCCTGTCCCACAGCATCACAGAGGAGTAATCGATGGATTTAAACAGGATTCACTCTGCTTGTGGTGTAACATAAGGACTCAAATAAAACATAAAAGAAATAAGAACAAATAAACATGGATTGGACAACATGTTACGTTTTATTTGGTGCACTTTGGTCAAAAGAAATAATCAGAAGGGCATAGTTTGTTGGAACACAGTGTTGGAAGCCCTGCAATAAAAACATGAGTCTGTTTGATTTTTTTTTTTTTTTTTTTTTTTTTAACAGCGCTTCAGTTTGGGTTTATTTTATTTTATTCTTAGATTGTTGTAGTAAATGGACTGCATTTATATAGTGCTTTTCCATCTACATCAGACACAATATTGGTGTGTCTTCTTTTATAACTGGAATTTATTTTTAGTACTTTCATTCCTGGAACAGACCAATACAAATATTTTATTATTATTATTATTATTATTATTATTATTATTATTATTATTAAAAGGGGTGGTGGCCAAGTGGTTAATGCGCTTGGTTTCAGTTCAGAAGGTTCCAGGTTCCAATCCCTCCCATGCAGATCCACCTTGGATTTGCTGTGGCGAGTGCAAAGACAAGGGAGCAGCTGAAGGGACTTACTATTATTATTGTTATTATTATTATTAATGTTATTACCTCCGCCAAGGAGGTTATGTTTTTGGTCGCGTTTGTTTGTTTGTCTGTTTGTCTGTTTGTCAGCAGGATAACTCAGAAAGTTTTGAATGGATTTTAATGAAATTTTGTGGAGTGGTTGGACATGACAAGAGGAACAAGTGATTAAATTTTAGTGGTGATCTGGATCACGATCCGGATCCAGGAATTTTTTAAAGGATTCTTCACCATTGCGGGATAGGGGGAATTTGGACATTCTAGTGTCTAACTCCACAAAAACAAGGCAGAAAGACTTGAAAAAAATTAAGGTGTAACATAATCAAATGTTCTATCAGACAACAAAGTTTGGTGATGATCGGATCCGGATTCCGGGTCTGGTGATCCAGAATATGCAAAAATATAGGGAAAATAGAAAATGTGTCAGTGTGAGGTGACAAATGAAGCTAGAGATGCACAACTAACACCAAATTGTAGCTGAATCTGTACTGATTCAGGAAAGAGTCATGTTATGGAGCTAGATCCAGAAGAAAGCCGCCATTACCGAAAAATCGTTTTTATACAATAACTTTTCAACTAATAAAGACATAAAAGTGATTCCAAGTTCTAGTGGTATGTTTTCATGGTCAAGGATGTCAAATATAAAGGAAAGAAAAGTGTATGTATCATAGTTTTGCTTGTAACACTGAATTGTTCACTGAGACAAGGAGGGAATCTCTTTAGGGTCAGTGACCCTATATGGCCTTGGCGGAACTTTGCACTCTCTGAGTGCTTCTAGTTATTATTAATATTAAAATTATTACCATTCATGCTTTTTCATTATTTCTGCTTACACTAGGGAAATAAGGTAATTTTTTTCCTTAACAAATATGAGTACTGACACTGATTTCACATGTTAGCATCGCTCCGCAAATGGAATGTTAGATGATTTTCAATGTGGAGATGAAATTTCCACACGGCTTACTGTGAGAGCAGCAGCTAATCACTATAATGGTACAAGAAGCTATTGAAAGGTTTATATATATCTATATATATATATATATATATATATATATATATATAGCCACAGCAACAAAGACGACCTGAATTACGGTCTGTGCCTTGCATGAAAGTATAATTTCTTGCAAGGGGATTAGCTTCATTCCTTTCCTGCACCCAGTGAAGGCATTGCGGCGCATCACTGCATAGATAAATACTCATCCCAACATCCAGTAAGAAGTCCAGAATTTATTATTGCTTTTTATAATAAACAGAGACCTCAGTAGGGTCAAAACAGCTGATATAAAACTGAAGCTATTGCAGTCACTCTGTGGTTTGGAACAGTTGTGTTGGTGGAGGTGTTGGGAAATAGGTCCCTCTCAGTCCTGGTAATAGAGTTGCATTAGGAAGAACATCTGGTGTAACATTTGCACCAAATCAACAAGCAGATCCATCTTGGCCCAGAATGAAAAGTGGTCACCACAGCAAAACCACTAAAGGGACTTGGTATGGGTTTACATTATCATGCTCATCCAGTTGCTGCACTGCTGTTGTTGTCTTGGTTTGAGCAACAAATCTTATAAACCATATACACAGCCGGTGAGCCAGTTCAGTATATCGTTGCATTTCCTGTTGATACTCGTCTCAAGATGGAATCCTAATTTCTACCCCATCACCCTGTTCTTTTCTGATTCCTTAGCCTACAAACCTTTATCAGAAACCCTTGTGACCTTGACGGGGATTATCCATCGTCCATCCTCTTAGCGACTGCTGAGTCCTGCCATTTTTTTTTCCAGCTGACATCAAGAGGAACCGTGTGTTTTGAAGGTCTTTTGTTAAACGTGTTGATAAATGTTCTGACCTCCTGGCATGAGCGGATTCTTTTTGTCTGACATTTTTCTTGAGTGACTTACAAATCATAAGAAAATCCCACACGTAACGAACGGTATTCTACGGATAAAAGGCTAATCTCTCATTATATTCACTTCAACCTACACAAAGTCATTTGTAAGAACAAATTGGTTGTGAAAACAGGAATTTGTGCTGTGTATCATCACTGTGGTAGAGCAGTGGTCTTAATTCGAACAGATGATGGGACGTATTTGAAATGAATGGATGGCAGGTCTCCCATCTCGTGCATTTTTTCATCCGGTAACTCACTTGACCTCATAATCAGACTGCCGGCGCAACAAGCCAGCAAACAAGTTATGTCATGTTATCAATTTATCCAACATCACAAAGTAATAACAGCAATAAGTGAACATGTGCTCTGGAACGGCAGAGTCGCAAATTGAAATAGTGGCGTGTGAATGTGCTGCTCACCAAAAGGAGCAGCAATGATGGAAAATCTAATATGAAGGAAGACAAGTGTTTACATTGCGGCTCTAAGGACTCTGCGTTTCTTTGTTGGCATCTCCAAAGCAGCTTGTGCAGCAGAACTGAAATACACAAGTAATCCGAGCTCATCCCAGAGCCAACTGGGAATGTAACCGCTACAAATAAAACGTGCTTCATCGAGCTGAGCAAACAGCACAGCAAATTGAATCAAATCATTGCTTCCATTCAGCTTTTATTTGAGTGATTTTTTTTTTTTTTTTGGTTGGGGGGTTTGGTTTGCATTGGCACTTGTCCTGTCTAGCCAGCTGTAAATGGGTACTGGCCTCAAAATGGGGAAGTAACCTGTGACAGACCGGAGCCCAGTTTGGGGGGAATCATAGACTCTTGTCTGCTTCATGCTACAATATCCGCAGACGAGCAGGATTGGCAAGTCAAAGGTTTTTTGCACAGTCTAATGCAGGGGTGGGCAATCATGTGCCACGAAGGACCAAGACATTGCAGGTTTCCCTTTCTACCAATAACCCCAGCAGGTGATTTCATTGATGATCAGGTGTTTATGTTCAGGGGAGAAGCTCATCAGCAAACCCACGTGCTGAGGTGATTGGTTGCAAGGAAAACCTGCAGTGTCTTGGCCTTTGTTGCTCACCCCTGGTCTAGTGAAATCGATGAGACTGGAAACCTTGTTGACTCTTTGCTTTTTGCAGGACAGGCTGTGACTTTGCTGGTGTTGCACAGCTAATCTTGGTGTAACTGTGTACATTAACCAATGCCACTTAAATAATTGTGCAAAATCAGTGGTATGACTCGATGAGCACATCATACCAGAATATGTGAATCGATTGCAAGCGGTGGGGAGTCGGGGATCGGTTCAGTGGTTAGCACGCTTGCCTCATAGTAGTAAGGTCTGGGGCTAAATTCCACCTATGCCCAGTTCCTTCCTGTGTGAGTTTCAATCAAAAACATACTCATTAAGGTCTGCTCCTTTTGTTGCCCCTAACCAAGGCCGTGTCTCTACATCTCTGCACCCAGGCTTGTGACTGCCCACTGCTCCTAGTGGTTGGATTGTGTCTAACTATAATTAGGATGGACAATGACAATAAAGCCCTTCCTCTTCAGTCTTAAGAACCTTATATTCAAACAGGCTAAATGCTTTATTTTCCAGAGTAGAAGTTGCACCTGTCAAAAAAAAAAAAAATGCCTCTTCAAGAGGAAAAAAAAAACATACACAAGTCACACTGGAATATAAAGAACTCACCTTTTAACACGACATTTCCGTAAAAGTAAGTTTAACAATAACAGGAACTCGGTAGCACATGTGCACACCACAGTGTGTGCTGTTACTAAACATAAGGACTTTTAAATTAAAAAAATAAGGAAGATGGACAAAATAAATGTGCAGTAAACACATTTATTATTCCTCAGAGGGAGTTTTTCCTTACCACTGTTGCTCTGGGGGTTAGTAAGGTTAGACCTTACCTATGTGAAGCACCTTGAGGCAACTCTGTTGTGATTTGGCACTATATAAATGAAAATAAATTGAAATTGAAAATTAAACAACATATTTGTTGCATATGAACACTGATTTCTGGCCCACAGCATTGGAAACACTATAATAAAAATTTGACAACATTTCATCTTTATTCGCTCTTTAATTTGAAATTTTGTGCATTGTTGTAGTGCACATCATTATCATGTTTATCCTGTTTTTACTGAAATTTGTTTTGTTCAGTGGATTGATTACCGGAAAGACCCCACATAAATAGTTGATATTATTATTATTATTATTATTATTATTATTATTATTTTACATGGTGGTTTAATTTTTATTTATTTTTTTGATATATAAGTTGAACCACAGTATAAATCACAACACCTGACAAACTCGTAAAGAGACTGTGACTTATGGTCTGGAAAATATAGTACTAACTAGACAGGCTAGCACGACTAGCTGAATGGGCTAGTTTGGAAAGCTAACGTAGTCACTTCCCCGAGATTACACGGTAAAAGTGTAACATGCAGTTATTCATTCGAACTAAAAACTGTCATTTAAAACAAGATAAAAATACTGATTTGATTGTAAAACTCATTTTCTTTACATTTAGTGACATCAAGTTTGATTTGAACTGAACTAAATATATATCTAATAGACTCAATTGTTTTTTTAGTTCACTCAGTTGTTTTCTTCTTCTTTATGACCTGCAATTAATATTTTTAGTTTGACTCAAATGTGAATTGTGCATGCGCATTGCACTGGTCTCATTTGCCTTTGGGGAGCCGGCCAGACGTGGATGCACTGGGTGGATTTCATCCAACAATAAACATAAGTAGCAAAGCTGTTGCTGATAATTAAAGTTTGAGTGTTTTGTATTGTCAGAATTGCAGAATAAACGTTAATAATTTGCATCAAGGCAAAGAATTTAGATTGAGTCAATTGAAATATTATTGTTTACATCAACACAAAATAATCAGGTCATAGGAAGTTAAATAATTTAGATTCAGTGAAATTAAATAATTTAGATTATGTGAAGTCAAATATATTAGATGTGATATCTGGACATTTTAGTTTAAGCAGGGTTATACTTTTTCAGTGTAAGATGTTACACTTTCTAGAACATATTTTCAAAATCAAATCAAATTGTATGACACTGCTAAGGGCCCCTTTATACATAACATGATTAAAGCTGGCTAGTGCACAAAGGAGGAATTGCATGGCATTCATGAAAAATCAGAGCAGCCTCGAACACCTCCTACACCTGTCATTCCAACCATTCACGCACACAAGCGGCCGAAAGGCAGCAAATGCCCTGTGCATGCTCATTCGATCCCCCTCTCGGCAGGTGTCGGCCAAATTCCATGTGTCACACACGAGCATCTAACACTGCTCGCTGCACACTTAGAAAAGACGGGGCTATTTGTGGTGGACATGTCCCCCTGCGACATGCAGCTGGTCAGATATCTGTGCTTGCAAGTCATTGTTCGGGAACACCTGTACTGACTTGTAGGATATTAAGTCGCTTAACTACAGCATGAAGCGCGGACGTCAGCATGGTGTCCTCATGTGGAAATAAATTAAAACACATATTGCTTCAGCTGACTGCTGCACCAGTGCACTGCAATGCTTGTGAATATCATGCCATGCAGCAAATCACCCCATGTTTTGTCAGTTATTGCGGCGCTTTTTTGCCGTAATTAAAGACTTCCTCTTCATCTACATCGTCTAAATTCTCTCTCTCTTTTTTTTAATGTTTATCTCCTTGTAGACTTTAGCCATTTTATGCTCCTGTTAGAGGACAGTGATGGTAGTGCAGTGGTAAAGTTTATGTCTGTTAATCTGAGCATTTGTAAATTGCAGGTTTGAATCCACTGGGTGGCATGTATTTGTTATTTTTGTTTCTCCATAGCTGTTTTTTTTTTTCTTTTTCTCTACATCAGCGGCGCAATGTGGTTCCACACGTTCCAGCTGGTTTTTATTTTGTGCCCCAATGATGAAACCATCACCGGTGTGTCGTGCACGCCTGTGCGACCGTGCAACCCTCCCAACAGCAGGTGCAACATTTCGTGGTTCCCTATTTTGTGTTTGGTTTGCGAATTTTCTTCCGGTTTCTGCGTCTTTTGTGTTATGTGTGAAGGGCCCCTAATATTCATTGCAGTCTTGGACATTTTTAGTCACCTCTAATATCGATAGCTTATGACCTTCAATTTCAATTTCAATTTATTTGAAAGGGACCATGTGCAATTAAAACATAAATGTCACCATTTGATGCACTGCACCAGAGTTAGCCTTAGGCTAATTTACATCTGCAGTCCCTGACCATGAATTAATATGACACATATAAAATCATCAAATAATCACAAATAAATACAACCAAGATGTTAAACATCACTTAACAAATAAAAACATGTAGCGACACTACGTACTGTAAATAGAATGCCTCTCGTAACACTCAAACATATACATAATCATAAACATAAAAAAAAGCACCAACTTATTAGTGGGTGCATCAAGAGTTCATCTCAATATGAAATTGTCTCCTGATGGTGGAAATGTGGGCAATTACACAGACTGGTGCAAAGTTCTATTAAAATGCATTAAAAGTTTGCTTGGAATTCTGCTGCCTGAATTATATTTTTTTTCCTTGAGAAATTTTAGTTCAGTATTTCAGTGGCCACATTTCCCCCAAAACATGTTCTCGTGAACTATTCTGTAGAATGTAGCTTTGAAGGGAAGTAATTTAAAACCAGAGAAATAGCTTTTAGTCCATAATTAAACATTACATTGCCTTTATCTTATTATTAACTTATTATCCAGATATTTACCAAACTAGCTATCAAGCTAACTAGTCAAGCACAGTCACTAGTTTGGCTAACTAGCAAGTAGCAGGCTCGAAAATAAGCTTGTGGGAATTGTTTGGTAGCATATAATGTGTTTGGCTCGTACTGGATAGCCAAACATTGAGCGGTTTTAGTTCATTTAAACAGGTGACATTAGATATTAGTCAATTTTATCACATTCTGCAACAAGTCAGTGTGTCATCAATATCCCAGGCTCCACCTATTTCAGCAGACCATGCCGATAAAATTCATATGGCCAACTTTATTATAATGCACTTAATTTATACAATGCTTTCCCACAGATAGCAGAGAGCTTTACAATATCTGGGTCTTCATTACAGATTTGCATAAATGCTTAATGATATTTTTTAGTGTCAATTATAAATAGTTGTGAAATGACTGAATTGAACTGCTGGGATTCAACCTCTCGTGGTAATTGTCAATCTAATGAGGTTCTCGCCAGAACTCTTATTTCCAGTCGTTACACCGGCGGATCTAAAAATCCTGCTAAATATTAAGATAACATAAGACTTTATTGATCTCACGGTGGAGAAATTTACATGTTACGTCAGCTCTTAAAAATACACAAGATGAATGCAAGTGGAGGAAAATGTGCATCAAACAGCATGTGCAAGGATAAGCAATAATAATACTTGTAACATTACAATAAAATAAGAAAATGGGTAGAAATAGAAGGTGCAGGGATTTGTAAACGAGATGTTATTGCACATGATTTGTGGACATATTAATATTGCACATGATTTGTGGACATATTATTGCAAGTGTTTTTTTCACAGTGTTATTGTACAGTCTGACAGCAGCAGGGAGGAACAACCTGCAGTATTGTTCCTTCTTGCAACTGAGGGAGCCTCAGTCCTGTCACTGAACGAGCTGCTCAGCTCCACTACAGTCTGGTGCAGAGGGTGAGAGGAGTTGTCCATGATGAATTTGAACTTGGCTAACACCCTCCTCTCAGCCACCTCCTCCAGAGAATCCAGAGGACAGATTACCATTTCATTGTTTTGTTTTTTAATCTAGTATTGCGATAACTTCATCTCTTAGAACTTTTAACAAGCTCTCTATTTCTTCCTTCACCTACATGTATGTGCCATGTCATGTATTTTAGAATGTCATGTGACTCTTTCTGTACATTGTGTGACCTGTAATGGCAGAAAAGTGTTGTCACTGTAGTTTGTTTTGGTGTGTGTGTGTGTGTGTGTGTGTGTGTGTGTGTGTGTGTGTGTGTGTGTGTGTGTGTGTGTGTGTGTGTGTGTGTGTCTTTTTGACTTTTTGACTCACCTGATAAACCACCACATGTGAACGTGATTTTTTAATTTTAATTTGTTTGCAATATTTGTGAGTTTCTAATACCCAAATTTCCAATTCGCCAATTCAAATTGCGCAATTTGGAGCGTGATAGAAACCCACCAACTGATATTTCACATTCACCCACTCACTCACACACACACACACACACACACTCACACACACACACCACACACACACACACACACACACACACACACACACACACACACACACACACAACACACACACACACACACACACACTTATGTCAAGATGGTGCCATGGGAGGTGCTCAAGTGCACACTAGGAGCACTGTGGTTATTAAGGACCTTGGGTTGAGTACCTTGGTGACGGTGCCTGTCTAGGGATTGTTACAAGGCTGCTTCTCCAGCGTTTCAGCCACCACTTCCCTAAATACAACTCACATGGGATTTCAAGAGCTTGAATATCTCCATTGCATGTCGTCTACCTTACTGATCTCAGAGGGTTGCACTGATTTGATATCAATTCTCGGACGCAGGCACAAAGGCTGCCCGGTTCACTCCATCTTTCTTTCCGATGCCCGGGGGCACTTCACAGTTCACCAACTCTACACAGGAACGGCATATCAACCTGACAAATACGGACCGACTGAACCGCTGTGTTCTTTCTGCACGTATCACTTACAAGAGAGCAGCCGACCTGTCACCAAAAACTAAGAAAGGCCTCATCAGGGGAGCTTCCAGATGGTTGAAACCCACCGTAAAGCTGCAGGTCTGAGATCACACTGCATCAGACACTTCTCAATTACTTAAAAAAAGAACATGAAATACTGGTGCAACAGCCACAAATTGTGATAACTGTGCATTTGGTGTCATTGTGTCAGCAGTTGTGTTGTATTTACTTCTCACTGCTTGCAGATTTTTGATGCCACTAACATTTATATTTGGGGCCTGGTTCAGTCTCAGGTTGATGCTGGTTTTGAGAAGTGATTAATGCAATGTTTTGTTTTTGTGGCCTCCCACCAAAAAGCATGAGAATACCTCACATGGCCAGAGTGCAGCTGCTTGAATATGTTACACTAGTTCCCTGTTGAATTTTGAATTGAATTGAATTATTCATGGGCAGCACAGTGGCTTATTGGATAGCACTGTTGCCTCAGGTTAACAGGTCATGGGTTCAATTGCCCCCTGTGGCCTTTCTGTGTGGAGTTTGCATGTTCTCCCCGTGTTTGAGTGGGTTTCCTCCTGGTGCTCCGGTTTCCTCCCACATCCAAAGACATGCGGGTTACTTGGATTGGAATATTTAAATTGTCTGTAGGTGTGCGTGTGGGTGTGACTGTGCTTGTTTGCTTGTTTGTGGCCCAGTGACAGACTGGCGTCCTGTCCTGGATGTACCCCGCCTCACGCTCTATGACTGCTGGGATAGGCTCCAGCCCCCCCACGACCCTTAATTGAACAGAGTAAGCAGTTGAAGATGAGCGTGTGGGAATTATTCATTTTTATTCGGCGCACACACAATCCAGAACAACAAACATACCAAAAAAGAAAAAAAAACAAAAAACAAGGCACACGTGCCCCGAAAGGCTGCAGGCAGCAAAGAGCTAATAAACGCCTACCCCTTTAACTAAAAGTACAAATTCTACATATGTATATAAACTATACATATACCTCATAAAAAGTATAAATTGATCACAGAACTAATGATTCAAAGATACAAACATACAAGCAGCAGTAAACCTAATTTGACATACGAGGTCTCTTAGATAATAAACCGACCCTTTTATTTTTTTTTAACTATATGGATTTGAATGACGTGCGATTACACCAATCATGCTGGAACCCTCGTGCGCATGGGTGAGTTTTTTCACACGTGTCGGTGACGTCATTTCCCTGTGGGCAGGCCTTGAGTGAGATGTGGTCCCGCCCTCTCGGCTGAATTCCTTTGTTTCACACACTGCTCCAGACGGCGCGCGTTGCTTTATCAAAATTTTTTCTGGACCTGTGAGGGATATCCGAGTGGATACTATTCGAGAAATTAAGCTGGTTTTCGGTGAAAAGTTTAACGGCTGATGAGAGATTATGTGGTGTTTCTGTCGGTGTAAGGACTTCCCACAGAGCAGGACATCCTGCAGCGCTTCCAGGCGCCGTCGTCGGCCTGTTTCGACCTGAAAACATCCTAATTTAAGGCTTAATTCACCCAGGATGTCGTGAGAGAACAGAGAAGATTCAGAAGAGGCCGGCATGAGGACTTTATGCAGACATTCCACTGTTTAAGGACATTTTGTAATGAAAGACGTGCGCGCAAATTCGCCGAGTCGGAATCTGTGCGCCGTGACAGGAAAAACACCTCTGTGTTGAAAACCATTTGTAAAATTCAGGCGGCTTTTGATGGCTTTCAACAAGTGAGTAATTGAGAAATTGTTTAACAGCTTGGGCATGTTCCAGCTTGCCCGTTAAGGTTTCCAACGGAGGTGTTTTTCCTGTCGCGACCCCCCGCGGTCGGGTCTGGCCCGACATGCGACTCTGCCCGCACGTTCTTTCATTACAAAATGTCCGTTAACAATGGAATGTCAGAATAAACTCCTCATGCCGACTTCTTCTGAAAGTTCTCTGTTCTCTGACGACTTACTGGGTCAACAGAGCCTGAAATGTGGAAGTTTTCAACTTGAAACGGCGAGACGCTGCCGCCTCGGAGCGCAGATCGCCATCAGGCGCCATGGGCCGTCCTTAAAGCAACACTACCAGACCAAAATCTCTCATCAGCTGTTAAAATTTTTGCCGAAAACCAGCTGAATTTATCGAATGGTGTCCACTCAGTTGTGCCTTACAGTTTTGAAAAAATTTTGATCAAACAAAGCAGCAGTCTCTGAGCCATTCCTAAACAATGAAAAAACGACGAGAGGGTGGGTGACTCCTCACTCAAAGACTGCCCACAGGCGAATGACGTAACCGACAGGCGTGAAAAAACTCTCGCATGCCCACGAGGGTTCAAGCATGTCTGATGTAATCACACGTGATTCAAATCCATATGGTTTTTGAAAAAAATAATAAGGTCGGATACTTTTCTAATAGACCTCGTATTATAGCAAGCAACCAAATAGAAATATGAGGGTTTTACTAAAAAGAAGATGCAAAAGTTCAGATACAATTTACCAGAAGGTACAGTAGTGTTCAGAATAATAGCAGTGCTATGTGACTAAAAAGATTAATCCAGGTTTTGAGTATATTTCTTATTGTTACATGGGAAACAAGGTACCAGTAGATTCAGTAGATTCTCACAAATCCAACAAGACCAAGCATTCATGATATGCACACTTTTAAGGCTATGAAATTGGGCTATTAATAAAAAAAAAAGTAGAAAAGGGGGTGTTCACAATAATAGTACTGTGGCATTCAGTCTGAGTTCGTCAATTCTGTGGAACAAACAGGTGTGAATCAGAATGGCAAAGGCTCACCCACTGATCAGCTCCAGGATGATCAAAGACAGTCTGGAGTTACCTGTAAGTGCTGTGACAGTTAGAAGACGCCTGTGTGAAGCTAATTTATTTGCAAGAATCCCCCGCAAAGTCCCTCTGTTAAATAAAAGACATGTGCAGAAGAGGTTACAATTTGCCAAAGAACACATCAACTGGCCTAAAGAGAAATGGAGGAATATTTTGTGGACTGATGAGAGTAAAACTGTTCTTTTTGGGTCCAAGGGCCGCAGACAGTTTGTGAGATGACCCCCAAACTCTGAATTCAAGCCACAATTCACAGTGAAGACAGTGAAGCATGGTGGTGCAAGCATCATGATATGGGCATGTTTCTCCTAGTATGGTGTTCTGCCTATATATCGCATACCAGGTATCATGGATCAGTCTGGATATGTCAAAATACTTGAAGAGGTCATGTTGCCTTATGCTGAAGAGGACATGCCCTTGAAATGGGTGTTTCAACAAGACAATGACCCCAAGCACACTAGTAAATGAGCAAAATCTTGGTTCCAAACCAACAAAATTAATGCCTCGCAGATGTGAAGAAATCATGAAAAACTGTGGTTATACAACTAAATACTAGTTTAGTGATTCACAGGATTGCTAAAAAAAAACAGTTTGAACATAACAGTTTTGAGTTTGTAGCGTCAACAGCAGATGCTACTATTATTGTGAACACCCCCTTTTCTACTTTTTTTTTTTTTTACTAATAGCCCAATTTCATAGCCTTAACAGTGTGCATATCATGAATGCTTGGTCTTGTTGGATTTGTGAGAATCTACTGAATCTACTGGTACCTTGTTTCCCACATAACAATAAGAAATATACTCAAAACCTGGATTAATCTTTTTAGCCACATAGCACTACTATTATCCTGAACATTACTGTACATCTGAGATGCAAGCCTAGATTTAATGTTTTGTTGAAAGAAAATCCTCTTCTATACCACTTCATCATGAAGCTGTATAAGTGGGAATACAAAATGCTAAACATGCACTGTGCACAATTTCTCCAATCACAGCCACAGAAGCCTGTAACTTCTTCTGGGTTGTCTGGATGTCTTGGTGGCTTTCCTCACTCTTCTCCTTCTTGCACAGTCACTCAGTTTTTGAGAACTGTCTACACAGATTACCATAGAGTGCCATACGGTTTGTATTTCTTCATAATTGATGTAAATAAAGTTCAAGACATATTCAGTGACTTGAAAATGTTCTTGTATCCATCCCCTGATTTGTCTGAAGAAAATTCGCAATAAAACTGATTATTTACAGGTATTACACCAAAGGAGCTGATTACTTATACAAGCCATCATCTTAGCTTTTATATTTTTATTAATTTATATCGAGTTGTAGAGATTTACTTCCAGTTTGAGTCTAACGAAGATCATTTTAGAAATTTTTATACTGAGAAGCCTGATTTACTTTTTGTATTTGAAATGCCATAAACAAATTAAAATGTGTGAAATACCAAGGGGGCTGAATACTTTTGCAACCCACTGTACTTCCAAGTCCAGACTCAAGACTTATTTATCTCTTACTGCTTACAGTTAGTTTTATTTTTAGGTTTATCTTGTTGTGTGGTTTGATTTATGGAAAACACTGTATAAGTTATTACTATAGTATATACTAAAGGGTGTGCATGTTGTAAAAATGTGCACAAACTGCATAGCTCGCTGCAAGCAAATATAGATGCTATTTTATCAGTGGTGCCAGTTGAGGATTATGTCTTTAAATGAGCTAAGTAGTGCCATCATGAATCTGCAATCTGGTGTGTGTTTACCTGAGTGCACAAAATTGTGAGAGGTGAACATGGCAAATAAGTTAATTGAGCAGACGCAATGTGATCTATTAAGGTCCGTTGCACATTTTGACATCACAGAAAGAACCTGTGTTAGAAGAGTTTAATGAAGGAAAAAAAAATCTGATTCAAGTCATTCCCTGTGAGCTGGTTTGGGGTATGCATTTCTTGATATTCATTCAGTCAGCATTAACACAGAAAACAGGAGGATTGATTATTAATTATGTTGGCCAGTTGATGATGAAATAAAATTAAATGTGATATTTATCTTGTCTTTTTGGCCCTTTTCATCAGCATTGCATTTATAATGGAATTGTATATTTTCACGTTAATGGAGGTGCTTAATGTTGTTGTCTGTTTTGGCTGCTCCCTTCTGTTCGGGATTGCCACAGTGGACACAACCAGCTCCACATTGGCACAAATTTTATGCCAGACGCCTTTTCTGATGCAACTCTAGTTTTACCTGGAGAAACACACAGCCCCTGGTGTTCCAACGATGTCTCCCAACCAAGTACTACCAGACCCCACACTGCTAAGTTTCTAAGATCTGATGGGATCAGGTTCACATAGAGCAGAGTGGCTGAAAAATGAATAATAAAAACAATAACATAAAACTTGGTAGAATTGACAATGATGTCAGTGATCAGAATCCAGATGTGAATAATGGATCCTTCTTCATTTTTACCGAATATGATGGTGCAGTTTTTCAAGATTTTGACAAATTTCTTTCAAACAGGGTTCACCAACCCTCCTCCTATGTTCAGAACTCCTGATACAAAATCCCAGTATTGTTTGTGCGTAAACCTGGCTGTCAGATGGATCAATGCAACAACACAACAACCACCAAACAGTCATCTCAGCAGCAGTTTTCTGTTCCACAAAACCTTGGAAGTCATCAACAGTGGCTAAACACCACTGATGACTATTTGTATTCCAGGTGCTCAACAACTGCACTCTCCCTTTCATCTCATGACCGGACCTGGTGATGGCTCTTCCACATTTTCACCCACAGCGTCAAACAGACTCGAAAGCTGAAAGTATACCCTGTCTTCTTTGGCTTGTAATTGCTCGACTGTTGTTGCCCCGGCTCCGGCAATTACAGAAATACAATGAGGCTTAGCTTTTGTTGCAGGCTGTAGAATGTATAGACTAATTCCCAGTAAAGTGCTACAGCTGTCAGTGCATTTTCTGCTCGGTTACTTCAATAAATTGGAACTCTGAGGAGGGAAAAACGGGAATATCGTATTATGTGCTTCCCACACGAGGCAGAGAACCCCTTTTGCAAACACAATTTGAACAATTTCATTTTCCTTCCATGAGAAAATTTGTCTTGTCCTTTCAGAGACAGACAAACACTCGGCATCCTAATAACGGTTTTCACTTTCCAGAAAACAGTTATTAGAGAGCCGAAATAAAACGGCACAGTACTGATAGGGTTTGTTTTCAAATTATGGAAATTGACACCAACAAAAGTGCTTGATTATTAGTTGGGGGGTTTTTTCTCTCATCATCTTATTAGATATGAAAGTGTTTATTACCTCAGCCAGCGAGGTCATGTGATCACTACCGTGAGTTTGTTTACAGGGTTACTCAAAGTTTGGAATGGTCAGACTTATGAGGAGGAAGTCATGATGGTCATGAAACATCTGATCGCCATCACCACCTTGGTGTCTTTTGAGTATTTTATTTTCCAGATACAGTCAATAAACAGGTTAAAAAGACATCGCTAACAGCTAGCAGTGCTAATTGGTTAACAGTCCTGCTTCCACACCACAGCTGTCCCACTGAGATAGCTAACCCAATGTCGCTTCTTCTCCAAGTCTCTTGCAAAATCCGATAAACTTGCAAGACTTTCTCAAAGACACATGCAACAATAAAATGTGGATTAAATAATACTAATAAATTTCTCCAGAAACCATCACCTTATCATGGTGGAGAGGTTTGTGTGCCCCTATGAACCTGATAGCTGTGTTGTCTGGAGCCTTCATGCACCTGGTAGGGTCTCCCATGCCAAACTGGTCTCAGGCAATAGGCCAGACTAAGAATGGTTCACAAAGACTCCATGAACAAAAGAGGCAGAAGGAACATGACCCAGCACAGAGGTAGCCTCGGGCCCCCATCTGGAGCTAGGCCAGGATGTAGGGCCCATCAGCAAGCGCCTGGTGGCCGGGCTTACCACGGAGCCCAACTAAGCTCAGCCTGAAAGAGGAAATGTGGACTTTCCATCTCCATCATGTGGGCTCACCACCCACAGGGGGAACCGCTGGGGTTAGGTACGCTGTCCCATGGGTGGTAGTGTAAGAGAAGGAACTCGATGGACCAGACCCAGGTGGTAGAACCTAGCTCTAGGCATGGAATGTCACCTGGCTGTGGGGAAATGAGACTGAGTTTTTGTGGGAGGTGGAGTGCTACCAGCTAGATCTGGTGAGCTTTGCCTCCACGCACAGCCTCAGTTCCAGAACCACTCTCCTTGCTAGGGGTTGGACCTTATTCTTCCCAGGAGTTGCCCAGGGTGTGACGCACCGGGCGCATGTGAGAATACTCACAAGCCCCTGGCCGGGAGACAACCCCTTCATGTGACAGTATCCAGGACAAAAAAAATAGCTAAGGTGGCTCGACATGTTGATTTGGCACAAGTTTTACAGCAGATGCTCATCCTGACACAACTTCATATTAGGGGTGGTTTTGAACCAGCAACCTTCCACACTGAAAAGAACTAAGAGCAAAATATGTAAAAATGCCTAATTTCTTTGTGTACCAGCAAATAAACTGATCTAGAATCAACAACCAGATGCCAGTTGGGTACCTTCTTTTGAGTGAGTTCTTTTCAGATTAGGTATAAACCTTGAAAGAAAATGATCCAAATGCCAAAATCAATCAATCAAGTTAACAGACCACAGTTTGCTTCTGTATGGAAAATAAAAATGCTCTTCCACTTTTAAATCCAGATCAACACCACATCTCAGTGGAATATTTATTCCATTTGGTTGATTATTTCTTCAGCTGTCCTGCAGCTGAACATGTTTGGAGCTTTCAATTACAATACTAAAAATCAATCCAAATCTCCAAAATGAAAGTAAAAAAAAAAAAAAAAAAAATCTAGAATCCACGTCTACATCCTGATAAAAAACAAATTTCAATGAGAAATAAGGAATGGATCAAAAAGCTGAAAATATGTCATCTTGGAACAAAAAAAACAGTAATAAAATGAACCATAATGAATAAGAGAAATTGATGGAAACAACTAAAAAAAAGTGCTTGAGTTGACAGCACTCATATTAATTCTGTTGATCCAAATTACTCATTCATCTTCAGCTCCCGCTTTGTGAGTAGAGAGATTGCATGGCCCTGAGAAGGGACCCCCCTCACTCCATACTCCCATAGCACCTCCAACAGTATCTCCCGGGGTACTCGATTATACGCTGGTTATTGGCGACTGTTTTGAGAAATGTGAAGTTAGCGACACCAGCAACCATAGTCAATTGTCTTCCGGGGGCCAGAGCAGGCGACATTGAAGGAAATTTGAAACTGCTGGCTAAGGCTAAGCGTAAATTTGGTAAGATTGTAATTCACGTTGGCAGTAATGACACCCGGTTACGCCAATCGGAGGTCACTAAAATTAACATTGAATCGGTGTGTAACTTTGCAAAAACAATGTCGGACTCTGTAGTTTTCTCTGGGCCCCTCCCCAATCGGACCGGGAGTGACATGTTTAGCCGCATGTTCTCCTTGAATTGCTGGCTGTCTGAGTGGTGTCCAAAAAATGAGGTGGGCTTCATAGATAATTGGCAAAGCTTCTGGGGAAAACTTGGTCTTGTTAGGAGAGACGGCATCCATCCCACTTTGGATGGAGCAGCTCTCATTTCTAGAAATCTGGCCAATTTTCTTAAATCCTCCAAAACCGTGACTATCCAGGGTTGGGACCAGGAAGCAGAGTTGTAGTCTTACACACCTCTCTGCAGCTTCTCTCCTCCGCCTGCCATCCCCTCATTACCCCATCCCCGTAGAGACGGTGCCTGCTCCCAGACCACCAATAACCAGCAAAAATCTATTTAAGCATAAAAATTCAAAAAGAAAAAATAATATAGCACCTTCACTGCACCACAGACTAAAACAGTTAAATGTGGTCTATTAAACATTAGGTCTCTCTCTTCTAAGTCCCTGTTAGTAAATGATATATCATTGATCAACATATTAATTTATTCTGCCTTACAGAAACCTGGTTACAGCAGGATGAATATGTTAGTTTAAATGAGTCAACACCCCCGAGTCACACTAACTGCCAGAATGCTCGTAGCACGGGCCGAGGAGGAGGACTAGCAGCAATCTTCCATTCCAGCTTATTAATTAATCAAAACCCAGACAGAGCTTTAATTCATTTGAAAGCTTGACTCTTAGTCTTGTCCATCCAAATTGGAAGTCCCAAAAAACAGTTTTGTTTGTTATTATCTATCGTCACCTGGTCGTTACTGTGAGTTTCTCTGTGAATTTCAGACCATTTGTCTGACTTTGTGCTTAGCTCAGATAAGATAATTATAGTGGGCGATTTTAACATCCACACAGATGATGAGAATGACAGCCTCAACACTGCATTTAATCTATTATTAGACTCAATTGGCTTTGCTCAAAATGTAAATGAGTCCACCCACCACTTTAATCATACCTTAGATCTTGTTCTGATTTATGGTATGGAAATTGAAGCCTTAACAGTATTCCCTGAAAACTCCCTTCTGTCTGATCATTTCTTAATAACATTTACATTTACTCTGATGGACTACCCAGCAGTGGAGAATAAGTGCATTACACTAGAAGTCTTTCAGAAAGCGCTGTAACTAGGTTTAAGGATATGATTCCTTCTTTATGTTCTCTAATGCCATATACCAACACAGTGCAGAGTAGCTACCTAAACTCTGTAAGTGAGATAGAGTATCTCGTCAATAGTTTTACATCCTCATTGAAGACAACTTGGATGCTGTAGCTCCTCTGAAAAAGAGAGCTTTAAATCAGAAGTGCCTGACTCCGTGGTATAACTCAAAAACTCGCAGCTTAAAGCAGATAACCCGTAAGTTGGAGAGGAAATGGCATCTCACTAATTTAGAAGATCTTCAGTTAGCCTGGAAAAAGAGTCTGTTGCTTTATAAAAAAAAAAGCCCTCCGTAAAGCTAGGACATCTTACTACTCATCACTAATTGAAGAAAATAAGAACAACCCCAGGTTTCTTTTCAGCACTGTAGCCAGGCTGACAAAGAGTCAGAGCTCTATTGAGCCAATTATTCCTTTAACTTTAACTAGTAATGACTTCATGACTTTCTTTGCTAATAAAATTTTAACTATTAGAGAAAAAATTACTCATAACCATCGCAAAGACGTATCGTTATCTTTGGCTGCTTTCAGTGATGCCGGTATTTGGTTAGACTCTTTCTAGTTAGTTATTTTCATTAGTTACTTCCTCCAAACCATCACATGTCTATTAGACCCCATTCCTACCAGGCTGCTCAAGGAAGCCCTACCATTAATTAATGCTTCGATCTTAAATATGATCAATCTATCTTTATTAGTTGGCTATGTACCACAGGCTTTTAAGGTGGCAGTAATTAAACCATTACTTAAAAAGCCATCACTTGACCCAGCTATCTTAGCTAATTATAGGCCAATCTCCAACCTTCCTTTTCTCTCAAAAATTCTTGAAAGGGTAGTTGTAAAACAGCTAACTGATCATCTGCAGAGGAATGGTCTATTTGAAGACTTTCAGTCAGGTTTTAGAATTCATCATAGTACAGAAACAGCATTAGTGAAGGTTACAAATGATCTTCTTATGGCCTCAGACAATGGACTCATCTCTGTGCTTGTTCTGTTAGATCTCAGTGCTGCTTTGATACTGTTGACCATAAAATTTTATTACAGAGATTAGAGCATGCCATAGGTATTAAAGGCACTGCGCTGCGGTGGTTTGAATCATATTTATCTAATAGATTACAATTTGTTCATGTAAATGGGGAATCTTCTTCACAGACTAAGGTTAATTATGGAGTTCCACAAGGTTCTGTGCTAGGACCAATTTTATTCACTTTATACATGTTTCCCTTAGGCAGTATTATTAGACAGCATTGCTTAAATTTCCATTGTTACGCAGATGATACCCAGCTTTTTCTATCCATGAAGCCAGAGGACACACACCAATTAGCTAAACTGCAGGATTGTCTCACAGACATAAAGACATGGATGACCTCTAATTTTTTGCTTTTAAACTCAGATAAAACTGAAGTTATTGTACTTGGCCCCACAAATCTTAGAAACATGGTGTCTAACCAGATCCTTACTCTGGATGGCATTACCCTGACCTCTAGTAATACTATGAGAAATCTTGGAGTCATTTTTGATCAGGATATGTCATTCAATGCGCATATTAAACAAATATGTAGGACTGCTTTTTTGAATTTGTGCAATATCTCTAAAATTAGAAAGGTCTTGTCTCATAGTGATGCTGAAAAACTAATTCATGCATTTATTTCCTCTAGGCTGGACTATTGTAATTCATTATTATCAGGTTGTCCTAAAAGTTCCCTGAAAAGCCTTCAGTTAATTAAAAATGCTGCAGCTAGAGTACTAACGGGGACTAGAAGGAGAGAGCATATCTCACCCATATTGGCCTCTCTTCATTTGCTTCCTGTTAATTCTAGAATAGAATTTAAAATTCTTCTTCTTACTTATAAGGTTTTGAATAATCAGGTCCCATCTTATCTTAGGGACCTCATAGTACCATATCACCCCACAGAGCGCTGTTGTGTGTCGGGGGGTTTGGCTGGATGTTTTGTGTTGTTTTCTTTTCTTTGCTCTCCAGGTGGTATGCAAACTGTTTTTTGTCTGTGGAGACGGTGCTGGCAGAAGAGTCCTTCACCCTCATCAGCATTATTAGCTGCACCTGTGGAGGATGTTCACGTGTAAACTTAAAGACTTTCAGCTGAAGGCAGATAATGAATGGCGTTCTGCATTTAAGCCATGAGTGGTTCAAGCAGAATTGCCGGGAACTCGACCTTGTGGACGTTCGTTTGTGAGACGCTGAGGACCGCGCCAGGGTTTGACACATCGTGCCTGTGAAGGAGGACGGTGAGGGACACATGCTGTCAGCACATCAGAGGTGATTATTGTCTGAATTATCGTTAATAGTAATTTGATATTTTGTTACGCAGTGTATTTGAACATTGATGAGAACTGTGCAGTTTGCTTCTCACTGCCGTGGCGTACAGACTGATGATCCTCCACCTGTTGTGAGAAGCTGCTCATTTACATAAAGCTTAAATTCAGACCTGAATGTGTTGCTGATAGTGTGTGCCTCTGAGGGATATTTGCTGTAGCTCTGTTGACTTACCTCACCTTTTCCATCCTTCACAGAGTCAGTTTGTCGTGTCCACCTGGGGGTGTTTGGTGGTGAATCTGAGTCCAGAAGCGCCGAGGCTTCGATCCTTTTGGGCGCTGGAGAGCGCGCCGTCCTTCACTCCACCAGACAAACTAAATATTTATGTTGTACACTAATTATTGCACTAGAGGGGGAAATAAAATCGTTTTGTTTGTGGAACCGCTTTCTGGTTATTTAGCGCTGGGTTCGGTCAGACGTTGGTCTGCTCCTCAACCTGCATCTGCACATAACAGAGCGCTTCGCTCTCAGACTGCAGGCTTACTTGTAGTTCCTAGGGTTTGTAAGAGTAGAATGGGAGGCAGAGCCTTCAGCTTTCAGGCTCCTCTCCTGTGGAACCAGCTCCCAATTCAGATCAGGGAGACAGACAACCTCTCTACTTTTAAGATTAGGCTTAAAACGTTCCTTTTGCTAAGCTTATAGTTAAGGCTGGATCAGGTGACCCTGAAACCATCCCTTAGTTGATGCTGCTATAGACTTAGACTGCTGGGGGGTTCCCATGATGCACTGAGTGTTTCTTTCTCTTTTTGCTCTGTATGCACCACTCTGCATTTAATCATTAGTGATTGGATCTCTGCTCCCCTCCACAGCATGTCTTTTTCCTGGTTCTCTCCCTCAGCCCCAACCAGTCCCAGCAGAAGACTGCCCCTCCCTGAGCCTGGTTCTGCTGGATGTTTCTTCCTGTTAAAAGGGAGTTTTTCCTTCCCACTGTTGCCAAGTGCTTGCTCACAGGGGTCGTTTTGACCGTTGGGGTTTTTCCGTAATTATTGTATGGCCTTGCCTTACAATATAAGGTGCCTTGGGGCAACTGTTTGTTGTGATTTGGCTCTATATAAATAAAATTGATTTGATTTGATGAGAGTCTGCAACTCCCCAGTTGGTACACCAGTCCAGTGTAGGTTCCTTCAGCAACCAAGACCAGTATACATTTAGAGTGGGGGTGGACTTGGACAGATGCAGATAAAGTGTCTTGTCCAAGAAGACAGACAGGTACCCTTATACACACACACCACCTGGCACCTCGGTCTATATGTTGGTTGTCCGGTGCCTGTCTCACAGAGCTGCCCACTCCACTAGTGCACCAGTCTTGGATAAATTTTTCAGGTCAAGGATATCTGATGGACTGCCTGTCAACCTGGGAGGTTTGATGGATGTGCACACATCCTTACCTGGCCTAATACCTCAGGAGGTCCAGTCAAGAATATTGGGTGACCGCCATGAGGTTGATGTGTCTGGAAACAGGCTACAAACACAAAATACGGTGGTCGGTCCCACTCCAAAACATACAGGATTAATCAGCATGGGCCAAAGTATGTCTTCTCTGAGTGTCCTTTTCATTAAACAGTAAGACGAGGAGTGATCTGTCCTCCGGCTTGACTTTAAACCCCCTGTTCTTAATACCGTTTCCTCATTGTTCAGTATCACTGATAGTCTCGACCAGCTGGAGGGTCATGTCTCTTCCACATGATTAGCATTCTTCCCCTCCCCAGTCTCTCTGTTTCTCAGAGCTGCTGCCACTCACATCTGTTCCTGATGGCTCGCTCACCCTCTCCCCTTGCTCTCCAGCCAGCACCTTGGAAATGGAGCTGGCCAGCACCCGGAAGCACCTCGGCACAATCCAGGAATGGCGCCGGAAGCGCCTGAAAATCGAGGCTCTAATGATGCCACTGCATAATGCAAGATTGGCAGGGTGGTGATGCTTGCGGGGCGGGGGGATCCGGCACCCAAAAGATAGCAGACGATGGAGACCGAGAGAGAGGGAGAGAAGCTGGTGTTAGCAGTGTTTTTCTGTAACTGCGTGTTACTAACAGCTGCCCCTGTCATTAACGCGATGAGCGCGCGTCAGCGAGAGCGCCTTGTTAGGGATCATTTATTAAGTGAGATCATCTTTTCGTTAGCCCCGGGGTAATGACTAATGTCAATGGCAAATTTCATAGTTGTCTAGAGAAATGAATTAGACTTGTAATAAAAGGCCCCTTGGCTTGTTGTACAAGCTCATTTGCTGGAGTTGGTGAACTTGGAGAAAGACACGAAT
The DNA here is from genome assembly GCF_902500255.1 of Thalassophryne amazonica. Classification (NCBI taxonomy): domain Eukaryota; kingdom Metazoa; phylum Chordata; class Actinopteri; order Batrachoidiformes; family Batrachoididae; genus Thalassophryne; species Thalassophryne amazonica. The sequence continues at coordinate 166,111,358 of NC_047103.1, forward strand.
GATTGTGACTTTTTCTCTTCACACCCAGTACTGATCTTTTCTTTCCTCTCATTTTGAGGGACAGAAAAAGGATATTTAAAGCAAATGGTACAAAAAAAAAAAAAAACTCTGAGAAGGTACAATTTTTAGATTTTTGGGAACTTTGTGATGGAGTAATTTCTTGCAGGCTCTTGTGCTCTCAATGTGAAGCTAATTATCCCAAATTTCAAATATTACAACAGCAAGGTTCAATTACGCTTAATGGTTCAAAGTCAAAGATTACATTTTGTCAAACTACATAGGTTGTATTTTCAGTTCTTTTGGGGGTGATTTTTTTTTTTTTTTTTTTTTCACGAGGGACAAAAATGAAATGAAACTGAATTGGTGCATTACTTATGCTGAATGCAAACATGTAGCATAACAAGTAGCAGCTAAATGGCTAACTAATCTCACTGGTTTTGGCATTAAGACCTCAGAGTAAACTATGACTGAACAGGAAAAATCTTCAATAAAGTGTCGAGTTGCATGAACCACTTCAGTGTGAATAAACTTTTAAAAATGACACAATATACAGTGAGCCTTACTTTAGCCTCACCATCCTCCTGTGTTGCTTCTGTCCACCAAGTGAATACAAGTTTACTATAGAGCAGGGGTGGGCAATCATGTGCCATAAAGGGCCGAGACACTGCAGGTTTTCCATGCAACCAATCGCCTCAGCAGGCGATTTCATTAAAGATCAGGTGTTTCAGCAGGTGATTTCATTGACAACCAGGTGTTTATGTTCAGAGCAGAAGCTCACCAGCAACCCACCTGCTGAGGTGATTGGTTACACGGAAAACCTGCAGTGTCTCGGCCCTCGACGCCCACCCCTGCTATAGAGGAACAAGCTCCTTTTTGGGATTCTGCTTGTTCATGTGTGTGGTGTGTCTGTGTGTGTGTGCATGTGCACGTGCACACACACACACATATGCCATGTTTTCTAGAGGAAAAAGTCACTTTTTTACTATTTTGGGTGGTCCTGTGATGTATAAAATGGTGTGACATATATACCACAATATCATATTTATATTGTTAATAACAATAACTATGATAGCTATTTATATCACACTTGACCAGGAATCGAAGCACGAAACAAAATAAACTCCAATAATAAAAGAAAAATGTTAATAACAAACTACACTTCAACAGTGCACAAAAATCACAAATTAAAGAGCTGATAATACAGAAAAAGAAAAAAAACATCAAAGCCTGGTAATTATTCAACAAAATGTTCACAATTTCTATCTTTTATGAATTATATATAATATAATATCTTTTTATGAATTAAGTAAAATGTAGAAACAAATTAATTAAAGTGTGCACACAATGTTCTGCAGCAGAACTGAGATTTATGGGTTTTAATATTTTGACAAGTTATGTGTAAGTTCAGCCCCACAGACTGGATTTTATCTGTGTCATTGCAGATCAAAAACCAGGTTTTGGGGAGATCTTTACTCCCTGTTTGAGCAGAGACGATGGCTGTTGAGTGTGGTGACTCATGACATCTCTGATGCTCCAAAAACCTGACACTCACCCACCCCGTCACTCTCTGACCTATTGGTACCCAATGTTACCCGTGCTTATCTCTGATTCCTCAGACTAGTGGTCCTCAACAGTGCCCTCTGTGTCATATCTGGACAGAGGGTAGAACTGCAGTACTCACTGACAAACTGTAGACAGCCTCTTTTGGCCTGTGTCTTCATGGCTCACAGCGTGGAGTTAAATGTGAACAAAGTTAACAAAATGGGATGGAAATCTGATTCAGAAGGAGCTGAAGTGGCACAAAGAACTCAGAGCATGTAGACATACAAAGGTCAAAGGTTATGTGAAAATATTTCTTGGAGGTTGGTGTGTTTCAGAAAAAAGGCTGAAGAACGCTTCAGACAGTAATGTGCACGGCGTCTGCAGATCCTTCGAAAGCATGATGTCTGTTTTACTGCAAAATAAGGGCAGTAAAATGCCTTAAATCTGTCTTTAAAAGGTACAAAATCACCAAATATCAAACTCCTGCAAAAACACCCTTAAAAACCAACAAACCCAGACAAGGAGACTGGACCTGGAAGGATGCTGAGGGTTTTTGGTCAGTTCTGACATACAAACCTGAACGTATTTGCCAGGGTGATTCAGTTTCTGTTCACTAGATTTGTTGAGGTTCTGTTATGTGTCGACGCGGGTTGAGGAGCGGACCTGCGTCTGACGGAACCCAGCGCCAAAACAACCAGAAAGCGGTTCCAAAAACAAAACAATTTTATTTTTCCCCCTTCTGTGCAATACAAAGTGTACAAACGTAAACTGTGTCAGTCTGGCGGAGTGAAGGACGGCACGCTCTCCAGCGCCCAAAAGGATCGAAGCCCGGCGCTTCTGGACCCACGTTCACCGCCAAACACCCCCCAGGTGGACATGACAAACCGACTCTGCGAAGGACAGAAAAGGTGAGGTAAGTCAGCAGCTACAACTAATATCCTTCAAAGGCACACACTATCAGCAACACATTCAGGTCTGAATTTAAGCTTTATATAAATGAGCAGCTTCTCACAACAGGTGGAGGATCATCAGTCCGCATGCCACGGCCGTGAGAAGCGAGCTGCACAATTCTCATCAATGTTCACATATACTGCATAACAAAATACCAAGTTACTGTTAATAATTATTCAGACAATCAAATCACCTCTGATGTGTGCTGACAGCATGTGTCCCTCACCCGTCCTCCTTCACAAGCACGATGTGTCAAACCCAGACGCGGTCCTCAGCGTCTCACAAACGAACATCACAAGGTCGAGTTCACTGCAGTTCTGTTTGAATCACACATGGCTTAAATGCAGAACGCCATCTCATTATCTGCTTCAGCTGAAAGTCTTTAAGGTTGCACGTGAGCACCATCCACAGGTGCTGCACATCATGTTGATGAGGGTGAAGGACTCTTGTGCCAGCACCTTCTCCACAGACAATAAATCAGTTTGCATACCACCTGGAGAGCAAAGAAAAGCAAAGAACACCAAAATGTCCAGCCAAACCCCCCCAACACACAACAGGTTCTTGGCAGGAAAACCAGTGACACTAAGTTTACTCTGGACAGGGTTAAAAAATGTATGTGGCAACTACAAAATTCTTGGGTGGATTCACAAAAATTGCAGAGCCAGAAAATGTCATAACTAATCAGAGTGTATGTATGAGTCAGACTCACTAAATTTAGCTCATACCTACTACTGGCAGTAAAGTGGGGTGGAATTCTTCATTTATTTTTCTGAAAGCTACATATTTCTATTTTTTTTTTTAATGATAGCTATCAGTGTCATTTAGTTTCTTGATTTACAACCTTTAAAAGTAACCTGTCAAACAAAATTTGATGATTATGAACATTCTGGTATTTAAACACATGTAAATGTTAAACAGAATATGACATATCATTCAAATCACATACTAAACATCACATTTGATGAAAAATGTTACACACACAACAAATGCTAAATCCAACATGGCTGCCAAAATCCAATATGGTGGCAAAATGATCCCAAATGTATCTTTCTTTGCAAGAACATTCCTTTTTTCTTTTCTTACCCGCTGTAAATTTTGATAATTAAACAAAATGCTAATCAGATAATTCTGGCGATGACAAACAAATTTCTTTCTGCATTTGAACAGACATTTTTGCTGTGAAAATGTTTGAAAAAATAGATCTTCATTTCGTATTGAATACATGATGATGAATACATAAAATGAAGTTTGGAGAGGTATAGCTTTCAGAAAGAGCCCCCCCCCCCCCCAACTGGCACTTATGGCCCTTCCTTGCCCATATGTAGGTTATATTAAAGAGGATGGGTTTATGTTTCAGTGGGACACATCCACATAGAGGTGGAGTTAGGACATTTTGTCTTATTTTGGACATTAATTAAAACCCTGTATGTTGAAAAATTGTACCTCAATTTGAATGAACAAGGTGTGTTACAATGAAACTGACACTTGGTTTATGATGACAGAGTAGTCATAGACAGCCCCAACTGTTCCCTGTGTGGGGAGGAAGATACAGTGGAGTGTACACACAACACACACACACACACACACACACACATATATATATATATATATATATAATATATAAACCAGAAAAATGCAAAAAACAAAAAAAAAACAACACATCAAAAGCATTTCAAACAGCTGTCAGATACTAAATATTCTACTAGAGACTAAGATGATAAAAACAGGTTACCCTGATTATTTTTTGCTGTAACGGATGTAAACCACAGCTGCAGTTTATCTGAGCGCACCAAAGCATTCACTCGTGTGCTGTACACTAAATTCTGCACAATTGCATTTTTGAAAATGAATGTAACGTTTAGCTGTTAATACCAGCTGCTGGAGTGTTCGTCTTCAGATGATTTAATTGCCCGGCAATTTTCTCCTGTCAAAAAAGCAATGTGCACCTCAGATGAAAATGAGCAAGCACAAGTGGGAGAGTTAATTAGCAGCCTCGTTAGGGACCTGGAAGTGTCTGCTGGGGCCCCTGTGCATGTGTGTGTGTGTGTGTGTGTGTGTGTGTGTGTGTGTGTGTGTGTGTGTGTGTGTGTGTGTGTGTGTGTGTGTGTGTGTGTGTTTCTCTCTGTGTTGGTTATGTCTGCACAACTTTATCTATTATACAGAAATGCACCTAATGTGGTATATATGTGACCTAATGTGGTATATGCATGGACTAATATGGCGTAAGCAGGTCATAATGCAATATAAACATGACCTCATATGGTATGTGCATAACCTAATGTGGTATGGGCATGACCTTAAAAGGCATATGTGACATAATGTCTTATATACATAGATTACTGTGGTGGAAAAATACCTAATGCAGTACATAGTACATGACCTAATGTGGTATATGCATGGACTAATACGGCGTAAGCAGGTATTATGCAATATAAACATGACCTCATACAGTATATGCATAACCTAATGTGGAATGGGCATGACCTAAAAAGGCATATATGTGACATAATGTCTTATATACATAGATTACTGTGGTGGAAAAATAGCTAATGCAGTACATAGTACATCACCTAATGTGGTATATGCATGGACTAATACGGCGTAAGCAGGTATTATGCAATATAAACATGACCTCATACGGTATATGCATAACCTAATGTGGAATGGGCATGACCTAAAAAGGCATATATGTGACATAATGTCTTATATACATAGATTACTGTGGTGGAAAAAATGCATAATGCAGTACATAGTACATGACCTAATGTGGTATATGCATGGACTAATATGGCATATACAGGTCATAATGCAAAATAAACATGACCTCATATGGTATGTGCATAACCTAATGTGGTATGGACATGACCTAAAAAGACATATATGTGGCTTAAAGTCTTATATACATAGATTACTGTGGTGGAAAAAATGCCTAATGCAGTACATAGTACATGACCTAATGTGATATATGCATGGACTAATATGGCGTAAGCAGGTATTATGCAATATAAACATGACCTCATACAGTATATGCATAACCTAATGTGGAATGGGCATGACCTAAAAAGGCATATATGTGACATAATGTCTTATATACATAGATTACTGTGGTGGAAAAAATGCCTAATGCAGTACATGACCTAATGTGGTATATGCATGGACTAATATCAATCAATCAATCAATTTTTTTTATATAGCGCCAAATCACAACAAACAGTTGCCCCAAGGCGCTTTATATTGTAAGGCAAGGGCCATACAATAATTATGTAAAACCCCAACGGTCAAAACGACCCCCTGTGAGCAAGCACTTGGCTAAAGTGGGAAGGAAAAACTCCCTTTTAACAGGAAGAAACCTCCAGCAGAACCAGGCTCAAGGAGGGGCAGTCTTCTGCTGGGACTAGTTGGGGCTGAGGGAGAGAACCAGGAAAAAGACAGCTGTGGGGGGAGCAGAGATCGATCACTAATGATTAAATGCAGAGTGGTGCATACAGAGCAAAAAGAGAAAGAAACAGTGCATCATGGGAACCCCCCAGCAGTCTAAGTCTATAGCAGCATAACTAAGGGATGGTTCAGGGTCACCTGATCCAGCCCTAACTATAAGCTTTAGCAAAAAGGAAAGTTTTAAGCCTAATCTTAAAAGTAGAGAGGGTGTCTGTCTCCCTGATCTGAATTGGGAGCTGGTTCCACAGGAGAGGAGCCTGAAAGCTGAAGGCTCTGCCTCCCATTCTACTCTTACAAACCCTAGGAACTACAAGTAAGCCTGCAGTCTGAGAGCGAAGCGCTCTATTGGGGTGATATGGTACTACGAGGTCCCTAAGATAAGATGGGACCTGATTATTCAAACCTTATAAGTAAGAAGAAGAATTTTAAATTCTATTCTAGAATTAACAGGAAGCCAATGAAGAGAGGCCAATATGGGTGAGATATGCTCTCTCCTTCTAGTCCCCGTCAGTACTCTAGCTGCAGCATTTTGAATTAACTGAAGGCTTTTTAGGGAACTTTTAGGACAACCTGATAATAATGAATTACAATAGTCCAGCCTAGAGGAAATAAATGCATGAATTAGTTTTTCAGCATCACTATGAGACAAGACCTTTCTGATTTTAGAGATGTTGCGTAAATGCAAAAAAGCAGTCCTACATATTTGTTTAATATGCGCTTTGAATGACATATCCTGATCAAAAATGACTCCAAGATTTCTCACAGTATTACTAGAGGTCAGGGTAATGCCATCCACAGTAAGGATCTGGTTAGACACCATGTTTCTAAGATTTGTGGGGCCAAGTACAATAACTTCAGTTTTATCTGAGTTTAAAAGCAGGAAATTAGAGGTCATCCATGTCTTTATGTCTGTAAGACAGTCCTGCAGTTTAGCTAATTGGTGTGTCCTCTGGCTTCATGGATAGATAAAGCTGGGTATCATCTGCGTAACAATGAAAATTTAAGCAATACCGTCTAATATACTGCCTAAGGGAAGCATGTATAAATGATATATATATATATATATGCATCATGTTCCACGGGAATAATGGCCGTTGGTGTGGCGCGCTGGCTGAGTGAACTCTGTTGGTTTGGGGAGCAGCGTGGTCATTTATTAAGACAGAGTCTCTGAATTATTAAAGGCATATGACTGTAATAATTCACTGATCACCAAAAGGCATGACAGGCCATTCATCAGCAGTGTTGTGAAAGTAACTTTGACAAGTTACTTTTTCAGTTACTTTTTTAGTTGCTTTATACAGTTGCTTTATGCAGTTACTTCATTAGCAGCATTATGCAATTACTTAATTAGAATCTGCCGAAAACTTGCAACTAATAAGTAATGTAACTAATAAGGTAACGAGTAATGTAACTTGGTTACACGTAAGATTGAGCAATCAGCAAAGTAACTCATCAGCAAAGTAACTAATAGTTACTTTTCTGAGTACTAAATCTTTAAAATAACCAAATTAGATTATGAGTAACTTTATTAATTACATTCAGCAGCTGCCGACAAGGTGTCCACAGCTGCTGATGAACTAACTGTATGAAGTAATTGTAAAATGTAACTGTATAAATTAACTAATGAAGTAACTTTCCAAAGTTACTTTCCCCAGCACTGTTCATCAGCCCGCGTCGTGGTGTAGATGTGGGGGGCTGAGTGTGATGCTGCACTGACTAGCGAGTGGTAGGTAAACACCATTAAAATCCCTTCTTTTGTTAGCAATACAAGGCATATTTTAAAAGTTCTGCATTATCTTTTACTTTTTTTGTTCTTTGTTCATTTCTGCAGAATTTCTGCATCAGGTTACTAAACAGCATCCCCTAAATCTTAATTATCAACATCAACCTTTATTTGATTTTAAAGTAGATCTTGATCCAAATCTGCTTGAAATTATTGTTCAGTTCCTGAATTTGGTGTATTAGTTATAGTTTGGTGAAACAGCACCCCCAGTGGCATCTCAGCATCATGACAGACAGACTGTCGAATTGGCAGAACAGTGCACTCACTCTCTACTAGTGCAGCACAAAATTGAAACAATCCTTGAAATGGTGATGCAAGAACCAAATTCAGCACAAATGCTCCTTAGACATTACTCTTAAAAAAAACAAAACAAAAAAAAAAAAAACTGGCCACTTAGGCGGCCAGGTAAGAGTTAAGAGATACGTTTTTTATTGTCATGTGCACAGTACAAACAGGCAGTTATACCATGCAACAAACTTATTCTCCTGAGAAAATCTGCATGTATAAAGTTGATATCAGGAAGGGTTCCACTGAAGAATTACGTAGAGGTAAAAATTAAAAGATGCTCCAATCAAAATGAAACTATACCATGTGATTTGTCTGATCATAAAGTTTCCAAAAAGTTATAATTTGGACTATCTATGACTGAATGGTATGGAGGTATAGGGTAATAACAGCAAGAATGGTGGCAAAGGTCAATTTGAGTTTGTACAGGGGTCAAAGTTAAAGTTGCTCCAATTTTGGTAAAACATGGAGCAAATTACTGGTTGAGCTAATGGGATTAATAAATGTTATAGTTGTGAATATGTTGAATGTTTGGTCTCCAAAGTAAATGTCAAACATTGCTGATGTCCATTGGATTCTATGATGTGTCATGTGATATCTAAGCATGACACATTCCTTTTTAAAACCCAATTAGCTCAACCATTAATTTGCATAACTTTTTTACCAAAATTGAAGCAACTTTAACTTTTGACCCCTGTACAAACTGAAATTGACCTGATTTTATGTGTCATTTTATTATAAAAAGACACAAAATATAAAATCATGATTTTTTTTTCAGAAGACAACAAAATCCCAGTATTCATACTGGGGGGAAAAAAGCTGAAAAACTCCAGACTTACCCTTGAAGGGTTCGTGTCGGTAAAGGATAAGGTCATTTTTCGTGGACACTGTTTGCTCACTTAGCATCAAATTACTGCCAAAGCCTCCACTCACTCTGCTGTGTGCGGTGGAGTCTGAACCCATAACCTTTACAGGTGTTGGGGTTCCTTCAAGGACGGACAAAAAACAATAAATGGACGATGATGACCTTCATCCAGCAAGGTGGTAAACAAAGCCTGGGTTTGGAGGGGTGCTGTTTTCGTTGTAGTATTTCTTCCATGAGCTACCATCCAGTTTTCCTTCCAGGAATGTCAAAGCGTGAGGAGAGCTAAAGCTGTGTGAGTTTTTCTGAAATTATCTGAATTAAAGTACTTCATCATAGCCTGCTTTGAATTTTTATCTTGCCTTGCAATGCCGTTTTTTAAAATCGTGTCTTTTCAATGGCAAAGCGAATATGGTGACAAATTGCCATAAAGGGGCGGAAAGCATGCAAATGCGGCAGAGAGACAAATGTCCAACCTTGTGTTTAGGCATAAGCTAAGGTCATCCACCCTCCCATCTATCACTGCTCTAATCGGCTGCACGCAGCCCGCCACGCCGCGCCGTACCTGCTGCACAGATAACACAGAGAGAGATAAAACAAAACTGATAAAATATTCAACAAGTAAACATCCCGAGTGCTGTGCAGCAGCTCCTCTCTGCTGCACGCCCTCCACGCCCGTGACATGGTTTTTCTGGAGTTTTTTCTTCCCCGCAATCATTATACACCTTCTTCCACAGTCACAAGTTACATTATCTGTCAAGAAAGCAATGAGTCAACATTATGGGAATTATACCACTTTTAATGTTTGAGGCCTCATTTTTAAGGGACAGTGAGTAGTTGGTCAACTGGCCGCTGATCTCTTTCTTGACCAGGTAACTGGTGTTGACTGGGAAATCGTTGCCAAATCAGTTCATTAATGCTGTGCAGGAATATCACCCGGAGTTCAGTTAAAACAATCACAATTAATGAAAAGAACTCATTTATGAGCCATCAGTGGCGGCACCAGAAGGTTTTCCAGGGGGGTAGGGGTGGGGGGGCAGTGGTTAATTAAATTAGTATCAAATGTTTGAATGTGCATTTTTGAATAAATACATCACACATATAAAACACAGCAATTCAAACCAACAATGAAAAGCACCGCGCCAGTTTCCTTCTATGAGGCATTACGAAGTTTGTTTATGGGATCAATCTGGTGCATTAAAGTTTTCCAAAAAGTAATCTGTTCATTCACATTATGTGCTGTTTTTAATTTGGTGACATTCATTGTTTTTGATCTGCTGCCTGCCTATGAGCTGGCTGGGATGGACTCACCTGGAAACTGAGAGAACTCAGTTCGTGTTAAGATCTCCACCCAAGTTATGGGTAGGATTAGCCCCGGGCCCAGTGCGAAGTGGGCTGAGTTCTCTTGTATCCACTCACCCGCTAGTTTATATTTCTGCAAGTTCGTCACATAAACATACTTGACAAACCCGCACTGATGTCATCTATAAATGTTCTGAAGAGCAAAAAGTGGTGGCAGTGCTTTTTCTACAAACATCCTGGCAAACCCATGAAGTAGTAAAAGACGAAGCATGGGCAAGACCCGTGTGATGTAGGTGTGACTACTGAAGCACAAACATACCCCCAACTCAGAGTCACTAAACAAGACTAAATGGTAAATAAATGGTGTGCATTTATATAGCACTTTTCCATCTCCATTAGACCCTCAAAGCACTTTACAATAATGCCTCATATTCACCCCAATGTCAGGGTGCTGCCATACAAGATCCTTACTACACACCGGGAGCAACTAGGGGATTAAGGACCTTGCCCAAGGGCCCTTAGTGATTTTCCAGTCAGGCTGGGATTTGAACTGAGGATCCTCTGGTCTCAAGCCCAAGGCTTAATCACGAGACCATCACCTCCCCAATGCCTGACTAATGGTAACAGGCTACCCTTGGTCTGCTGATTCTATTAAATCATATTTTTGGGGACTGGGAGGTGATTTTCATGGCTGGCAGCATTTAAAATCATGATTGCTTATTTCCTCAGGAATCTGGCATTAATGGACTTAATTTCATCAAGCTACCAATACTTAACATTTCTAACATACAAATTTAAACAACATCAAAATGTCACTCGATGGAAATGCTGGAGCACAGACTTCTTAGATGATCTGCTAGGACAATTAGCCACAAAACAAGCCATAACATTACAGATATTTAGAATAAAATGCACAGAAAGGACAGACATGGTCCTCCACAACACGTAGCAGCTACTGTGGTTAGCAGTGTCTGTGATGACCAGAACTCCAGTGTGAGCTTTGCTCAGCAATACACAATGTCTGTCAGGAAATGTGACCACGCCCCTAATTATACATTATTTTATGGCTTAAAATGTCTTAAACTGGTAGATTGCAAATAAATATGTAAATAAATAAAGTACCCTTGAACAGTTGTCATAGAGTCCAAAACCGCTGTCTCATGCAAAACATTTATTTTTCTTCTAAAGTTGGACAATTTAACACTAGATTCTATGTGATTGTGCTTATTTTTGGAGCCATTCTCAAGTGGCCAATCAAGGAACTGCAATATTTTTTTTTGATGGGCAGAGGTTGGGGCTTCTATCTATACTGTTACCACCACAGAGAACTTTTTTTTTTCCAATTTATTTTCATATAGTGCCAAATCACAACAAAGTTGCCTCAAGGCGCTTCACACAAGTAAGGTCTAACCTTACTACCCCATAGAGCAAGTGCACAGGCTACAGTGGTAAGGAAAAACTCCCTCTGATAATTTGAGGAAGAAACCTCAAGCAGACCAGACTCAAAGGGGTGAAAACTCTTGACTACCTTAAAAACAGGTGAACAAACATAAAATACACTGCAACTGCTGCACCTTTCTACTAATTTGCACATAATTATGCTGATGTGCTAAAATGACGGCCTCCACGTGATTTTCTTTGAAATACATTACATTGGAATATAAACCCAAAATAAAGAATTGAAGAGGATTTGCAAATCATTATATTCTGTTTTTATTTACATTTTACACAACGTCCCGACTTCACTGGAATTTGGGTTGTAGATATATTTCTGGACTTGCGTGTAGGTCTGACGTTGAAATCAGGGCTGGTATTGTTTGACGGCGGCTGGTGGTTGCAGAGTTGTAGTTGTGTTACAGTGCTACAGTTGCAGTTTTCCTCTCTTTTCTGTTTGTGTGCATCATCAAGAAGATAGCATCTTTTTCACATTCTCTTTATTTTTCTTCCCTTTCTCCTTTGTGCTCCTGATGAGTGGTGCATTTACCCTCGTCAAGTGATCCAGAGATAGTTGAATTAGATCCTCGCCCCGTGCAATTAAAATCTTATTATTGCTGGAGTGTGACCCGGCCTAATTTAATTGCTGTACATGCTGGAAGATGATTAATAGATACAGTTTGTAAATAGCCCGGGCAGCGATGATGGCGCCAAAGACATGCTTAGTTGGGTGCATTATTTGGTGCGAAGATAAACATTTGTGGAGAGCACATTCTGCTCGGCACAGTGGATTCTTGAGACGTCAACAGCAGCGCCTGATTGTAATAAGTCTAAATGAAAGATCAAAGGACACAGCGGCCTCCCGAGGGAGGAAGTTTACGCAAAATATGGAGAGTGAGAGAGAGAAAGGAAGAGCTATTTGATGCATTCAAGTCACCTCGTCTTCTTCCTTGCACACTCCTCTCCCGCCGTGGCCGCCTTATTTCTCCTGGGCGACAGTTGTGATGAGACATTTTGTCCCTCAGACAGAATGCGAGCGATGCCAAAACCCTGCCAGACACTTGAGCACGTGCACCTGTTCCTGCATCTCAAAAGAAAAATAAATGTTGGTTTTGTGGCCTCTCTTTGCCAAACTCTGTTTCGGTTTAAGAGCGACTTTGGAAGGTGGCCCCGTCGTATGAAAACTGTAAATTCAGGGGTGTGTTTTTGCACTCCTTGCAGTGTAAGGTAAATGGGTGCACGCTCATTAATCTCGGCGCATGTGATGGAGCAGAATCCTCTGCCAAGCTGCTGAATGTCTAAGCAGGGCGCTGTGCATGTGATTTATTGGGAGGAGCGTGCATTAGGGCCCATTCGTACCCATTAGCCTGGACAGCTAAGGACACCGCCACCTCCTCGTCCAGCCACAGGGACGGTGGGTGGGGCCTCAGCATGGTACATCATGTCCGTGAAGTAAAAGCTACAAACACTGTGTCAATACGTGTTGATGAATTAGTCGGATTTATGAGTCTTCACGTCGACTTTGTCACTACTCATCGCAGTGATGTGTTTACGCCATTTCTTACAGAGATCACCTGCCAATCAAACAGGATGGGACACGCCCCTCTGCCAGGGTTTTCTCTTGGTGCCATACGGTGTCCTGCTGCAGCCTCCGGGGCTAAGGGGGGTTACATCCGATCCAGGAACTCCTTCATTAGCCTACCATCAACAGTCAGGTCCACAACATGTCTACTGGATCCTTCATTGGATTTTTTTTTTTTTTTTTGGGGGGGGGGGGGGCAGTTAGGGAACGTACATGGTTTTGAAAGTTTATTGGGTCAACATTTATAAAACCAATGCTTCTATTTGTCCGGCCACCAATATGGCCGCCATCTTGGATTATCAAAATCACCAATACAAAAATGTACTTTGTCAATACCTCAGCTTTTAAACCATTTGTCAGTCAGGTTCAAGGAATGGAACGCTCCCAAACTGGAGAAGATTAACTTAACAATATGGTGCCCACTTTGGATTTCCCACAATGGCAACCCTAAAAACTTTGTTTTCCACTTATCTCTTGTCCTCACGGAAACTGAACTTTCCCTAAATGATCTTTTTCTTGGTCGTTTTCACAAAGTCTTCCATAAATGCGGCACCATTTCAAGAAACATCTCCATACTCACAAAGCTACTTAAAACGTCATATATTTGTCAGGACTGTACGTTGTGCTGCAACGCTCCCACAAAAAATGGAGAATGCAATTTCAATTTTTTTTTTCAATTTCAATTTATTTTCATTTATATAGCACCAAATCACAACAGAGTTGCATCAAGGCACTTCACACAGGTAAGGTCTAACCTTACCAACCCCCAGAGCAACAGCGATAAGGAAAACTCCCTCTGAGGAAGAAACCTCAAGCAGACCAGACTCAAAGGGGTGACCCTCTGTTTGGGCCATGCTACAGACATAAATTACAGAACAGTTCACAGAACAATTCACGGACGAATATACAAGAAATGCTATTGGCGCACAGGACAGGAGGATCGCCAACACGAATACAACTCCCATCTCTGGATGGAGCTGCACCTTAAACAGAGAAAAAACAGAATCAGGCATCAGAAAGACAAGAAATACTGTATAATTTGCCAGCATTAAATAACAAGAAAAACAGAAGAAATATTAAGGCAAGCTTCAATGCAACGTGAAGCTTGCTCATATGATGGCAAACTTCTGCTTTGAGTATATGGATTAAAAAAAAAATAGACTGCTGAGCTCATATTTACAAGAAAAGATCTCATAATTATGAGATCAGGATCTCTAAATTATGAGATCTTTTCTCATCTATCAGCGGTGTATTTTTTTTTTACAGTTAATGCAGTACGCTTCCGTCGCATTACACTGGATTATAAATCGAATAAACTGCAAGAGAATGTCAAGTCAATCTAAATACGCTGATATAATGGATGCATTTCAAGTGCAGTAGTCGAAACACCCGACAGAGAAAGACGTGACGCCTTGTGGGCGGGGTTAAGGAGGCGGTGCTATGACATCACTGATTCTCAAAAGTTGCGTGTTGTTAGGGTTAGGTTAGGCAAAGGCAATGTTTTGAGATGAATCCACTGTGGAACCCACTCTGAAGACAGCGGCTCCACAGTGGACAAAATGCAGACATGATAGAAAACCTTTGCGGATACAATAAAACCTGACTCCATGTGGACAGGTCTGAAGTGACCTCAAGTGACAGGTTTAACTGTGAAATCTATTTTTTTCTGGGACGAGTTCCATATCTACAAATTCAGACTCAATAGAGTTGCTACCCAGCCACGTATTTCCTGATTCTCGCTCGTTGCCAGTTCAAGCGTTTGACTCTTCATACTGTGTTGTTCACACAGTATGAAGTAATATTTTTCTTTAATGTGGCTTAAAAAAGCTAAAATAACTCATATGGTAACAATTTTTTCACCAACTTTATCAGTGGCTGCCTCTCAATTATAGGAAAAAAAGTGCATTTTGCTGTGGGGGGTTTTTTTCCGCCTCCAATCGGAGGATTATTTATGTTTTAAAGTGATATTTTATTGTTTTGGAAGCTGAGCAGCGTTTGGATGCAGAGGCTTGCTGTGACTGTGTGGTCGTCTATATGATCCGATGTCAGTACGTGTCAGCGGCTGTGTGAATAAGCGAGGTAGGTGGGTGGGGTTATGAGGGGGTGACGGGAGCGCGGGGGGGGGGAGTGGTCACAGTCTATTTTGGCTGAGGTAATCCATCCATTGTGTTGAACTTCATCTGTATCAATTCACTGAAAACACGCCGGCCCTGTGGAGTGAAACTGAGCTGGCCTCGTCCTTTCTTGACAGGCTTGGGGGAGGCGTGGAGGGGGGGTTGGGGGAGGCCGGTCCTGGGGTTTTGCATGCGGGTGTTGGACTTGGAGGGGCACGGGGGGTAGCAGACCATGGGAAAAAACACAATCCCTGGCCCGTCTATAGCACTTGTTCCACCCCACTTCACCCGCACACCCGCCCGTGTGCGCGCCACTTGTCACTGACCCCTGTGACCCCGTCATTCTCTACAAACGTTGCACGTTGGAGATGTTCTCTCTTGCTTTGGGCTGCAGATGTGTCTCCATCTGCAAGCTCCCACCTCCTCCAGAGACCTCTGGACCTCTGCGCCCCTACCTCTGGCTCTCATGCTCAGGGAAGTTGAAGCGTGGTGGGGCAGAGGCTGTGCCCGCACCCCTGCATCCAGACCCTGTAAAGACTAACAGAGAGAATCCCTTTTCTTTGTGTTTCCCCAACAGGGTGCAAACAGTGGTCACTGTGCACGCACACATTCTTGTGTGAATGCTATAGAGTGAACTGTGTGCACGTCTTGTCCCGGGGCGATGCTCGGAGAGCAACGCGTCATGGCAGCCGCTGACAGAGGGGTAACTCCCTGTGCCACCAATGACAATGTAAGCTTTCATTAAAACATACGATGCAGAGTCTTATGAAACACACGCTTAGCACGCACCATTAGAGCGTCGTCTCTCAATAATTGATTTTGTCAGCGGTATCCTTTTTCACACGCGGGAAGACGCAGTAATATTCCAACTGATGAAGGCGATGGCAAACGGCGTCTTCAGTCCTGTCACTCAGTGTTTTTGATGAGTTTCTGTCACATGATTAAACAACTTACGGCACTGATGATGTGTTCATAAAAGTCCTGAACTACAGCGACACTCAGAGAGCAAACATCTGCCAAAGAAACACACAAGTCTTGAAAATCCACACGTGCCCTGTGAAACAATTCAAAAATAACTCCCCAAACACTTGAGTCAAAATATGTCCTGCAAAATTTACCCCCACCCCCATTTAATTAATTTCTATGCAAAATCACAGTTACTTTGTTTTTTAATTTTGCCTTGAAAGACCTTATCCACTCAAATCATTATTTTTCTTGTCCATGTTTCATGTTCATGACACAGTGTGACATTTGTTCGCAGTTTGTCACTAGAGTCATTTATTCCAGCCCCCCACCACCCGCCTCCGACAGTCCTGCGCCAGAGGGAGCGCGTTTGTAAGTGAGGACGAACTCGATTTGCCGCATGACAAATGTGAACAGGCCTATCACAGACCGGTATGCAAATGAGCACGAGGGTGAAGATTCAGACAACCGGGCAGTGGGTGGGGCTCCAAGCATGATTCATTCGCTCCTGCACATTTCCAATCAATGAACTGACGTGCATTGGGCATTTTTTTTTCTGCCCCTCAGTGAACATTTTGCTCTTGCATATGAATAACATGAGAACACAATTTTATTGGGCATAGATTATTTTTATAAGCTTCAAAAATAACCCCCTCCCCCCCCAAAAAAGCATTTTAACATTTATCAAACCATGTTTTTAGCTGTGCAATTCGTAACATTCTAGTCCTAAAATGTGCCTTTGTAAAGCAACAAAAAAAAAAAAAAAAATTTTTTATTTAAATTAATGTAGTCAACAGCGACCGGTCTCACAAGAGAATTCTCAAAAATTTAAAGCCATATATGGTCTTTGGGTTTTTTTAAGATTTAAGTCATAAAACGTTTTCTTTGGCACTGCTATGATTTTATTACTTAGCATTTAAATAAGGGATTCACAATATGATTTTGCCAAGATGATCAAAATTCATGTGGACTGGAAACAATTTAGAATTTCAACCCCTGAAGGGGAGAAATTCAACACACGTCATAACCTACACTTGGTAGTGAAGTCATTGATCACATGGGGACTTCACCCCGAGCTGAGCAAGGGATCTGGGAAGGACAACGGTCACAGCCATCACAGTAAGGATTAAGGACAACATGACATTAACTGGCTGCTTGCTTGAACAAAATAAACCAGATGGCAGAAAACACTCAGAAACATTTATTTCTGTGTAAATCCTAATGTTACTCATATATTTTGTAAGGGATAGAGAGAAATATACTCTTTTGACTTTAAAACACTGTTTTTTGTAACCAGAAAATACCCCTGAAGTGAGCTTAGAAGACATCTTACCAATGCTAGCGTGCACGCCCCCGGGAATCCACATCAAGCAAGTGGGTTAGGTCAAAGGTAATCTCAAAACCCCATGGATGTGCACACGTGCTTCCACCTGCAGTACATCTGCACAACCCTGATGAAGGAAAATACCCTATTCACTTGGGAATTCCACCCAGATAAATAAGTTCTCTTGATTAAAATGAGCTGTGATTTTGCAACATGTTACTAAATAAGTGGTATTATAATGCTTGGATTTCAGTACAAACTAAATTTTGTCAGTTTGTGGTAATTTAAAAGGCCACACAGATTGAAATAATAACAAAAACTAAAAATATTAAATGCTAAATATAGTTTGTCAACAGGTTCTATAAAATTATATTAGTTAAAAGTAAGATTCTTAAGTCCATCTAACTAACTGAACTGAAATTATAAAAAAAAAATTAAATGTAAAAAAAAAATGTTTTGGACTTACAAATACAGGTATTTTAAGCAAACTGTAAAGAAAAGTTAATATGAAGCGGAAAAAACTCACCTAAGTTTTTTATTGTATTTGTGGAACTCCAAAATGGCAAATGTTCAAAAGAGCTCCACCCCCTATTTCCAAAATGTGCCAAAATGGAACATCTATTTAGGTTGCACCCAAAATTAATCTTTAAAAAATATGTTCATTGAAACAAACAAACAAACTTAAACCCTTATTGATTATTCAAGACTCAAGCTTCCACCTCATAAACACACGTATAAACACAACTCAAACACAGAACATCCGTGCAGCAAATTCAGTGTAACTGAGTTGAGCTACATATATTTTGGGCAGGATTGAAAAACCTGCACAAAACTGAATCGAGTTCATTGAGAGCCGCCCCCACCAAACCCCCCCCCCCCCCCCCCCCCCCCACACACACACACAACTTTTCTTCTCATGTAACACATGATTCTGGCAACATACACAAAAATTTCTTTAAAAAAGTAAAACTAAAGACATTAAAAACAACAAAGAAGAAGAAGAAACACCAGCAAGCTGCGCTCCCCCAACAAAGTATCACAATATCACACTTTTTTTAGATTCCCCCCCCCCCCACACACACACTCACACACACACACACACACACACACACCCTGCTGCTAAATCAGCAAACATATAAAAACTTCACCTGGTTATCTGATGTAATTGTATTCTGTAGATGACTGTTTACAGCCTGTGACACATTAAACACGCGTTTGATGTGTAAAATGTTAATTGCATCTGTGTGGGTATTTTTTATTTTTATTTTTTTGCACTTCCCAAACTCATGACGCAGCATCTGATGAAATGCAAATGTGAGTTGCAGCATCACTGCTTTTCTTTATGTTCGACTCCTCGGGAAGCTGCACAGCACAAACCCACCAGGAAGAAAAGGAGCGGCAGCCAGCAGGGGGAGGTAGGACAAAAGCAAAAGTGAGTGAGGAGAGAGGAGGTGAGGAACAGGAGGGAGGCTTCCATCCATCCCGCTGGGTTTTGGTGGTACATCAGGGCGGCCTGGACGCCCCTCCCCCAGCCATCAACACGGCGAGGGCAGGGCCGCACTCGGGCCTTTCCGGGGACCAGCTGCGCTCCCCGTGGGGAGCACGCTGGCGAATTTTAAAGCCAAATGGCTCCAAAAGCGGCCCTGTGTACTTTAGAACATGGCTGACCTTATAAAAGGAAGAAGAAAACCTGTAAATTCAGATCAGCACTGGGTTTCTCCATGTTCTTGCTTCGGTGAAGCAGATTAATACTGTACTGCTCATATTTAAACGCTTCATGTTAATTTAAAGATAAACGCTCAGTATTTCAAAACAATTTCTTCTGCTAAAGTCTGGACACGAACGACTTCAGCAACATTATTAGAAATTATTTCATGCCGTCCAGTATTTAAAGCTTTGTTTTGCCTTTTTAAAGCAAAACGTGCACGCTATTCTTCTAATAAGTAACATCAAACTGACAAATGTGCACGGCTCCAAAGAGAATCAATGATTTATTTCATCGAGTTATAAAAAACGGTCCCAAAAATCACAAACCATATCATGCATTTAACTGTAACAATTTGCCTTTTCCATTAAAACAAACAGGTTCTGTGGAAGCGTTTGACATAAGTAGGTTGAGTCAATATAACATTTTGTTTATGTGGAGAAGGAATCAAGCGATTCGCACCTTCTGGGCTTTGAGAGTTTTTTTTTTTCAGTAAAACACTCTCACGTTCTCACTGGACTTCATTCAAAACTCCAAAAATCGTTACTGCTGCAGGTGCTGCACAACATCTGATTTCCAAAAATGTAGGATTTTTAAAGTACTACAGAAATTAAAAGATGGCTGGTTTTTATTACCCATCAGCCCCGAGGTGTGTTTTCATCTCCGTTGCCGTCTGTCTGATGATGTCGGTGTTCTGTCGTCTTAAAAACAATAAATACATTTAAAGTAAAATAAATCAAGCTGCACATTTCAAATCCATCATTTTCAAGCATTTTTGGGAAGAAGGTGATGCTGCTCACGATAATAATTACATTTTTTTATATTTTTTTGGAGTTAGGTCAAAGTTCACATTTTGTGGGTGCAAAAAAAACCTTTTAAATCATTTTTGGTGAAAGAAGGCGCTTTGAACACACAGTGGATGCACAGTGAGAACAATATTTCATTTAGGAATAATTATTTTACATTAATGTAGAATTTAAAAAATAATGTCTGAAGAATTTATGACCACATGACTATTTCTGAACGGTGTAACAAATGTTTTTGAAAAACATTTTTATGCCGTGGCTTTTATCTTTTGCTGTTAGTTTTGCGCAACAATTATCATAATTATAAAGATAGCAGCTGTTGTTCTTTAAGCAGGAAAGGTGCTACTTTCATAATGTGTAGGAAAACACAGAAGCACTAACTAATTTTTCTGAAGTATTTTACAGGATCAGCAAACAACACGTACGTCGCAACAAAAATATCTACATTTTAAGAAAATAATTTGATAAAAAAATATAAGGGACACTAAAATAAATAGTGTGCAGGCAGACTGGAAACAAACAAGGTATGAAATACTGGAAATAAAAGACAAATAAAAGCAGTGAAGATTGTAACATATCCTAAAAAATTAAATGATCAAAGCTATGGCAGCTTCTGATCACCGTAACTTGTTTTAAAAACAAACACAGCTGTGAGTTCTTTAAGTATAATATTTGATCTCGTACAATCTGAGTGTCAAACAGCATTTATTTATTTATTATGATGATTGTCATTCTTATTTTTATTATTATGTAGAGTTGTGTGTATTTTTACTAGAATGGGTGGCCCTGCAACTTATCTACGGATAAATCACGCGTTAGTTTTTCATCATAATTATAGCAACTATTTACATCGGACTTTCACTGAAATCAAAGCACTAAAAAAATAAACTCCAATGATGAAATATGAAATGCCAATAATAAAAGGTAGGCTTCACCCATGCACAAAAATCTAAAATTAATCTGATCTTACAGAAAAAAGTGTGATTTATACTCCGGAGCAATTTATAATCCATTGCAACAGAAAATGCAGTATTTATCTCTTTTTTTATTCTTTATTTCTAACAAATTCCACATCAACAATTTGGCTTTGTTTGTGTAGAAAAAGCAAAACTAAAATTTTGTTGCAAAAAATAAACAAAAAAATGCAGATGTCTGTTATAAGCGTTTTACTCACATAACAAATTAAACTGAACTTGGGAATTATTACGGTTAACTCAGAGAAAATCTATGAGTGCATCATTGCTCACATACTTCCACACGTCCTTTACGTTGGTACAGACGTGGAGAACAATATCCACTAGAGGGCACAGCAGAGTGTCTTGAAGGTTTAGGACAACGTCAAACATGGCGACAGTCAGGGGAGTCATAACAATAATAATAATGTTTGGATTGTAATCAAGTGGATTTGAATAAAACTGTGTGATGTCAAGTGTTCCCCAAAATATTCCACCATTATTAATGGTCTTCTTGGTGTACTTTTGCAAGATGTTTCTCACTTGAACTTTGAACTCAGTGCCCCCACAATCACCGGTGGTATTGCTCCATTTCTGCCATGTTCACAAACTTTGAGAAAAATGGACACAAATACGGACCAAATGTGCAGACAGAATGTTCCGTATTTAACGCTGAGCATAAACGCGCCCTGAAGAGGTTTGCATGCTGTTTTGTACAGGTCAGAGTATTTGCTGTCTCACTGACCACATTTCATTTTACAGGCTGTTATTCTTCGCTGGTCCTCTATGTGTCCCCGTACCACACACCTGATTTGCATCACCCCGTCAGCACTCCTGATATGTACCAGACACACCGGCTGTGTGTATGTTTGAGCCGGAGACGCTTGTTTGACCTCAGCTGGTGTTTTGAGCTCGCTGAGGCTGTTGTTCCTCTCTTACCCAACATGCAACCCACCACTGTTTTCTAGACAAGTATTTGAATCCATTTTGTACATGCACACTTTGATTGATGCAGATTGATTTTGATTGATGGGGTGCAACTGCTTGATCATAACATCCTTTATTTATTCAAGCAAACTACTTTAATTCAGGTTTTTTTTTTTTTTTTTTTTTAAGGATTAGCACCATGCCAGTTTTTCATGTCTGATACAGTACCAATGCCGGAACCCTGCAGTTACCAATCTGACACCCTTTTGCGTGTCTAACAACTAAGCTGTTAATGAACACATTTGTCTGGATGTTCTCGTCTTATAAAGTATAACATTCATAACCCACAACCTGACTCATTGTGCAAAATGCAAGACTCAAATATATATATATATATATTTTTTATCTGATCAAATAATTTGGCCATCATCTGATCGAAACACTCCAAAAATACTGGCTCTTGCACCCCTAGTTTCTATGACGTTATTAAGTCTTAACAAGTTATTTGTTTGCTCATGTCTGTTAGTTTACTGTCTTCAGACAAGTCCTCTAACTCTTCCTGGAAGATTCCAAGTGATTCCCAAATGGGTTTGGAAATATAACTCCTCCAATGTGCACTGGATCTTTCCCAGGACCAAGTTGGACGTGCTTGGAAGACCTCCTTAGGGAGCCAACCACGGGGCATCCTCACCAGATGCCCAAACCACCTCAGCTGGCTTCTTTTGATGCAACAAAGCATCAAATATCCACTCATCTTCTGGCTCAGGTCTTTATTCACTACAGGAATTTAGATGCAGCCGGGGGCCATCTAGCGATCTCACGGACCATCTTATCCTACTTGAACCGGAGATACTTGAACTCCTTCACTGGAGGCAATAACTTTCCATTGACCCATAGGGAACAATCCACCCTGTTTCCCAACAGAGGATCCCAATCTCAGATGCGGAGGTACCGATCCTCATCCCAGTCCTTTCACACTCGAACTCAAACCTGCCCAGGTCAATGACAAATGTTGATAAATTTTGATCACTTATCCAGCATTCATTAATCATCCAGATAGATGGTAACTTTCCAGGGGTGGAGATGAATCAGTTGTCTGCCTGGGTGGTTGCCATCCAAGACCAAAGGTGAGTCCACAGTGTGGCGGTTGCTACAGCAGCACGTGTTCCTAGACTTGACCTGCTCAGGCATACCCTTCTCAAGTTCGCTACTCTGCACAAGCTTGGTCTTGTAAAGGTTTTCTGTTTTTCTTTCACCAAGTCGGTCATATTTCACATCAGTGCGAGCGTTATGTTGCACTCTGCTAGCTGTCAATCATCTGTCACCCGAGAGGAAATAATCCTTCAGGAACATCCTGGATTGTCACTTCCAGGTTGTCTTATTTTAGGTAGCAAGATTAGCACAAATTTCTAACTGGGTTGTTTAAAATAATCATTTGCAGACTTCAACATGTGTTATAACCTGACAGAAGGAACCAAATAAGTGTTTCCATCAAACAGCAGTGACAGCGAAGTGAGTCATGCTGGGAGTGAACGGTGTTCGCAGCAGTGGATCAAGAATGGATTGGGGAAAGCGCTCCAAGGGTCCTCGAGTTTGCTCCGGCACCGTGAGCTGCGTCGCTGCACGCATGAGCCTCATTTCTCTGAGACGTAGGGCGGGGGGATAAGAAAGGATGCCAGGACGGAGAGAGCGAGGTGGATGTCCAGTGAGATCCCCTCGTCAATGGCTCCTCTGGTAAAAAAGGGCCCCTAGGATCCATTTCAGTGTGGAAACCCCACACACACAAAGCTCTGAAAGCTGCTCTTATGCCACGTCTCAGTATCTCTTACCTGTTAGCCCGATTAATTATTCCCCCAAGTACAGGAGCCAAGGAAAGGAGACACCATGGATGGGCCCGCAAGATAGGACCGCAGTCTCTCAAGTGAACGTGAGAGGCCAGATAAAGAGATGGTGGCGGGGAGACCGAGATGAAGACCAGGGGGTGAGTGCTCCTGTTTTTCTCTCTCAGCAGGGTACTAGTTGCACCCACACTTTCTTAGTCCAGAGGAGCGCCATTAGACGCTACTTCTTCCTCAGCGGTAGCATGCAGAGAATAGGAGAGACTCCTGAAACATTCTCAAGTTTCCACTTTTAGGATTCCGCACCCTGGAGCTGGTATGGAATTTTTGGCAGGAAAAGTGTCAGTTCAGTGAGCAGGAAGTCCATTAAAAGCAGCACTCGCTTTTAAAACCGTGTCTTGTCTCTTTGTGTCAGAGTCAGCTTTGAAAATGGACATACAATCTGCCGCCGTTTCCTCCAATTTAAGTTGTAAATACGTTCCAGTTCAGGGATTTCTGTTTGCTTGCATGAACACACACTTCCTGGTTATGCAGAGTAGGGGTTTCCATGGCTATCAATCAACCAATAGCAGCGCGGGTCCTCGGCACACTGAGTTGAGCGCTCAGGTCTCTGGAGCAGCCTGTCTTTTTAAACAAGGCCAGACACTTCACAGACAGAGAGAGGGCCAATTAATTCTGCCGGGGGCAACGCTCCTAGGTTAGCATTTGCTTATAGTGATAAATTGGCGCTTTGTATCCACAGTAAACTACCTACGCTCCCCCTGTTTGGGCTGGCTTGGCAGGTCCAGGAGTGATGTCATGGGGTTCAGGCTGATTAGTCGGCTGTGCCTCGTTCTTTTTCACGGGGTCGCTGCACTACTGTCTGTGTGAAATTAATTAAAAGCTGGCTGGGGTGAGTGTCTGCTGTAATTCCAGCAAGATACTAACAGCTGCTCCAGAGAAAAAGGATGGATCAAGACTCAGCGTCACTCTGGGTACAAGATTGATAATAAAACTTTGAATTCAACCAAAGAGATGGTGGAAATGATTAATTGACAGCACATTCCACTTTAAACGAAAAGCTCTAGACTACACGGACTTATGCAAAGTATCTACGTAAGCCATCAAAGTTCTCAAAGACAAAGGTAACCATGGCACTGTAACTCCGTGTCACATTACTGGCATAGCATATTTATCCATATACAGTTCACAAAATAGACGGAAATAAAAACGAAGCTGGGTGGGCTCCTTACACAGCTACTGTATCAGTGTTGTAAATAGGGCTAACCTTCAATGAAGCCTGAAAGCACCCACCAATGTCAAAGTTTTCAAGCTAGCTCAGGCAAACAAGCAACATAACTTATTTTGAGTGTTTGAGTAACACATTTTTTCTGACTGTAACGGGTGGCTGGGTGCGACTCTTAAAAACTATGACCAACATTTTGCCTCAATACTGTGGCTGATCCCTATAGCTAACATTACTGAGATATTTGCTAGCTAATGCTAATGGTGCTAACACATGAATAATATGGGTTGCCGCGGAGCCACGTCACTTCTGGCGAAGTGGCCAATCCGAAGGCGAGAATTCATACCTCAGCAACTGGCTGCCCGATGAAAACATGCTCGGGCTGCATTGATTGTCCATTGAAATCAGGTGGTTTTGTTTTGGCTCTAACTTACTTGTAACAGCCAGCTGGTAGCTCTCATTGCGTGGAATGATGAGATTTATACACCAAGCTGACCTGAAATGAAGCATTGCACATTAAATTGACTGTATTGATGAGTATGACCCCTTTGAAAAGTGACCAAATTAAGATTTGTATTGAGCTCTGCGATGTTTTCATCAGCCAGAAATGGGCACCAGATGGCCCTCAGTGTTAAGTCCGCAGCAACCCATAATACAAAAATTTAACTCTTCGGAAATACACAGCAAGTAATATTACCTTACATTTGTATTAAAATGTTCAGAAAGATGCTAGCAGCCTACAGCGGCTGGTCACAGAGATGGTAGCTACTACTCAAATCAACCAAACTCCGAAATATGCACAACTTTATGGCTAAAAATGTTATATAAAAAAAATTGCGGCTACCCTCATATACTTGTCACAAATGGGAAAACTAGGTATTGAAATCAAAATTTTTATGCCAAGCTGTAAAGATGTTTATTTCTGCTATACACTTGCACATTTTAACATGAGGTTTTATGGGGACTGACTCACTTTTAAGTCACCCACCAATGGTCACTTGAGGAACTGTAGGTTTTAGCACTTCAAATAATCAACTATTTTAAGTCATATCTTCAAGAATCAATCATTTTCTACATCCCAAACTCGCTGCCAAATATTATCCGACCAACACATTTAGCAGAGTACAATATCTGGTTGCAAACAAGCTTGTTTTCAAACCAGCTACATGCTAACTGGCCATGCTAGCTGGTTTGGAATGCTGTTGCAGCTGCTGCTATAAGCATATTAGCTTATGAGCTAGCACAGTCCTTACAAATACAAATATACAGCTGACTACTACTACTACTACTACTACTACTACTACTACTTCTTGATGGGAATGTATTATTACTGACTGCAGATCTCTTTTTAAAAAATAATTTTATTAAACTGGATTATCTGACATAGCTAGCTTACATGTTAGCCAAATCCATTGAACAGTGTTTACTCATAAGTCAACATAATCGAGAAGGCTTATGATTATGTGTCAGTACATATGTGTGTATCAAAACACACCAATGATGAAGAAGATTCAGAGTATCAGTGTGGATTACTCGAGCGAGAAGCCGCCTCTTTAAGTGAATTCACGTCTGAGTTATATAAAAGTATGAATCATCGCTTCGTGCTGTAAACGATGAACATCTTCACCTCTGGCCCTCTTCCATTTCTTATCCCGGTTTCATAAAGCTACCGTGACTAGTCGTAGCCTCTGGTGACTCTGCTGATGCCCATGTGGTCTGAATTTAGCCGTTATCTTCTTCTCCCATCCGGCTTCCTTTCCTTACTCTATCAGCTAAGTGGTGGCATGCACACACGCTGCACGAGTGTCCTCAGAGTCAGCCAAGTAGCAGTAGGGGAGACCAGGGATGCTTGCAATGATGGCCAAGGCTAACAGCGCTTGATGCACCCATGTGTGACCACTGCTGTCAACGCCCACTTTCTTCTTCATGATGGCATTCGTGTTGGTATGTACATGAGCGCAACAGTTTAACAATAACAATGCTCACAACAGCAAATAGCATCACAGGTAAAATATGGTGGAGCCGCTGGGTGGCTGGTTGAGACCAAAAGGCAACTTGTGGCACTGCAAATGAAGCCAAATAAGAAGTGCCAAAGCCTCCAGTTTCTTGAATGGCCACTACAGGCTGGTGCTAAAACTGAGTCACTCCCCATAGACCCCAATGTTAAAATGTCAATCTTTAAAACAGAAATAAGCATTTTTACAATGTGGTACTCTATAGCTTATATCCTCACAAATGATTGTGTGGGGGTGATGTTCTTGGATGTATGGCACAACAATGGGCCTCAGGATCTCGTCACGGTATCTCTGTGCATTCAAAATGCCATCAATAAAATGCCCCTGTGTTCTTCGTCCATAACAGACGCCTGCCCATATCATAACCCCACCGCCACCATGGGCCACTCGATCCACAACATTGACATCAGAAAACCGCTCACCCACATGACGCCACACACGCTGTCTGCCATCTGCCCTGAACACCTCTCCAATGTGCCAAACGCCAGCGAATGTGAGCATTTGCCCACTCAAGTCGGTTACGACGACGAACTGGAGTCAGGTCGAGACCCCGATGAGGACGACGAGCATGCAGATGAGCTTCCCTGAGACGGTTTCTGACAGTTTGTGCAGAAATTCTTTGGTTATGCAAACCGATTGTTTCAGCAGCTGTCCGAGTGGCTGGTCTCAGACGATCTTGGAGGTGAACATGCTGGATGTGGAGGTCCTGGGCTGGTGTGGTTACACGTGGTCTGCGGTTGTGAGGCTGGTTGGATGTACTGCCAGATTCTCTGAAACGCCTTTGGAGACGGCTTATGGTAGAGAAATGAACATTCAATACACGAGCAACAGCTCTGGTTGACATTTCTGCTGTCAGCATGCCAATTGCACGCTCCCTCAAATCTTGCGACATCTGTGGCATTGTGCTGTGTGATAAAACTGCACCTTTCAGAGTGGCCTTTTATCGTGGGCAGTCTAAGGCACACCTGTGCACTAATCATGGTGTCTAATCAGCATCTTGATATGGCACACCTGTGAGGTGGGATGGATTATCTCAGCAAAGGAGAAGTGCTCACTCTCACAGATTTAGACTGGTTTGTGAACAATATTTGAGGGAAATGGTGATATTGTGTATGTGGAAAAAGTTTTAGATCTTTGAGTTTATCTCATACAAAATGGGAGCAAAACCAAAAGTGTTGCGTTTATATTTTTGTTGATAATTCGAGGAATGGTCGCTTTGAGTTACAGCTAGTGTGTCAGAACCATCCGCTAGCTGCTGTGGACTCACTCAGCATTTTATTAGAAACATCTTCGGTCAAACAGCTTGCTGTGCAGTTCACTGTTCTAACAGACCATCAAAGAAGTTGGTGCTCCAGTATATAGGTTAAGTGAAATTTTGGTATTATTTAATTTGGATATTAGCACCATTAGCGTTCATTCATTCATTCACTCATTTGTTTTCTCCCACTTGTCTGGGTTGTGGTGCAAGCAGACCAAACAGCTCATCCCACACTTCCCTATCCTCAGCCAAGTCCTGTAACTCTTCTCATGTGTTCTTGATGTGTTCCCAAGCCAGCTGGGAAATACAATCCCTCCAACATGTCCTGGGTGTTCCCTGGGGTCTCCTCCCTGTTGGACAGTAGTAGTAACAACCAAGTGTCAATAGGTTGCCGATGGTGACACTGATGCAACTGAAGGTGCAACAGTTATTGAGGCAACATGTTGGCTGTAGATTTTACACCTGCACCCAGTCCGCAAAAACAAATATGTATCAATTAAACTCTCAAACCAGTTAGCGCTAGTGTAACATAGTTAAATGGTTCAGATAAAATCCTACTAAATGGACGAACTACGCCATCTACTGTCTGAAGGTGGTAACTGCATCGGGTAATAAAGGCAAGGAATTGTGGGTAATCCTCAGTGCAGCGGAGGATTTTTCATGAGGTAACATGTCTGTAATTGTCTGTAGATAATTTAAATTTAACTCATTGTAAATGGTGCTGGAGCTAAGATGGTTTTCTCTTGTTGAACCTTGTTTCGTTGACATTATTTTCGTCGTCTTTTATTGAAGTCGAGATCGTTATGGATACTTTATTGTCGGTTAGCATAGCTAGCTAACATCACATGATACCATCTTTCCAGACGGAGAATGAGCTGTTATCTGCATGACTGAATTGAGTGCCTTTGTTTACCAATGCAGGTATGTTGATGTGTAGTCCATGAATGGGAAAATTACCAAATCTGTTGTCAAATATTTTGTACTGTTTTATATATTAAATTGTGTTCTATGGAAAGTGTTTAACAAAAAGTGATAGTCAATGTTCTAAAGTGGAAATTATTTTTTGGTTTAATCGGTTGCTTTATATAGAGTCCCTGAATTTGATTTAGATGATTTTATGAATTTTATTTGTTATTAACCTCGTGAATATAAATCCACTATACGATCACGAGTGCAGCGGAGGATTTTTCATGAGACGGAGAATGAGCTGTTATCTGCATGACTGAATTGAGTGCCTTTGTTTACCAATGCAGGGTTGGTGGGAAATAAACTGGCTGTTACCAACACTCTGACCAGCTCCGAGGGTTTCAGTCAATGCAGGGGACATTTTGCAGAGGTCACACTAGCTTGCTTGGTAGCTCTGAGATTGGTGGTGGTGGTGGGGGTCATGTTTGGATTGCACTGGCCCCGCCCAAGTTCCAGCATTCTTGCCCATGTTGGACCCCTTTACCCATTTTTGGGTTGGCTGAGAGTTTGGCGGATTTACGCACTGCCAAGATGGCGACATTGAATGCATCCCATTTCATCTTCAGACTATGAGCTATTTTAAGCAGCACGGTGGTGCACATAGCTGGTGCTCTCACCTCTTATGTGAAGGTCATCGGTTCCATTTGCATCAGAATTCACTGTGGCAACCCAGAGCAAAAACAGAATGTATCTGTACATTAAGGGATATTTTAAAAATACACACCTCATTATTTGTGCAGCTTACTGTTGCAAACATCCTCACGGCGTTCCCTTGAAATTTCCACCTTCCTCCTCCAAGGTGAGTTCACTTGTTCATTGTTTTTCTTTCACGTGAGCGGCATGAATGAAAGTCACGGCCAATTTCCCTTTTAGCACGGACAAGTTAAAAACAACGGGTACGAGAGCAACAAAACAGCCTTGGGTTGGTGGAGCCGATTCTTTGATATGGCATATCAAAGGGCTGCACGCTCTCTCAGTTACCGTGACTCCCAAGGTCAGAACTCAGAGGCCGACTTCCCACGAACGCAACTGGATGTCAGTGTTGGTGCCGAAGTCAACAAAACAAAACAGGAACTGCTGACTGTAAAATGTCAAGAAATAATGAATTAATTGAATATTGACAAAAAGTAACATGTTAATTTGTTAATAAATGCAAAGATAATAATTCTGCCACATCCATAAATATTTGGACAGCGATGCTATTTTTTTTTTTGTCATTTTGCCTCTTGACCCAAACACAGTAGAGTTTGAATAATCAAGATTTAATTCAAGAGAATTAACAAAAAATATCACATTAACTATTTAGGAAATATCCATTTTTACTCACAGACCAAATTTTTCACGGGCCATAGGCAGTTTGACAAATGAAATTGTTAACAAAATTCATCACTTTTTTGTAACGTTTTCTGTAAAAGTCAGGGGATGGATACATAAACATTTTCTTGGACTTTAATACCATCAGTCATTAAGAAATACGTACAAACAGTTTGGTGCTGTACAGTAAATCTGTCCGTAGCACACAGTTCTCACAACCTGAGTGACCATGTGAGACGAATGAGGGGAAGCCACATGGACACCCCGTGACACCTCTGAACGGGATATTGTTAGGTTCTGTGGCTGTGATTAGAGAAATCGGCAGTTGTGCAACTTTTGTCTGTTATACCATCAAATCTAGACTTGAGTCTTCCATGTGCCTTCTGGCAAACTGTAGCTGAAACTTGATAAAATCCTTCAAAATATTTCTGAGTTTTTAGAATATGCTTCAGCCAAACTTTTCATGCTTTGGCTTTTCTTTTTAGTATCTTTGTTGCAGTCATAAAATAAGTAAATAAATTAATGAAAAGTCTGGAGTGAAGCTATGTGAAGCTTTTCATCAAATAAGGCTTTGATCTTAAAAATTAGGTCACTTTATTTAAAAAATGTGTTATCATATACTGGTTGGTGTTTTACGATCTGTTTCCACAGCAGTATGTCAAAATATAGCGCAATGCTAAAATATCCTCGGGCATATCAGCATGTAATCAATGAAAGAGTGTGTGGAAAGAATGTGACCTTTTGACCCTTTAGAATAGATCAAGGTTAGCCATCTTTGAACTTCTCCAAGGTCTGTGTCCCAAGAACGCTCCCTGTGAATTTGACAATGCTGACACTAACAGGAAAGGAGTTACACTGAGCGCAGACAGACGGACGGACAGATGGACACAAAGTCTTTGCAATACCCGATGGCCATATTTTGACCTTGGGTAAAAATACAAATGTAACTATTTTTTAAGGATTAAAAAATTGGAACAAGGTAACAAACCCCACTCAAAAAATGACTCATTGGATGAACTCACTTCAATTATGAGCAGCATTTCCATCTAATAAATATATGTAGCCCCAACTCAAAAAAACACATCCATGCAAGATAATTTAATTTAATTTAGTTGGGACTACATATATTTATTAAATGGAAATCCAGTCCAATGAATCAGTTTTTTGAGTGCACATAATTTTTGGTTGAATTTTAAACAAACACAACAAAAACCAGAAACTAACTGCAGCGTTGGAAACGGGCACACGTTTGCCCTCAGTGGTTTTGGTTTATCAGAGGATCACATGGATGTGATCCTGGCTGGAGGAGGGACGTATGGATTCTCCGGTGGATTGAAAGGGAAAGTTGATATAGTTCCCACTTTCGCCCAGGCTTGGCCCCAAGGTTTCCTCTCATGGGGGGTCCTGAAAATGTCACCCTCCCTCCCGTCCCGGAGTCTCCGCCTTCTTCCTCCCTGCCATTATGTTCATTACATTATCTTCAAATGTCACAGAGCGAAGCCAGCAGCACGCTGAGAGTTTATCAGGGAAGCATTGTGTTCTTCTGCGGACGAGGTGCTTGATGGAACCACGCAGAGCATCAGTGACCCGTCCTGTCGGGACGCTACTGTCACTGAATTAACAAATCAGCTCTTTGTTTTCTTCACACTGCTCCAATTACAATTCTTCAATTATTAATCATGCTGTAATTTGAGAAATGTTTGTTTGTTTGTTCTACTATTCCTCCGAGGTGCTTGGCCCAGTTTCCAGCAGACTTGGACACACATGGAGGTGGGTTCTGGGATCTAGTCAGGTTCACTTTGTTCGGATTTTAACTTTTGTTGGATCCCGGATCCTGATCCTGGATAAGCAGTTGAAGATGAGTGGATTTTTGTGCAGAGTATGAAAACTGGGCATTTTTGGAAACATTATAATATAAGCAATCAGAAAAACAATGTTTCCATTTGCCCCTAGTCAGCTGCCATATTGGAGTTTACAAAAATGGCTGCTGTAAAAAAGGTTTTGTCAATATATCAACTTCTAAATACCAGAGAGCTTTTATTTGGTCAGTTAAACTACCATTTTCAAGGCCAAGGAATCAAGTGCCCCTAGTTGCAGATGTGTTGAGACAGCAGTTCTTGCAAATACTTACTAATATCATAAGACAAATTGGTCATGAGACCATACTAAGAACCAACTGCAATGACATGTTTATAGAGTGCTCTAATTATTGTAGTAGACTTATATTTCATGTATGTTGAACAGTTTACTGTCCCCTATATCAGGCCATCAGTTTGAAGGAGTGCAACCATGTTCCTCTATGCTCCTTAACACACTTTCAGTAGAGCAATTATCTGCGCTCCTTAAGTCAATTGCTCGTCCTAGACCTGAAAATGGTGGTTCAGCTGTCAAAATCAAATTTCTAGGTTATTTACAACCTGAGATATTGACAAAAACCTTTTTTTTATGGCAGTCATTTTGTAAAATCCAAGATGGCTGCCACATAATTATCAGGGCAAATGGAAACATGTTTTTTTTTCTGGTTGCTTATGCAATGAAGTTTCCAAAAATGTATAGTTTTGATACTCTCCACAAAATTCTGGCAAAATTACAACCTGAACCTGACTAATGGCCCAGGCAAGGTCAACTCTTCTCAAATCCTTTGACTGATTTTGACCAAACTTGGGATGTTAATGAAGGTTGAACCCAAAATTGCTGTTAAAAAAAACACAACATTTTGGTAGCGGTCAAGATCAAGGAACAAGGAACTTGACTGCGGTGGATTCCATAATTTTCAGAGGTCAGCAATTTGGGTGATCTCTATGATCACTGGGGTCAAATGTCAACATTACTGTCTCCATATCTGTAGGTGCAGGTACCGTTGTCTATTAATATCAAATCTGATACAGATATATCAATTCTACGTACAGAATGGGCTCTGTGGTGGCGCAGGGTGTCAGCTTTGACGTGATGAATTACTTCTTGTTTTATGTTTAGAATTATTGCTAATAACAATTTATCAAGCATTTATTCTCCCCTGGAAGAGCCATTAACCCACATGCAGCTATAGATTAAGCCCATTTTTTACATCTGTGTTGCTACACATCTGCATTGCCTCTGGCCAACACAGAGAATTATGAGTAATCTAACAGCACTGAAGCTTGATGTTCACCCCAGCTATGTCTCACCAGCAGCTGCTCCGTCTTCTGGCGTATGGACAAAGATTGCAAACGTCTTCGGAAACACCCAGAAATGAAGAAAGGGGGAACCCATGGAACCTTCCCACTTCCTTTTTCCAAAGCGACTGGCCTCTATGTTTGCTGGAAGCTGCTGCATGTGTCTCAGTGTGGAGGATGCCAGCAGTGGCACAAGGTCAAGGAGACATCCACTATCACCTGGTTACGTCAAATAGATGCCTATTTTGGGAGGTGGATGTACCGGTTGCCATCTTAAGTGGTTGATATCTGGGACCCAAGATGGTTCCGTATTGTGGTGAAAGCAGTGAGACAAGGCACTGGTGCATGGTCCCAGAACTGGAGCACGATCACAGAGGTGGTGCACGGTCCCAGAGCTGGTGCATGGCTCCAGGCTTGGTGCACGGTTCCAGGGCTGGTGCACAGTCCCAGAGCTCCTGCATGGTCCCAGAGTTGCTGCATGGTCCCAGAGCTTGTGCATGGTCCCAGAACTGGAGCACGGTCACAGAGGTGGTGCACGGTCCCAGAGATGGTGCATGGCTCCACACTTGGTGCACGGTTCCATGGCTGGTGCACAGTCACAGAGCTGGTGCACAGTCACAGAGCTGGTGCACAGTCCCAGAGCTGGTGCATGGCTCCAGACTTGGTGCACGGTCCCAGAACTGGTACACGGTCCCAAAGCTGGTGCACAGTCACAGAGCTGACACAGTCCATCATTTTGGCTGTTGACCATGTTCTTGAGTTCCTCTTTGGCCCGTGTGTTTACGGGATGTAAGATTTCTGTTGGATCAGGCGTCGGTGTTGTCCTCATTGACAGACTCTCTAGACTTCCAAATCCCATCTCAGGTGGAGATGTTGTGTGCCTGTGGGGCTGCACATTGACCAGCGTTGTTGTTTCTCCATCTGTCTCTGAGACAACTGCACCATTCTGTGACGTGCCGCCATCACACGCTGGACACTGAATTTTGATCCTGATCTCTGATTTTTATTACTGAGTGCTGACCTTTCATCCTGATTACTTGTTTCTTCACTGTTTATATCCTGATTGTTGTCTTATGATCATGATCCTTCATTTTTTTTATATTGTGTACTGATCCTGATTGCTGACCTTTTGATCCTAGTTACTCATTTTGATTACTAAGTGGTGACTTTTGATCCTGACCACCAGGCTTTGACCCTGATTGCTGTCCTATTGTCATGATCATCTATTTTTGGGCCAGTGTTTTCACCCCGAGTGATGACCTTTGATTCTGACCTTTGATCCTGATCACAAATTCTGATCACTTTGATGCTGATTGCTGTCCTGTTGTCATGATAATAATTTTTTGATCCTGTCCTTTGATCCTGACTCTTGTCCATTTGATCCCAAGCACTAATGTTTATTACTTAGTGCTGTACTTTGATGTTTACCCTTAGTCCTGATCACCAAACTCTGATCTTGATTGCTGCCTATGATAGTAATCAGTGATGTTTGTTCCTGATTCATTATGACCTTTGATCCTGATTTCTGTCCTGTGGTGGTCATCATTGATGTTTGATGATTGATGGCCTATGACAGGGGCAATCATGTGCCATGAACGGCCAAGACACTGCAGGTTTTCCCTGCTGCCAATCACCTCAGCAGGTGATTTCATTGACTTTCAGGTGTTTATGTTCAGGGGAGGAGCTCATCAGCAAACCCACCTGCTGAGGTGATTGGTTCTAAGGAAAACCTGCAGTGTCTCGGACCTCGTTGCCCAACCCTGGCCTATGGTCATTGTCATTTGTCTTTGATCCTATGTTTTGATCATGATTCCTGCCCATTCAATCCTGATCACTAAACTTTGATCCAGACTGCTGACCTTTTCATCCTCATGACTCATTTTTACCTCTGTTTGGCAGAGGTTTTTGGCCCTGTTTGTTTGGTTGTTTGATTGTTCTTTGTTTGTCTGTTTGTGAACAGCCTGAAACCCACATTTTTTCATACATTGTTACCTCCGCCAAGGAGGTTATGTTTTCAGTCGCGTTTGTTTGTTTGTTTCTTTGTCTGTCTGTTTGTCAGCAGGATAACTCAAAAAGTTTTGAATGGATTTTGATGAAATTTTATGAAGTGGTTGGAAATGACAAGAGGAACAAGTGATTAAATTTTAGTGGTGATCTGGATCACGATCCGGATCCAGGAATTTTTTAAAGGATTCTTCACCATTGCGGGATAGGGGGAATTTTGACATTCTAGTTTCTAACTCCACAAAAACAAGGCAGAAAGGCTTGAAAAAAATTAGGGTGTAACATAGTCAAATGTTCTATCAAACAACAAAGTTTGGTGATGATCGGATCCGGATTCCGGATCTGGTGATCCAGAATATGCAAAAATATAGGGAAAATAGAAAATCTGTCAGTGTGAGAATGAAGCTAGAGATGCACAATTAACACCAAATTGTAGCTGAATCTGTACTGATTCAGGAAAGAGTCATCAAATTTGATGTATCTTCAAATGTTATGGAGCTTGATCCAGAAGAAAACCGCCATTACCGAAAAATCGTTTTTATACAATAACTTTTGAACTAATAAAGACATAAAAGTGATTCCAAGTTCTAGTGGTATGTTTTCATGGTCAAGGATGTCAAATATAAAGGAAAGAAAAGTGTATGTATCATAGTTTTGGTTGTAACACTGAATTGTTGAATAGATCACTGTGCCAAGGAGGGAATCTCTTTAGGGTTAGTGACCCTATGGCCTTGGCAGAGGTTTGCACTCTCTGATCCTGATAGGCCAGAACTGATTAAATTTTCAAGGATATAGGTCAAAGGTAAACGTGAGGAAATATCTTGGAAAACTGGAAAAATCCCTATCTTTAACACTGAACAAATTTCCAGAAATTCATAACTTTGTCAAAAAAGATCAAATTTATTTCATATTTGAAAGTGTTGTGTAGGATGGTTTCATTTATCTACTGACAAAGTTTGATCTGGATCTGATCCAGATTACACATTTTGTGACCATTTAAATTTAATATTGACAACCCCATTTAATGTACATTTTACATTATATCTTAAACAAAGGTGCCCCTATCACTCTCATATTTGAAAGTGAGCTGCAGACTGGCACTCACTATCACCTGACAAAGTTTGAACCGGATCTGATCCATATTACAGAGTTTGTGACCATTAAAATTTAATATTGAAAACCCCATATAATGTATACTTTACATTATATCTTAATCAAATGTGCCCTAATCACTCTCATATTTGAAAGTGATCTGCAGACTGGCACTCACTGTCACCTGACAAAGTTTGATCTGGATCTGATCCATATTACAGAGTTTGTGACCATTAAAATTTAATATTGAAAACCCCATATAATGTATACTTTACATTATATCTTAATCAAATGTGCCCTAATCACTCTCATATTTGAATGTGAGGTGCAGACTGGCACTCACTATCACCTGACAAAGTTTGATCTGGATCTGATCCAGATAACGGATTTTGTGACCATTTAAATTTAATATT
Source organism: Thalassophryne amazonica (assembly GCF_902500255.1). Lineage (NCBI taxonomy): Eukaryota > Metazoa > Chordata > Actinopteri > Batrachoidiformes > Batrachoididae > Thalassophryne > Thalassophryne amazonica. The sequence continues at coordinate 166,148,609 of NC_047103.1, forward strand.
GAAAATGCCATTTAATGTACATTTTACATTATATCTTAATCAAACATGCCCTAATCATTCTCATATTTGGAAGTGAGCTGCAGACTGACACTCACTATCACCTGACAACATTTGATCTGGATCTGATCCATATTACAGAGTTTGTGACCATTAAAATTTAATATTGACAATCCCATTTAATGTACATTTTACATTATATCTTAAACAAACGTGCCCCAATCACTCACATATTTGGCACTCACTATCACCTGACAAAGTTTGATCTGGATCTGATCCAGACTTGTTTTTGTGGACATTTCAATTTAATATTGAAAAGCCCATTTGATGTACATTTTTGCATTTTATCTCAATCAAAAGTGCCTCAATCACTCATTTTTTTCTGTTCTGGATTCACCTACAACACCAAAATTGGATGGAGGTTCCAATTTTATGCCTGTTTGTCTTCCAGTTATCAGTTGGAAACCAAGTGACTAAAAGAAATGACAAATTGTGCACAGCAGAGAAAACCAATGTTCTCTGAAAATGAGCTGAAAAAGAATTCAGAAACCAAAAAAGTTGAAAAAACTTCAGATCAAGTGCATGAACTAAATACATCCTCCTCACATTTAATCACATCTAATTTAGCTTCTGAAATTTTTTTCCAAGGTAAAAGTTGGTGGAGGTTTGCACTCTATGAAAACGGTGCTATAATTTATTGCTGTGTTGATCGTTTGATCCTGATCATCAAACTTTGATCCAGACTGCTGACCTTTTGATCCTTATTACTCATTATTTTTATTACTGTGGTGTCCTTTTGGTCCCGAACTTTGATCCTAATCACCGACATTTCATTCTGATTGCTGTCATCAGGATTGCTCATCTTTGATCCTGAGTCTTGATCCTGATCGCTGACACTCCTGATGTTCTTCTCTGTGTGTCTCCCAGGAAAAACTCTCACATGCAGAAAAAATAAACACAGATCACGTGCTCGCGTGTGTGCGCTCACTGTAGAATATCCACTTGCACTTCCTCCCTGTCCATCCTTTTTGGTGTCTACTGGCCGTCTGTGTTGTTTTAGAACCTGCCTGGTTGATCTCCACAGGTTAGTGGCCCCCAAATGCAGCAGTTTTATACATCAGTTTGATGACCAAAAGCCATTTTCTTGCTGTTTTCCGAATGTTTCCCTCAGTAGTATTCTCAGTACTGTTTAGCATGTTAAATATACGATAGATGCACATTTGTGTCCACAGCTTGAAGTACATCTACTGTCAGCGTATTTCCTCCGGTGTGGCTCATTATAGCTGCAGCTTTATGAAATGTGACACTGTGAATAGTCAGAAGAGGCTTTTGCTGGAGCGCTGAGTTCAGTTGGAACAGTGGGATATGACAGATCTTTCCTGAAAGGCTACAAACACCTGGTGGTTATGGGTTTGGACAGGAGAAATGTCATATTGATGGCTCCCCCTCCCCTTTTCTGCCACGACTCAAGGTTTGGCTTTTGTGGATTTTTTTTTTTTTCTTTTCTTTTCCTTTTTTAAACGCTGAATTTGTCAATCGAGTCAGTGGCCTGGACAAGCTTTTTCTTTGTGGTGCTGAGAGTTTAAAACGGTGCCAACCAAGCAGCATGGATGAAGGATTTACAAAGACACAATGAGCTCGGGAAAAAAGACAAACACACACACACACACACACACCAAAAAAAAAAAAAAAAAATCACAGAGCTACCTGGGAAAAAAATCCAGGCAGAGCGAGAAAATGTCGAAGAAAGAGAAAAGGAGTGGCAGAGGGTGGGGGGGTTGTCACAGAGTGACCCTCCCTCCCTTCTATTCCCCAGCCAATTCCGAGTCCTCGGAGTGAGCGTCAGGCATTTCTGGACTTGAGAGCGCTGACAGAAATGAAAGCAGGGACAAAAAGAAAAAAGAGAGTAAGAGAGAAAGAGATGAAGAACAAGAGAGTCGAGGAGTGTGTGGTGTGTGTGTGTGTGTGTGGGGGGGGGGGGGGGGGGGGGGCTTGAATCGTTGTCATCAGCTCCGTCACGTTGAATAGGCGTAATGAATGCAAGTGAGCGTTGAGGATCCGCGGCCGGCTCTATCAAGGCAGGTAATACCGCCCAGATTTAATTGGGAGCAGGTATTGGAAGGGCTGTATTACTTTAATTGGGTAGGAGTTCTCTAAATGGAAAAGACAAAGTATAATAGCCAAATTGTGGCGCACAATAGCACTTAGCCCAGGATTGTATGCATTCGCTAATCTGCCCTGGAATGAGGCAATTCGGCACAATTTTCTCAGCGAAGCCAGCTGCAGAAAGCTGGTCCCCCACCACCCACCACCACCACCACCACCTTTATTTTTTTTGTTCTCTCTTGGGAAAATGCAAGATTGAAACAGAAAATACCTTTACCCGGGCAATCATTTGCCACGTGTGGAAAGCGGATACAGCAGTGAGTGGTGGGTGGGTTCGATGGGTCAGGTGGGGTGGGGGGAGGTTAAAAGAGAGAGAGAGAGGAAGGGGAATCTTTGTTGCAGGGAGAATGGAAGGGAAGCGAGATAACGCGGGGCTCAAAGTGGGGCCTGTCACGGTCGCCAGCGAGAGAATAAAGTGATGACATTTACAGTGACAGATGAGCCTGCGCGGGAGGACTGCCCACTATTTAGAGGAAGGAATCTGATATTTAACAGACATGACCTCTGATAATTAACAGTAGACACGTATTTAGTGGTGGGCCGTGTCATTATTAATGACAGGCTGAGGTACTGATATCCGCTCCATCTTAATGAAGTAAAGTCAGGCCCGGATCTTGGGACACACAGCGCCACAGGGATGTTTTAACGTATATACATTTGTTGTTATTGTTGTGTTTGTTTTTGTTGTTGTGTCTGCTGTGGCGTGGCCGGCGTGTCGACACAACTGCACAGGTAAACCTGCAGTAAATGCATTAATTTGGCAGGAGTTGATGACTCTCAAGACTTGGACCTTCACTCTCCTGCAAAGAAACCGGCATAACCAAACACCTTCATCCATCGACCTCGTGACTCTATAAGCTCTTCCCAGGGGTCTCTTCATCTCAAAGGACAAGGATCAAGAGTTCAAAACTTTCTTCTCCTAGAGATACACTTCTGATGGTTGAGTGCACGAAGTCACCAAAAGCCTCAGTCTCTGTAATGATCCAGGACTTTGTGAATCTTGGAATTCAGGTTCAGCCCTGAGGTCCACTGGTGCCTGTGCTCTTCCTCTTGGGTAGGACTTCAGTGCACCTCAGTTTAGTTTAAGACATGCTGGACTCCGAAAAATGATGCCCACCTCTTCCACCATTCGGAAGATTCAGATGACTTTCGGTGATTTTCAGTGTGTGACTATCCGAGAAACTGTGGAAGAGGTGGGCATGTCACAACATGTCCTGTGAGACTTCAACACGGAGTTGCTTTTGCTCTGTCGGAAGATTTGTGCCGCAGCCATCAGCTGAATTTCGCTGCAACTCTTTTCATGGCCAAATCTTCTGTCACAGTGGAATGTGCCGAAAAAGTGCTGATGTCCACCTCTTCTGCAATTTATCGGATAGTCACACGACGGTCCCTCATCACCACAGTGTTCACTTTGGAAATGATCCGGTCATTTCAGCATGTTGATGGCCAACCGGAGCGCGGCGCACTCTCCACCATTGTGCGGACGACTTTAAACCGGTTGTACCGCTCCTTAATCTGTTAGATGCCCATATGATCGTCACTGAAAGCCATCTTAATAATCAGAATGGTTTCCACCTGGTTGTCGCCCAGTTTCTGGCAAAATTTGATGCAGTCGCGCTGCTCCAGTCATTCCGCCATTTTCCTTGCAAAGAAAATCCGATGAGAGACTACACCCATCCTCACACAAAGGCTGCTTACCAGCAAATGATGCAATCGACAGGCGTGAAAAAATTCACACATGCGCACAAAGGTTCAAAGTTGGCTCATGCAAGCACACGTGATTCAAATCCATCAGGTTTTTGCAAAAAATAAAAAGGTCAGATACTTTTCTAACAGACCTCGTATATTGGTAGTCCAACTCCTATCCCACTGAACGTTGGACATCAAGCAGACTACTCAATGCTTTTGGAAAGTGCTGGCTAGAAAAATATGACTCTTTGCCTTGTGTGGCCTGAAAATGGATTTCAAAAATCAACGTCCAGTGAAGTCCATAATCTGTCAAGAGAAATCCCCCCCCCCAAAAAACAACCTTAGCATCACCCTTGAAATACCCAAGCTTGTACAAATATCTTACAAAAATAAATTTCAATTTAATTTCAATTTATTTTCATTTATATAGCGCCAAATCACAACAGAGTTGCCTCAAGACGCTTCACACAGGTAAGGTCTAACCTTACCAACCCCCAGAGCAACAGTGGTAAGGAAAAACTCCCTCTGAGGAAGAAACCTCAAGCAGACCAGACTCAAAGGGGTGACCCTCTGCTTGGGCCATAAATAAATAAAATAAAGTTACAATTCTTAAACCTTTATTTAACCAGATAAAGAGCCTTTGAGATTGAGACCTCTTTCACACGAGCGGCAGCACACAACATCGTAGACAAGACAAAACAACAAAACCCGAACAACCACCAAAAAATACAAAGTGCAAACAACTGGATGAACAAAGCGCAAGAGTTTCTGTCACAAGAACAATGTGAGATTAAAATGGTAACAGTTTAAGGTTAAGACACAAACACTGATTGAAGGATTTCTGTTGTCGGTTTCTTAAGATAAAATGGAAAGCTGGCAGTAATACCATTTCTGGCCATTTCAGTTCCCACTGGAGGGCATTCCAAGCAAAGGGGGCAGCAAAACTCAAATTCCCATTTCTCAATAACTCAATAAGCCAACGTGCATATCATTCCCACACAACAGACAATAGTAACCTGGAGGACCTACAACACCAAGTACAAATGCCTAAACTGTTGCTGTCAAGGAAACACATCCAAACAAGTGCTGAAGCCTTCCACAAATGGCTGCAATGCCCATTTGACATTTTAGTACAAATGGGCACCTGCCTAAAGCGTTACGCCCCCTCACATAAGTTGGTTTTACTTTTTTTATTATTATTGCCAGTTTTAGGTCGTTTCCATGTGAAGACTCCAAAAAAGTTTTCTGAAAGAAGTGAAGAAAATCATTTCAGTTCCTGGAAAGCTCATGCACATCCTGTGGGACAGAACGCGCTAAGCAGCAGGCCGCCGCATTATCCCAGCATGCACTGTAGCAGCACGCTCAGCCTTGTGTATCTTATCACCAAGTGAAATGGAGGGAAGAGGAGCAAACAACAGAGAAGCATCGGGTGGAGACATGATCATATGAAGAGAAAGAAGGTTTTTTATGGCTCTTAGGACTCACTTTCTCTCAGGCGGGAGAGTTAAGTTGTGCGGGTATTGTGGCGGTGAAGTGAGAATGATTGCTTTGTATTGTCCGTTCTGCACAGGTTAGTGCGAGGAAGGTATTGTGTTTCCTCCTGGAAGGCGGCGGCAAAGGTTCCTCCTTCAGCCGAGGTGGGTTTCATCGTCATGTGGCAGACAGCAGCTGACTAGAAGTGTCTCCCACTGGGCTGCCGCTGCCCTTCAAACCGTCGGATCCACTCCGGAGTATAGCTCAACAAAAACCCAAAGCAGTTAGCAAAGTCTTTTAATGCAGCAGCGCCGCCACTGCCGCTTAGCGCTCAAACTGTAATGACTACATCCTGTATTGTAGCGAAAAACAACAGCAGCATTGTCCCAAGGAAGCAAACCTTGACATATTGTTTGAAGGCTAAATTGCTCCCCGAGAAATGCACCCTCTGCTTTATTGCAGGCGTAGCTGCCATTAACTGTGTGGGTATTGTGTACGGATTACAATAGCTAAGAGGAACCCAGGGACAGCTTAACTGCTCAGAGAGAGCGCCCAGCACTCTATAAAAAGCTCCGAGTGGCTGGCTGTTTTTCGGGAGACTTGCGTTCCCACCTGGTGAGCAGAGTAAAAGGTTTCGTGAGGAGCTTGCTGTCATGAATATTACATGTGGGGAAGAAGAGGCAGCACGAGTAACTAACTCCAGAACATTAGATTACAGAGCAAGGACTCCTCCAGGGAACCTCCAGAGGAACTTCCACCAAGCGCATCGAACAATTAGTTTATGGGCTGTTTCTTTGATTGCAGACATTCTTCACTCTTAAACATTTATTTGTTACTTTTTGTAAATTGGGGAAATATTTTATATTACCTGCAGCTGCTTTTACCTTCACTGTAAGATCACAGATCAGGGGTTTTAAACTGGTGGCTCAAGGGCTGGCCAAAGCTGGCATCCAAGTATTTTAAGGCTTGTATACTGTGTATGAGTTACTATCTATATCTATATCTATCTATCTCTCTCTCTCTCTCTCTCTCTCTCTCTATAAATAAATGGATTTGATTCATATGTTTTTACGTCAGACAAGCTTGAACCCTCGTGCGCATGCATGAGTTTTTTCACGCGTGTCGGTGACGTTATTTGCCTGTGGGCAGGCCTTGAGTGAGGAGTGCTCCACCCCGCCCATCGGAATCTCTTTGTCTGAATAGCCGCTGCGGACGGCGCGCGTTGCTTTATCAACATTTTTTCTGGACCTGTGAGGGATATCCGAGTGGACACTATTCGAGAAATTCAGCTGGTTTTCAGTGAAAAGTTTAATGGCTGATGAGAGATTATGGGGTGTTTCTGTCGGTGTAAGGACTTCCCACGGAGCGGGACGTCGCGCAGCGCTTCCAGGCGTCGTCGTCGTCCTGTTTCGAGCTGAAAACATCCTAATTTAAGGCTTAATTCACCCAGGATGTCGTGAGAGAACAGAGAAGATTCAGAAGAGGCCGGCATGAGGACTTTATGCAGACATTCCACTGTTTAAGGACATTTTTTAATGAAAGACGTGCGCGCAAATTCACCGAGTCGTTTCCGTGACGACTCGGCAAATCTGTGTGCGCCGCGACAGGAAAAACACCTCCGTGTTGAAAACCATTTGTAAAATTCAAGCGGCTTTTGATGGCTTTCAACAAGTGAGTAACTGAGAAATTGTTTAACAGTTTGGGCATGTTCCAACTTGCCCGTTAAGGTTTCCAACGGAGGTGTTTTTCCTGCCGCGACCCCCCACGGTCGGGTCCGGCCCGACATGCGACTCTGCCCGCACGTTCTTTCATTACAAAATGTCCGTTAACAATGGAATGTCTGAATAAACTCCTCATGCTGACTTCTTCTGAAAGTTCTCTGTTCTCTGACAACTTACTGGGTCAACAGAGCCTGAAATGTGGAAGTTTTCAACTTGAAACGGCAAGGTTCTCCGTCCATGTGCCTATTTTTCTCGCAGGTTGACCCCGGCTGAACGGAACTATGACGTCGGCAACCGAGAACTCCTTGCGGTGAAAGAGGCTCTTGAGGAGTGGAGACACCTATTAGAGGGAGCGTCTGTGCTGTTCACGGTTTTCACTGACCATCGGAACCTGGAGTATATCAGGACCACCAAGCGGCTGAACCCCAGGCAAGCCCGCTGGTCACTGTTCTTTGGGCGTTTTGACTTCCGGATCACCTATCGCCCCGGGACCAAGAACCAAAGATGAGATGCCATGTCCCGGGTAAACGAAGACGAAGTCAAAACTGAACTGTCGGATCCACCGGAGCCCATCATTCCGGAGTCCACTATCGTGGCCACCCTCACCTGGGACGTGGAGAAGACCATCCGGGAGGCCCTGGCACGGAACCCGTACCCCGGAAATGGACCAAAAAAATCGTCTGTACGTCCCACCAGAGGCCAGAGCTGCAGTCTTGGATTTCTGTCATAGATCCAAGCTCTCCTGTCATCCAGGGGTGTGAAGGACTGTGGCAGTTGTCCGGCAGCGCTTCTGGTGGGCGTCTATGGAAGCCGATGTCCGGGAGTATATCCAGGCCTGCACCACCTGTGCCAGGGGCAAGGCAGACCATAAGAGGACCCAAGGACTTCTCCAGCCGCTCCCGGTGCCTCATCGCCCCTGGTCCCATATCTGCCTGGATTTCGTCACGGGCCTCCCGCCATCCCAGGGCATGACTACCATCCTGACGATAGTGGACCGGTTCTCCAAGGCGGCCCACTTCATGGCCCTCCCGAAGCTCCCAACAGCCCAGGACTCTGCTGACCTCCTGGTCCACCACGTTGTTCGTCTGCATGGGATACCAGCTGACATAGTCTCGGATCGTGGTCCTCAGTTCTCCTCTCAAGTCTGGAGGAGTTTCTGCAGGGAACTGGGGGCCACCGTGAGCCTCTCGTCCGGGTACCACCCACAGACGAACGGACAGGCAGAACGGGCCAACCAAGAGTTGGAACAGACCCTCCACTGTGTGACATCAGCGCACCCGACAGCCTGGAGTAACCATCTGGCCTGGATCGAGTATGCACACAACAGTCAGGTGTCTTCTGCCACCGGCCTCTCCCCGTTTGAGGTGTGTCTGGGGTACCAGCCCCCGTTGTTTCCCGTGGTGGAGGGAGAGGTCGGTGTGCCCTCGGTCCAGGCCCACCTGCGGAGGTGCCGTCGGGTGTGGCGCACCGCCCGTTCTGCCTTATTAAAGGCCCGGATGAGGGCTAAGGCCCATGGAGACTGCCAGCGGTCCCCGGCCCCTGCATACCAGCCCGGGCAGGAGGTGTGGTTATCTACTAAGGACATTCCCCTACAGGTGGACTCACCCAAACTTATGGACAGATTCATTGGACCCTTCAAGATCATCAAAATCCTCAGTCCTGCTGCAGTGAAGCTCCAACTCCCGGCTTCACTGCGGATCCACCCTGTTTTTCATGTCTCCTGGATTAAACCGCACCTCACCTCACCCCTCTGTGCTCCTGGTCCGGCGCCGCCTCCTGCCCGGATCATCGACGGGGAGCCGGCTTGGACAGTGTGCCGGCTCCTGGACGTCCATCGAATGGGCCGGGGGTTCCAGTATTTGGTGGACTGGGAGGGGTATGGACCCGAGGAATGCTCCTGGGTAAAGAGGAGCTTCATCCTGGACCCGGCCCTCCTGGCCGATTTCTACCGCCGTCACCCGGACAAGCCTGGTCGGGCACCAGGATGTGCCCGTTGAGGAGGGGGTCCTGTTGTGTGGGCCACCAGAAGAGGAGGTACTGCTGGCCCACCACCAGAGGGCGCCCTGCCTGAAGTGCGGACTTCAGGCACGAGAGGGCGCTGCCACCACGGACACAGCCGGGGGTGACAGCTGTCACTCATTATCTCATGACAGCTGTCATCCATCTACACTTCATCATTCCACTCCATAAAAACCAGACGACATCTCCACCTCGTTGCCGAGATATCGTCTACCTGTGAAGGTAACATTCTCAGCCGTAACACTAAACTGTGTCTTAGTCTGAACTCTTTTTGCAGCCGCTTTCCTGTGGTGTTCCTTATCTGAGAGATTGGCGTTTGGTGTGATCAGCGACGGCTTCGCTTCACACCCCAACCAGATAAGTGGTTAGACAGGAATTCCCACCATTGTTGTTACTGGGTGTGCACGCACCCACATCTGACTGTTTTTGCTCCTCGCCAGCAGTACCAGATCCGACACTCGGAGATGGTGGCCACCTGGGGACTTGAAACTTGGCGGGTCCAGTATTCTCCAGGTTCGGTGGCGGAGGAAATCGTGTGGTTCCGGTTCTTCTCAGGACAGACGTCTTCTATCCTCGAGCCTGCCCACACGTCACCTTTGTGGATTGACTGTTTGCTCAAATTCTGTAATCCTCAACAGTAAAGTGTTCATATTCGACTCTTTCATTGTCCGATCATTTATGCCCCCTGTTGTGGGTCCGTGTCACTACACTTTCCCAACAGCTGAATTATCACGACTTCTTTTAAAGAAAATCCTCTTCTACAACACTCCATCAGGAAGCTGTGTTTTATATTTTTAATTAATTTACATCAAGTTGTAGAGATTTGCTTTCAGCTTGAGTTTAAGGAAGATAACTTTAGATTTATTTATCTAAAGTTGTGTCACTGGTGTTTCACTCAGACAGAAAAATTAAGAGTTTATTTAAAAATAAGTCCTTCAGAGAGCAAAATTAAGAGGTTACACAGGTTTTATATAGAACAGAGGAAAGTAAATTACCTGCATTTCTTTCAGCTTGAGCATCTTCACGTTATAGCTCATGAATCAACAGCTGCCTGCTCATTTAAAAATCACTGGAGAAACACATATATATAAGGCAACCTGAATTAAAGGAGAAATGTTAGTTTTAACAACCTGAACCTCATTTCTGGCATAAAATACGGTCGTTTACTCATGATATAACTTTGGTGTCATTTGAAGTCCCTGGTTCTGATGACATGTACAGTTTCAAATGACTCAAACATTTTTCTTCTTCAACTAAGGTGGATTAGAACCTTTTGTGGTACACAGCACTTTGTGCTGTGTACAGGATGGGCCTAGCAGTCAGTATGTGTCACCGATTTCAAAATGCAACTCTTTTTGTTTTTGTTGTTGTTTTTTGCATGTACCGTGATATGTCAATCATCTGTGTCCAATCAGACTTCAGGGGAGTCCAGCACAACCCTGGCTTCTGCTCTAGCTCCACCCATGCCAGGAAGTGTTCAACATTTGACATTTTCTGTTTCACTGTGGACTCAAAATTTCGCACTACCTGTTTCAGTGTGAACTTGCCACTGAGTTCCCGAGAGATTCCATGAGATCTCGTCTGTCAATCCAGGAAGTGTTGATCCAGAAGTGTTTGACATTTCCTGTTTTGGGACTCCCTGTACCATGATCAAGCTTTGTGTATTATGGAATAACAAATACAGATCACATATTCACTTTTGTTGGAACAGATTTTTTGTTAACATGCCAATAAAAAGGGGTTGGGAAGAGTGGCATCAATGCTACTTTTGTTATAACTCTGGGATGCCTAAAACCTTATATATATATATATATATATATATATATATATATATATATATATATATATATATATATATATATATATATATATTGTGGAAGAAAATTGTGGAAGAGGTGGACATCAGCACTTTTTCAGCACATTCCACTGTGACAGAAGATTTGGCCATGAAAAGAGTTGCAGCAAAATTCATCAGCAAGAAGCTGATGGTGCAGCAAAAGCTCGTACGTGTTGAAGCCTCACAGGACATGTTGTGAAATGCCGACCTCTTCCACAATTTCTCGGATAGTCACACGACTGAAAAGCCACCGAAAGCCATCTGAATCTTCCGAATGGTCACAGTGGAATGTGCCAAAAAAGTGCTGATGTCCACCTCTTCCACAATTTCTCGGATAGTCGCACGACGGTCCCACATCACCACAGCGTTCACTTTGGAATGATCCGGTCATTTCAGCGTGTTGATGGCCGCCCGGAGCGCGGCGCGCTCCCCACCGTTGTGCAGATATCTTTAAATTGGTTGTACCGCTCCTTAATCTGTGTGATGCCCAGAGAATCGTCACCGAAAGCCATCTTAATAATCCGAATGGTTTCCACCTGGCTGTCGCCCAGTTTCTGGCAAAATTTGATGCAGTCGTGCTGCTCCAGTCGTTTTGCCATTTTCCTTGCAAAGAAAAAAACGACAAGAGACAACACCCATCCTCACACAAAGGCTGCTTACAAGCAAACGACGCAACCGACAGGCGTGAAAAAATCACGCATGCGCATGATTGTTCAAGGTTGGCTCATGCAAGCACACGTGATTCAAATCCATCAGGCTTTTGAAAAAAATTAAAAGGTCAGATACTTTTCTAACAGACCTCGTGTGTATATATATATATATATATATATATATATATACATACACTCAACAAAAATATAAACGCAACACTTTTGGTTTTGCTCCCATTTTGTATGAGATGAACTCAAAGATCTAAAACTTTTTCCACATACACAATATCACCATTTCCCTCAAATATTGTTCACAAACCAGTCGAAATCTGTGATAGTGAGCACTTCTCCTTTGCTGAGATAATCCATCCCACCTCACAGGTGTGCCATATCAAGATGCTGATTAGACACCATGATTAGTGCACAGGTGTGCCTTAGACTGCCCACAATAAAAGGCCACTCTGAAAGGTGCAGTTTTATCACACAGCACAATGCCACAGATGTCGCAAGATTTGAGGGAGCGTGCAATTGGCATGCTGACAGCAGGAATGTCAACCAGAGCTGTTGCTCATGTATTGAATGTTCATTTCTCTACCATAAGCCATCTCCAAAGGCGTTTCAGAGAATTTGGCAGTACATCCAACCAGCCTCACAACCGCAGACCACGTGTAACCACACCAGCCCAGGACCTCCACATCCAGCATGTTCACCTCCAAGATCGTCTGAGACCAGCCACTCGGACAGCGGCTGAAACAATCGGTTTGCATAACCAAAGAATTTCTGCACAAACTGTCAAAAACCGTCTCAGGGAAGCTCATCTGCATGCTCGTGGTCCTCATCGGGGTCTCGACCTGACTCCAGTTCGTCGTCGTAACCGACTTGAGTGGGCAAATGCTCACATTCGCTGGCGTTTGGCACGTTGGAGAGGTGTTCTCTTCACGGATGATGCGAAGGAGATGTGTTGCACTGCATGAGGCATATGGTGGTCACACCAGATACTGACTGGTATCCCCCGCCCCAATAACACAAAACTGCACCTTTTAGAGTGGCCTTTTATTGTGGGCAGTCTAAGGCACACCTGTGCACTAATCATGGTGTCTAATCAGCATCTTGATATGGCACACCTGTGAGATGGGATGGATTATCTCAGCAAAGGAGAAGTGCTCACTATCACAGATTTCGACTGGTTTGTGAACAATATTTGAGGGAAATGGTGATATTGTGTATGTGGAAAAAGTTTTAGATCTTTGAGTTCATCTCATACAAAATGGGAGCAAAACCAAAAGTGTTGCGTTTATATTTTTGTTGAGTATATATACGAGGGCTGTCAATAAAGTATAGGTCCTTTTTATTTTTTTCAAAAACTATATGGATTTCATTCATATGTTTTTACGTCAGACATGCTTGAACCTTTGTGCGCATGCGTGAGTTTTTCCACGCCTGTCGGTGACGTCATTCGCCTGTGAGCACTCCTTGTGGGAGGAGTCGTCCAGCCCCTCGTCGGAATTCCTTTGTCTGAGAAGTTGCTGAGAGACTGGCGCTTTGTTTGATCAAAATTTTTTCTAAACCTGTGAGACATATCGAAGTGGACACGGTTCGAAAAATTAAGATGGTTTTCAGTGAAAATTTTAACGGCTGATGAGAGATTTTGAGGTGATACTGTCGCTTTAAGGACTTCCCACGGTGCGAGACGTCGCGCAGCGCTCCCAGGCGCCGTCGTCAGCCTGTTTCAAGCTGAAAACCTCCACATTTCAGGCTCTGTTGATCCAGGACGTCGTGAGAGAACAGAGAAGTTTCAGAAGAAGTCAGTTTCAGCATTTTATCCGGATATTCCACTGTTAAAGGAGATTTTTTTAATGAAAGACGTGCGGACGGGTCCGTGCAGATGGGTCCGCACGTCGGGACGCAGCCGGCGCGGTGGCACACGAAAAACACTTCCGTGTTGATAACCATTTGTAAAATCCAGGCGGCTTTTGATGGCTTTCAGTGGAGTGAGTATATGAGAAATTGTTTAACAGCTGGACATGTTCCAACTTGTCCTTAAGGCTTCCAACGGAGGTGTTTTTCCTGTGGCGCAGCGTCGCCGCGGCTGCGAGCCGACACTGCAATCCGCCCGCACGTCTTTCATTAAAAAAATCTCCTTTAACAGTGGAATATCCGGATAAAATGCTGAAACCGACTTCTTCTGAAACTTCTCTGTTCTCTCACGACGTCGTGGATCAACAGAGCCTGAAATGTGGAGGTTTTCAGCTTGAAACAGGCTGACGACGGCGCCTGAGAGCGCTGCGCGACGTCTCGCACCGTGGGAAGTCCTTAAAGCGACAGTATCACCTCAAAATCTCTCATCAGCTGTTAAAATTTTCACTGAAAACCAGCTTAATTTTTCGAACCGTGTCCACTTCGATGTGTCTCACAGGTTTAGAAAAACATTTTGATCAAACAAAGCGTCAGTCTCTCAGCAACTTCTCAGACAAAGGAATTTCTGACGAGGGGCTGGACGACTCCTCCCACAAGGAGTGCTCACAGGCGAATGACGTCACCGACAGGCGTGGAAAAACTCACGCATGCGCACGAGGGTTCAAGCATGTCTGACGTAAAAACATATGAATGAAATCCATATAGTTTTTGAAAAAAATAAAAAGGACCTATACTTTATTGACAGACCTCGTATATCTCAACCCTAATCCTAATACTGAAGAATTTTAAAACTCCATTTTTATTATGTCTGCTAAGGACGTAATAAAATCACTTGCGTTTATTTATTTGTCTGTCTGTTAGCAGGATTATGTCAAAACTGCTTCATGGATTTTGATGAAATTTTCAACACAGATACATATTAGGCCATGGAAGACTCCACTGAGTTTGGGAGGTGTCAGAAATCTCTGATTGCTCTTGTTTAATTTATGTAAATCTGTGCATTGTCAAATGTGTTTCCTTTTAAATTCTCACTTTTAGTACCATTTTTCCCAATTTAAAAAATGAGCAAAATTTTAAATATAAGTAACCATCTATGTATAACATCCAGCAGAAATGCAGGTGTGACCTTCGACTTCTCCAGCTGCTGTCAGAGCAGGTCAGGTCTGGGAACATGCACTGGTGCAGCATCCATCACACTATGCAACCAAATTTGGTTGTGGATGGCAACCACCCAGGCAGACAAATAATTCATCCCTACTTTTTGAAAGGAACCATCTATCTGCAGCAGCCACATTTAATGTGGGTATGTCCTTGGACTTCTACAGCTGCTGGGATCCTCTAAGGCACCTGCACGTTGGATCATGCTCAGTTAAATGCACCACATGATCAAAATGTCATCTCACAATGCAGTTATCCTCTCATCTCCCTAAATAGCCACTTGTATGGCACAAAGTTGTTCCCGCACATCCCAAGGATGCTCCAAGATACTTTGCCCCAAAGACATGCAGTCCTCACCTTAGGACATTGGTGAATGTCAATGTCTTTCATTCTCCTGCAAAGGTATCAGCATCACCAAACCTCATGACTCCATCAGCGTCTCCTAATCTCAAAGGCAGAGGAGAGACATGAACATCACTGCTGAGATAAGTGAAGGTTTCTTCAGGTTCAACATTTTCACCTCATACAGATATACCTGTGTTACCACTGATGGCTGAGTCCAGGAACTTGTTGAAGACATGGATCTTAGTCTTAATGCAGGACAATAACAAACCCAGAGACTCTGCTTCCTTACTCTACAATCAGGGCATCCATTAAGTCCACAAAGATTAGATTAGATTATATTATAGGTGAAGTCAAGGTCAGTAAACCTTCCACCAAAGTCAGTGGTTCCAACATCCGGCGTAACAATTAATCAGCAGATTGACTGGTGTGTAAAACCATTGCCACGCTGTGACAGATGTACATTTCTCCTGCTTCACTTGAGTTTTTCACAACTTTCTTTCTCACATCCACATCCCACATGTCAGTCATCACACGTGTTGCTCACAATGACTTCTTTACAAATCACATATTTGTCACTTTGGATGAACATAATTTCCCACCTGGACGGCGCACAGTCTGCTGCCGCAGATGCACGTCAGCTCAGCGGCGCCGCGGCTTCTGTTTGGACAACACATTCAATAAAGGTGTTATTTTGTTGCTGCTGGATATATTTTTATCATCAGACCATCTTAAAAGTGAAGATGTAAGACAAGCAACTGGCAGCAAACAGTTACTCTACCCTATTCACACAAATGTAATTAACGGCAAACGAACCGTCTTCCACTTCAAACCACCACCAAAGATATGCTTTGAAATGCTCACTTTGTTATCTGCTCTTAAAAAATACTCTCTTTTTTGTGTTGATTATTCCATTTAAAAAGGTATTTACTCAATTCATCTCTGTAAAAGGCCAAATATTTCCTTTCAATACACATATTTTTACCCGATATTAACATCCGATTGAAGCGACGGAAAAACAAGTCGTCAACAAAACAGACCTCGGTTGTCCTACTTTAAGGCTCATTTTTCCAATTAAGGATGAATAATTTGGCTGTAATTTTTCTGCGTAAAAACAAACGAGTGTAATTTCTTTGTTTCCGGAAAACGGTGAAGACTTTGTCCAGAGCCACAGCAGTGTGGACGGCCCATTCAAAGATGGATCTGTTTCTGGACGTGACAGCTTCAACCTCCTGAGACCAGAAATGGAATAGAAACAGCAGGCGTTCATCCATCAGAGGAAGGAGATGAAAACGGTCTGATTCTGTGCGAGTAAGTGGCGAGAGTCGGGGCTCTAGATTGCATGATAGAGTATGGAAACAAATGGGACCAAATGAGTCATCAAGGCCTCGCTTCCCCCCATTGGCCTCCTGCGACTGAAGCACCTTCACGCTTTGGGTGGGTGTAGGCGCTGCAGTCTGGTCGGAGGTAATGTGAGCTTGTTTGTAGGTGGGTGAGGGGGGCTGGCGGTGTAATTTGTTCTGTCTGGCAGACTCGTGTTGATGAGGTTGGGGCCGGGGCCTCTGTACACTTGCTCCCAGTATGATTCCAGTCTGGGGTTATGGTTCCCCTGGTGGAGGTAACATACCCACTTCCCTCTGCCATGTGAGACCATGGAGGCCTCCACTCGCCACTGAGATGCAAAGATAACATCCAAACACATCCCTGGAAAACAATGTTTCCTTCACTCACACTTAAGATTTTTTTGGTGACATGTCAGAGTGATATTTTTCCTCTGACCCGCCTCTGTAACCTGGACTCTTTCCTCGGTCGGCCCCTGTGCTGCTGGCCCCGGCAGGACTGGTGTCAGATCTTGTCACAGTGACAGAAGGAGTTAAGCTGACTTGACTTCACGCCGAATCCTCCCTTCAATCGAACCTGTCGGGGGTGGAGTTGATGAGATTAGACAGTCGACTAGAACGGCAGCAGATAGAAGTCAACGGGAGAGTTTCCAGGATCCACGAAGGGTTTCATCATCATCGGAGTATTTCTGGGTCCCTCGCAGTGTTACCTCACTCTGACAGCGCTGATGTACAGTAGCAGATGTGTGCTAATGCAGAGTGAGGAGCTTGAAGAAAACTGATGCTCCATCCGTTCACTCAGCTGTTTTCATTGCTTCCAAATTTCAATCAGACTTACGTCTTTTTGTCAGTGACCCAAATACTGCAGGTCAACTGCCATCAGCCCCGATCATGTGATTGTAATAATCATTTCAGATGAAGAATTAATTATTTAATGCTGACACATAATGCAAACATTAATGGGCAGGTCTGGAAGCATGCACCGGTGACATACATCACCGCATCTACCACACTTTGGAATCATCTTAGGTCCTGAATGGCAGACAACCAGTCCGTCCCCACTTCTCCTGCAGCCAGGTGAAATGTGGGTGTGTCCATGATCTTGTCCAGCCACTAGGATCCTCAGCACTGAGGCACCTATGTGCTGGATCATGCACAGAGAAATTTACCACATGACCAAAATGTCATAAATGACACTCAACATCAGAGTCACACTAAGTAACTCTTTGGTACCAGGTTTCCTGCTGGATTGATTTTGTGCCAAGCAAAGACATCCAGCCATCACCTCAGGTCACTGCAATCAAAGTCTCACAACCATGCAGTAAGACAGGACCCGAAAGGATCTTTTGTTCCCCTAGAAAAGGTATTCACATCACCAAACAGGTCTTTGGCAAAATATTAATGAACTAAATGCTAAATGTTATGTTTCCACCTTTCCTCATCCTCCAGTGTATAGCAGCATAGTGGTGATGAAACTATGGAAAAAATGTTTTGTTCTGGCACAAGTAGCTTTAGTTAAAAAATAAAAATAAAATCCAGTTAAGTACATTCATAGAAGTGGAGTACATTTTCTACTCATCACTTAAAAATAAGAGATGTACCTAATCCAGCTAAATATGTTTTTTTTTTTTTCACATTTATTTTCTCTCTGCCAGGATGTTCTAGGTGACTTCAATTTGGATCTTATCTAATTACTCTCAGAAGTAGTTTTTGATCTTGTATGATGATCGCGTGCTCCACTTCAGGTTGAGTATCCTGTAGGCTACACTTTCATCTATGCAGAGCAGCTAAATAGGATAAGTAGTCAGCCAACCAAAACCCGTGTCTTTATATGAGACACTCCATCTGCACTGTTCCAGTCCATCCAGTTGTACATGGGTACTGGCCTTGGATGAGGAAGTAACCTGCATCTCACTGGCATCCCATCCAAGGGGAGTTGCTCACCTGCTTTATATGATGGAATCTAGGGATAAACACCAACACCAATGGGCCTTGGAGTCTTTATTGGACTTACTTATCTTTTTTTTTACCAGTAAACCAGGAAAAGGGGACATCCACATAAGAGTTTGCTGGAAACTGGTAAGGTCCAGAAGTGGTTTTGTGATGTGGTAGATATGGTAATCCCTAACACCTACACATACTTCTGATCCTCTGGTAGGGTCCAACATTTTTGAGGTTAAATTTCTTACAAACACTTATTTTCTTTTCCCAGTTTTTAATTTTGAATGTCAGAAAGTCCAACTTTTATGACACTATATGCAGATGACATGCTGTTGCAGTCATACTGATCCTTCATTGATTGTTTTTGGATTGCAACTGGATAACGTCTAAATGCACAGGATTTACGAGGCTCAGCATGTCCCAAACATGTTATATCTTTAAAATGTACAGCCTAAACAAGTTTAGGTTTCAAATGGTTACAAATCTGTCAGTGACATCATCAGCACTGTTTGGCAAAAAAAAAAACAAAAAAAAAAAACAGCATCTTAATGGAATTACTTACCTCGTAAAATAAACTATGTACAACACTGGTGACAGGCAACTGCACTTTCATCTACAAACGGACTTTTTCATCTCTTTTGAAGGAGTTTATTTGCACTTACTTGCTCCTCCCCTCTCAGCAAGGTATGAAGTCATCTGAGTTCTGTGTTCAGACTTGGAGATGCCCGCAGAGAATAATCAGTCTGGTGTTTGTATACATTTCAGAAAGCTCTGTGCGTTTCATAGCTCGTTGGGTTCTTCCTTGTTATGTGAGTCTATCCTGTAAAAGTCTTATGTGTTGCACGTAGGCACACAGTTGGGTGCAGAAGTTGAGGCAATTGAGTTCAGACTTTCAGGCCTGCTGGGTAAACGAAGGTTTCTGCTTTGAGCCAGGCGGTACTGGGATGGTAGAGGAAACTAAAGTTGTTTGAGCTTGCACAAACAAGCTCAAACGCTGGAAAAAGTTCAGCTGACTTTGTTGGATAAATAAAGGTTAAAGGAGAGGTACTGCAGTGTGTGTGCTTGTCCTGTTTGAAGAGCTGCACCTTTGAAGGCGGCCTGCCTGTGAGCCAGCTTTGGGAGGCAGTGAGGACGAGGTTAAGTACAGCTTCTATGCAGCCTGAGAGGGCAGCGAGTGCAGATCGATGCCTGGGATGAACTAAAACCGTGTGCAGGGGTCATAACCTGCAGCAACCAACACTCACCCTACTCTGCCTTTCTGCCTTCAAGAGCTCTAAAGACATACACACACCATAGGTTCAAAGCTGAACCTGCGTTTGAAGTGAAGCTTATATATGGAGTGTCGCTTACATTGTGAGGGAGTAACAGCTATGACATTTTGACCATGTGGCTCACTTCTCTGTGCACGATCTGGTGCCTCAGTGTTGAGGAACCAAGTACCTGGAGAAGATCAAGGACATTCCCATATTTCACCTGGTAGCTGAAAGTAGATGGTTATATTCTGGAGGTGGGGATGGAATGTCTTCCTGGCTGGTTGCCATCCAGGACCCACGGTGGTTTGGTGGTGTGGCAGATGTGGCAACATCACACCAGCAAATGTATAACTTGACTTATATCCTACATTTTGCTTGATCAGTATGTTTGCAGTTCATCACCTATGGATCAGTTTCAAGGTTCAAAATATCACATTCAGTGTTTTACACCTGTGGAAATACTTTTTGATCACCAAACAGACATAAATTAATTTTCACAAATTGATAGCGGTTAGTAAACCAGGATCTCGCTATTCAAATCTCAAACAGAGTCATATTAGTTGCATGTTTTTTCCTCATGTCCTGTCATTTATTCTGCTGGCCCAACCCAGTCTCACGGATTGTCGTGATGCTGTAGCACGAAATATACATTAATCTATTGGTTTGTCATATTGTCATGAAAAGTGCAAAATTTTCACCATGGGAGCACAAATTCATTCAAATCCATTCCGTGACAGCTGCATGTAATTAAAAGTGCAGCGTGGGGTCAGGGGTGGTTATGGTTAGGGTTAGGGGAAGAAGTAGGGTTAGGTTATGGTTAAGGTGAGGGTTGGGGATAGGAGTAAAAGATGGCAAAAAAACATGAGTACATGAGAGTTAATTCAAAATGCTGCAACTAGAGTACTGACGGGGACTAGAAGGAGAGAGCATATCTCACCCATATTGGCCTCTCTTCATTGGCTTCCTGTTAATTCCAGAATAGAATTTAAAATTCTTCTTCTTACTTATAAGGTTTTGAATAATCAGGTCCCATCTTATCTTAGGGACCTCGTAGTACCATATCACCCCAACAGAGCGCTTCGCTCTCAGACTGCAGGCTTACTTGTAGTTCCTAGGGTTTGTAAGAGTAGAATGGGAGGCAGAGCCTTCAGCTTTCAGGCTCCTCTCCTGTGGAACCAGCTCCCAATTCGGATCAGGGAGACAGACACCCTCTCTACTTTTAAGATTAGGCTTAAAACTTTCCTTTTTGCTAAAGCTTATAGTTAGGGCTGGATCAGGTGACCCTGAACCATCCCTTAGTTATGCTGCTATAGACTTAGACTGCTGGGGGTTTCCCATGATGCACTGAGTGTTTCTTTCTCTTTTTGCTCTGTATGCACCACTCTGCATTTAATCATTAGTGATTGATCTCTGCTCCCCTCCACAGCATGTCTTTTTCCTGGTTTCTCTCCCTCAGCCCCAACCAGTCCCAGCAGAAGACTGCCCCTCCCTGAGTCTGGTTCTGCTGGAGGTTTCTTCCTGTTAAAAGGGAGTTTTTCCTTCCCACTGTCGCCAAGTGCTTGCTCACAGGGGGTCATTTTGACCGTTGGGGTTTTTCTGTAATTATTGTATGGCTTTGCCTTACAATATAAAGCGCCTTGGGGCAACTGTTTGTTGTGATTTGGCGGTATATAAATAAAATTGATTTGAATTGATTTGATGAGACTGGGCTGGCTGGCCCTACAAATAAGTAAGTTCCTTTAGCTTCTCCCTTTTTCACTTCAGGTTGCCACAGCCAGTCCAAGATGGATCTTCATGTTGATTTGGCTAAGCTTTGTAGTTATCCTAATGAAACTATAAGGTAACATTAGACCATTTTCAGACTGGGCCTGACAATCTGGTTTAAATGGGATTCAATCTGAATTACTTTCTTGCCAGATAGTGTTCTGACCTGAAAGAAGATTGTTTGCTTTACTAAAGATCACCACAGAGGAGAAGATGCCGTGGGAGCACAGACGTAGTGAGGAAGTTTGATGTCATGATCCTCGAAGTAGCTGGATTCTAGCAATATCTGCATTCAGACCTCGCCGAATCCTGCTCAAATCCAGCTCAAAGAGAAAACAGTCTGGCTTAAATCCAATTTGCACTATTCAGATTCAGAAAAAACCTATCCTGCTTGAGCCGAATTCAGTTCAAATCAAGCAGGATTACGAATCCTAGACCAGGGTCTAAGTGGTTAACATGGAGACATGTGACCCACCTAACCGTAACCTTAGTTATTATCCTAATGTGACTCACAAAAGGCAAACCTTAGTCTTCTTGTGGAGTCATGTGAGTCACCTAAGACTAGCCTTCGGGGTTATCATAACATGACTCACGTAAAGTTCTTTCTTCTAACCAGAGCCAGTTCTTAAACATCTGATGCCTGCTTTTCAGTGTCCTCACATCTTTTTCACTTAGCAACAGTAACAGCAAGACATCATCCGCATACAGCTTTTTTGTTCAGAAGTGTGTGATATAGATGATAAGATGACATCGGACAGGAGATTCTTCAGGAAATGATTTCCATCATTGTCGTTAGCAGTCTGCTGGTTATGAAGTCTGCACACCGTCCTTGAGACAACACAGCCTTGATTGCGCCCGCACTTTGTGATATCATCGCTCAGTGTCATTTTCTAATCCTCTGCCTTCTTTTTTCCAGCTCTGCATCTTTGCCTGTAAACATGTGCTGCACATTTCTGGATCCACTTAGCTGTTTGGGGTGTTTTGCACAAGTTTGTTGGTGTTCCTCACCCTTCGTACGTCTAAGAGTTGTGTTTTCCATAAAATACTTTCAGCACTTAATACAGCTTTGCATGAACATGTATAAAATTTTTTGACATGTCATGTCACTGCTGCTTTATTTTGTGGATCAGGACTTTAGAAGAAAAAACACATCAAGAAATGTTGGTGCTTGCAGGTGTGATGGAGTCTCAAAAAAATTTACAACTATAAATTGAATATTTACCCTGTGAGCAAAATTAGGGCACAAAAAGGTATTGTTATCATTTATGTGTGCGTGGCTGTCTGTATACAAAATAACTCAGAAGCAGATTTTCACCAAACGTGTGCAAATATTCCATGAGTGGATGTCTCGATTAAATTTTGGAACAGATTTGTTGTTTTTAAAAAGATGAAAAGTGTTCATTTTCAGTGTACAATCCCATGTGCATTTTTGCTTCTTGTTGTATATTTAATTATCCACCATTACAGGAAATAACTCATAATGGTTGTTAACTGCATACGTTTTTGTTATTACTGTACTTTTTCCTGATTATGGCCAAAGCTGATGGTCACTTCACTGAGTCTGGTCTGCTTCAGGTTTCTTCCTATAATAAAAGCACTGATGTAGGGTTTTGTTTTTTGTTTGTGCCACTGTTGCCAACTTACATATTAGAGGTGACTTGTGTTTTAAGTTGGCGCTGAATAAATCAATTAATAAAAAAAAAAAATATATATAGTCCAAATAAACACATTTTTGTGGATATGTCCCCCACCAACAGGAACAGAGGGGAGAAATTCTCATTAAGTGGAACTCGGAGCCCATACGAGGCTTAATTCATCTTCTTCGACCTATGACCATAAGATGACTGGTGTTACCACTTTTGAGTGAAATTGCTCTTTGCTTATTACAGACATTACTGTGGAGAGACAAACAAACAAGCAAACAAACATAAACTGACATACAGACAATGTGAATACAATTAATGTTGGGGTACATTTGGATATGATAAAAAATCTGCAAAGTATTAATTTGCCCTGTATCGCTTTACATCTTTGCTGTGGAGGAATGGCCTATTCCTGACCAGTGTGGGTTTGAATCCCATTCATGGTACCTGTCTGTAGCCTTGAACAAGACACTTAATCTACATTGCCTCAGTACACCCAGCTGTACATGGGTACTGGTCTTGGCTTGGGAAGGATAACTGGAGGGCCTATTATTCTGATTTGATCAATAAAAACAAGCATAACTCAAAGTTTTTGTTTGACACGGTAGCATTTCTTATTCATGGACAGCCACCTGTTAGTGGCTCTCCCTTTTCAGGACAGGACTTCTTGGATTATTTTGAGAAGAAAATAGAAGACATTAGGTTGAGCATATCTCAGCACGCATTGGGCAAGCCACTAGACCCTGCTATGGAGGTGGGTGCTACCATTGAGGTGTTACCTAGATTTACAGAATTTGATAGTATCTCACTGGGCGCACTGACAAAACTCGTGATGTCTACAAAAAGCACAACCTGTTTATTTGATCCTATACCAACAAAACTGTTACTTATGGCCCACTCTTGAGCTGACTGTGCTGGAAATGATTAATCTCTCACTAACTTCTGGATCTGTTCCTAAATGTTTTAAATCTGCAGTGATTAAACATTACTTAAGAAATCCAATCTCGACCCTAGTATATTGAAAAATTATAGGCCGATATCAATCTATCATTTTGTTCTAAAATTCTGGAAAAAGTGGTTTTGCAGGAGCTCGTGGATCACCTTACTGAGAATAATCTTTTTGAGCCACTGCAGTCTGCTTTTAGAAGATATCATTCCACAGAGACAGCTCTCACTAAAGTAGTGAATGACCTTCTGTGAGCAATGGATTCGAATGCTGTTGGATCTTAGTGCTGTGTTTGATACTGTGGATCATCATATTTTACTCGATAGGCTAAAGAACTATTTTGGGATTACTGGAACTGCCCTTGCATGGTTGACGTCACACCTGTCCAGTCATTCTTTGTACAATAACACTACCTCTGATCTTAGGGACATGAAGTTTTGGGTTTCATAGGGATCTGTTTTAGGTCTGCTGCTTTTTTCCTTTTATGCTTCTTTCTCTTGGGAATATACTGTGGTGTTTTGGCATTGCTTTTCATTGCTATGCTGATGACACTCAATTCTACATGCCGATAACTGCTGGTAATCTCATTCCCATAAAATCTTTAGAAGATTACCTTGCATCAGTGAGAAGTTGGATTTCTAATAACTTCCTACTTTTAAACTCTGATAACACTGAAATGATGGTTCTTGGTCCAGTGAGGCATCTGCATCAACTTGACCAGCTGGCGCTTAGCCTAGGTTCGTGTGCTATACATCATACGGACAAAGTGAGGAATCTTGGGGTAATTTTCGATCTTACGTTGTCTTTTGACCTCCACATTAGAGACATTATGAGGACTGCTTTCGTCCATTTGTGAAATATAGCAAAGAGTTGTCCCATCCTGTCTATGGCTGATGCTGAGACTTTGATACATGCATTTGGTTCTTCTAGATTGGACTATTGTAATGCTCTATTTTCTGGTTTCCCGCAGTCCAACATTAGGGGTCTTCAACTGGTTCAAAATGCTGCTGACTTTTGACACAAAGCAGAAAGTTTTACCATATTACACCCATTTTGGCGTCCCTTCACTGGCTTCCTGTTGCTGCAAGATCGGATTTTAAGGTACTGTTATTGGCCTATAGAATTGTTCATGGACTTGCACCTCCCTATCTGGCTGACCTGGTAAACCCCTACGTAGTGGCTCGGGCCCTGCGTTCACAGGGTGCAGGACTTTTGTCTGTTCCAAGGGTGAATAAAAAGTCTGCCGGTCACAGAGCTTTCTGTTACCATGCCCCAGATCTGTGGAATGATCTTCCAGCACACATATGACAGTCAGATACTGTGGAGACTTTTAAATCAAGTTTAAATATCCATTTGTTTTCCTTGTTTTATCATTAGTTTAATTGTGTTATGATGTGTTTTTATTCTTGTGCTCTTTTATGGTTTTGTGTTTTATTGTGTTTTTAAATGTTTTAATTCAATTTTCTCTGTTTTTCTCAGTATTGTATTGTGTGAAGTGCCTTGTGGTGATCTCATCGCAAACATGCACTATAGAAATGAATATATATTTGAATTTGAATTTGTGTGTCATCCACAGGGAGTCCTTAACTCTCATCCACTCAGTGCTATGGAATCCGGAGATCAACACCAGGTAGCAGCAGGGGCAATTAACAGCAAATCTGGAGACTTTTATTCCACGCAAACCAATAACTTTTGTAACATTGGGATGGTGGTCAGGGGGAGAGAAAAGAGGCAGGCACTGGGAGAGGCAGACTTTGGCTTTAATGTCCAGTTTGAAGAGTAACAGAGTAGCCTGTTGCATTTCAAAAGAAACCTTCCCAACGTTCATTGCAATAGCCTCTTTCCACTTCGCCCCATCTCTAATAACATCACACTAAACCCCATTTTCACAATACCTGCAACGAATAGTATGATGGATTATTGGTCCTGCTACAACCACTCCTCCTGTCTCTTGGAGAAACAGTGTAGTATTTTGCTTGCTTGCAGTCTCGCATTCCTCTGCCACTACATCTCATTGGTTTCAAAAGTAAGAAAGCTCTTCCTGAGATTTGTACTTAATGATATTTGAGATGCTGTGGATTTGCCGTCTTCATCTCGGCTATGCTGTGAAGACTAAAGATGTCCATTTGCTTGAGGAATCTTCTCGTTAACACAATCAAAATCGTCTTATGAGTCCAGGTAATCAATGAAGTAATTCCTCTAATTCTAAGGTATAGGCGCTTGCTGGTCCAGTTCCACTGAGGAATTTGTGGGTTTTGGGTGTCTGAGATTTCATCATGAGATATCTTCACCCAAACATTACAGAAGGACAAAGAACCAACTACTAAGAAAATAAACACCAGTGATTATAAAAGACATTTTTAAAAGCTGCACTGTGCAACCTTGGCTTTTATGTGTCTCGCTTGGACAGCAGTGCTTTTAGTATGATTTGTGTCATTTTCAAGGAGATCCATCGCCCCACAAAGCCAGTTATTTATCCATTCGTCCTGATCATGAAAAATGTATTAATTAAAATAAGAGCCTTCTTGATGGTACCACATCACTAAAACAGATCAGAATAGATTATTTATTGGTGACATTTGCACAGAAAGGAGCTTTTTGCTGCAGATGAAGCTGCCGTAACACAGATTGCAACAGAAAAGTCAAAAGTTTGAGTTATGGTCAAACTTAGGGTGAACCACCAGTCACTAAAAAATCTGGTATTGTTTTGTCACTCACTATAAGCCAGGAAAGAGTCTGTACTGATGAGATGGTGACATGTTGGCGCATAGCTGAGACAGACACAACTCAACAACAGCAGTAATAACACGTGTTATTTATATCAGACACCAGGATAAACCAATATAACGGTTCAAAGTGAACACCTTCACTGAGCATTTTTGCTACTACAGTTTCAGCCCAAGTCACATGGTAAATGGACTGCATTTATATAGCACTTTTCCATCTGCATCAGACGCTCAAAGCGCTTTACAATTATGCCTCACATTCACCCCGATGTCAGGGTGCTGCCATACAAGGCGCTCACTACACACCGGGAGCAATAGGGGATTAAGGACCTTGCCCAAGGGCCCTTAGTGATTTTCCAGTCAGGCGGGGATTTGAACCCATGATCTTCTGGACTCAAGCCCAACACCTTAACCACTAGACCATCACCTTCAACTCCCAATTACAAGTTGTTTTATTACAGCTGACCTTTGAGGCAATGGAAGCAAACATTACCCGACATGCTGCTCAAAGTCAAAATCTGATTGAAAACGTTTGGAAATTTCACACAAACACTCCAATTCGTTTGGATATAAACTCAGAGAGCTTCAAACTGAGGAAGATTTGGATTAAGTTTTCCTAGAATTCCTACATTTCCACATCTTGAAAATACAGATAATTATACCTGACATTCTTACATCAACATGACACGTTTAACTACTGCCAGGCCATATTAAAGAAACCGCTAACTGCATTTAGCATTAGCATGTCTGGTCACATGTCAGCAGCTGCATTTAGAATTAGCATCCATGCTAACTGCGATTGCCATGAACAGTCAATGCAGTTACCACGTGGTTAGCATTACTGAGGACATCTAACCTAAAGGTTAGCTTGTATAACTGTGAATCTGCTAACTGAAAAAAACTAACTGTGATAATGCAAAGCAGCTAAACCACTAAAACATTTAACTGAAGCAGCCCTTAACTGATAACTTTATTATAAGAATTTAGCTTTGGCTTGTTTCTTTGTGTGTAAAAATCACTTAAAGAGCTAACATTTAAATGGGGGATTCCAAAAAGGTTCAGCATGCCATGACCAAATAATAATCAAGATACACATAAATAATTCAATGAACAAAGAAAATTATACAGTCATTTCCATTCAATATACAGTTTATTCCAACAAGTATTCTGTGTTTTAGGGTCCAACATGCAACATGGATTTGGTCTTGATAGATTGGTATCAGTAGCGCCTGTGTTAACATTAGCATTGTTTTAACATTAAAGTTAAGTGTTTAAAAAGAAGTACTTGAAAAAATAAGATGGGAAAAAAAATCAGAGTAGAGAAAATCTGATAATGTTATCTGAAAAGCTAAACCACAAATGTTAGCTTCACTAATTAGCTGAGTAGCTGTTAGCTGCGTAGCTTAACTGTGCCCACCATTGCTAGTATGATGTGCTAATGCTAGCCACGGTTAGCATTTTCTTTTAGAGGGTGCATCATTTGTCAACATGTCCGGTATTACAAAACGTTAGGCTTAAACTTTAATGTAAACCCACGCACACGTGCATTATCTAACATAATGTTTTACTCCAAGCATCCATAAGCACTCATCTCATTTCCAATGATTGATTAATGTTGCAATTATAATTCTTCTCAGAGACTGTTTTGATTAATATTCCCGTCTTGTCTTGAGGTTCCAAACCACCCGTGATGACACAAAAATAAACAAACACACACCGACGCACTGGCAGAGGCAAGCACTGTATACCCGGGTTCTTTGGTAAGAAAGAGAGCGACAGCACCAGAACGCGGGAGCATTTCCCATATTTCTGCTGCTGATTGACAAGCCTGACATATGGAATAGTTCACCTATTCCCCAGTGACAGGAAGATGGGGGAGCACGGGGGGAGAGGCGGGTAAACTTGCCTGCGAGGCTGAATGCATTTTTTTTCTCAACGCGTCTGATCAAAAGAACTCATATCTCCCTCCTAAATTTAGCAGCAGTGGCAATTAGTGGCAGAGTCGCACAGCCACTCCAGGAGCAGCTGACAAATGGTACCTTAACAAGTCGGAGATGTACGCCACAGTTTGATGGATTTGTGTGTGCAAAGCTGAGGGGAACTCACTGAGGTGCTTTGCTTTCTGTGTGCACATTATGTACACGTGGTGTTTGTGTGACGGTATGTATGCGGTAAGCTGCAGACAGGTTGCACCAGCTCAAATGGATTTCAAGGAAAAGTTTGGCTTTGAGGTTGTTCTGGATATGGATCCAGTTTTATCCCTAACTGACACATGAAGTGGCACCGTCCTACTTGATAGATCTGGTGAAACCTTATGTGCCGGCCCGTGCTCTGCATTCCCAGAATGCAGGACTCATGAGTGTTTCAAAGGCAAAGTCTATGTCTCGGGGCCAAAAGACTTTGTTACCAATATGTTCTTTCTGTGGAATAGTTTGGAATTCATCCTCTGCTGTTTACCAAGTGTGCTATATTTAAGTTATGCACATACATTTTAAGTTTTATTGTGTCTTACAATCGGCTTTATAGTTTTGTGCTGTGTTTGTGTTGAATGTGCATTGTTTTAATTTGGTGTTTATTTTTGTTAAAGCACTTTCATACTAAAATGTAAAACAAATGATTATTATTATCATCATCATCATCCATTTTTTTTCTTTATCCTCTAAGTATTATCAAGGTTATAATTCTAAAAGTTAAAGTTCTACAATTTTGACATATGTGCAAATTTGGAGAGTTTTGGCTTGGCAATGTGCTGACCCAAAATCTGGGTTTCTGGCCATTTTACAACATTAAGTCTAAAAGTGGTTCATGATTTACAAAGAAAAGAAAGAAAGAAAGAAAAATGTTTTCAGGTCATGCAACAGTTGAGAAAATGTTGCTGCCAAATCTGCATGAATTCATTATTTTTTATTTCTAAATTCTTTAATATTGTGAGAGAGCCTTTCCTTTTTATGTCAGATTTCTGAATGTTGCGCCTATTAGCTGGTTTGAAATTTCCTCTCAAGATATGAGGTCCACCACTGTCCATATTTGAAAAAAGCAAGATTTTTTTTTGTTGGTGTTGTTATTTTGTGGGCAGCCAACAGCTGAGGTATTGACTGTTTGTGAATACCTCAGCTGAACATGACTGCCTTAATTTGTTTGGTGAACTACAAACATATTACAAATCATAATAACATTTTACAGAAATTTTAAAATGTTGATTTCCTTTATAATAGTAATTTTTGTAGTTGTGTAGCTGCTTGTCTTTAAACATTTTTATTTCATTATTTTTATTGAATTAGTATTTATTTAATCATTTTTGGGCTTTTTGCCTTTTATTTTTTCATTATTAGAGGACCACATTGGAAATATGTATGTATTTCTTTTAATCACTTTTAAAACTGCCCTTTTATTATTAATATTGATCATTTATTGTACATTAACTGGAAAATTGTGTTTTATTCTTTTATGGTGTATAATGATGTTTGTGTGTATCATTGTGTTTAATCTAATTATTGTTATGTTGCTTTCTTGTCCAAGTCTCTCTTGCAAAAGAGATTTTAATCTCAGTGAGACGTCACCTGATTAAGTAAAGTATGCACACATACACACACACACGCGCGCGTGTGCGCACGTGTGCGCACGTGTGTGTTTGCATTTCATGTATTTTATGTATAATGAAAATCCTCATTATATAAATTATACAAACATAAACACAAATTTATTGTTTTATGTATTAAAAGTATTGTAATTTTATTGTTTTTATTGTTTGTTTTTTTTTCTTAATTGTTTTTATTGTGCATTGTATGCAGTGTATGAGTCCAAGATGAATTTCCCTTTTTGGGATAATTAAGTATATTGTATTGTATTGTATTGTATCGTATCGTAAATACATATATATATATATATATATATATATATATATATATATATATATATATATATATATATATATATATATATATATATATATATATATATATATATATATATATATATATATATATATATATAATGTGTTGAATTTCACACCAATTCTAAGTGAACACTGAATTTTTTTTTTTTTTGGATTCTTTGCAAATGAAACATGCATTTCACCACTAGATGTCACTGACGAGAGATATTTGCACATGATCAAATCTTTTTCCCAAACAATCATCAGTTTCTCAAATGTTCCATTTTTGCGATCACAACAAATCTCCTCAAACTCACAATTTTGAATTTCAAAAAACAAAAAACAAACAAAAAAAAAAAACACACCACCAAAGCAGAACTTTGATATTTGCTGATCAGACCAATGTTTTACCGGCTCCGCTAACTCGTTGCCAGTAAAACTCAATTTACATCTGTAAAATCCAGCATTAACATCCACAAATCATCAGACGCAACAGGGTTATTCACTAATTATTCTGACACTCATGGAAAGTTTAGAAATTTGAACAATACTTATAGACCAATCCTTTACACATTTTTGGTGGACTTGTGGCATAGCAGGAATTTAATATGTTCCAGGCCCAATTCCAGAATATCAAAATGTCAAAACGACTTCACGGATTCTCACCAAATTTTCACCACAGATAGATATTGGGGCATGGTAGACTTCACTGAATTTTGCAGCTGATCTGGATTCTGAATCAAGTTTCACTTAATATAGGCTTTGAAGGATTACGTGGTGATTACGGATTACGAGGTGCTCCAGATCCGGATTGGTGGACGTCAGATATCACGGATTGCTTTTGTTCCACAATATTTGCAAATCACATGCTGATCTTAATATTCGCCTGCTGCTGCTTTCTTATTACGTCATGTTATTGTGAAGCACATTCGGCAACATGACGTAAGAGCTTTACACATTTCGCTTACTGCCTGCAGCTGCAGAAACTAAACTAAAGGCTGCTTGGCCTGCACAATGGTAGGTGAAACCATGAATCATAGTTTGTTTTTTTGTTTGTTTGTTTTTTATCCTGCACTTGTTTCTCTTTTCCTTGACATGGACAGGAAGCATCTTTTGATTTCTGTTCCCCTGCCAATATAGGGATGTTGCTTAGTGTAGACCACCTCAAAGGGTGTGTCTTGTACAGAAAGTGGAAAATTGGATATGAATTTCTGTGACAAATGTCATGGAGGTCTAAAATGAGCTCTTGTATTCTTAAACTGTGCTTATAGCAGGTGGGTTTGTACCTGTACAAAATACACTTCAGACATCAATATCATGAACATGGACTTTAATCAACTGTGTTATCTAAATTAAATATGTTCTTTAGCCTGGTCTGATCCCTCGCCACATCCTCACTGATTCCTCATTCTTGCAAATAATTTGCAAATATTTTAAAACTGACAATGCAACATTAGACCTAGATGAAAAGTTTGCAGGGACGAGTACAGCTGAGCTTCCCGGCAGACATCTGCATCGCGAGTCTGGTGTTGCTAACACAAAGCGCGAGATGACATCATGGCTCGCTTGAGTCATTTCCCAGTAAATGCAGAGATTCTGTGATAGAATCAAAACCACGTTTCATGTAAATAACCACAACAACCGTGCATGAGAAACAGAAAAAAAAATGGGTGGAGAAATGCTTGTGTGGGAATGGGAATTTGTACTCTGTATCATTGTTTTTGTGTGTGTGTGTGTGTGTGTGTGTGTGTGTGTGTGTGTGTGTGTGTGTGTGTGTGTGTGTGTGTGTGTGTGTGTGTGTGTGTTTGTGTGTTTTTTTTTTAAGTGTGTAAAACGTTTGTAGTGCAGTGGATGAATTGCTTTTCTGTCACCCTGGCTGGGCCAGGAGCCTGTTTGGATGATGAGCACACACACTCCGGCGGTTCACATGGCCAGCCAACCTCCAGAGAGCGAAGGCAGCTAAGCGTCTCAGTGCAGGAAATGAGCTATCTGCTCCACTTCTCCCGGAGACGCACAGTTCCCCCTGACATTTCAGACTCCTTGCAGCTCTTCTGTTTGTTTGGATCTGAATACATGCATGCACATGTGGGTACAGGCGTGCGCACGGCAACCGGCTTTGACCTTAAGCTTCTCCTCCCTCTTTACAGTGCCAGGTCTTGTGTACGTTTCCTCTGCCTGCGAGATATGAGAGGGGAAAATATGTGCCGACAGCCCATCACAGTTCACGGCTCTTTGTTTATCCATTAATAATTGAGCATAGCTGAAGACAATACAAGGTGTGCACCTGTGAGAGTTTGTGTGTGTTGCGCTGGAGGTGGGATGAAGGAGGGTGTCACTGAGGGAATTTACGCCTCGCATCGCAGTTTGGGCGGCTAAACTGCAGGTTGTCTCTCTGAAGTGAGTGCGGTGTATGCTAGCCGTAGCTCCAGGCTACGTTTGTGTGCACGGCTCCACTCGGGGTTTTCTGCACAATCTGCTCCTGTTTCTCAAAGATGTGTCGAAACAGTTTGTGCTTTTTGTTATGTCTAGATACATTAGAACAGAATGACGACAGACACAGTTTGAGGTGATGTATTTCTTGAGGGAACTTCCAGTGTAGCAGCTCCAGCTGTCATTAAATCAGGAATCGGTCACCAAAAAAATCAACTCCCTCATTCTTTTTGGTTTTATAGATTCACACACAGGTCTGAGTCTTAGAGATGGCTTCAAATACAAGGCAGATGTCTTATGGTATACAGTTTATGGATCGTGACTGTGTCACCATATGGACCACCAAAAAGGGGCTGGAAGTGCTTCCCAACAATGTCAACTGGTCACTCAACAATGAAGTCCTACGATTGGCTCTGAAGTCCACTGAAGCTGTTATCTGTAGATTATTGTATGGAAGCAAGACTGCAGGTTAGACTGGCACAATGTACACATGGGTGGACAGAGACAGTGCCAATAACACGTCTTTTCCAAAGACACAGTTGGGTAAATGGACTGCATTTATATAGAGCTTTTCCATCTGCATCAGGCGCTCAAAGTGCTTTATACATCAATGCCTCACATTCACCCTAATGTGAGGCTGCTGCCATGCAAGGTGCCCACTACACACTGGGAGCAACACGGGGATTAAGGACCTTGCCCAAGGGCCCTTAGTGATTTTCCAGTCAGGCTGGGCTCTGAACCGAGGATCCTCTGGTCTCAAGCCCAACGCTTAACCAATAGACCAGGGGTGCTCACGTTCGGTCCTCGAGAGCTACCTTCCTGATACTCTTAGTTGTCTCCCTGCTCCAACACACCTGAATCCAATGAAAGACTCGTTAGCAGGCTTTTAATGAGCCTTTCATTGGATTCAGGTGTGTTGGAGCGGGGAGACAACTAAGAGTATCAGGAAGGTAGCTCTCGAGGACCGAACTTGAGCACCCCTGCAATAGACCATCACCTTCCCTTGGGTAACTTGACAACAACCTATATTTAGGTATCTCACCAACTATCCTGCAGAACCACCTGCTCTACTCTTAGAGAATAGAAAAAAAAACGCTCCAGTCAGAGATACACGTCCATCATGTACCATCTTTGTGAACCACCTTGCAGTGACGTGCGTTGTGATTTGGAACTATATAAATTAACTGAACTGACCAGTCACTGTGAGCATTACTTGGGGTGCAACCAGTTTACATCATGAGGTCCAGTATCAAACACTGAACAACACTTGGGTTTGTGGAAGGCATGTTTTTAGAGGTATATTCTCTTCTGTGTCACTCAAACGTGTTTTTGGATCATCGTCTTTGAAACTACATCTGAACACCTTCTCGTAAACTCTCAGACTTGTCCCACCTTGACAATTCATACTGTAATTTGAGCCGTATTTGTTTGTTGATCCTTTCCTTTCAGCTTCTTCCACCACATGTGGGACTGTGGAAATATGTAGGCCTTAATGTTGTCCTTAAATGGTTGCGTTTTGATAGCAGTAAAGATCAGTGGGGGTCAAAGAACAAACTTTTGATTTTCACTTTGATTTCCACCAAATGTACACACAGGTCTATCCATCCATTTCTGAGCCGTTATATTCCATTTCAGGGTTATGAAGGGCAAAGTTATTGAAGTTAGAGGTCAGGTTTCCACCAGGCAGTTACTTGTGTTGTTTGCCTGGAAACTGGATCTTGAACAAGGTGACCACATCCTTATCAATGCTGTTCTTGATGCCATGTCCCTTAATGTCAGCATGCCCGCGGTTACTATTGGCTAGTCCCAGGGTCACCAACCTGGAGTTCTCCTAGAGCTCACCTGCACTGCGTAGCTTCATACTCTTTCTGCTCCAACCACTCCAAATTAACCAAGGTATGCTCAGCCAATAAAGACCATAGAAGGACCTAACTTGACCAATAAGTTGTGGTTACAGCAGGTGGTCACAAACAGGATAGGTGGTCTTCAGGAATAGGGTTTGTGGCCCCCTGGTCATCAACATAAATCACAGTATGCACCATTCTCATCCTAACTTATGTGCAGATGACATTGCTTTGGCTCCACATCATCTACTTCAGCTACTTGGAACTAGCAAATGCTTAGAGTGACATTTGAGAAGTGTTAATTCCTTTTTGTTGAAGATGCATAATTTCCAGCCATGTCTCCACCACATAAAGAACTGAAGACTCTCACAGAACCAGCCCAAGCCGCTGCCTCTGCCTTATGGAACTATAAATGCTCCTGAGTTCCTGTGATCCAGAGTTACTATTTTGAGTCGACATTGAAGTCAGGATTTGGTTTTACCTTTCACTTACTGCTCTAATTCCATGGACCTTCAGACACTTTCCCACAGAGAATTCACTGTCAGAACAAAGTCCAGATTGTTTCCCCCTGTGAGGCAGCTCTTGAGTAAGACTCTCCCAACCACTCTGCTCTCAGTCAGACAACGACTTTGGCCCTCGGGGAGCTTTCTGCAAAAATACATTTTACTTAGGAATGGCTCTGAGGGAAGACAAATTTACAGGAAAAGGAGAACCAGAGGGAGGAACTTAACCAAAGTCAAGATATTTTAATGAGAGAACGAGAGCTACTTACGGGATTCTGCCACTCCATATGTCACATCTGATGCATTCCAGTCACACTGGAGGGAAAAAAGAGGCTACAGGTTATAAGAAAGTCACTGAATAAACACCCTGTGGAGTTTGTGAACCTTTTTCTACCCACAAACAGAGGTCATGCATGTGAGGGTACTGTTTTCAGTCATGTGTGCCTCGGTCCCACCGAATAATAAGCCATGAAAAATTAGCCACACACGGGTGTGTCAGCGATTATTCGAAGAATGATCCACATTTTAAGCTATCACGTATTCGCCTCTCTGTACCTCACATGAGCCACATATCTGCCTCGAGTGAACCACGACCAACCTGTCATTTGAGCCCCATCCAGCCTTGAATGGCTCGTGTCGCCACATATGATCCACGTCAAGCCACATATGATCCATGTAGCGCCATGTAATGTGACGTTGGTGCATGTTTAGCCCTGGGTCCAAACCTCTAGCCCTCCCACATGTGGTCCCTTTAAAGTGTGGCTTTTCAATTCACAACATCCACTCAAGGTGTTGTCACTTTTTTAAGTGCAGTCCAAAAAAGACGCTTCTGTACAGTCCAGCTGGTGTGCGCATTCATGCGCCAGGCTGCAGTTCACCTGTGTTCCAGTCATTAAATGCAGCAGTCCTACTTGTTCACCCAGCTCTCAGTGATCAAAAAAGACACAATGAGGTGGCTGCTGTGGATCTCCCCCCCCCCCCAAAAAAACACAACACAAAACACATCCATAGACCAGCTAGAACCAAACCACAGTTTCCTGGACAGCCTCCTCTGCGCTTGTTCTCGCTGGCTTTATTTCTTCCACGTCTTACAGTCATTTTGACACCATGATCCAACTTTTAACTTTGGGTTCGTCTGTTAATGTCTGCAAAATCGCTGTTTTGCGAGCTTATGTTGGTTGTTTTGAGTCCGAGTCATTGCGTCAGCATGCACAGAGTGCGCCTCATCTGATCCAATATAACAAGATGATAAATTTATCATAAACATACTTCTACAGATGCTTATAAAGAAGGAATGAACATGCAACTGTTTTACCAAGCTATTACAATATAAACATTACAAACTAGAAGCACTCGGAGAGTGCAAACCTCCGCCAAGGCCATGGGGTCACTGACGCCATAACATCTACACGCCGTGGCATCATTGAACCTAAAAAAGTCTAACAATGATGTTTGCTAGTAAAAAAAGTTTCATCTGCTGTGACTGGATAGCATGTATCCTTAGCGCTTGGCATCACAGTTTATTGCAACTTGCACCTTTCCCAGAAGCTACTGTCATCTGAGCACTGATATTGATATTGCATGTGCTTATAGACAAAAACAAATGAGACAAAATTCAATTTATTATTCAACTAAACTGCAAATATATGAATTTTTTTAACATTTATGAAACACTTCTCTAAATAAATAACAGTAAATTCTGAAATAGAACTATTTTTTAAGTGTTGCATCTGCTACACAAGGCCATAGGGTCACTGACCCTAAAGAGATTCCCTCCTTGGCGCAGTGATCTATTCAACAATTCAACCAAAACTATGATACATACACTTTTCTTTCCTTTATATTTGACATCCTTGACCATGAGAACATACCACTAGAACTTGGAATCTCTTTTATGTCTTTATTAGTTCAAAAGTTATTGTATAAAAACTATTTTTCGGTAATGGCGGTTTTCTTCTGGATCTAGCTCCATAACATTTGAAGCTACATCAAATCTGATGACACCTTACTGAATCAGTACAGATTCAGCTACAATTTGGTGTTAGTTGTGCATCTCTAGCTTCATTTGTCACCTCACACTGACAGATTTTCTATTTTCCCTATATTTTTGCATATTCTGGATCACCAGATCCGGAATCCGGAATCCGGATCCGATCATCACCAAACTTTATTGTTTGATAGAACATTTGACTATGTTACACCCTAATTTTTTTCAAGCCTGTCTGCCTTGTTTTTGTGGAGTTAGAAACTAGAATGTCAAATTCTCCCTATCCCGCAATGGTGAAGAATCCTTTAAAAAACTCCTGCATCCGGATCGTGATCCAGATCACCACTAAAATTTAATCACTTGTTCCTCTTGTCATTTCCAACCACTCCACAAAATTTCATCAAAATCCGTTCAAAGCTTTTTGAGTTATCCTGCTGACAAACAGACAGACAGACAAACAAACTCGACCGAAAACATAACCTCCTTGGCGGAGGTAATAATTACCTTTTAAGCTGTTCCAAATATGTTCTCCACCTCAGTGCATGACAGAGAGAGAGAGGAAAGAAATGGTCCAGATGAACCGGTCCTCTTTGATTCCAGAAGCAATTAGAGGGGTTTTCAACTGTCAAACTGTCACAGAAAATGATTAATCTGCTACAAAATAATTATTTTAGATACAGTGTCCAGCGCACAAAGCAGGTGGGATTGTAGTGCGCAAGAGAGCCAAAATAGCCTGTCCTGTCCTCGTAGCCGCCAGGTACTCGGATAATGGGCTTTTAACAGCCTCGTCCTCACCACAAACATGCCTCCAAAATCCTCATTTGTCCTCGTAGTACCTTATACACAAACTGCCCCACGCTGTTGTTGCTAAATTTTGAGCCTCGTTAGCCGAATATTCTGCCTCTCAGAACCACTATTGTCCCACGATTGTTGAATAACTGGACTCGTACCAAAAAATAAAAAAACTATATGACTCATTATTCATCCTTCATTAGTCGGTGGGACCAGGTCTTAAGTTAAAGGTCTGTCAAGGACAAAGCCATTTAAATTAGAGCACTTAGTGAAAAGTCAAGGTCATAGGACAAAGTCAAATTTTGACCCAATGCTCAGGCAGCTCCACGGGATAAGGAGTTGGACTACAAACCTGGATTTGATTCACCTTCATACTACTTATATCTGTCCTTGGACAAGATGCTGCATCTGCATTGTCCCAATCCATCTGCGTAGCTGTAATTGGGAACTGGAGTTTGACTTGCAATGGACTGGTGTCCCATCCGGGGGGAGTTGATGACTCTCTTCAACTTCACGCTGTGGAATTTGGAGATGAGCACCTGCACCAATGGGCCTACGGAGAGCACCCTTCTACTGCAGCAGATGAATGCATGTATCATAAGAATCTTTCATTTTGTGATACGAACACCAGATTTGGCACAATGGTACCTCTTGGTCTACTTTTTGCAAAAACACATTCACCACTTCAATTTTCAACATGATGGCCATTTTTTCTAAATGGCTCCCAGAAATATGTATCTTCAACATATATTTGCACAACCTTGGTTACTTCAATGTTGTACAACTGATAAATATTGTACTGTTC
Source organism: Thalassophryne amazonica (assembly GCF_902500255.1). Lineage (NCBI taxonomy): Eukaryota > Metazoa > Chordata > Actinopteri > Batrachoidiformes > Batrachoididae > Thalassophryne > Thalassophryne amazonica. Next base: position 166,187,426 of record NC_047103.1, read on the forward strand.
GATAGGGGGCTTTTTAATTAATTTCAGGTAATATTTTCATGCTTTTTAGATAGATTGTATTTGTTTTTTAATAAGTGTACATGCATGCTGTGGAAGCGTCTGCTGCAGAATGTGTGATAGAGTTTGGGATGTCAGGCTTTAGTAATACTTTTTCTTTTAAAGTCAGCCATGTCCTCTGGATAAACACGAGTCCTCACTGCTTACCCAACTCTTACATGGGTCCAAGTAGTTTTTTTTTGTGCACAGCAATGGCCAAACTGCATTGGCTTGTGGACTAAAGGTATAGCACATATTCATATATAACACATAACACAGATTCTCTGTGACGGAGTTTGCTTTGCTCCCATATAGAGGTGGGTGATACCGGGAATTTTGGTATTGATCTGATACCAAGTAAATACAGGCCCAGTATTGCCGATATCGATACCGATACCGATACTTTTCATATTTAAGCTTCATAGATCCAAAGGATCCAAAAGACCTAGGATAGAATTTCGCCAAACATTGTACGTGACAACAAAATACTTTATTATCATAATCAACATTTTTGTTTAAAAAATATCACTCAACACAAAACAAAATCTCCTGAGGTAGAGGGCTGACAAACCACAATACAAGGGTGTGCTGCTCCGTGTTGTGTGACACAGCACAGCACTGCTCTTACAGACAGAGAGTAGACTTTGATTAATTTGTGTGCGCAGCAGTCAGTGCGTGCGGGAGAGAAAAAAGCTTGAGTATGAATCTTTTTACACAAGGATCATTCAATATCAGTACCAGTGTTGGTATCGATATTATCGATATTAGGATTGATCCGACCACCTCTACTTCCATATCACTGCATGAAGACTGGAAACGTCCCGAATGGACTGTTGAATAAATGAAACAATGATTTCAACATTATAACCACCACCCCCCCCCCCCCCCCAAAAAAAGTAAAACATGGCCAACAGCTTTTTGAAGAAAAGGACTTCTCAGATGTATTTATACCATATTTGGTGCTTGTACAATTCTTAGGGCCCCTTCAAACATAGTGCGAATTTTGGTCAAATTGCACACGAAGTGCGCATGAAGCAGGAATCCGGTGTAATACATTTAAAATTGTAGCTGTCTCCAATGCCTCGTACAGCTGTTGCTACAACGTGTGGCCATTCGCATTGGTAAAACAACAGCAGTCAGCAGACAATCACTGTCGAGCTGGATGTGAAATTTGTCTGTATGTCTGTGAACATGGGTCATCTACAGAGGAACAGATGGATCATATTTGCATTGTCCGCTTGATAAGAGGGATTCCATAAAATGTGGTGTTTCTATATGTTGTGTGGTTGTATTTTTTTTTATATACGTCAACGTCCTTCTTGATATCAGGCATTTTCCTGCACCGTTTACAGGACAGCGATGGTAGCTCACGGGTGACGTTTCTGGCACTGTGTTCCTGCATGCACAAACTGTCGCAGCAGGATTGTTCATGCCTGCCCATCGGCTTGATGTTTTCATGGTTTGCTCATACGAGCTGTTACGCCATGAGTTGCCCTGAGTTGTACTTATTCGTACTTTGTGTGAAAGGTCCCTTACACTTATCTGCTGCACTATTCTGACACATTGAGGATATTTAGATTAGCTGTTTTTGAAGAATTACACATGAGCCTATAGGCCACATGATATATGACCTTGGCTGACACTGGAAGGTCAGTCAATTTTGGGGTATTGTTGAAGATTATTTTGCAGTCAAAAGCAACAAGCAAAATACAAAGGCCAGATGTGCTCGGTCCAGATAGAGGTACAGGTTAGTAACTCCTACAGCTATTTAAATTGCTACATAAATAAATAAAAATAATTTTATTCTTTGCCACCAGCTTTGGTAGCAGTTACACAATATGGTGCATTTCAGTGACTATTTTTTTATTAAAAAAAAACCCCCACCAATTTTATGATTAAGTTTCAATTATTATTGCACATTTTCTTTGCAGATGAAGACACCTAGAACTTTATGGAATAAATGTTGCTTGAAGTTCCAGATTTAGTTATCTCAGCGTGAACTGGACCATAGTTGAAACCACGACATCTGGTTGAGCAAATGCACCAAAAAGAGTCCAACAGTAAAATGCCCATTTTTTTCCTTCCACACATTTTATTTTACTCGTAAATATATTAATTTATAAAAAATTGAGTTTTAATGCCAGAACTGGAAGATCTGCTGTGGCAACAATAAACGGGAGACTTTGTGATGGTATCTTGTTCTGGAGTGTCCATGAGCACAGTGTTTCTCCTGTTGATGAGCTTCCTTTCCTTTCCTTTCCTTTCCTTTCCTTTCCTAGCGGTGACTACTTGATCCTAAAGATGGAGCTTGTTAACATATGTTTCACTAAAAGCACATACAGCCAGAAAAACCTCTATGCTTTTGTCATTAAACTGCATCAGTGTTTCTATAGGTTGTTAGTTTTTCTCGAGTATTTTCTTACCCATCATGCAATTATGCTCATGTTGGTTTGTCTGCAGGTCCTTCTTGTACTTTGTGGTTTTTTTCTGTTATCTGTTTATATATCTCCATTCTGCACAGTCCTTCTTATTTCCGAGCTGCAGCTTTGTCTCTGCACGTCCATCACATGTCTACAGAAGTCCACCTTCCTCGTACCCATCAACGTGCTAACCGACAGCCGCTCAGTCTGTGGACGCCGCTGCCTTTGATATGGTAAAGCAATATTGTACTTCAGCTCTCTCTTTATTTGCCCATTTGTGAAGGAGACGCCATTAGTGGTGTATTACGCTACTCTGGAATGAAAAAAAGAGGCTAGTCGGCGGCTGGCCGCGCGTCCTGCAACGCCTCATTAGTGCACTGCCTTCCAACAAACGTATCAACAATGTTCTGAGCTAATAAGCTTTTATACTCTGCAGCTATATGATGTAGAAAGAGGCAGAGCTGAAGGTCACGGGTACGTTTGAAGGCAGCAAGCGGCTCACAGAGTGAGCGATTTATCTGGAATTATTGCCGCGCTTTGCTCTGGAGAGTCGCCTATTGATGTACACAGTTGAAATGGCGTCTTCAAGAGCGAGACGCGGAGCTTCAGTGGCGGCGCTCTCCTCTGCCCGACACGGACCTGTGTGTGTGTGTGTGTGTCTTGTCTGTATCATACGAGTCAGTTCTGGTTCACACCTTAGAGAGTGTAAAGCAACGTAACTTGTACCATGAGGTCCAAAAGTATTTGGACATATTATTTTCTGTGTCACAGCAAATTATACTTTAAAGGAAATAAGGAAGATGAGCTCATAGTGCAGACTGTCAGCACTTTGAGGGTAATTACATCAAATTATATCCGTGGAAGAACTGCAAGACTTTTAACACTTCTAAGGGAGTAAAATTAATTAGACAAGGACATACTAAAAGCTCTACAGTTGTTTAACATGTCTCTCAGAGCCCTGGATCCCAACCTGGGATCCAAGATGAGCAGGGTGCTGGGGTGGGGGTTCTCTGAGGTTTTTGTGTGCACCAAGCTTAACAAAATTAAACGGCACATATGCTAAATAAAGACATAGTAACACTTACTGAACAATCAGAACTACTTAAAAATTTCTTCTAATCGACCAAATAAACAAAATGTGATTTTTTTTTTTTCAAAAACAAACATCTGGAATTCTCATATTCTCATTTTATTCTTTTTTTTGGGGAGGACGGCTGGGGAGGACAACAGACAAATATGTCTCCCAATGTTACAACAAATATTAATTCATTCATTCTCTATACCCGCTTGCTCCAGTCAAGGGTGACAGAGGGACTGGAGCCTATGCCCATCCCCATCACGTTTTTTTTTTTTTTTTTTACGTGATACATTCACAAAATGCGTTACATTTTTGCGATGCAGTCAAGTTTTGGTCACTATTTTTTACCCTAACCATAACCCCTACGTGCCCGTGTCACTCTAAGTTTCATAATATTGTCATGAAAATGTAACGCATTTCTTTTTTGATCAAATATTTTATTAAATTATATTATCTTGGAGGCAGAAAGAAAAAACATTGTAATAAGTCAAATCTTATTACAGTGTTATAATAGTAATAGTATATAATATATACTAGTATAAAATTGTATTATGTAATATCGTCAAGAAATGTAACGCATTTATTGACAGTATTACAAAATACTATATTTTCACTTTTTGTGGCATCATCATGTTTATACCATGTGATCGGGCTGCTATGTCGACATTCAGAAGCCGAGAGGAGGCGCGGACACACAGGACAGGACGTCGTCTGTCTCAGCTCCACATACAGATGGACAAACACGTTCAAACCCACGGTCAGTTTAAAGTCCCCACTTCACCAAACGTGCATGTCTTTGGAAGTGGGAGGAAGTTGGGGCACCAGGAGGGAACCTTCACGGACGTGATGACGAAAAGCAAACTCTAGGACCAGGTGGGAAACGAACCCATGACCTTGCTGTGTGTCCTGCTGCCCATTATTTGATTAAGAGAGTTTATATTGTTTTGTCCTTTGATTCCTGGAAAGTCTTATATGAACAATCATTGTAATAACAAATATTATTAATAACAAATGTTTTATTGCTTTTATTCCCAAAGCAATAAAAATGTGACTTATACTCAGAAAAAATGGTCAAATTTAACCTTAATCTCCCAGTAGTTCTACTCTGGGATGGTTCAGTCCTGCGTGAACTCTTGGTGGCGCTCTTCTTTGTCCTTGAACACATTTCCCACTGGTCTGGTGTAACTTCCTGTCAGCTTCCTGTCTGCGATATTCAAATGAATGAATGAATGAATTTATTTGGCACACAGAATAACAACACAGACAATAACACAGTCATAAAAAGAACAACGTGCAATGAACCCGTGTGGCAGAATTACCATAAAAAATAAAGAAAGTAAAGAATGTATACATATATAAATATATATATACTCATAACAACAATACAAAGAAATGTGCACAAACAAAACAACTCAGACTTGCACCAGAATTTTATAACACAACCAAACAAGGAACAGTGCACAAACCCAAGTCCAACAACAAAATGGTAAACCTAATTTTCCAAACTATAATGGATAAGTATATTATTTTTGTAAAGCCTTTTAAAGCCAACTATGGTACCAAGTAACTTAATATTATCAGGACAGTTATTACAAATATTAACACCCTTAATGGAAACACAACTTTTTGCAGTAGTTCTAATCCTTAGTTTCTCAAATATTAATGTCCCTCTCAAATTGTAGCTGGAATCCCTCATTTTAAACAGATCCTGGACTTGTTTAAGCAAGAGTTTATTTTTTACTTTATGCATAATTTGTATTGTGATATAATCAACCAAGTCCCAGAATTTAAACATTTGCAAACCAGTAAATAACAGATTTGTTGGCTCATGATATGGCTTTTTACTGATATTCAAACCCAAAACTTAAAAACACACCTGGGCAGCGACCTGCTCTTCTCCTCATGATCACGTGGATTCTACGTTAAAAATCCAATAACGTAACAACCTAATTATCCCAATTAGCTCACTGTTCATGTGAGCACCCCTCAGAGTATCAGTTACCGTCCTGCTATTCCAAAGGTGTCCTCTGGGGACTGCACACCCCACACAGTCACGACCGCGTTCCACCGAAACATCTGGCCGTGCACGACGGGACGCCGTGATGCTTTTTAAAAAATCCTCTCCGTCTTTATCGTTTCAGGTTTCTTTCGTTTTTTTTTTTTTTAACCTCAGTTTCTCCGCGCTGAGGAGTTTCTTGAAGTTGCAGCGGTTTTCAGGCATTTCCCACACTCCTGTTTGTTTGAGTGTTTGAAAGTGTCATCCTGGTGGGATTGTGGGAGTCGGAGTACTGTCAGGTCTAATTGCCGTGTAGTGTTTGGTAGGGAGACGGGCCTGATTAGGGAGGAGGTGAGGGAAAACATCATGTTCCCACTCTCCTCTCTCTCTCTCTCTCTCTCTCTCCTCTATCACTCTGTCTCACCCATTTTCTGTCTTTTTTCTCTCTCGGCACAGAATGACGGCAGTCCTGCACGGCTCATTAATTGGCAGAGAGAGGCCGACCGACACAAAAGGATAGAAGAAGAGAGAGGGGATGTAGCGAGGCCAGTGCACAGACTTCTCAAACACAGGTTACCACGGTGCTCACCCGGCGTCTGCCAACTACATCAAAGCCTTTAGATGCCAGTCGAGGGCCAACGCCGGCTTTCAAACGAGTTCGGAATCCAGAGGAACCGGCGGGAGGGAAACGTGAGGGCCACTGCAGACACAAATGAGTCTCACGTTTTATGATTCGTCAGTTTTACCTCCTTCTCTTTTTGTTTTGTAACTAAAAACTACTTTAAAAAAAACTACATCCTTACTTGCACCAAGCAATTGCACCATAATTATTGTTCAGTTGTGATGACTGAAAAAAAAATTGCATTTGAAGCCCAAACCTTTAGGTGGCGCTGTGGTGAAAAGCCACTATACCTTTTCCATGTCTAGTCAGTTACCAGCAGTGGTACGCACAGCTAACCAAAAGGTTTACTTCGGTAACAGTTAATCCGCTAACTGAAAAGCTATCTTTTATAAAGCTAAACCGATAAACCCCTAAAAAATTTAGTGGAAGTTACAGATAAAAGCTAAACCGATAACTTTCGGTATTGATTTCAGTACACTAGGAGCTACTGCCACAACAACAAGCCAGCGTTTCTGTCAGATTAGCTTATTCTCAACAAAAGAGACCTAGCAACTGAGGTGGAGAAGGGAAAAATAAAGACAATTTCTTTTTATACCATAATGACTCACTGGCATATTATGCAAGTCATCAACAGGCATACAGTTTTAACTTATGGTTAAACTTTTATCCAAACTAATTCCAGACAAGTTATTTAAATTAACATCACGTCTGGGTTTTATAAAGTGAAAATATCAGCTATATGTTTTAGTTTTAAAGTAATGCACTAATTTTGAAGGTGTTAGTGTTTGGACCACGCATGCTGCAGTGCATTATGGTAGTCTATGAGCCAGTCATGAATTTTGACCTAATCGTTACCACTTAAGGGGAAATAAACAACACTTACAATCCAGCCTCAGTGTATCATGGCCTACACAAAAATGTACGATAGCCATCCCAGGGTGGTAGCTGTAGCCAGGCAGGGGTCAATGAAGAATTACACAGAGGTCAAACTTAAAAAATTGCTCCAATTATGTTGAAAGCTATATCACATTATTTGTCTGAATATAACAATTCCAAAAAGGTACAGTTTGGACTATCTATGATGGAATGTTCTGGAGTTATGGGGTAAAAACAGCAAAAATGGTGACAAAGGTCAATTTCAGTTTGTACAGCGGTCAAAAGTTAAAGTTGCTCCAATTTCAGCAAAAAATGATGCAAATTATTGGTTGAAATTAACGGATCAATAAATGGAATAGTTCTGACTGCGTTGAATACTTTGCCTCCAAAGTAAAGGTCAAACAAGGTCAACATCCATTAAATTCTATGACATACGTATGTTACCCTGTAACATGATAACTAAGCATGACAGATGGTGCAAACTATTCCTTTTTAGAACCCTATTAACCCAAACAATAATTTGCATATTTTTTTACTGAAACTGAACCAACTTTAATATTTGACCCCTGTACAAATGGAAATTGACCTTTGTCACCATTTTTGCTGTTTTGACCCCATAACGCCGGACCATTCCGTCATAGATAGTCCAAACTATACCTTTTTGGAATCAGACAAGTAATGTGATATAGTTTTCAACATGATTGGAGCATTTTTAAAGTTTGACCTCTGTGTAATTCTTCATTGACCCCTACCTGGCTATAACTACCACCCCAGGATGGCTATCATACATTTTTGTGTAGGCCATGACAGGACAATTGCATTGAGATGCTCTGATGAGGCTGCACTTTAACTGCTGCACATGGACAACAGCATTAAACTCTTTGTATATTGTGCATAAAACTCTTGTGAATATATTCTCTGGGTTTATAGACATGGTTATTGTGTTTGTTTTATGTCAGAAGCTCAGGTTGTGTGAGCTGCAATTGCTTCCTGTTCATGTTATTCTGGGGGAAAGTGATGTTCTCTATTAATCACCCAATCACTGCACCTCTAGTTTAAACCAGCATCTCATTGCATGCAGATGATACTGTACTGTTTGCTTTTAAATTATTCTATCATTCCTTTTGAAGGGACACAAATATTTCACTATTGAGGAATGAACACTTTGTACATCGCTTCCTTGATCAGAGGAATCCTAAACCCCAACCAGGATGATACCAGCATGCTTGTGAAATAATTATCACAAGATCTTTGCTGTTTGGAGTCATTAGGTGAAGGATAAAGAGAGACCGATGGAGTGAGTGAGAGAGAAGAATAAAAAGAGAGCAACGCTTCAAAGACCCAGGGTGTGCGTCTAAATCTTTCATCCCTTCTCAGGGTTGAGAACCAGAGGAGAATTGTGGGCTGGATTATCAGCACTAAGCTGCAGAGAGAGCTCAGCCGTACATAGCTCTTCTCCTTCGGCCCATGGAGGGAACCGTCTACCTGACTCACTGTCAGACACACAACTCACCAGCCACCACTTGCTCAGTGGACTTATTGTGGACCTGAGGGTCATTTAATTCCTCTTTCAGTGGACGAGTACTGTATCAAACTGTCCCGGTGACCGACAGCAGCTCCACCGCCGTTGTCTTCATTGTTGTCGCCATCAGAGAGTGGTGACAATCCTGTCAAATGAAACAAAAAAAAAAGAAACCCTGCTGATTTTAAGAGATTGATTTGTGTCTGCTGTTATCTGTCGCCGTCTCTCCTCCTTCAGTTTGACTCTGGCGTGTTATTCACTTGGGAGATTTGATGCCAGTCCAACACAAAACACTTGAAATACTATTAAAGCGTGTAGTGGGACATCGTGCGTGCCGGTGCTAGGCTCTGCGTGTCAATATGACCGCAGGATATAAACAAGCACCCTCACAGCACCACAGATATTCTGCAGAAAAAAAAAAGGATTGACGTTCTCAAAGTACGTTACAGGAAACACAGAGACAATTTCCCCCAAAAGCCGTTTCGCAATGAAGCAAATACTGGAAGAGCAGTGATTGGACAAACCAGGACAACAACGTGTGAAGACTTTCCAGTAAATGTGCAAGAAATACTTTGTTTCTTTGCTTTTAAGGATTTCCACCAATCACAAGAGACGGGATGAGAACAAATCACCTGGACAAAATAAAAAAATGTACTGATGAGGGTTGAACACAGTTTTATGGGAGGGTCGTGGAAAGATTACTTTTACTTTGAAGGTCTTTCTGCTTTGATGAAAGTTTTTCCTGTGCCAAAGAGGTTTAATTTTTGTTTCTGCTTATTTTTCAGCCTCGTTTCTAAAAAGAACACAAGCTATGTTCCACAAAATCTGGTGAAGATTGATTAAAGTGTGACGCAAATCTTGTTTAAATTGCCTTTTAATCTAGTTTTGATCTTTGATTGTGAATCATTTGATCTTGTCCGTATCCGATGAACATTTCTTTCATCCTTGGTTCAGGATTGATCATTACTTCAGCTGTCAGGATCAAAGGTTAGGATCCTCCCCTTAATCTCAATTCCTTTGATTGCAATAAGGTCAAAACAAGACAAACAAGATAAGTTTTAAAACATACATAACCTCCTTGAAAGCTTCAAAGAACAGGATTAAAGATGAGTGATCAGTGCTAAAACGCAACAATTAGGATCAAATCTCAGAGGCAAAGATCAGGAACAAAGATGAGGTCAAGACCATAACTCACCAGTCTGGATCAGGAATAAAGATAACTAATCAGGACCAAAAATTGATGGTTGCAGTCAAAGATCAGGATCAAAGATCAATAATCAGAATAAATGTTAAGGACCAAAAATCAACAATTGGGATTAAAGCACATGATGACAGATGAGTTATAGGACCAAATATTAACCTTTATGATCCAGTCTCAGGATCAAAGATGGATAATCCAGATAAACATCAATGATTAAGGCCTGGAAGATTATCAAGTTGGAATGACTGGGATCAAAAGTCAGCAATGTTTAAAACTGTAATTTCAGGATGAAAGTACAAGCTTAAAGATCAGCTATCAAAGTTAAGCCATCATGGAAAAAGATCAGGCTCAGGATTCCACATCAGAATTAGCTGTAAATGATCCAAGAATGTTAGAGATCAAAGCAATCAAAGAAACAGCTAGCCCACAAATAGGTCGATTGTGTCTTTGCATCACAGCCCCAACAACCATCCCGACTTTGAAATGTCGCAGTTGGGAAGGGCGGGATGAACGTCAACCACAACAGTGCAAAGTTCAAGTCCAACCACATCTGTGTCTCTATAAAGTATGAACAAGTCCTGATGACACGTGGAATGCTGAAATTAGATTTTTATAAACGCTGCAATGAATGTTTTTCAAGAATCACCGGACGTATTTACACTGGACATCATTACACAAGTTTGACTACTCGTTATATGGAATCATGTGTTAGCTGTTAGCATTACTATTTGCAGCCATGTATTAGCAGCTAATGCTAATGGTTGATGCTAACTGTAATGACCACATATTTTAGTGTGATATAGCATTGTGTGGTATAAATATGATACGCGCCGCATTAAGAAATACAGAAATTACGAGAAAACATTTTTCCCTGAAGCTGAGAACTTTAGGTCATGGTTTAATGATATAAAACCTCTCTCTCTCTCTCTCTCTCTCTCTCTCTCTCTCTACAACAGCGTTTTAGGGCCACACTGAGATTTTTTTTTAAGAATTCGAGAATAAATTTGTAATATTACGAGAAAAAGCCTGTAATATTAGTTTTTTTCTCGAAGTTAAAAACAATAAAAAGATGTGGCCCTAAAACGCCATTTTTTCTCTCTCTCTCTCTCTCTCTCTCTCTCTCTCTCTCTCTATCTATATATATATATATATATACACACACACACAGTGAGGAAAATAACTATTTGAACACGCTGCGATTTTGCAAGTTCTCCCACTTAGAAATCATGGAGGGGTCTTAGGTTCATGCCCACTGTGAAAAAAAATCCGGAAATCACAATGTATGATTTTTTAAAATAATTTATTTGTATGTTACTGCTGCAAATAAGTATTTGAACACCTGTGAAAATCAATCAATCAATCAATCAATTTTATTTATATAGCGCCAAATCACAACAAACAGTTGCCCCAAGGTGCTTTATATTGTAAGGCAAGGCCATACAATAATTACGTAAAAACCCCAACGGTCAAAACGACCCCCTGTGAGCAAGGACTTGGCGACAGTGGGAAGGAAAAACTCCCTTTTAACAGGAAGAAACCTCCAGCAGAACCAGGCTCAGGGAGGGGCAGTCTTCTGCTGAGACTGGTTGGGGCTGAGGGAGAGAACCAGGAAAAAGACATGCTGTGGAGGGGAGCAGAGATCAATCACTAATGATTAAATGCAGAGTGGTGCATACAGAGCAAAAAGAGAAAGAAACACTCAGTGCATCATGGGAACCCCCAGCAGTCTAAGTCTATAGCAGCATAACTAAGGGATGGTTCAGGGTCACCTGATCCAGCCCTAACTATAAGCTTTAGCAAAAAGGAAAGTTTTAAGCCTAATCTTAAAAGTAGAGAGGGTGTCTGTCTCCCTGATCTGAATTGAGAGCTGGTTCCACAGGAGAGGAGCCTGAAAGCTGAAGGCTCTGCCTCCCATTCTACTCTTACAAACCCTAGGAACTACAAGTAAGCCTGCAGTCTGAGAGCGAAGCGCTCTATTGGGGTGATATGGTACTATGAGGTCCCTAAGATAAGATAATTGGTGTGTGTCCTCTGGCTTCATGGATAGATAAAGCTGGGTATCATCTGCGTAACAATGAAAATTTAAGCAATGCCGTCTAATAATACTACCTAAGGGAAGCATGTATAAAGTGAATAAAATTGGTCCTAGCACAGAACCTTGTGGAACTCCATAATTAACCTTAGTCTGTGAAGAAGATTCCCCATTTACATGAACAAATTGTAATCTATTAGATAAATATGATTCAAACCACCGCAGCGCAGTGCCTTTAATACCTATGGCATGCTCTAATCTCTGTAATAAAATTTTATGGTCAACAGTATCAAAAGCAGCACTGAGGTCTAACAGAACAAGCACAGAGATGAGTCCACTGTCTGAGGCCATAAGAAGATCATTTGTAACCTTCACTAATGCTGTTTCTGTACTATGATGAATTCTAAAACCTGACTGAAACTCTTCAAATAGACCATTCCTCTGCAGATGATCAGTTAGCTGTTTTACAACTACCCTTTCAAGAATTTTTGAGAGAAAAGGAAGGTTGGAGATTGGCCTATAATTAGCTATGATAGCTGGGTCAAGTGATGGCTTTTTAAGTAATGGTTTAATTACTGCCACCTTAAAAGCCTGTGGTACATAGCCAACTAATAAAGATAGACTGATCATATTTAAGATCGAAGCATTAAATAATGGTAGGGCTTCCTTGAGCAGCCTGGTAGGAATGGGGTCTAATAGACATGTTGATGGTTTGGATGAAGTAACTAATGAAAATAACTCAGACAGAACAATCGGAGAGAAAGAGTCTAACCAAATACCGGCATCACTGAAAGCAGCCAAAGATAACGATACGTCTTTGGGATGGTTATGAGTAATTTTTTCTCTAATAGTTAAAATTTTATTAGCAAAGAAAGTCATGAAGTCATTACTAGTTAAAGTTAAAGGAATACTCAAAATGTTAATATTTGGTAGCCTTTGTTTGCAATTACAGAGGTCAAATGTTTCCTGTACTTTTTCACCAGGTTTTCACACACTGCAGCAGGGATTTTGGTCCACTCCTCCATACAGATCTTCTCTAGATCTTTCAGGTTTGGAGTTTCAGCTCTCTCCAAAGATTTTTCTATTGAGTTCAGGTCTGGAGACTGGCCAGGCCACTCCAGGACCTTGAAATGCTTCTTTTGGAGCCCCTCCTTAGTTGCCCTGGCTGTGTGTTTGGGGTCATTGTCATGCTGGAAGACCCAGCCATGACCCATCTTCAATGCTCTTACTGGAAGGAGGTTGTCTGCCAAAAACTCGCAATACATGACGCCATCCATCCTCCCTTCAGTACGGTGCAGTCATCCTGTCCCCTTTGCAGAAGAGCACCCCCAGAGTATGATGTTTCCACCCCCATGCTTCACGGTTGGGATGGTTTTCTTGGGGTTGTTCTCATCCTCTAAACATGGTAAGTGGAGTTGATTCCAAAAAGCTCTATTCTGGTCTCATCTGACCACATGACCTTCTCCCATGCCTCCTCTGGCTCATCCAGATAGTCACTGGTGAACTTCAAACGGCCTGGACATGTGCTGGCTTGAGCAGGGGGACCTTGCTGCCCTGCAGGATTTTAAACCATGACAGCATCATGTGTTACTAATGTAATCTTTGTGACTGTGGTCCCAGCTCTCTTCAGGTCATTGACCAGGTCCTCCTGTGTAGTTCTGAGCTTTCTCAGAATCATCCTTACCCCACAAAGTGAGATCTTGCATGGAATCCCAGACCGAGGGAGACTGACAGTCATCTTGTGTTTCTTCCACTTTCTAATAAATAATCATAACAGTTGTTGTCTTCTACCAAGCTGCTTGCCTGTTGTCCTGTAGTCCATCCCAGCCTTGTGCAGGTTTACAGTTTTGTCCCTGGTGTCCTTAGACAGCTCTTTGGTCTTGGCTATGGTGGACAGGTTGGAGTGTGGTTGATTGAGTGTGTGAACAGGTGTCTTTTATACAGGTAACAATTTCAAACAGGTGTAATTAATACAGGTAAAGAGTGCAGAATAAGAGGGCTTCTTAAAGAAAAATTAACAGGTCTGTGAGAGACAGAATTCTTGCTGGTTGTAGGTGTTCAAATACTTATTTGCAGAAGTAACATAGAAATAAATTATTAAAAAACATACATTGTGATTTCTGGATTTTATGTCTCTCACAGTGGACATGCACCTAAGATGAAAATTTCAGACCCCTCCATGATTTCTAAGTGGGAGAACTTGCAAAACCGCAGGGTGTTCAAATACTTATTTTCCTCACTGTGTATATATATATATATATATATATATACACACACTGTGACATATATTCAGTTTGCTAATCACATTATTCACGATCCTATGCTCAAGTTTGTTAATCTAATTCTAACCTAATTTATTGTATAAGTTAAACAGGCCAATCACAGTTGAGAAGGACGGGGCTCCACAGCTGACTTGTTTTCTGTATATTGTTTTTTTTGTTTTGTTTTTTTTTTTTAATAAGGGAGCAGATGGTGAAAAAATACTCATACTAAAAAAATGTACAAAAATTAGTGTGCCTTAAATTTTGTGCAGAATTTAAAAAAAAATATGGAGATTTTAGAAATATTCTTACATGAAGACTGGCTGAATTTCTCTGAGAAAGACTTGACCACATTGCTACATGCACATTTGTACTTAAATAACATATAAAAATTTAAATAATCTCAAATTTCTTCACCCAATGTGCAGAAAAACTCTTCATTTATTAAGGGAATAAATAGAAATATACTGATTCTCAGCAGAAGGTCAAGTAAAACTGATATTTCTAGCGGCGTGGCAAGAGACTGATTTAGAGATTGCTTGTCAGGGCTGTGATTTCTCAGCTGATGACGATAATAACCATTTGCAGGAGTGGCAGCAAATGGGGAGGAGAGAGCGCCCCCGTCTTTTTAAAGAGGCGTGCACGCAATCAAAACACGGATTCTGAAGACGAATTGGAGCAGAAAGCGTGCACAGATTGCAGTGCACACATCCTGTTTGCCATTTGCCAGCCACAGAGGATATTAGCCTGGCATTTGTGTACAGTAATCAGAAGGCCCTTGACAGACTCGATTCTAGACATCTGAGAGAGACTGTCTGGTAATCAGGCAGTTTAAGATGGGGGGGACTTTGGGGGAAAATGGCACCAATTTCAACGATTGTTGTGCTTTAGGTGAAGCATCATCTCTCAGCCGAAATTTGAAAATGTGCAGCCCAGTGGTGAGAGCTTTTAAAATAAGTAAAAAAAAAAAAAAAGTGAAAGGACGAGTTCACTTTCATGCAACTTCTTCATAATCTGGCATCTGAGGGTTTGACTCATTCCTGATAATCGCATCATTTGAGACATAAAAGTCTGCTGGAAAGTAAATACATATGCGTCAGTGTGTCGTCTTGTTCTTTTTAACGGCACAGTTGCATAGTGCAGTTATTATTGTTCCATTTTAAAATTTCAATGTGCTGTACATTGCTATTTTATGATGATGATAAATGGAATCTGGAAGTGGACTTTGCATAATTATTTCTTTATTCCATCTTGTGGCTTTGCATTTTCAGTGGTGGCGCCAGGAAATTTTTGTTGGGGGGGCTGGGGTAAAGGCTGGAGGGGCTCCACAAAATGTCGCTGAAATGAACAATATATAGTTGGCCAAATAATGATATACAGCTTCTGTATATTCTGTGTTAGTGCGCAGTAGTTCCCATTAGTTCCCAGATAATTGTGATATATTCCTGTGAGATAATAAGTTTCATAGATAATAGTTTAATATCATGAATTCTCAAGGTGCATGATTTCATCAGAGATCCGTAAGGGACAATTCCCGTTTTATAAGTTGTAATCATTTTTGTTGTTTGTGTGGGAATCTGCACTCTATCCATCACAGATGAGTCGCTGTGCAAAAACTACCCACATGAACCACTTTTCTTCTCTTCAGACCAGTTAATTTGGGTAAATCACCCAAGAGAACGGTTACCTTCTCTGCCCACTGATGCTCTCTTGCCAATTTTCTCACCAAAAACCATACTGCATTGTGGGAAAATTACAGTGCATTTATAGAAATGTGAAGCTGTACTCATAGAACTGGAGTTACATTCAGGTATTTATATTTTTTTCTGAATTTCCTGTGTGTTTATTTGATTTTGCAGAGAATCAGAATCAGAAATACTTTATTAATTCTGATGGGAAATTAGTTTTTTTTTTTTTTTTCAGTAGTTCTCAATAAGATTAGAAGTAGATATGAAATATATTTACAGACTAAATGAGTTATAATAGAACAATTAGACATAAGATAAAATATGTAAAAAGCTGTGTGTGTATATTTATGGTAAAGTGCATTGAAGCTGATCATTCATTCCTTAAACCCACTTATTCCAGTTCAGGATCACGGGGGGGCTGGAGGCTATCCCAGCGGTCACTGGGCGAGAGGCGGGGTTCACCCAGAATAGGCTGCCAGTCTGTCGTTGTGCCATGCTAAGTATTGCACTGATGAATTATTATTTCACAATTTCCAGTGGTGGTGAATAATAAATTATTTATTATGGTGTGAATGTGCTGGCTGGGTGAATTTTTTTTTTTCTATTAACTCAGTGCGACGTATTTCTTGGCAGAATGAGTCTCTTACAACCAGTCAATATAACTCAAGATATGTTGATTTATCTCTATTATAGCAAAAAAAAATCAGGTCCCAAACTCAACTTTTAAGCCCTTAACGCCCATCGTCGCATATATGCTACAATCTCTGACTCAAATATGCAACTCACCAAATTGACCTGTATGCCCGTTGTCGCAAATTTTCAACATACCATCATTATTATTATAACATTATAAAGTCATTACCAGAATACCCAATATTACTATCTAGTTTTTGTGCAAAAGTGAAATTAATAATCTCAACATTATTTACCATCTACTTAAAGGCAAAAACACACACAAAACATTTTTTATATACAGCTATATAAATTCGGGCGTTAAGGGGTTAAAGATGCTCTGCACATTATTTGGTACTGATGTTCTCCCCATTGGTGCTGAGATGAAAGAAAAATATCTACTGTGCACCTCAGGCGTGCTGATGCATGTTATATACAGAACTGTGCAAATGTTTTAGGCACATTTAATGCATCATAAAAACATAAATATATTATGAAACCTGACAAATATTCATAAACAAATTAAATGCATGATGAATTTCAACTTTAATGGTAATCAATATGAAAACTGGGGTCATTTTACATGTGATTTTTCAGTATATAATTTTTCAGTATATAAATTGCACCAAAGTATAAGTCACTGGAGCTCAAAAGCTCTTTTAAGGATAATGTGACTTAAAGTATGAATAATTGTGTTTCACAAACATTTAAAGATTGCAGGATCATTTGCAGCTGTGTTTATGTGACACTTTACTGCCCAATACACCTATAAAGAAATTATTATTATAATTATGGGAAAAAAAAAATTATAGTTTACATCTTTGCTTTTGTTGGATATGATTTGGTATTGATTATACCAATAAAAAGGGGGTGGTGGAGGGGCATTAAATGCTACTTTTATTATAACTCTGGGATGCCTAAAACTTTTGCACCGTTCTGTATATTTGGACAGTTATAATGACGTTATGTGTGATGCAGAATTTCTGTATTGCACTCATAACTTTCCCGTTTGGAGGTTGGTGTGTTTTATTTTTTTTTTTGTTTTTTGCAGGATTGATATGCAACTTTGTGCAAAGAAGGTTGGTTCGGTCCATATGTCAGCAATCATCATGTTGTCTGCTGAGGGGGAATAACATCCTGTTATTATCTGTCATGCAGCACGCTGTGCTGGTTTACAGTGCATCCAGAAAGTATTCCCAGCACGTCAGTTTTTCTGCATTTTGTTATGTTACAGCCATATTCCAAAATGGAGGAAATAATTTTTTTCCCCCACAATTATACTCACAACACCCCATAATGACAATATGAAAGAAATGTTTTTACTTGCAAATTTATTAAAAATAATAATAATAATAAAAAAAAAACTAAGAACATGTACATAAGTATCCACACTTTCCTCAATACTTTGTTGAAGCACCTTTGCACCAATTTCAGCCTCAAGTCTTCTTAAATATGATGCCACAAGCTTGGTGCACCTATCTTTGAGCAGTTTTGTCCATTCCTCTTTGCAGCACCTCTCAAGCTCCATCAGGTTGGATGAGGAGCGTCGGGGCACAGCCATTTTCAGATCTCTCCAGAGATGTTCAGTCAGATTCAGGTCTGGACTCTGGCTGGGCCACTCAAGGACATTCACAGAGTTGTCCTGAAGCCACTCCTTTGAAATCTTGGCTGTGTGCTTAGGGTTATTGTCCTGCTGAAAGATGAACTGTTGCCCCAGTCTGAGGTACCCTTGCCCAGATTTGTGCCCCGAGACAATCCTGTCTTGGAGGTCTACAGACAGTTCCTTTGACTTCATGCTTAGTTTGTGCTCTGACATGCACTGTCAACTGTGGGACCTTATATGTAGACAGGTGTGTGTCTTTCTAAATCATGTCCAATCAACTGAATTTATCCCAGGTGGACTCCAGTTAAGCTGCAGAAACATCTCATGGATGTTTAATTTTGAGCTTCATGGCAAAGGCTGTGAATACTTGTACATGTACATGTGATTTCTTAGTTGTTTCTTTTTAATAAATTTGCAAAAATCTCACAAAAGCATTTTCACATTGTCATTATGGGGTACTGTGTGTAGAATGTGAGGGGGAAAATGAATTTCAGCCATTTGGAATAAAGCCATAACATAACGTGTAAAAAAATGAAGTGCTGTGAATACTCTCTGGCTGAATGTGAATGTGGATTCTCAATCCTGTAAAACTGCTTTTTCCTGTTGCCTATGTTGTGTTTTCTCGTCTCCCTGCTCCTCGGCATCTGTTTTTTTTTTTCTCCTCTCTTCCTCCTCTTGTCGTATGCGTGATCATCACTCCCTCCTCCTCCTCCTCACTCTGTATCACTCTCCTCCCATTATTCCCTCTGCATGCTTTTAATCTCAGGCTGATGATAGTTGGTGGAAGCACTTGGCTTTCTGTGCCAGGTGTCTCCTCCCGCTCAACACCGCCGTCTTATTCCGCTGTGTCCTCCGTGTACTTCTACTGTTTATTACAGGACACATAGTATTTACACAGACACATGCACACAGTTCAGATGTGTGCACACCTGAAAACATGCAAACGTGTTGTCTCTGCATAAAAATAAAGTGTTAGTGAGTCCACTCAGAGTCGGTGCTGCTCGGTTATTCCAAAAATCTAAATCCCCATTATTTTGGCCAAAATCTAAATTATTCAATGCAATTACTCATTAACTTTCCAAATAGCCTGCATTTCTTGAACTTAAAATAAACAAACAAAATAAACCACATTCCATTCTAACAGTGGATTTTCATTAAATCAAACCTCAATTTTAAATGTTATTGAACTTAAAAACAAATAAGAACTAAAAGTAAAAATAACTGACATCAACATGCTGCAGAAACCTGCTAATTAGCCCGAGTGGAGCTAACACACAAATTGAATCATGCTAAATTTTCACTCAGTGGGAATATTGAAGCACGGTACATGGACGAAATTTATATAACATTATTCCACGTGAATCAGAAGCTCAAAGTGCTTTACAATAATGCCTCACATTCACAAGCACTGATGTTGGGGTGCCTCCATACAAGGCGCTCACGACACACCAGGAGCAACTTGGGTATTGAGGACCTTTCCAAGGGCTCCGAGTGGTTTTCTGGCCTGTTGGGGGTTTGAACTAACCCGTCTAACTAACTACCCCGTCACAAATACTCACAACCCCACTGTCAGGATTTCTCCTTTTCTCTGTCTCGGCCAGAGCAAAATGAAGCATTTTGTATGATCTCATCATTAAAGTAAAACACATTTTGTGCATATTTCTAAAAATATCCATCCACAGTGTGCGTTTGGCATTTACATTTGTTAATGCATGTTGGGGTTTTGGTTGAGTTTTGAGGCCTTAATAACACTTCATATAAGAAGAATTCCCCTTTTTTTCTTTTTTTTGTCTTTATTTTTTGCAGATGATTCAATCATATTTTTGTTTATGACATCATCACCACCTCCCAGTGAAGGAATATGTGAGATAAATACAAATTCAGCTGAAAAATGCATTTTTCTTTTTTTACCTCCGCCAAGGAGGTTATGTTTTCGGTCGAGTTTGTTTGTTTGTTTTTATGTCTGTCTGTTTGTCAGCAGGATAACTCAAAAGGTTTTGAATGGAGTTTGATGAAATTTTGTGGAGTGGTTGGAAATGACAAGAGAAACAAGTGATTAAATTTTAGTGGTGATCCGGATGACGATCTGGATCCAGGAATTTTTTAAAGGATTCTTCACCATTGCGGGATAGGGGGAATTTTGACATTCTAGTTTCTAACTCCACAAAAACAAGGCAGAAAGGCTTGAAAAAAATTAGGGTGTAACATAGTCAAATGTTCTATCAAACAACAAAGTTTGGTGATCCGGATCCGGTGATCCAGAATATGCGAAAATATAGGGAAAATAGAAAATGTGTCAGTGTGAGGTGACAAATGAAGCTAGAGATGCACAACTAACACCAAATTGTAGCTGAATCTGTACTGATTCAGTAAGGTGTCATCAGATTTGATGTAGCTTCAAATGTTATGGAGCTAGATCCAGAAGAAAACCGACATTACTGAAAAATCATTTTTATACAATAACTTTTGAACTAATAAAGACATAAAAGTGATTCCAAGTTCTAGTGGTATCTTTTCATGGTCAAGGATGTCAAATATAAAGGAAAGAAAAGTGTATGTATCATAGTTTTGGTTGTAGCACTGAATTGTTGAATAGATCACTGTGCCAAGGAGGGAATCTCTTTAGGGTCAGTGACCCTGTGACCTTGTTTAGAGAAGTGTTTCATATATGTTAAAAAAATCATATGTTTGCAGTTTAGTTGAATAATAAATTGAATCAATCAGTGCTTTGATGACAGTAGCTTAAACTGCGATGCGCTAAGGATACATGCTATCCAGTCACAGCAGATGAAACTTTTTTTACTACTGAGCAAACATCATTGTTAGACTTTTTTAGGTTCAATGATTCCACGGCGTGTAGATGTTATGGCGTCAGTGACCCCATGGCCTTGGCGGAGGTTTGCACTCTCTGAGTGCTTCTAGTTTTTGGTGTATTACGTTTTTGTACTATTTACTACACATTTTCTGTCAGAATACGTTGAACAGGGTTGCACAATGTGGGGTCCACGGGCCATGTTTGGCCAGCACTCTGTTCATTTTTGGGTCCAGTTTCCATGCATCAATCTATTCATTAGGTTTTTGTTATCTTGCAATCTTGGGCTCACTGTTAGCATGCCCCACCAGCACCGCGCAGTGTAATTACAGCGTTATAACATGGCTACTGTACGTACGCTGAGTCACATGGGTCCCGTCTTGCGTCTCGACCGCTGTTTACAGCGTACGTATCGTCACGCAGCCTGAGGTGACGAGCGGAGGCTCTGCGTGCTGAAAGTTTGCTTTGAGCCGCTTTGTTCTTTTAAAGACGTGGAGCACAAGAGAGGATGAAGGAGACCGAAGAATGAAAAGAAAGAGGCAGAAAGATGAAGAAAGAGATAACTCTCATGTGTTTGGGATATGTTTGTTTGTGTTGCCGCGGGGACCTCGTCCTCCCCTCACCCCCACCCCCATTTCCTCTCCCTTAGCTCCCCTACCCTTTTTTTTTTTCAGTCGGAATATTTTTCCCCCCGTCGTGCATCCGCCGCCTGTCCAGGCAGTACTCTCCGTTTCACTCTCGTCTGATGTCTCAATTAAAATTAATGTGTTCAGTCTGCTCAGAAAAAGAAGAAAGAGGAGGAAAAAGCTTTTCCACGAACAATGGCATCTTCTTCATACTGGTAACCAATCCTTGTGTGTCTCAGCCCCCACGCTAATGCTTCACAATATTGACAGCTCTAATGGCACGCCGCCGCTCCTCTAAAGTGGCATTTTTTTTTCTTTAAACCGTTCAAACCCGGCGTGCAGATTGGATTGCAGGTGATAATTACCGAACTTATTCTTCTCTCTCACCTCTGCCAGAGAGGTTACTTTTGCACCCCCCATTGTTGTTTGGTTTGTTTGATTGTTACCATGATTACTCAGAAACATTTCAACCCATCTCCACCAACGTTGGTGGAAAGATCAAACTCACACTGAGGAAGAACCTGTTCAATTTTGGTGAGGATCAGGATCCGGATGTGGATTCATGATTGGTTTATGTCGTTTCTTTCAATAGTGTAGAGTAGGTCACTCAGTGGAATAGCAGTGGGACCACCACCATGTTGACCTGAGTTTGATTGTTGGACCTGGACAATCCAGATGAATTGTCAGCTGGCATGGCTGGGAATTGAATCCCTGTCAACATATCGGTAGCCCAACTCATTGACGAATTTGTGGTCTAGCATCGTGCGCAAGCACGATTCCACACTCGGGGTGGATGGGGATCAAACTCAGAGACACTGGAGCTCACAGAAACCCAACTCTGACACCTAAGCTAACATCACCACTGAGCTTTTTTGAAATTTTGATCAATTTCTCTTTTTTTGTTTGGGGGGGGGGGGGGGGGGGGGATTTCACAAATTCTGGTGGGAATATCAATCTCATCAAGAGGAAAATTTCAATACATTTTTGTGTTGATCAGAGATTTTGTGTTGTAGAACAGGTGTCTCAGTGGATAAGGAACTGCCCTGCCAACATGTTGATCTGGGTTTTAATCCTGCTCATCCTTTCATGTCTGTGTCCTTGGACAAGATACTTAATCTATACTGTCTATACTGTGTCAGTCTTTCCAGCTCTAAATGGGTACTGGGGGAAGTGACCTGTGTTGGATTGGTGTCTCATCCAGGGGGAGCTGTAGACTCTCCTCCGCTTCACTCTACAGAATCTGGAGATCAACACCAGCACCAATGGACCTGAAGGCCTGTATAGGACTTTGTGTTAATTGGGATCTCAATGTGGAAGATTGGGCAATGTTCATCTTTGTCGTCCATCCATCCATCCATTTTCTTCTGCTTTATCTGGAGTCGGGTCGTGGGGGCAGCAGCTCAAGCAAAGCCGCCCAGACCTCCCGATCCACACACACCTCCTCCAGCTCCTCCGGGGGAACCCCAAGGCGTTCCCAAGCCAGCCGAGAAATGTAGTCCCTCCAGCGTGTCCTGGGTCTTCCCCGGGGCCTCATCCCAATGGGACGTGCCCGGAACACCTCTCCAGTGAGGCGTCCAGGTGGCATCCGGAAAAGATGCCCGAGCCACCTCAACTGGCTCCTTTCGATGTGGAGGAGCAGCGGCTCGACTCTGAGCTCCTCCCGAGTGACCGAGCTCCTCACTCTATCTCTAAGGGAGCGCCCAGCCACCCTGCGGAGGAAAATCATCTCGGCCGCTTGTACTCGCAATCTTGTTCTTTCTGTCATGAGCCAAATCTCATGACCATAGGTGAGGATCAGAACATAGATCGATCGGTAAATCAACGTTGTGGTGATTTTTATTTTTATTTTGTTTTTAATGTTTTTGACCAGTATCCTTGATGGTTGGTGGAAAGGTCACTGTATCCAAGAGGAAAGCCTCTTCATGTTCGGCTGCTGATTCGGATGTCTTTTTTGAATTGTCAGTATTTATGGTCCTGCTCAATAAAGTTGTTCAGGGGACACTACATTATCACCCCGTCTGTCCATCCATCCAACAACACGATAACTAAAGAACACTTTGTCTGATTGAAACCATTTTGGTGGTAAATTGCAGGAGGCTAAAGCAAGGTTCCTTTCAAAAATGGGGGTCTTTCATCTCACGGTTATGACCACCACATGTGCCAACTTCATTTTCATTTCTGCACAGTAACTAAGGACGCTTCATCTTACTGAAACATTTTCTTGGTGGTGAATTGAGGGAGGGGGTAGTGGAAGGATCCTTTTGAAAATGAGGGTCAATAAACGACAAACCGATTATAGAATAAAGCCACACATCATCATGACATAGGAACAGGGGCATTTGTGTAGCTCTTCTTCCTTTACACAGTTTGAAATTATTTTGATCGAATTCTCAAATCTTAAACCATTAGTTTTGATTAAACATGTCAGCCATAAAATTACATGACAGAGAGAAGATCCAGACCAGGATCTATTCCAGTGGAGTATATATCCAGACAGGTGCTGATTTTTACCCGAAGCCATCAGGTATTGCGAAGACTTTGCATCCGTCCATCCGTCAGTCCGTCTGTGCTCAGCATAAGTCCAGTCCTATTAGTCCCAGAGTCTTCAAATTCATAGGGAGTGTTATTGGGGCACGGACTTTGGACAAGGTCAGAGATGGCTAACCTTGTCCTTTTTCAAGAGGTTAAAAAGTCACATTCTGTTTCATTGTTCTGTTTTCTTTTTGGGACGGGGAAGGGTTTTTTTTTTTTTTTTTTTAAGGGGTGGGGGGTGACAGCCAATTACAGTAGACCATCACCATGACGGTAGCGGCTGGTCTAGCTAGCTGCAAACTTTGTTTCTTTTGTGTGTAAATATAACCTCTTTTGCATATATTATGTAAAAGATAGTGAGACGTAAACACTTCTAAAAGTCAAGATGCTGGTTTTGTAACTTGATAACATTTCTGGAGTGATTTACAAGACATTTTGCAGACATTAGCATGGTGATGTCACAAGCTGGTCTAGCTAGCTGCAAACTCTCATATATTATTCATATATTATGTCATGTATTATGTAAAAACTAGCAAGGAATAAACACTTCTAAAAACAGCGTTTGTAACCTGATAACATCTCTGGAGTGATTTACAAGACATTTCTCGGATGTCAGCGTGCAAGCTAACGTCTGCTAACTCAAAGCTAACTTCCTCTCTTGTCAAAAACTCACATATGCATATGCACACATCCTCCTGCAGACGCTGTTAAAATAAATATAGCTTATGACTGATTGACTGATCGATTGATGGAGGGGCTTAATTGAACATTTACAAATTTTACATCAAATCAAATCAAATCAATTTCATTCATATAGCGCCAAATCACAACAAACAGTTGCCCCAAGGTGCCCCATATTGCAAGGCAATGCCATACAATAATTACAGAAAAACCCCAACTGTCAAAACGACCCCCTGTGAGCAAGCACTTGGCGACAGTGGGAAGGAAACCCCCCCCCTAACAGGAAGAAACCTCCAGCAGAACCAGGCCCGGGGACGGACAGTCCTCTGCTGGGACTGGTTGGGGCTGAGGGAGAGAACCAGGAAAAAGACATGCCGTGGAGGGGAGCAGAGTTCAATCACTAATGGTTAAATGCAGAGTGGTGCATACAGAGCAAAAAGAGAAAGAAACACTCAGTGCATCATGGGAACCCCCCAGCAGTCTAAGTCTATAGCAGCATAACTAAGGGATGGTTTTATCTGAGTTTAAAAGCAGGAAATTAGAGGTCATCCATGTCTTTATGTCTGTAAGACAATCCTGCAGTTTAGTTAATTGGTGTGTGTCCTCTGGGTTCATGGATAGATAAAGCTGGGTATCATCTGCGTAACAATGAAAATTTAAGCAATGCCGTCTAATAATACTGCCTAAGGGAAACGTATAAAGTGAATAAATTGGTCCTAGCACAGAACCTTGTGGAACTCCATAATTAACCTTAGTCTGTGAAGAGGATTCCCCATTTACATGAACAAATTGTAATCTATTAGATAAATATGATTCAAATCACCGCAGTGCAGTGCCTTTAATACCTATGGCATGCTCTAATCTCTGTAATAAAATTTTATGGTCAACAGTATCAAAAGCAGCACTGAGGTCTAACAGAACAAGCACAGAGATGAGTCCATTGTCTGAGGCCATAAGAAGATCATTTGTAACCTTCACTAATGCTGTTTCTGTACTATGATGAATTCTAAACCCTGACTGAAGCTCTTCAAATAGACCATTCCTCTGCAGATGATCAGTTAGCTGTTTTACAACTACCCTTTCAAGAATTTTTGAGAGAAAAGGAAGGTTGGAGATTGGCCTATAATTAGCTAAGATAGCTGGGTCAAGTGATGGCTTTTTAAGTAATGGTTTAATTACTGCCACCTTAAAAGCCTGTGGTACATAGCCAACTAAAAAAGACAGATTGATCATATTTAAGATTGAAGCATTAATTAATGGTAGGGCTTCCTTGAGCAGCCTGGTAGGAATGGGGTCTAACAGACATGTTGATGGTTTGGATGAAGTAACTAATTAAAATAACTCAGACAGAACAATCAGAGAGAAAGAGTCTAACCAAATATCGGCATCACTGAAAGCAGCCAAAGATAACGATACGTCTTTGGGATGGTTATGAGTAATTTTTTCTCTAATAGTTAAAATTTTATTAGCAAAGAAAGTCATGAAGTCATTACTAGTTAAAGTTAAAGGAATACTCGGCTCAATAGAGCTCTGACTCTTTGTCAGCCTGGCTACAGTGCTGAAAAGAAACCTGGGGTTGTTCTTATTTTCTTCAATTAGTGATGAGTAGTAAGATGTCCTAGCTTTACGGAGGGCTTTTTTATAGAGCAACAGACTCTTTTTCCAGGCTAAGTGAAGATCTTCTAAATTAGTGAGACGCCATTTCCTCTCCAACGTACGGGTTATCTGCTTTAAGCTGCGAGTTTGTGAGTTATACCACAGAGTCAGGCACTTCTGATTTAAGGCTCTCTTTTTCAGAGGAGGTACAGCATCCAAAGTTGTCCTCAATGAGGATATAAAACTATTGACGAGATACTCTATCTCACTTACAGAGTTTAGGTAGCTACTCTGCACTGTGTTGGTATATGGCATTAGAGAACATAAAGAAGGAATCATATCCTTAAACCTAGTTACAGCGCTTTCTGAAAGACTTCTACTGTAATGAAACTTATTCCCCACTGCTGGGTAGTCCATCAGAGTAAATGTAAATGTTATTAATAAATGATCAGACAGAAGGGGGTTTTCAGGGAATACTGTTAAGTCTTCAATTTCCATACCATAAGTCAGAACAAGATCTAAGATATGATTAAAGTGGTGGGTGGACTCATTTACATTTTGAGCAAAGCCAATCGAGTCTAACAATAGATTAAATGCAGTGTTGAGGCTGTCATTCTCAGCATCTGTGTGGATGTTAAATTCGCCCACTATAATTATCTTATCTGAGCTAAGCACTAAGTCAGACAAAAGGTCCGAAAATTCACAGAGAAACTCACAGTAACGACCAGGTGGACGATAGATAATAACAAATAAAACTGGTTTTTGGGACTTCCAATTTGGATGGACAAGACTAAGAGTCAAGCTTTCAAATGAATTAAAGCTCTGTCTGAGTTTTTGATTAATTAATAAGCTGGAGTGGAAGACTGCTGCTAATCTTCCGCCTCGGCCCGTGCTACGAGCATTCTGACAGTTAGTGTGACTCGGGGGTGTTGACTCATTTAAACTAACATATTCATCCTGCTGTAACCAGGTTTCTGTAAGGCAGAATAAATCAATATGTTGATCGATTATTATATCATTTACTAACAGGGACTTAGAAGAGAGAGACCTAATGTTTAATAGACCACATTTAACTGTTTTAGTCTGTGGTGCAGTTGAAGGTGCTATATTATTTTTTCTTTTTGATTTTTTATGCTTAAATAGATTTTTGCTGGTTATTGGTGGTCTGGGAGCAGGCACCGTCTCTACGGGGATGGGGTAATGAGGGGATGGCAGGGGGAGAGAAGCTGCAGAGAGGTGTGTAAGACTACAACTCTGCTTCCTGGTCCCAACCCTGGATAGTCACGGTTTGGAGGATTTAAGAAAATTGGCCAGATTTCTAGAAATGAGAGCTGCTCCATCCAAAGTGGGATGGATGCCGTCTCTCCTAACAAGACCAGGTTTTCCCCAGAAGCTTTGCCAATTATCTATGAAGCCCACCTCATTTTTTGGACACCACTCAGACAGCCAGCAATTCAAGGAGAACATGCGGCTAAACATGTCACTCCCGGTCCAGTTGGGGAGGGGCCCAGAGAAAACTACAGAGTCCGACATTGTTTTTGTGGAAAAACGGTTAGAGATGTGAACGGGTTGGTGGTGTACACGGGGCTTCTGTTTAGGACTACGCTTCCTCCTCACAGTCACCCAGTCGGCCTGCTCTCCCGGCCGACATCAGACAATAGGCTCTTAACAATTAATGTAAATAACAATTAATGTACGATTAATTATACATACTTTACGCTGGGATGCCAATTAAAGAACTGCAGATTCTAAAGAAGACAATGCTCCTACGACTGAGCGTATTTTAGCATTGGGTTATATTTAGATGTTACTGTAAGAAATGGATCTGCAAACGTGCACGGATGTTGTGTGTATTTGTTCGTTGGTGGAGAATCAACACTCTGAGTGCCCTCCTAGTTTTGCCATGTTTTAATCTTTTCAAAGTCCTGACTCAGTATCACCTTAATCAGTGTGAGGTCATCACACAGACAGAAGCGGGGGGGAGGTGCGTGGTCATCTCCGACCTCCCTCCGTGCGCTGCCCTCTTTGTCCTTGGGACGTCTTCATTCCTGGGCTTGGCCGCGGCGTTCCTCTGCCCCTTCATCACGACAGAACTCTGGTGTCAGCACTGCTGCTCCCTTCCTCCTCCTCCTCCTCCTCCTCTCCCGCTTCCTTCCCCGCCCTCCTCCACCTTTGTCTTTATCTGTCGCTACTTCTAAAGATGCTCCCTCCATCTCCGGTACCCCAGGGGTCAACCTGGTGGAAGAACAAGGGGTAGCGATGGAGGGGGAGACGTAGGGAGGGAGAAGTAAAAGGAGCACCTGACTTGGAGGCAAAAAGATAATTTCAGCCGAGCGGCTCTGTTTAAGGTTAAAGCCTGATTTGCATTTCAAAAGCGGCGGCCGGCCGTGTTGCCACCTCAGGGACACCGTCCGACCAACCAGCGTGTCATTTAATGTCAGCAGGCAACGGGGCCTTGATGAAATTAATAGAGCAGCCTGTGATTGATAACAGTGACGCTCACCACCGCCGCCACCATGACCACTGCCTGTCCGCCTCTTCTTCTTCTTCCCACAAGCCCAGGTGTCCACCACAGCACTTTCAAAGATCTCATCAGCTGCCTCATCTGAATGTCCCTGATCTCCCAGTGGCGTGTCAATGCAGAGATCAGATTTGTTTTTGTTCTGCTTGCCAGCAGGATAAAGTAAAGAAAATGATCTGAGCGTTGCGTTGCTTTTGGGTAAGCAGGACTTGGTCAGGCAGTGCTGCAGTTAGATGTGCTCTGATGAGAAACCTCAGCGTTACATCATGCAGATGAAGCTGATCTGCCTTCAGGCACCATATGACTATGAACCTTAGAAGTTTCTACTTTGCATGTCCTGTAAGGCACCACACACAAAAGTCTGTGCACTCTCCTCATTTCTTGCAGTTTTTAAGACTTTCAAGTGCCCTCAAGTCAGATCTAGGAGCATGTGCCACATGTCGATGCAACCAGCAAACCATGGAACCATTCTGGATTCTGGATAGCATCCATCCAGCCAGACAACCAATCCATCTCAACCTGTCCAAAGCAACCATCTGAGTACTTGTGGGGTAGATATATAAAATAATTGTGCATTTTATGATAAAAGCACCAACGTTTGCACAGACTATACAGAGTGACTTGATTCACCTGCTTTAGTGCAGCAGATAAGTGAATATTTACTGAGGGATCCTTCAAATGGTGATGCAAGCACCAAATTTGGCACACATGCTCCTTAGACATTACTCTTTTCTAAATGCTGAGTGGCCTCATGAACTTTCAATAGGCAGCCAAGTAGGGGTCAACTGAAGAATTACATTGGGGTCAAAATATAAAAATGCTCCAATCATATTGAAAGGTATTCCATATTATTTGTCTGATCATAAAGAGTCCAAAAAGGTATAGTTTGGACTATTTGTGAATGAATGTTATGGAGTTATGGGGTAAAAAGAGCAAAAACACTGAGAAAGGTCAGTTTCAGTTTGCAGGGGTCAAAAGTTAAAGTTGCTCCAATTTTGGTAAAAAGTGGAGCAAATTACTGGTTGAGCTAATAGGATTAATAAATGGAATAGTTTTAACCGTGTTGCGTGCTTGGTTTGCAAAGTAAAGGTTAAACAATGTCGCCATCCATTGGATTCTACGACATGTGACATATGCTACCCTGTAACATGATAACTAAGCATGATACATAATGCAAACTATTCCTTTTTAAAACCATATTCACTCAACTAATAATTTGCATCACTTTTTACCAAAATTGGAGCAACTTCACCTCTGTCACCATTCTTGCTGTTTTTACATTTAACACTGATGTGATGATTCATGCATTTTCTGGTGCTTTTCCAGGTCTCTGTGGCACTTTGATGACCTCAGAGTCACATCTCTGCTTCTTGCACATGATGCAGTTCTGTTGGCTTCGTCAGGCAGTGACCTCTGATCTGCACTGGGCAGGTTTGAGGCTGAGTGTGAAGTGACTGGGATGAGGATCAGCAACTCCAAAGCTGAGACCATGGTCCTCTGTCAGAAAAGGGGTGGATTGTCCCTTCTGAATCAAAGTAGAGTTACTGCCCCAAGAAATTAAAGTATGTCAAGATTTTTTTCAGCGTTGGAGAGTGAGATCTATAGAGAGACTGAGCCTGTGTCTGACATTTTACAGACTCTCTGCCATCTGTCATGGTGAAGAAAGAGCTGAGCCAGAAGGTGAGACTTTTGATTTACCAGTCGATTTATGCTCCCATCCTCACCTAGTCATTAACTCTGGGTAATGACTGAAAGAACAACATTGTAGAACCACTGCTTCTTCACATCGAAAGGAGTCAGATGAGGTGGTTCGGGCATTTGGTCAGGATACCCTAGGTTGTCTCCCTAGGGATGTGTTCCAGACACATCCCTAGGGAGGAGGCCCTGGGGAAGACCCAGGACACACTGGAAGGATTTATATTTCACAGCTGGCCTAAGGGTTCCCCGAGAAGATTTAGAGGACTTGGCTGAGGACAGGGAAGTGTGGAATGAGCTGCTTGGCCTACTGCCACCATGACCCCGTGGTGATTGTTGTGGGCATTTTGGTTTAGGCTGGATGGGGTCATATGTGAGGGTCTAGCAGCTCTACCCTGCTATAGAGTTGCAGCAGTGTAATGTTAATGTGGTGGGCGGGGCACTTCTCTAATCCACAGGGCCAAGAGCTTTCTGACAGTTCATTTTATAGATCTTGACAACTGTAAGTGGAAACCCTGCTTTACTCGATGTGAGTTTAGCATTTATGTGCATCTCTGGAAGCTGTGGCTTGATTTCTATTTTGTCTCTTTCTAACTGTTGGGATCATGAATGCTGCTGTGCAAGGTCCAGTTTTTCGTGGTTTTTTTGTTGCTCCTTTGACCTCTGAGTCACCCAATGTTTTTGGCTTTCTCTTGCTGACAGTAATATGTCTCTTTCAAGATGTTTCCAAACCAATTTCATCACTTGAGGAATGACTTTAGAAGGTGGTCATAGTGTGCCAACTGTGTTGGACTATTTCACAGTGCTGGAAAGGTTCTCTTGATATTTAGTGTCAACCACTAAATATCCTCTGTCTTTAGTGTTTTTGTTTTTTGTTTTTTTTTTGTGGTGTGAGCTGATGTTGTAAAGTGAATAAACTGACTGAGATTAACCTGATAATGACCCCCATTACCACCCCCACCCCCAGAGAGATAAGACAGGCATCGTTTCTGGGCATGCAAAATGCTACATGTTGTCAAGGACAAGTGTGAAAGGACTCAAAACTAAGTTAGCTTCTGTGCACAAAGTCATGAAGGTGTGGCAGAAGATATTACAGCCAGTTTCTGAAAGAACAACGCACTCTGTTTTTGCACTGATTGTCTTCAGAATCCAGTTCGTAGAAGTCAGTAGCCTACCCTAGACTCAAGCCGGTTATACTGTTTGTTAGCACCTGCTAATGGGTGTCCTGATCCTGGATGCTGGGGGCCACTGGGGTCAGACTCTGTATATGTTACTCCTTTCAGACCTCTTGGCATGAACCCAAGACCCACAGATCACAGAGAGAGTGAGAGAGAGAGAGAAAAGGACCGGTAACATGAGCAGGATTCGAGCAGAGTTCGGCATTTTGGTATGCCAGCTCCTTATCCACTGAGCTACCCACTGTACTGTTAGTGAAGTGTTTGACTTGATATTGAAATATATAAGAACTGCTGCATGAACAAGCCAAGGATTAAATTATTTCTCTTTCTATAAATCATAAAAGGCATCTTATCTTATAGTTCCTTCGTTCCTAAACATTGGGTTGAAAAACCACTTTTACCCATGAACTGCACCTGCACAATTTAATTAATCCCTTCTCATAGTTACATACCTGTGGCATTCCTGCAGATTTTTAGTTTTTAATTTGCACTGTTTCGCACACAAATGCCAGGTGCATGGTACAGAACTGAGTGAGCTGTATTCATCTGTCCTGTTCCACAGTGTTAATATTGACAAATTGATTTCCTTGAGTCTGGACCATCCTGACAGTTTTATAGGTTGACTATTTGTAACATTAATGTGGAACATACGGTGCAGAGGTGCAAAGGGACAAATTTTAACTCTCTGTAGTTTCCCCAGTTCCTTCAAGTCTAGCACATGAAACATAAGGCCAGTATCTCACTGGGCTGTGACTTTTGGGGAGCTGTTGGAGACACAAAATCACAACAAAACACATGAATTAGCATCAATTTGTCAGTTGGAGTCTCACTGAATTGATACTAAGGACACGTTGGAGCATGTCGCCAGAATGTGGGTCGAATGTTACACAGACTGGTGGCAAAAATAGGACCAAAAATCGTGATTAGTCCTCGTACATAGCTTGGAAGCGCCACTCAAAAGCAATGCGGCACTCTGGTGAATGTCTAGCACCACTCGTGCAGGTGAAAATGAACTTGTGAACAAAGTGCTGAGGGTGACTGTGTTCTGCTATTATGACTGTTTTTATGTGAAAAGAGGCTGTGGCAATACCCCAGACTGTCACCAGGGAAGACACAGCCCAGTAAATAATAAAATAATGAATAATCAATTAAAAAAACAGGAAGAAAAGTGTGGACGGCAAACTCACCGACTTGCAAAACGATATCCAGGAGCTGCATCTCATCAATATTGTTGTCCTTGTTGCCTTGATTGTCCTCCCGGAAATGACCACAATCCTCTGCTTACATGATCCTCAGTTGGCTGGGCAGCTGAATCCACTCCAAGCACTCCTCAATGCACGCACAGGATCCAGGATCCTCTGGAAATGCTCCTCAATGTGCATGGACTCCAGGATACTCTGGAAGTGCTCCCGGATGTGCATGGGCTCCAGGATTGTCTGGAAGCACACCTCAATGTGCATGGGCTCCGAGGTCCTCTGGTAGCCCTCATGGATGTGCATGGACTCTGGGAACATTTGGAAATGCTCCTGGATGCGCCCACCGGCTCCAGGATACTCTGGAAGTGCTCCTTGTCGTGCACAGGCTCTGGGATCCTCTGGAGTGCTTTTAGATGTGCAGGGCCTCCAGGATCCTCTGGAAGTGCTCCTCAATGCACTGGAATGGCACAGGGGTCATAGGCGGCCCACCAGCATTAAACTAATTTCCACAAAAAAGAAAGAAAAACACAATAAATCCAGACAGGACTTGTCTGGCCTGCTGTCCCTGCCTGGCTGCTGGACTTGCTTGGCCCGACCGCTTCCAGAAGCACTGTTACGCTCCAGTCATGTTAAAGGAAAAGAGTGTGGTCAAACCCTCACAAGTTGTCTCACATGTTGCACACCTTCTCACTCATGGAAACCACACTGTTAAGGGTTTAACACACCCACGAGAACTCTGACAATTTAGAGAGAATATTTGTCACTATAAAATTTTTAATTTGCTCAAAATTCAACCAGCACAAGAGGGACTCCTGTAACTCATGCAAGAATGCAGCAAACCTCCACAAAATATGGGAAATTTTGTTAAATCCCTCACAGATGCTGTCGCAGCCCAGTGAGATACTATCTTAACTACAAGTAATACAGGAACCCAACATGGGGAAACGTTGAAAATGTCAAATCTCTGCCATTATTAAGTGTCTGGATTTCTGTAGACGTCACCAGTTCCATGTGGAAAAGAGACAATGGAATGATGTGATTAGAGAATGGCAGAAAAAAAAGCAATATTTGAAAAGAAACCAAAAAGAGCTGAGTGAGACGTCTGCTTGTCCTCAAACGACTTGATATTATTTTCTTGTCAGTCTTAATCTCCGGCTGTTACAGAGGACAGATTTCACCAATTCCCAGCCGGAATTCAACTCTATCTTCTCCGAGCCACTTCATATTTTTCTTCCCCACATATTTTTCCTTTAAAGCGGCGCAAACAGAGAGGCTGATCCACATCCTTCTTTCTCTTCACTCATTTACATCAGCTATTATCTGTGTATATTGAAAGCGGTGAGATAAAGAGAGCAACAACAAGCGCCAGGGAAAAAAAACAAAACAAAGAACAATAAAAGGAGGCAGAGGAAGCGCAGCAACGTTTGAATCAATTACATCCTAAAGAATCTTTCATTTGCATCCGTATCTGTTCAAAACCTGAACAAATGCCAGATGCCTTTGTGCGTCCAGTTATTTATAGTGGGTGTTTTTTTTTTCCCTCTCGTAATTGTGCAGGAAATATCAAATTTGCATAGAGTGATTATTGTTGATTGTTTATCTACCCGTCAGGACGTTTCAATATTCCAAGGCTGACAGGTTGTCAAGTACTTAAAACTCATTTATTTGGGGAAATTTGCATGTAATTTGGTGGTAATGAGGGGGATGTCTGTGGTCATGGATTAGATGCTGCAGGGAAAAGAGGGATTCTAGCTGACTGGCATTCCTCCACCACGAACAAACACTTTACCCTCAGCTTGGCTGCCGGCGCAATGCTAACGCTACCGAGCGCCGCCTGAGTGCGTTCAAGCACAACACAAGTCTGTCAGCCTGCAGATATGTCAGGTCCACTCTGGGAGGAGGTGCTGGTGCTGGGCATCATCACCACATCCACCCAAACACCTTGGGTTCTGGATGGTCCATCCCTACCTGTCAAATGTGAGTGTGACCTTGGTCTTCTTTAGCTCCTGGGATCCCCAACACTGACGCACATGTGTACTGGATCAGTCCAGACACAAAGTCATCCCAGCGGTATCCAAGGATCTGCACAAGAGATGCAGTACCAAATTCCCGGAGTCACCTTAGCTCAGTGGTTAATGTCCAAGTATCACACGACAGGAAGCACCAGGAACCTAAAGACTTGGAACTTAATTTTCCTGTAAAGGTACACAGCAAATTTGCAGAGTAAAATATAATCTGCTGAGATAACATTTGGTCCATGACTTCTGCCTCATCACATAACCTCTGGCTTACCGTATAACCTCCACCTTAACATAGACATCTGCTTTACTGTGTAACTTCAGCCTAAACCACACAACCTCTGCCAAATCACATAAACTCACCCCATTGCATAACCACCACCTAATAATTGAACCTTCACTTAATCACATAACCGCCACTTAATTGCATGAACTCAACCTAATCACATAACCTCTAAAATCACATAACCTCAGCCTAATTGCATAACCTCTGTCTCATCACATAGTTTCAGCCACATCACATGCTAGCTGGTGTACATGTGCTGGGCCACAGCATGATGAGGAGGGGTTGGTTCCTTTCCTTGTCATCTTACGCCTTCCACACCTTTTAGCCAGCTAACCCTTTAACTGCTGGGTAACTAGAAGGCATAATAATTGCACAACATCCACATATCCACATAGCTACCTACTCACATACAGTAACCGCCATGCTGGTACCGGTAGCTCCATGACATCACCCACAGGTTTTCTGAAGAGCAGATTTGAAGCTCAAGTAAGGCGGCTCTATATGTCACCGTCTTGGCGGTGCCCGCCGCCGCCAAACTCCCAACCAACCCAGAAATGGTTAAAAAAAGGTGAAGCCTGTGCAAGACCACTGTGACCTGGGCGCGGTGAACGAAGCCCGTACATGTTCCCAGTTTGTCGTTACCCAACGAAAGATAACTGGCTAAACTTTGTTCAGGTGTTGAAGGCATGTTTTTGCAGACTGGCTCAATGAAGGTCAAAGGTCTTTTCTATGTGACCGATAGAAAAGTGAGGTCCAACTTTATGTTTATACAAAAACATGATGTTGGAGGGCACTGCGACTGGTTATCGGCCTCTATCTGTGGATACCAGCCTGACATTTCATTAACAGCTCAAGAGGGCTGCAAACCGCAGATGAATCCACCTAAAAACCCGGAATAAAATCACATTCTCACGTTGTTATTATCCCTTACACATGCACATATACAGTAGTGTTAAGAATAATAATAGTGTTATGTGACTAAAAAGAGTAATCCAGGTTTCACTAGATTCTCTCAAATCCAACAAGACCAAGCATTCATGATATGCACACTCTTAAGGCTATGAAATTGGGCTATTAGTAAAAAAAAGTAGAAAAGGGGGTGTTCACAATAATAGTAGCATCTGCTGTTGACGCTACAAACTCAAAACTTATGTTCAAACTGCTTTTTTACCAATCCTGTGAATCACTAAACTAGTATTTAGTTGTATAACCTCATGAATGTGGAGGTTTTCAGCTTGAAACAGGCTGACGACGGCGCCTGAGAGCGCTGCACGACGTCTCGCACCGTGGGAAGTCCTTAAAGCGACAGTATCACCTCAAAATCTCTCATCAGCCGTTAAAATTTTCACCGAAAACCAGCTTAATTTTTCGAACCGTGTCCACTTCGATGTGTCTCACAGGTTTAGAAAAAATTTTGATCAAACAAAGCGCCAGTCTCTCAGCAACTTCTCAGACAAAGGAATTCCGACGAGGGGCTGGACGACTCCTCCCACAAGGAGTGCTCACAGGCGAATGACGTCACCGACAGGCGTGGAAAAACTCACGCATGCGCACGAGGGTTCAAGCATGTCTGACGTACAAACATATGAATGAAATCCATATAGTTTTTGAAAAAAATAAAAAGGACCTATACTTTATTGACAGACCTCGTATATATATATATATATATATACTATATATATATATATATATATATATATATATAGTATATATATATATATATATATATATATATATAGTATATTTAGTATACTATAATTACTATAATATACACTAATTGTGTAATTAAGAGGTAACAGCAGCAGTTGCAGATTTATTTGCAGGCCTACGTGTAGAAAAATCGTGTTCTTAACTTTAAGAGCAGTTGGGGAAGAGAGAGAATCTAAATATTCCAAGGTATCCCCAAAAAAATGGGGTCTTGGAAAGTCAGATTCTTCCTTTATTTATTTTTTTAACCTTTATTTACCTGATTAGTCCCATTGAGATCAAGATCTCTTTTACAACAGAGACCTGGACAATTATAAAGTTTCCAATTTACCTAATCTGCATGTCAGGATCTTCAAATGTTTCATGGTACATGTAACTCGAGAATGTATAGAAGAAAGATTTTACATACTGCATTTTCTAGAGTACAAATTGCACCTTCTTTCTATTTTATCAGATCTTTAATTTGGGATTTTTGTGCATTTTTGTAGTGTACATTTTTTAGTTTTCAGCTAGTTTGCTGGCCTTTGCTGGGGAGTAACCAGTGTTGTATAAAGTACCGGAAAATCACACTTAAGTAAAAGTACAGATACCCATAAAAAAAAGACTTTGGTAGAAGTTCAAGTCACTGATTGAAATGCTACTCAAGTAAAAGTCTTAAAGTATCTAGTATTTATTGTACTTAAGTATGACAAGTAATGTACAACTAAATGTACTCAAGTATTGAAAGTAAAAGTACAAGTAAATGTTAATAATCAAAAACAGACTGATTATTTTTAATAAAAGTTTATCTAGGCTTGTAAATGACTGGTAGTATTAGTCAAAATACTGAAAATTGTGCACGTCACACAAAAACACTTCAGAAACAAGGTTTCAAAACCTAATCGAGAGTAGGCTACTCACTAGGTGTTCACAGGAAACTTTTATTTATTTCTATATGTATTTATTTATTTTCATTGTTACATGGTTTTATCTTTTCTGTTGTGTTTTGTTTCATTAGGTTCTTTTTGTCTCTTTCTCTAAAATTGTATTGTAACATTATTAGTCTATTATTACTGACTATTATTGTCTATTATGTAGACTATTATTGTTGTTGCTATAATATATGAATAAAAACAAATTAAAAAAATTACAATTTGACTTTTACGACAACGAATGCTAAGCCATTAATTATACAGAAAACAAATCAACACAAACGTGCTGATGCGAACAGCTTAATGCTAACTTTAACACTGAAAACGCCATAGACATGCTAACGCATTAGCATCAGTCCCATTTTTAAGTTCTAAAATATATCTATCAACTGTTTCAGAAGACCATAACAGGTCGGTTTAACATAAAAATATTAAATATTACTCACAGACATATGCTCTTCAGGGTTTTAGCGGGAAAAAATGAGTTTAAAGCGAAATAAAACAATCAATCCACGAATCGTAGATCAAAGCACTGCTTCGACCTGCGAATCACTGCTTCGATTGGTTCAAGGGTCAAAGCAAACCCGAGCTGATTACAAACCCGCTGCAGGTCTGTAATCAATGTAGAGAAATTATTATTTTCCTGACAAACACCCCACAAGTGTGCAACTGCAAAAAAGCAGACCGGACATGCCTCAAGACAATGCAATTAAGGTTGGAAATGTAGTGAAGTAAAAATGAAAGTAAGCTGAATTAAAAAAAACTCAAGTAAAGTACAAAGTCTCCCAAAACGTACTTAAGTACAGTAGTGAAGTATTTTTACTTTGTTACTATACAACACTGGGAGTAACCTGTGTCGAACCGGAGTCAAATCCAAGGGGAGTTCTAGACTCTGATACACTTCATTTAATGGAATCAGAATCCAGGCATAAACCCCGGCCCCAGTGAGTCTCTGGGCCTACACAGGATTTACTGCTTCAGCATTATTGGGGAAAAACCTGCAATGGGTTCACATCCCATCTGAGGGAGTTGTGGATAGTGATCTGCTTCACGCTACGGTTTTCGACGATGTCAGACTTCCTCTCTCTCTCCATCACCATCGGCAAAAAGGCTGTCGCAGAAGGAGGAAGTTATTGATCCAAACCGATGTGGCACTGGTCAATAATTTTGTACTTCTGTTCAGGTTTTGAAGATGTAGTTCCTCTTGAGTTGGACTGCTTTACCTTCCAATCCACCCTTGAGGAAGGTGTGACCAATCGTCTTTTTAACTAACCACTGTGCAGATTCTACCCTCGGTGGTGGACATGGAGGACAGAAACGGCTCCCTGTTTTGTAGTTTCTATTTGTTGCTGTTTACTGATTGTGTTGGGAAAGTGCAACGACACGGACCCACAACAGGGGGCGTAAATGAACGGACAATAGATGAGCCAAAATACAACACTTTACTTTTGTGAAAAGTGCACAACGAGAATACAGACAAACACAGAATTTGGGTTACAATCAAAATGTACAAAGTGACGTGTGGGCAGGCTCGAGAAGAACCGGATCCCACACGATTTCCACTGCCACCGAACCCAAAGGATACTGGAGCTGCCAAGTCCTGAGTCCCCAGGTGGTCACCGTCTCCGACTGTCGGATCTGGTACTGCTGGCAGGAAGCAGAGAAACAGATATAATGAGTGTGTGGAAACACACCCAGTAAACAGTCAGCTGGAACAATAGTTTCTGTTATGGTGGAAAAGACACCTCCACCTCAAGTACACAGTTTATGCAGAGTCTGTATTCCTACTTATTGAAGTTCGGAGTGAGGAGTGAAGTGCGTCACTCCTCCACCATCCGCGAACCCAGCCTCCAGCTGAAAGTAGCGAGCAAGACACCTGCAAACAGTTCAACAAACACGAAAACAAGTAATGTGCGTCAGCACAACAACGGCTGAGAATTTACCTCATAGGTAGACGATATCTCGGTGACAAGGTGGAGATGTCGTCCGGCTTGTATAGAGTGGTTGATGACCTGGTGATTGGTGACAGCTGTCACAGTGATGAGTGACAGCTGTCACCTCCGGCTGTTCTTGAGCGGCGGCAGCGCCCTCTCGTGCCTGAAGCCCACACTTCAGGCAGGGCGCCCTTTGGTAGTGGGCCAGCAGTACCTCCTCTTCAGCGGCCCACACAACAGATTGATTCTCATTGTCAGTCCTTGGCTTTCATCTTGCAGCATACTGGACCCAGCGAGGTAATGAGTAAATATACCTGGGAGGCGACTGGGAAACCCACCCACAGAAACCCAACTTTGATGAGACTCTTCCATGCTGGGATTTCAAATTCAAGCCTCGATTTCACGTCGTGGGCAAATTCCGACCTTAACGGAATGGGTTTGGTGACAGAAGCTGGACTTCACAGCGGAGCTTGAAAACTTGAGCTTTCAAAAAACGTTTTGCCTTCAGCCCAAGGTCGTCTTCAAAAAGAAGTCTCGCCAAACCCTGCCGATTCTCTCGCACACTGACTGAGCCGCGCTCGGTGACAAAATAAAGCAGAGAGAATGCACAAAGTGATTCAAAGTCACCTCCACACCAAGGTTAAACGCTTAACTTCCCTCTTAAATATAGATCTATCCCCGACTCGGGACTCTAACCTGTGCCACTGCCTATCTACCTCTTTCGCCAATGTAAGAGCATTTCTGTGTTCATACAACTTTGTTAAAAGGGTTAGTGAGGGTAGTCGGCCCCCAGCTCACTGGACTAAAAGGCCGGGTCAGAGTTTGAAAGAGATGTTATGTAT
Source organism: Thalassophryne amazonica (assembly GCF_902500255.1). Lineage (NCBI taxonomy): Eukaryota > Metazoa > Chordata > Actinopteri > Batrachoidiformes > Batrachoididae > Thalassophryne > Thalassophryne amazonica. Next base: position 166,227,968 of record NC_047103.1, read on the forward strand.
TTCCCATCTGCGGATAACGGCGCTGAAGTGGGCCCTTGTGACTGAACCAGAGAGCATGAAAAGGGCCTCAGAGGGGACCCGTCATCACCGGCCCTCTCTTTATTGTCCTCACGGCTGCCTGAGCTCTCTTCCCCAACTGCGGCAAACGTTGAGAGAGAGAACGATGGAGAGCTTTGAGTGCTTCCACCATGAAAGCTCAGGTAATGTCCCCTGTTCAGCGTGATACACTTTCAAAGAGCACCAACCTCAGTGTGAGTGTGTGTGTGTGTGTGTGTGTGTTGGCATGCACATTTTTCACAGTTTTCAGGGTTTCTGGCGTTATGGAGTGAATATGAATTAATTTCAGTTAAATTTGTCACAGTAGTACAAGAGATAACTGTAAGAATCATTCAAATCCAGTTACAAGCACCAACATTTGACTGTGTATACTTTTGGTACATATTGTAGAAAAATAACTTTGGCCTTTTGAACTTTCAATGGGGAGGCAAGTAGGGGTCAATTGAAGAATTGCACAGGGTCAAAATTTAAAAAAATGTTCCAGTCATATTGAAAGTGACACCACATTATGAATCTGATGACAAAGATTCCTAAAAGGTATAGTTTGGACTATCTGTGACTGAATGTTCTGGAGTTATGGGGTAAAAACAGCAAGCATGGTGACAAAGTTTGTACAGGGGTCAAACGTTTTGGTAAAACATAGTGCAAATTATTGGTTGAACTAATAGGATTAACAAATGGAATAGTTCTGATTGTGCTGAATGTTTGGTCTCCAAAGTAAAGGTCATACAATATCAATGCCCATTGGATTCTATGACATGTGACATATGTTACCCCATAACATGATAACTAAGAATGACACATGGTGCAAACTCTTCCTTTTTAAAATCCTACTAACTCAACCAATAATTTGCATCATGTTTTATCATAACTGGAGCAACTTTAACTTTTGACCCCTGTACAAACTGAAACTGACCTTTGTCACCATGCTTGCTGTTTTTACCCCATAACTCCAGAACATTCAGTCACAGATAGTCCAAACTATACCTTTTCGGAATCTCTGTGATCAGACAAATAATGTGGTATAGCTTTCAATATGACTGTAACATCTTTTTTTTACCCCTATGCAGTTCTTCAATTGACCCCTACTTGGCCCCCTATTGAAAATTCAAATGGCTAATGTTATTTTTCTAAAATATGTACCAAAAGGTATACACAGTCAAACTTTGTTGCTTGTAACCAGATTTGAAGGATTCCTCTGCAAATATTCTGTTATCTGCTGCACTACAATCCCGACAGTCATTGACGCCGTTCTTTCAAAAAGTCAATGAACAAAGGTATTTGACACCGTGTTCAACACGGGTGAACCCGGCTTGCAAATTCACGCCATCATGCAATCCACAGCACCTTGATCACACTAACGTCTGAAGGGACACAATGTCCAACAAACATATAAGCTATAGCCACATTCAGCCACGTTGTCCATTTGAGGAATCTGCATCCCAGAAGCTTGAGGTTAGAAACTGTCCAGACTCTGGAAAAGTTATTCTGCTGTGGTCTTGTTTTCAGGAAGTTTGGAAATTTGTCTCTTACGCATTTTGACAAACTTTTGTAGTCACTTGTATTTCTGTGGAGCCCATAATGTACATGCTGTCAGAAGATTAAATTAGATAGAACTTTACTGATCCCTTGGGAAGACTCCCTCAAGGAAATTGAGGTTCCAGCAACATTGTATAGCAGCACACAGGGTAAGAAGCACACACAGTATTAAAAGTGAAAAAAAATTGCAAATATAAATACAAATGCACAATATAAATACCAGACAAACTGATAAATATTACTATACTATTAATGTTTTGAAATTTCGTTAAAAGTCGCTAGATTGTGTGATGACATAATCACATCCAATTTGCACATACAAGGAAGCTGAAAGGGCAACTTGCTCTCCTGTTTGATTTATTTAGCTGTTTTATTTTGTGGTGGTGGGGTTTGGGAAGATGAGTGTGGACTATGTTTTATGTTTTTTTGTTTTTGCTAGCTTTGTCATTTTAATCAATTTAATTATTTTCAATCTTAAAGTCGCCAGCCTTAATCACAAAGCACAGAGGACTTGGTGCTCACTTTAGGCTTAACTTTGGCGTTTATAAGCTTTTGCTTCTGCCTACACCTTTTCGGGGATGTTGGTAAATTGATTTCTTTGAGCTTTTTTTTTTTTTGGCTGTTTTTGAGTCTGTTTGTGCCGAATAAATTAATTTAAAAAAAAATCAACTTTTCCGAAGCAGCCCACTGAAGCTCCACTTGGTGTTGAGTCATTGCAACTTTTATTGATTAGCAACTGCACATTTGCTGCCTGCAACCCGGGCCGTGCTTTCTTCCTGCTCAATCAAAATCATTTGTCAGTTTCTGTTGTTGATGCATTCGCTGTCACGCTTACAGTAGTGTTCAGAATAATAGTAGTACTATGTGACTAAAAAGATGAATCCAGGTTTTGAGTATATTTCTTATTGTTACATGGGAAACAAGGTACCAGTAGATTCAGTAGATTCTCACAAATCCAACAAGACCAAGCATTCATGATATGCACACTCTTAAGGCTATGAAATTGGGCTATTAGTAAAAAAAAAAAAAAGTAGAAAAGGGGGTGTTCACAATAATAGTAGTGTGGCATTCAGTCAGTGAGTTTGTCAATTTTGTGGAACAAACAGGTGTGAATCAGGTGTCCCCTATTTAAGGATGAAGCCAGCACCTGTTGAACATGCTTTTCTCTTTGAAAGCCTGAGGAAAATGGGACGATCAAGACATTGTTCAGAAGAACAGCATAATTTGATTAAAAAGTTGATTGGAGAGGGGGAAACTTATACGCAGCTGCAAAAAATTATAGGCTGTTCATCTACAATGATCTCCAATGCTTTAAAATGGACAAAAAAAAACAGAGACGTGTGGAAGAAAATGGAAAACAACCATCAAAATGGATAGAAGAATAACCAGAATGGCAAAGGCTCACCCATTGATCAGCTCCAGGATGATCAAAGACAGTCTGGAGTTACCTGTAAGTGCTGTGACAGTTAGAAGACGCCTGTGTGAAGCTAATTTATTTGCAAGAATCCCCCGCAAAGTCCCTCTGTTAAATAAAAGACATGTGCAGAAGAGGTTACAATTTGCCAAAGAACACATCAACTGGCCTAAAGAGAAATGGAAGAATATTTTGTGGACTGATGAGAGTAAAATTGTTCTTTTTGGGTCCAAGGGCCGCAGACAGTTTGTGAGACGACCCCCAAAATCTGAATTCAAGCCACAGTTCACAGTGAAGACAGTGAAGCATGGTGGTGCAAGCATCATGATATGGGCATGTTTCTCCTACTATGGTGTTGGGCCTATATATCACATACCAGGTATCATGGATCAGTTTGGATATGTCAAAATACTTGAAGAGGTCATGTTGCCTTATGCTGAAGAGGACATGCCCTTGAAATGGGTGTTTCAACAAGACAATGACCCCAAGCACACTAGTAAACCAGCAAAATCTTGGTTCCAAACCAACAAAATTAATGCCTCGCAGATGTGAAGAAATCATGAAAAACTGTGGTTATACAACTAAATACTAGTTTAGTGATTCACAGGATTGCTAAAAAAAACAGTTTGAACATAATAGTTTTCAGTTTGTAGCGTCAACAGCAGATGCTACTATTATTGTGAACACCCCCTTTTCTACTTTTTTTTTACTAATAGCCCAATTTCATAGCCTTAAGAGTGTGCATATCATGAATGCTTGGTCTTGTTGGATTTGTGAGAATCTACTGAATCTACTGGTACCTTGTTTCCCATGTAACAATAAGAAATATACTCAAAACCTGGATTAATCTTTTTAGTCACATAGCACTACTACAAGTATTATTCTGAACACTACTGTAAATCACACTGTGGTGCATCCAGAAGCACCATAGTTGATCCAGCCAGATGTCTGCTCTGCTGTGGCGACTCTGACCAAAAAGTGAGAAGCAGAAAGAATGTATGTAGCTGCTTATATAGATAAACTCTTCCAAGTTAACACCAGTATATTATTAATACTGTTTGCCAAATTGAAATGTGTAACTGTTGACGCAGCAGACATTGCGACAGGCAGATGTTACTACATCACATCTATGTTTCATAGATGGTCTATAAATAAGTGCAGGGATCCATAAAGAGCGTGGACCCCGCCGCTTTTATTTTCGGCCTATTTTTAAGGCGAGCTTTCTTTGCTCCCCGCGTCTTTCTGCAGCGTCTCTCCGGATGGCGTCCTGCCTCTGTGCCTCTATCTGGGGTAGAAATAAACCACAGTAATGGTTTTGCTTTGCTGCTAATCTTGTCATAAGAAGGTGCAGCCCTGAGAGGATAGCTCCTTGCCTGTGATATCCTAATTTAAACATCAAACGATTCCATCATTAGGAAGCGTGCGTCTAGCCCCAGTTTTCAAGGGAAATTATTACATCTTCCTGCCACAGAAGCGTAATGCAGGAAGATGTTTCTTTCAAGCACACAGACATAAATCTCACTGGACTTGATGTTTGTGCACTTGAAGAAAAACATCATCATTAGCAGCTTTCTCTTGTGATAGACAGAGTGGTGACTTTTTGTGTCGCGGGCTCTGATGATCGCCATCATTTGGAGTTTGAGATTTGAGGCAGGAAGCGGTTCTTCTAAGTGTGAAACAGATGCCTCTGTGCCTCACAGCGTATGGATGGATGGATGGATGGATGTTGTGTAGCAACAGATTCTTGCAAGCTGAAAAACATATGATCCTTGGAAGATTCTTAACCTGGTCCATTGGAAATCCCAGCCGATCAGGGTCTGAGGACCTGCTCCAGCCTTTATCCACCTTCCATTGTTGGGTTACAAGCCATCACCTTCTCTGCCTGATCCACCATTGAGGACTTCTTGTTTCACAAGAGACCCATTAACTGTCTAGTATTCAGGGTTTCTGTTGGACCTTAATGGCTACTGTAGCAGCCACAGGGTAGGCAAGGTCCCCACCGTATTTCACCCCATCAGCCAATCCCTCGCTTGGTCTGGTCCCTCGCTTGGTCTTTTTTTATTTTAGATTTCAGCAAGTTTATAAAAAAAAACCACAAAACAAGAAATCACATGTACATATGTATTCACAGTCGTTGCCATGAAGCTCAAAACTGAGCTCAGATGCCTCCTGTTTCCACTGATCATCCTTGAGAAGTTTCTACAGCTTAATTGGAGTCCACCTGGGGTAAATTCAGTTGATTGGACATGATTTGGAAAGACACACACCTATCTACATATACGAGGTCTGTGATGAAAAAAGCGGTCCTTTTTATTTTTTTCAAAAAATAAATGGATTTGATTCATATGTTTTTTCAACAGACATGCTTGAACCCTCGTGCGCATGCGTGAGTTTTTTCACGCGTGTCGGTGACGTCATTCGCCTGTGGGCAGGCCTTGAGTGAGGAGTGCTCCACCCCGCCCGTCGGAATCTCTTTGTCTGAATAGCCGCTGCGGATGGCACGCGTTGCTTTATCAACATTTTTTCTGGACCTGTGAGGAATATCCGAGTGGACACTATTCGAGAAATTAAGCTGGTTTTCGGTGAAAAGTTTAACGGCTGATGAGAGATTATGGGGTGTTTCTGTCGCTGTAAGGACTTCCCACAGAGCGGGACGTCGTGCAGCGCTTCCAGGCGCCGTCGTCGGCCTGTTTCGACCTGAAATCATCCTAATTTAAGGCTTAATTCACCCAGGACATTGTGAGAGAACAGAGAAGATTCAGAAGAGGCCAGCATGAGGACTTTATGCGGACATTCCACTGTTTAAGGACATTTTGTAATGAAAAACATGCGCGCAAATTTGTGTGCGCCGCGACAGGAAAAACACCTCCGTGTTGAAAACCATTTGTAAAATTCAGGTGGCTTTTGATGGCTTTCAACAAGTGAATAACTGAGAAATTGTTTAACAGCTTGGGCATGTTCCAACTTGCCCGTTAAGGTTTCCAACGGAGGTGTTTTTCCTGTCGCGACCCCCCGCGGTCGGGTCCGGCCCCACATGCGACTCTGCCCGCACGTTCTTTCATTACAAAATGTCCGTTAACAATGGAATGTCCGAATAAACTCCTCATGCCGACTTCTTCTGAAAGTTCTCTGTTCTCTGACGACTTACTGGATCAACAGAGCCTGAAATGTGGAAGTTTTCAACTTGAAACGGCGAGACGCTGCCACCTCGAAGCGCAGATCGCCGTCAGGCGCCGTGGGCCGTCCTTAAAGCGACACTACCAGACCAAAATCTCTCATCAGCCGTTAACATTTTTACCGAAAACCAGCTGAATTTATCGAATGGTGTCCACTCAGTTGTGCCTTACAGTTTTTGAAAAATTTTTTATCAAACAAAGCAGCAGTCTCTGAGCCATTCCTAAACAATGAAAAAACGACGAGAGGGTGGGCGACTCCTCACTCAAAGACTGCCCACAGGCGAATGACGTAACTGACAGGCGTGAAAAAACTCTCGCATGCCCACGAGGGTTCAAGCATGTCTGATGTAATCACACATGATTCAAATCCATATGGTTTTTGAAAAAAAATAATAAGGTCCGTTACTTTTATCACAGACCTCGTAAGGTTGACAGTCAGAGCACAAACCAAGCATGAAGTCAAAGGAATCATCTGTAGACCTCTGAGACAGGATTGTCTCAAGGCACAAATTTGGGAAAGGGTACAGAAACATTTCTGCTGCTTTGAAGGTCCCAATGAGCACAGTGACCTTGATCATCCATAAATGGAAGAAGTTTAGATCTACCACGACTCTTCCTAGAGCTGGCCACCCATCTAAACTGATCAATCGGGGAAGAAGGGCCTTAGTCAGCGAGGTGACCAAGAACCAACTTTGTCAGAACTTCAGCATTCCTCTGTGGAGAGAGGAGAACTTTCCAGAAGGACAACCATCTCGGCACCAATCCACCAATCAGGCCTGTATGGTAGAGTGGCCAGATGGAAGCCACTCCTAAGTAAAAGGCACATGGCAGCCCACCTGGAGTTTGACAAAAGTTACCTGAAGGACTCTCGGACCATGAAAAACAAAATTCTCTGTTCTGATGAGACAAAGATTCAACTCTTTGGTGTCATGTTTGGAGGAAACCAGCACCATCCCAACAGTGAAGCATGGTGGTGGCAGCATCATGCTGTGGGGATGTTTGTCAGCAGCAGGAACTGGGAGACTAGTCAGGGTTGAGGGAAAGATGAATACAGCAATGTACACAGACATCCTGGATGAAAACCTGCTCCAGAGCGCTCTTGACCTCAGACTGGGGCAATGGTTCATCTTTCAGCAGCACAATGATCCTAAGCACACAGCCAAGACATCAAAGGAGTGTCTTCAGGACAACTCTGTGAATGTCCTTGAGTGGTCCAGCCAGAGCCCAGACCTGAATCTGATTGAGCATCTCTGGAGAGATCTGAAAATGGCTGTGCACCGACGCTCCCCATCCAACCTGATGGAGCTTGAGAGGTGCTGCAAAGAGGAATGGACAAAACTGCTCAAAGATAAGTGATTGAATGAATGATGATTTATTGTCATTACAAAAAGTGCAACGAAATTATCTTCACACCCAATTACCTCAGACAAAAATACAGCAATTAATCCACAATTATTACTAGTTGAACATAATAACGTAATAATGGCACACATCAGAATTAAAGTAACTGCACATATACACGTGATTGTTAATGTACGCTAAACTTTGAAATACTTCCATAGCGTGTCACCAAGCTTGTGGCATTACATTCAAAAAGACTTGAGGCTGTAAATGCTAGCAAAGGTGCATCAACAAAGTATTGAGCAAAGGGTGTGGATACTTAGTTTTTAATTTTTAACACAATTGCAAAAATAAAAACATTATGTTGTCATTATGGGGTGTTGTGAGTAAATGGTAAATGACTGCATTTATATAATGCTTTCCATCTGCATCAGACGCTCAAAGTGCTTTACACATCAATGCCTCACATTCACCCCTATGTCAGGCTGCTGCCGTGCAAGGCACCCACTACACACAGGAAAGCAACTAGGGCAGGGGTGGCCAAGTTCGGTCCTCGAGAGCTACCTTTCTGACACTCTTAGTTGTCTCCCTGCTCTGCACACCTGAATCCAATGAAAGGCTCATTAAAAGTCTGCTAACGAGTCTTTCACTGGATTCAGTTGTGTTGGAGCAGGGAGACAACTAAGAGTGTCAGAAAGGTAGCTCTCGAGGACCGAACTTGGGCACCCCTGAACTAGAGGATTAAGGACCTTACCCAAGGGCCCTTTTTGATTTTCCAGTCAGGCTAGGGTTTGAACCGAGGATTCTCTGGTCTCAAGCCCAATGCTAAACCACCATCACCTCAACAGTAGAAATTTGAGTTGGAAAAAATAATTTACTCAGTTTTTGAATAAGGCTGTAACATAACAAAATGTGGAAAAGGTGAAGTGCTGTGAATACTTTTCCAGATTTCAATTTATAGATAGATTTTTAAAAATCTCTACAAAACAGATGACACAGAGCAAAGACAAAGTGAATGTGGCACAGACTCTGATTCAGTCCCACAAAAAGTGCATTTGTCATCCTGGAAATTGTGTTATTACAAGGATAAAAGTTATGTAGTATTTTAAGCTGAAGTTTCAGTTTCAATTTATTTTCATTTATATAGCGCGAAATCACAACAGTGTTGCCTCAAAGCGCTTCACACAGGTAAGGTCTAACCTTACCAACCCCCAGAGCAACAGTGGTAAGGAAAAACTCCCTCTGAGGAAGAAACCTCAAGCAGACCAGACTCAAAGGGGTGACCGTCTGCTTGCACTGCGGATGCACTGTAGACCAAGTGAAAAGGAAGTCACACCAGTGCATTTTATTTGGCTTCAAACTAGTCTATCATGGTGTGGATGGTAGGATAAATGTTGTAGGAATAATTCTGAAGGAAGATGATCTTAAGAGCATGAAAAGAGTGCCTGACAGTGATGAGTGCGAAGCTAGAAATTAAAGGGATGGTGACAAATGTCATCAGTCCATGTGCCGCACAAGTGGGTTGTGATTTGGAGGAGAAAGAATATTTCTAGAGCACATTATTTGATTGAACCCAAGGAAGAAGATGTGGTGATTTGAGCGGACGTCATTGATCGGTTTGGGATTGGTGAAAGGAACAGAGGTGATGATGGGATCAAGGAGAGAAAAAAAAGTTTGATGAAAATTTGGGATTGTCAGATGATGAAAGCAGACAAGAATACAGAGACATATGGCATAAAGTAAAGAGAGACAGCTAATGAGACATATAGCAAGCTGTATGTGAAGTTGAAGATTAAGGAAAGAGAAAAGTACTTGTACTAACTGACCACACAGAGAAACCAAGCTGGAAAGTATGTGCAATCAGCGGCAATGAAATTATTGGGATTTTACTCGGAGTGACAAAGATGGACAGGATTAGGACTGAAAATATCAAAGGGACAGCACAGGTGTGACGGTTTGGAGACAAAGTCAGAGAGGAGAGACTGAGATGGTTTGGAAAGGTGCAGAGGAGGAATCCAGGGTATACAGTAGTGTTCAGAATAATAGAAGTGCTATGTGACTAAAAAGATTAATCCAGGTTTTGAGTATATTTCTTATTGTTACATGGGAAACAAGGTACCAGTAGATTCAGCAGATTCTCACAAATCCAACAAGACCAAGCATTCATGATATGCACACTGTTAAGGCTATGAAATTGGACTATTAGTAAAAAAAAAATAAAATAGAAAAGGGGGTGTTCACAATAATAGTAGTGTGGCATTCAGTCAGTGAGTTTGTCAATTTTGTGGAACAAACAGGTGTGAATCAGGTGTCCCCTATTTAAGGATGAAGCCAGCACCTGTTGAACATGCTTTTCTCTTTGAAAGCCTGAGGAAAATGGGACGTTCGAGACATTGTTCAGAAGAACAGTGTAGTTTGATTAAAAAGTTGATTGGAGAGGGGAAAACTTATACGCAGGTGCAAAAAATTATAGGCTGTTCATCTACAATGATCTCCAATGCTTTAAAATGGACAAAAAAAAAAAACAGAGACGCATGGAAGAAAACGGAAAACAACCATCAAAATGGACAGAAGAATAACCAGATTGGCAAAGGATCACCCATTGATCAGCTCCAGGATGATCAAAGACAGTCTGCAGTTACCTGACACCTGTGTGAAGCTAATTTATTTGCAAGAATCCCCCGTAAAGTCCCTCTGTTAAATAAAAGACATGTGCAGAAGAGGTTACAATTTGCCAAAGAACACATCAACTGGCCTAAAGAGAAATGGAGGAATATTTTGTGGACTGATGAGAGTAAAATTGTTCTTTTTGGGTCCAAGGGCCGCAGACAGTTTGTGAGACGACCCCCAAACTCTGAATTCAAGCCACAGTTCACAGTAAAGACAGTGAAGCATGGTGGTACAAGCATCATGATATGGGCATGTTTCTCCTACTATGGTGTTGGGCCTATATATCGCATACCAGGTATCATGGATCAGTTTGGATATGTCAAAATACTTGAAGAGGTCATGTTGCCTTATGCTGAAAAGGACATGCCCTTGAAATGGGTGTTTCAACAAGACAATGACCCCAAGCATAGCCTTAAGAGTGTGCATATCATGAATGCTTGGACTTGTTGGATTTGTGAGAATCTACTGAATCTACTGGTACCTTGTTTTCCATGTAACAACAAGAAATATACTCAAAACCTGGATTCATCTTTTTAGTCACATAGCACTACTATTATTCTGAACACTACTGTATAGGGAGAAGGATGCTGAGGAAGGAGCCTCCAGGCAGGATGAGAAGAGGTTTATGGATGTGGTGAGGGAGGACATGCAGGTGGCTTGTGTGACAGAGGAAGTTACAGAGGACAGGGTGAGATGGAGACAGATGATCTACTGTAGCGCCCCCTAATGGGAGCAGCTGAAAGATAAAGAAAAAAGGTTGCAAATTTTACTTTTGAAACACAACCAAAATACGTCTGCAGTGGGTTTGCATAATTTGAGACTTTAACCCAACGTAGTACAATCAATCAAAACGTGTAGTTTGATAAAAGCTTTTGTGAACATTTGGCTGCCATGATTTGAAGCGTTCACAGGGGACATTGGCTGGAGTTTGTGATCTATTGCTTCACAGCAGCACTTACAGTGAATTATTAGCTTGACTGATGATGGATTTAAGAGTGAATCAAGAAATGGCATGTTCCATAAGAGAGCGCCATCAAAAGACCAAAGAGGTGTTGGTCTCTCGCTCTCTTTTGCTGTCCTCACTGCCTCCTCTCTCTTTCTCTCTCTCTGGCTCTCTTTCTCTCTCTCTCTCTCTCTCTCTCTCTCTGGCTCCCTTTCTCTCCCTTTCTCTCCCTTTCTCTCTCTTTCTCTCTCTCTCTCCTCTCTCTCTCTCTCTCTCCTCTCTCTCTCTCTCTCTCTCTCTCCAGGAATAGTTGCCGTATGATTTATTCATTGTTGTTTTTTTTTTCTCTTCTCCTTGAATGTTTGCTGGAGAGGACAAGAAACTTTGAACCAGAGTACAAAGAAATGTATATTTGGGTCACACACATTTCTCGCATTTCTTCTGAGAGCTCTGTGTGAGCGCGTGTCCACGTGCACGTGTGCCCCCCCCCATTCTGAGAGCTTGTCTGGTGACTAGGTCGACTCCTCTCTTCTCCACCACATTTGTCCTTGAAGTGAGACTCAGCGGGGTGCCCCCATCCGACAGGAAGCTGGCGGGGAGGGAGGGAGGAGGCGCAGGAGAGATGGTGAACAGGGCACAGAGGTTGGAAGCTAAATAATGAATGATTTCTTATTGAAATAAGGCCTGGTGATAACAGAGAAGGCCATTGTGTCATTACAAATGGCAGAATGTTTAAGACACACGGCAGTTTTGTAGGTTAGCGGCGCATCGACTACGTCTGGCTAATCATTATGCAAATATCCAACATCTGCAAAGTTAGTGTAATCAATAGCTATTAGCAGCCCAACATGTTACCATTTTTTTGTCCATTATTTGCTCAGCACCATCTTTGCCAAACCTGCTGCTTAGCTACATACTAACTAGACAAGCTAGCTCCCTCTTGTATCATCTAAATTTGGCAAGATGGTATATTGACTCGCTGGTTCTTTACCTGAGTAATGAAATACCTGAATATAATGTAGTTGCACTGTTGTGAAGCAAATAATCGGTTCTAGGTAAAGTCTCAGGATTTAAGATGAGGTCAAAATCCCCAACTGACGAGCAGGCGAAAGTGTTTCTCGCAGTATTAATGTGTTTCAAGGATCAAAGTACAAAGAAGAAGAAACTGTTCAGCTGGAAAACAATCAATGAAAGTGATTTGAAATTAGTAATTATTGTTGCTGTACTTTTCAGAGTGACAGTATCCAAATGTGGAACATCATCACTTCTGGGAAATTAGAAATTAACAGGCAGCGCCGGGCTTTGTTTCATCAGGCGGAGGCTTTGGAAATGAAAGAATCTAACTAACAAGGCAATTTCAAGCTTCATGTAAGTTCAGACCCATACCTGTACTGACAGAGGCAGGAACCGAATGAAGAAGTGTCTGCTTCAGCAACAATGGTTCACAGTCGTTTCCAAGGGGTTGTGTTGTAGTCCGTCCATGTTGTAGTCCCAAAACCAATACTGAGGTAATCAATAATACGTCAGGATGCTGAACAACACTTAGAATCCTGCGTCAGTGTACGACAGCTGACAAAAAAATGTGTTAGCAGTAGCCAGGTAGGGGTCAACGCTGAAAAATCCTCATTATATTAAAAAGTATATCACATTCTTTATGTGTTGGAACAGTGTATCGCTTGAACCTTTCATGACTGATTGTAATTGTAGTGACTGAAATGGATGTGCAACTGACTGTAATGGTGTAACACTCAAATGAGGCTGGTTTGTTCATCTAAGTGTTTTGGAATTATCTACATAATTATGGATATCAAGGCAAAGTTAGGGGGAGGAGGGTTTCTGGTTTGGTGAGCTCAGAGTCTCATCACTGCTTTTTGCAGATGATGTGCTCCTGTTGGCTTCATCGGCCGGTGACATCCAACACTCACTGGATCGGTTCACATCTGAGTGTGAAGCGGCTGGGATGAGGATCAGCACCTCTAAATCTGAGACCATGGAGCTCAGCAGGAAACTGATGGATTGCATACTCTGGGTGGGGAATGAAGTCTTGCCCCAAGTGAAGGAGTTCAAGTACATCTGGGTCTTGTTCAGGAGTGAGGGGACAGTGGAGCGTGAGATTGGCTGGAGAATCGTCACAGCAGGGGCGGTGTTGCATTCGCTCTACTGTACTGTTGTGATGAAAAGGGAGCTGAGCCAAAAGGTGAAGCGCTCGATCTACTGGTCAGTCTTCGTTCCTACTCTCATCTATGGTCATGAGGGTTGGGTCATGACTGAAAGAACTAGATCGTGGGTACAAGCGGCCGAAATGGACTTCCTCAGGAGGGTGGCTGGTGTCTCCCTTAGAGATAGTGTGAGAAGTTTGGTCATCCGTGGGGAGCTTGGAGTAGAGTCGCTGCTCCTTCGTGTTGAAAGGAGCCAACTGAAGCGGTTCGGGGATCTGGTAAGGATGCCTCCTGGGCGCCTTCCTAGGGAGGTGTTCCAGGCACGTCCACCTGGGAAGAGAGCCCGGGGAAGACCTAGGACTATGTGGAGAGATTATATCTCCACACTGGCGTGGGAATGCCTCAGGATGCCCAGTCAGAGGTGGTTAATGTGCTCCGGGAAAGGGAAGTCTGGGGTCCCCTGCTGGAGCTGTTGCCCCAGTAACCCGATCTTGGATAAGTGGTTGAAGATGAGTGAGTGTGATATGTATTACGCTTAACTGGCAAGTTCACATAGATGGCCTATCTGCCACACTCCAGTTGAGACATACTTATTGAGAAAGCTGTTTGTATGGTGTAAATACAAAAAATAATGGATGTTTATCGGGCAGTGCTGGGGAGCCTGATGAAATCTGTAATACTGGTGTCGCTAAACAAACGCACCCCCCCCCCCCCCAAAAAACAAAACAAAATTGCTCTGCCCTGCCTTCACTACACATGCGTCATTTCTAAGCGTCAGCTGCGATCCATCGATTATCACCTCGTTTCTGCTTCAAACTGCACTCCAGTCATCATCTATCTCAGCGAAAGATATCTGAAGCTGAATCGTTTCCACATGAATTCAGCATTATTTCATGATAAAAGACGGCAGACCGATCAGAGCGCCACAGCAGCAGGCAGACGCCTGACGTACTGCTGTGCCTATGTCATTTTGGTGCGTCAGTTGCGAAAAGAGGCGATTATCACCTCGTTTCTGCTTAAAACTGACTTTAGTATGATTTAAGAGGTTTTACTTTGTCATCTAAAGGTTAATAATCACATTATCCCCTTTGATCGCTTTGGATGTAGACAGTCAGTCTCAGACATGCTGCTGTGGTCTGAGATGACGCATACGCAGTGAAGGTGGAGCAGACTGATTTTTAGGGGGGGTTCATTCGGTCTGCGACATCGGAATGGAAACCCACCAGTGCAGTCAAAATCAAAACTGATTGCAAAGAAAATAATCAGGAAGGAAAAACATCAACCCTTCCATGCCATGAGCAGGCTCTTCTAAGAGGAGCACAGAGAATACTGGATGACCCATCCCATGCCTTTCAGTTTGAGAACAAGTTTTTTTTTTTATGGCAGGAGATGTGGACAGTTGGCTGTGAATACTTTGAAATGTACTCAGTTACTGATTTCAAAATACAATGCAATTAGAATTCTTTTAGAATACTTCCACTGTAATCTGAAAACATTTGAATTACATAGACTCTTTCTCTCCGATTGTTCTGCCTGAGTTATTTTCATTAGTTACTTCATCCAAACCATCAACATGCTTATTAGACCCCATTCCTGCCAGGCTGCTCAAGGAAGTCCTACCATTATTTAATGCTTCAATCTTAAATATGATCAATCTATCTTTGTTAGTTGGCTATGTACCACAGGCCTTTAAGGTGGCAGTAATTAAACCATTACTTAAAAAGCCATCACTTGACCCAGCTATCTTAGCTAATTATAGGCCAATCTCCAACCTTCCTTTTCTCTCAAAGATTCTTGAGAGGGTAGTTGTAAAACAGCTAACTGATCACCTGCAGAGGAATGGTCTATTTGAAGAGTTTCAGTCAGGTTTTAGAATTCATCATAGTACAGAAACAGCATTAGTGAAGGTTACAAATGATCTTCTTATGGCTTCGGACAGTGGACTTATCTCTGTGCTTGTTCTGTTGGACCTCAGTGCTGCTTTTGATACTGTTGACCATAAAATTTTATTACAGAGATTAGAGCATGTCATAGGTATTAAAGGCATTGCGCTGCGGTGGTTTGAATCATATTTGTCTAATAGATTACAGTTTGTTCATGTAAATGGGGAATCTTCTTCACAGACTAAAGTTAATTATGGAGTTCCACAAGGTTCTGTGCTAGGACCAATTTTATTCACTTTATACATGCTTCCCTTGGGCAGTATTATTAGACGGTATTGCTTAAATTTTCATTGTTACGCAGATGATACCCAGCTTTATCTATCCATGAAGCCAGAGGATACACACCAATTAGCTAAACTGCAGGATTGTCTTACAGACATAAAGACATGGATGACCTCTAATTTCCTGCTTTTAAACTCAGATAAAACTGAAGTTATTGTACTTGGCCCCACAAATCTTAGAAGCATGGTGTCTAACCAGATCGTTACTCTGGATGGCATTTCCCTGATCTCTAGTAATACTGTGAGAAATCTTGGAGTTATTTTTGATCAGGATATGTCTTTCAAAGCGCATATTAAACAAATATGTAGGACTGCCTTTTTGCATTTACGCAATATTTCTAAAATCAGAAAGGTCTTGTCTCAGAGTGATGCTGAAAAACTAATTCATGCATTTATTTCCTCTAGGCTGGACTATTGTAATTCATTATTATCAGGTTGTCCTAAAAGTTCCCTAAAAAGCCTTCAGTTGGTTCAGAATGCTGCAGCTAGAGTACTGACGGGGACTAGCAGGAGAGAGCATATCTCACCCGTGTTGGCCTCTCTTCATTGGCTTCCTGTTAATTCTAGAATAGAATTTAAAATTCTTCTTCTTACTTATAAGGTTTTGAATAATCAGGTCCCATCTTATCTTAGGGACCTCGTAGTACCATATTACCCCATTAGAGCGCTTCGCTCTCAGACTGCGGGCTTACTTGTGGTTCCTAGGGTTTGTAAGAGTAGAATGGGAGGCAGAGCCTTCAGCTTTCAGGCTCCTCTCCTGTGGAACCAGCTCCCAATTCAGATCAGGGAGACAGATACCCTCTCTACTTTTAAGATTAGGCTTAAAACTTTCCTTTTCGCTAAGGCTTATAGTTAGGGCTGGATCGGGTGACCCTGGACCATCCCTTGGTTATGTTGCTTTAGACGTAGACTGTGGGGGGTTCCCATGATGCACTGTTTCTTTCTTTTTTTGCTCCGTATGCATCACTCTGCATTTAATCATTAGTGATCGATCTCTGCCCCCCTTCTCGGCATGTCTTTTTCCTGGTTCTTTCCCTCAGCCCCAACCAGTCTCAGCAGAAGACTGCCCCTCCCTGAGCCTGGTTCTGCTGGAGGTTTCTTCCTGTTAAAAGGGAGTTTTTCCTTCCCACTGTGGCCAAGTGCTTGCTCATAGGGGGTCGTTTTGACCGTTGGGGTTTTCATGGTTATTGTATGGCCTTGCCTTGCAATATGGAGCGCCTTGGGGCAACTGTTTGTTGTGATTTGGCGCTATATAAGAAAAAAGTTGATTGATTGATTGATTGATTACAAAATCAATTACTGAAAATGACACTCGGGAGGAGCTCGGAGTCGAGCCGCTGCTCCTCCACGTCGAAAGTAGCCAGTTGAGGTGGCTCGGGCATCTTTTCCGGATGCCCCCTGGATGCCTCACTGGAGAGGTGTTCCGGGCACGTCCCATCGGGGAGAGGCCACAGGGAAGACCCAGGACACGCTGGAGGGACTACGTCTCTCGGCTGGCTTGGGAGCGCCTTGGGGTTCCCCCTGGGGGAGGTGTGTCTGGATCGGGAGGTCTGGGCGGCTTTGCTTGAGCTGCTGCCCCCGCGACCCGACTGCTGATAAAGCGGAAGAAAATGGATGGATGGATGGATTACTGAAAATGATGTAATTAATGTTAAAAATGGGCATAACCACCCATATTTTCTTTGAATCTGATGAACTATTGTTGTTGTTCATTCGGCTACTCTCGGTTTAGTTCGGGGTCGCCACAACAGATACAGCCAGATCCACATTGGTAGATGGCACAAGTTTTACATCGGATGCCCTTCCTGACACAACTCCAGTGTTACCTGGAAAAACACACACTGCCGATGGTGTTCTGATGGTGTTCTGATGGTGTTCTGAAGGTGTTCTGAAGAGGTCTCCCATCCAAGTGCTAACCAGATCCTACTCTGCTTAGCTTTTGAGATCCGACGGGATCCGGCTGACACAGAGCAGACTGGCTGCAGCCTTTGAAACTGATGAACTATAAATTAAAATCAAATTTTTGCAAAATATCACAAAATATCTATGAACTAGAGCACTGCGCTTGTAGAGCGCAAACCTCCGCCGACACTAGTTTCCACTCAGTCACTCATCTTCAACTGCTTACTCCATTTAAGGGTCACAGGGGTCTGGAGCCTATCCCAGCAGTCATAGGGTGTGAGGCAGGGTACAACCTGAACAGGACGCCAGTCTGTCGCAGGGCCACATGTAGACAAACAAACACAGTCACACTCGCATGCACACCTACGGAAAATTTGAAAGTGTCCATTTCACCTCACCTGCATGTGGGAGGAAGCCAGAACCCACGCAAACACGGCGAACATGCAAACTCCACACAGGTGGGAATTGATCCCATAACCTTCTTGCTGTGAGGCAACAGTGCTAACCACTAAGCCACTGTGCTGCCCCACTAGTTTCAAATTCCACTCATTTTTACCTTGGAAAAAAATTTCAAGGTCAAGTCCTGTTGGAAGTGGCTTTTCATGAGCAAAAAGAGATGCGATTAAATGTCAGGAGGATGTATTTAGTTCATGCACTTCTAAAGTTGGGTATAGAATATCAAAATCCAGACACAAACTTTTTAAAAACTTATTTGTGCCTTCCTCTGTTGACATCCTGAATAACGCCAGCTTGACACTTGCACAAATTTGATCCCCTCACTGGCGTGCAATCTGGCGTGCCAGTGAGTAAACTTGTCGTAAAATCTGTGTGGCTGAATGCCAGTGCTCAAAGAAAATTTTGAAATGTTCAAAATTTCTGGCACGCATAAATTTCGTGCCACTTGCACAACCTATTCAAAAACACTGCGTGTCGTTGCACGCAGGGCATCTGAACCTGAAATTAGATTGACGAGATGTTACAGCTATAATATACATAACTTTACAAATACATTATCTATCACATAAGAAGAAAATAAAATGCAGCCGTTTTCCAATCCAATATATTACAAATAATTATCTTTAGGACAGGATTACAAATGTGTTTTCCGCCGCATGACGAGCATGAGACAACCTGCAGCTGCAGATAAGTTCTGAGAGCTAATGTGTCATCAGCTACAAAATTATTATTTTATATAGTGTGGCGTCATGCAGGACAAAGCGGGATGCATTGCACGACGAATTGTGCAGCAGTGCGGGGCTCAAATTTGTGCAAGTGTCAAGGTGCCTTAAGACTCGTATAAGTCATATAAAAAATCTTGTTACTGATCTGCATTATGATGATAATTTCTCCATTAGTCTGTGTTTGGACACATATATACATATGTTTATTTAGTGCAGCTGACATTAGAAGAGCTCACAATGTGAGAATCTGTGCAGTACTGTCTGGGGTACAACAGGAAGGTCTGCGCAATGCGATGATAAGTGCAATACGTGAGTATGTGCAATGCTGGTAGTTGTGCAATATGTTTTTCTCTTCTTTTTTTATGTTTCTGTTTATTGTCTGTACAAGTTGCTCGTCCAGGCTAACAAGTTTCAGAGCCCTCATTTTTGTGAAATGGGCAAATGTGTATCTTGCTTCTGACAAGAGAAGGCGAGGGAGCATGAATCCCCAAAATCAAAGATGCAAAGTTGTGAGCAGCTACAGCATAATGCAATTTGCAACTTCTCCATTAGATGGCACTAATTCGCCCTATTGAAGTTTCAAATCCCGCAAAACTTCAGAGAGGTCGCCGCGCTGTGAGATCTCAGTAACATTGAGAACTGCATTGAGACGCTCTGATCACGCTGCACTTTAACTGCTGCACACGGACAACATCATTAACATTGCAACATAAAACTATTTTTATATTGTGCCTAAAACGCTCATGGATATATTCTCTGGGTTTATAGATGTTGTTATTGCGTTTGTTTTATGTAAACATGCGAGAATCACAGGCTGTCTCTCCGTTATTTTCAATGGGAGCTGCTGTGAGCCATGCTCACTTCCTGATCATGTCGTTCTGGGGGAAAGTGAAGTTTGCTCTTTAACATCTTGGTTATTGTTCTTTACAACACTGTTTGTCCTCTTTATTCCAGACTAATATATATAATATGTCTGAAATTCGGTTTGCATTTATTAAATTCCACACAGATTATTCATTATAATTGTTTTAGCAAGTTTTCAGGGTATCATGCAGCAGTCTCTTATTAACGTGATGAAAAGCATAAAAAAAATTGCATTTTTGTAGTATAATATTCATTTACAATTGTCATTATGTGGATTCTCTATGTTGTTTGACTGCAGCGACTCTCTGGCACGCAAGGGATTATGGGATACGTCTATAAGGCGAATGCAAAAACCAATCCAATCTCACGCCAAAGCTTCTCTGGAAAAGTGATTTATTCTATTTTGAATTGGAGTAGATTTTTGTGATATCATGAAAAAAACTTTGTGAGGGTTTTACAAAATTTGGGGTGAGACAGGGCATTGGAGTTATGGTTAACTTTAGAGTTAGGGTTAAAATTAGTCAGAGAAGGGTGACCACATCAAAAAAAATGTCATATATTTTGTGATGGCAGCTGAAGAAAAACAGAATATTTCACATTCTTGTCTGTTGCAGCTGAATTATTGTAATTTAGTGACATTCCCACTTGAATTTTTTTTCTGCTAAAAACAGCAAGAGGTACATTCTGAACAAACTAAAGCCTTGCATGGCCGCTCTTCAGAGGAATCACAGCAGCGATGTCAAATCCGCCGTGATACTCGTCTTGTTTAGGAGTCGTCATGAGCGGTGCGACGCCTAATCGTGTTATGTCATTACGTCAGCGTGACAGCTCGGGCGGTGCGGCGGCTCCACCTTTTTATGTTCCCCCACGGCGTGACTTTGACCCAACGCCATGTTGTGCTGATTGACTCAGCAGTCATTATGCCCCCCCAAAACCCTCCACCACACCCAGACGAAAGCTGTCTGGCCCCGAGCCAAGCTGGTAAAATATGAGCCGCCGCTCAACCTCCGATTCTTCCTAAATATATTAGCGGCGCTTTCTGAGCCTCACCTTCACCGCGGAGATGGCAAGCTTCAAAGCCAGATCAGTAACACATTCACACCTGCTGCAAGTTGATAAATAACTCGACTGGGTGTCGAGAAAGCAAAATGAAACGTTGTAGAAATGTCAGCATTGGACTGTTTTGGCAAAACATCAGGAGAGGTGCATTAACGCGGCACACAAGTAACTTTTTTAGCCATTAGATATTGCAGCCCCACGTTCACAGCAATAGTTTATATTCAGGAATAAACCAGAAAGTGAGAAAACCAAATCAGGCTAATGATGTTAGCTGTAATTAAAACGGAGAAGTAGCGAGCTGCCGCGCTATTAGCTCGGAGAGAGATATATTAGCCCGGCATATGGTTATGATAATTAATCCCAGGACTCCAGAAAAACAAATAAACATGCACTAAACAAACAGGGGGACCAGCTGAGGGCTGCTGGCACCGATACGTCTGTGGAGAACCCCTCCAAAATAAGAGAAAAACACATCGTTAGCATCAATGCCGCAACTGCAAGACAAAACACAGGCAATGAGGAGGAGGCGGAGCCTAAACAGAGCAGGAAGGAAAGGATGCAACTTTATATATTTGCTTATCTGGATTAATTAAATAAATGCCAAGACATTTACTCTTCTTGTTTTATTTAATCCAATTAAATGTGATTTGCCAATCAGCTGACTGAATTTGTCCCATTTCCCAGAATGCCACTGCTGTGTTGTAAATTATGGATGGTAAGTTTGGTTCCTTCTGAAAGCATTTGAATCATTTGGGTTCAACACAGGGTTCAAAACGGTTTGGGTTCCAAACTCTGGTTTAGAAAGCATGGGTTTAAGAGATCGTAGATAAAAAGGTCAATCCTGGCTGAACACATCCTTGTTATGCAAATCCAATTGAATCCACGAGGGGCAGTACAGTGACGTGGTGGTTAATGGTGTTGCTGCACAGGTTCTCTTCCAACCTGGTCCTTTCTGTGTGGACTTTGCATGTTCTGTCTGTGTTTGCGTGGGTTCACTCCAGGTGTTTTGAGTTCCTCCCACTTAAGGTTAATTACAGATGTGCTCACATCAGGTTTGGGAAATATTTCTGCAGATCTGAAGCCACTTTATAACTCACATGATTTCTTGAAAAAAAAAAAAAAAACGTATTCTGAAAACATGGGAACAGGCAAATGCTGCAGGGGAACAAAAAAATTCCATGTGTAACTGGGGCTTAAGAAACACATGGTCGTCTTTTTGTTGGCTGTGTGTGCGCACAGCGGTTTATCTCTTAAGAAGTCGCAGTAAACTTAACCTTTGCATTCATACTCTACTTTACATTGACGGTACGAGCATTGAGTCCTTAATATGAAGTCGTGAGTGTTGATGGCATTATCCCGCTTTGTTTTCCACAATCCCAACCGGCACAAAAGAACCTCATCTTCTTACACTCTCTGAAATTAACAAGCGCCTCCTTTGTATGGGCCCAGAAATAAGTTGAAATGTGTTTCTTTTTGTTCTTGGTGTGATTCAGGGCTCAGACTGTGAAAGACACGAAGGCAGAAAGTGGCACCATCCAGGCTCAGTGCGTGTGAATAGATGTTAGCGAGGGCTTGTGGGGAATCGGAAGAAGACGACACCGGGATAAAGCTCTCTCTCTCTCTGTCTCTCTCTCTCTCTCTCTCTCGCCTTCCGTCTATCTGCTCCCAGTTGGAGGATGATGCAGACAGAAGGGAGTAGCTGCTAATAAGGCGCTGGGTGAAAGGCTTTGGGAAAGCTCCCCGTGGTGCTGGTCTGTAATGGAGATAAGCGCCGCCGTGTTGTTGTCTCACAGAAATCAACAAAGGGAACATGCGATGGGAGATTTGCGGCTGCGTCCCCAGTGAAAAGTGGCACTTTCACTGTGCCGTAATGTTTAGCAGCATTAGAAATCATTAGGCCCGGCGCTGAGGGGAGAGCGTGCCAGACGCCCGTGCCCCAGTTAGCACCATTTCAAATGTTAATCCATTCCTTAAACTTCCTTCCTTTCTTTCACCTTTAGATGTGGGCAAATCTGATGAGAGAAATGCATGCAGGGAGAAAAATAAGTCCTCGCTTGCTGCATGTGTTTGCTTTAGCTGATCTGCATCCATGTGCCGCGCGATCTGCAGAAGCGATAAGGCCGCGGTCAGGCTGTAGTTAGGCTAGCAGCAGGTGCAGCAGCCGGCTGTGGGGGCTGATAAATGGAGCCTGGCTTCCTGCTCGTGCACAGCGCTCTACGGCGGGAGGCGAGGTAATATATGCAGAGTTCACAGGCACTGTGGGTTCCTGCTGCAGGGCGGGCGGGTGGACATCTTTTTAGGCAAAATGATTGCTGCATAGAGATGAGGAGACTTCCAGGAGGTGATGTGAGCCGAGTTGCTGGAAGTGAACTCCTGTGATGTGCAATGGAACGGCGGCGTGTGATGAGAGGAGGTGTAGCGAGACGGGAGTGGTCGGAAAAAGTGAACTTTGCGAGTCAAGTGCAGGTCGAGCTGCAGAGACGCTGCAGTGAGTGAAGACCGAGTGCAGCCTGCAGCCCGAAATGAGGTCACTGACACGGAAAAGACGCAGCAAAAAAACCCCAAAAAACAACAAACTATCAGTCAAAGACTGCAAAGTGACTGCACTGAAAATCAGACATTCAGAAACTCCTGAACCTCTGCCTGATTGTATGGAAAGATCTTAAGCAAGCACGTGATTGGACAGTTTTATGGCAGCTCACAGGTCACGTTCACATGCTGGGGAACTGGAATATGAGTGATTCCAAATCAGTTTAATACCTCAACTAAAAATACACACACCCACACGTCTTCATCCACTTGTCCAAGATCAGGTTGCAGGGACTGAGACCTTGCGTGTCCTGCAGGATTTTAAACCATGATGGTGTCGTATGTTAACCATGTAATCTTTGTGACTGTGGTCCCAGCTCTCTTCAGGTCACTGACCAGGTCCTCCCGTGTAGTTCTGGCCTTTCTCAGAATCAGATTCCAACCCCACGAGACGAGATCTTGCATGAAGTCCAAAACCAAGGAAGATTGACTGTCATCTTGTGTTCCATTTTCTAATAATTACGCCTACAGTTGTCTTCTACCAAGCTGCTTGCCTGTTGTCCTGTAGTCCATCCCAGCCTTGTGCAGGTCTACAGTTTTGTCCCTGGTGTCCTTAGACAGCTCTTTGGTCTTGGCTATGGTGGACAGGTTGGAGTGTGATTGACTGAGTGTGTGAACAGGTGTCTTTTATACAGGTAACAAGTTCAAACAGGTGCAATTAATACAGGTAAAGAGTGCAGAATAAGAGGGCTTCTTAAAGAAAAATTAACAGGTCTGTGAGAGACAGAATTCTTGCTGGTTGGTAGTTGATCAAATACTTATTTCATTTAATAAAACGCAAATTAATTATTTAAAACGATGTGATTTTCTGATTTTTTTTTTTTTTTAGATTATTCTCTCACAGTTGAAGTGTACCAACAATAAAAAATGACAGACCTCCGATAAAAAATGACAGACCTCTCCATTCTTTGTAGGTGGAAAAACCGAAAATCGACAGTGGATCAAATACTTATTTGCATCACTGTAGGTTCAATACCTCATCAAATCTAAAACTGATTTCACTTACATTTTACTCTGTAATACTACTCACGGACATGAAGACAGCAAGGGATAGAACAATGACATTTCACCCCTGTGACCTTGACCTACATCCAAATGGCTGACCTTTGCTTGACTCTGCCAGCAATGTTCTGGAATCCATTTAAGTGTGCTGAAAATCTAGTTTACAATCACATTCTCTCACTTTGATTTTGCCCAGATAAATTCTTTAATCACAATTTCAGGATCACCTTTGCTGATGCACCAAGGTTTTTACGAGTAAATCAGTAAAAGGACAAGGCACTCGGCAGGCAGACAGACCGAGAGACAGGCCTGACATAGACCCAATAACTGACTTTAACATATGTGACATCACCTGGGCAATCCCAGAACCCAACTACTTATGAGTGCTAAATTTAATGGATATTAAAATTTTGATCTTTGACCCCAATAACCATCACCAAAACAAGTTCTGAGGTTGACAGTCAACCACATATGGAGTTTGGTGAAAATCAGCCAGATGATGTGGTGGATGTCGGGGAACAGAAATCTTACTATAATCACTGTATCTGCCCATCACGTGCAAAAATTCTGCCTGAAAATAAAGGGGGTAGATGGATGCACAAGCGCGCAGCCAATATTATATATTATAATATATATATATATATATATATGTTCATCAGAACGTCTACCTCTCCATATAGTTCAATAACATGTCTGACTTCATCACAAACCAGTTTAGCACCAAATCTGTTCTGCAAACTCTCAAACTATGGATTTAAACAAATAATAATAATGATTGTGTCCATCAGTATAATAAATAAATTCCCCATTCAAAACAAAAGTTATTGTGGGTCTCCTGATGCATTTATGGAAGTCAGGAAAAGCCAGCGCCCCCTAACGGCGTTGTCACCAGTAAAACGGAAGTGAGGAGAGAAACCTCTTTCAATGCATTTTACATTTAAACTATGAATGTATCAAATGCACTGCGATTTGGACCCAGACAAGCGGCTGAACATGATTGATTGAATGAATGAATGAATCAAATGCCCAACTTTTTACATAAACTTTTATATAAACATGATCTCGTCTAATGTCAAAAAATTACAAACACTCCTTTCAGTTTTCCGTATGCTGATTTGACAACTTGCTTTGTTTGGCCAGATTTCAAAAATAAATTGCACATCATTTGCAAAATTCTAAAAGTGAAAGAGGAAAGCTTCCTTTTTTTAAGCTATAGTAACCAAAGTTAAAATTTTTGTACAACTTCTGTGCAGCTTTTTTTAAGCTGTGTTTGTCATCTCCCTGATTAATACCAAAATAAATTATTCCTGTGTGTGCGCAGCTCTTCCAGGTGCAGCTAACAGAAGGTTTTGTGGTCGCGCCATTAACCTTTAACTGTACTTAACTAGCCAGAACTAGCTGCACTAGCATGTGCTGCTAACCAGCTGCTAATGAATGTGAGGTCAAACCTGGTTGTCTGGGGACCCATTAAGGAGGCGTGTCATCCTTTTCCTGCACAGGCGCCACGTCCTGCAGGCTGTAGCTAGCAAAGCGAGGCTCCGTGGAGCGCCGCAGAGGGACCCACCTCAGTGAACTGTCGTATGTCTTGGCCACATTAAGCCTTGATCTATGGATTGGGCCGGCCAGTTTGGCCCCTTGTTTGCAAGACACAATATTTTGTTTTTCTTTGCATGTTTTAATCCCCTGATCATCATTGTTTTGTTGTTGTTTTTAAAGCTCGGTTACATTTGTTATCTCTTGGATCAGCCCAAGCTGGCAGGCGAAGGCCTCCCCCCTGCCTGCTGTGTTACAGGATCTCCAGTCGACTGTGTCCTGGCTCTGGTGTTACGTGTCAATCCAAAGGGTCTATACTGCTGTCAGCGCTCACACGTTTACTTTTCAGCACCGGCCTCCTTCAGATGGCGCTCCCACACCGCCTGCCTCCATATTTATAACACAGCTGTACAGGGAAACCAGATCCAGGGTTGCACCCGAGTTGACCGCACCCCTGCTTTGGTTTCCCAGTGGCGACTGGTCTTTGTTTTCCTGACTTGTATATGTCTCTTCCCATACAGCGTCCCTGGAGCCTGGCCACTGAGCGGGCCTGGACCAGAGCTGTCAAACTCAATCCTGCCAACGGCGGGTGTTGAAAGTTGGCACAGTAGACGTCTGAGAAAAGCCGGCGCGCTGCTGTCATGTGACTCCTCAGTTGTGTGTGAGTCAGGGGGAAGTTACAAACAAGATCCTTCTGTAGGAACACGAAGAAGCAATATCAAGACGCCACCGCAGTTACTGTGGCTGGAAACAGCAACTATTTGAATTTTCCTAAGACTTTCTCTTTGTTATACATTACCTTTAAAATGTACTCCTCAACTTTAGTGTTTAAAAGTATTTTTAATATTTTCATCCGGTTAGTTAAGCCTGTTGTATCCTCATTCCTGATTGGCTGAGCAC
Organism: Thalassophryne amazonica; assembly: GCF_902500255.1. Classification (NCBI taxonomy): domain Eukaryota; kingdom Metazoa; phylum Chordata; class Actinopteri; order Batrachoidiformes; family Batrachoididae; genus Thalassophryne; species Thalassophryne amazonica. The sequence goes on from NC_047103.1 coordinate 166,254,521, forward strand.
ACCTGACTTTCTCAGTTAGTTGAAGGCAAGGGTGTAGGTTTGGTCTCAGCTTTGGTAGGGACAATACCACCCCCCCGCCCCCCTGCCCACCACCACCACCCCCTAACCCACTCATACCATTAGACGCACAAGTACAGCATAATACATAACATATGACGACATAATGCTGACTAATTTAACACTTTATTTACATTATTAAGTGTGTAGGCAGACAAACAAATAGCTTAAATAACAAAATTGCACCCAAAATCACGAATCTGTTCTATAGGCCTACACCTGAGAGAACAAGACAACAAAAAAAATACTTGTGGAGCTAACAAAAAAAAAAAGTTTTTGCAACCAAGATGTATAATCTATTCTCTTCATCAATAATGCAGTTGTAGGTATCTGGCAACCTAATTTGCCAACAAAAAAAAAGGGCTTTACAATGATATATATGGTGTATTACGGTAAACGTAAGCCTGTGATGTCATAACGCAGAGGAAAAACATGGAAGTTTCACACTAGTGCGCCGCTGATTCTCATTACCGTAAGTTCTCATGTAAGCCCTCACTCTGAAAAATTTCAACACTGACAGCAAGCCAAGAACCCGTGCTTTCCAACAGTGTGCTATATGTTGCATATATTACGGTAAAGTGCGTTCGGTGACTTTTGAAACGAGGGAAAGTATGAAAAAGAGCGCAAAAGTGACAGAAAAGTACATAGACAGACAGCAAACATAAATGTAGTAATTTTTGAGGAAAAGGCAGGGTGTTTGTGTCATTTGTGAAGGTGTGTGTGCGTGTTTGTGTGGGTGTGCAGTTTATTTTAAGTGTGGTGCACAGCATTGTTCGCAACCCCTTCCCCCCCCGCCCTTCTTGTTTTTCTGCACCGGAGCAGTGTTGCCAGATATGAAATATGAAACTATCGTACCAAAACCTCAAAATTATCGTATTTTGGAAGAAATTATCGTACACAAACAAAACGCATACAACGTAGCTATTTTAGCGTTTTTTTTTAATTTACAAAGAATTTTATGTCACATTTTTAAACAGTAATTATAGTAATGGGGAAACTATGGCACAAAAAGAACGCAAATGCACAAGCAAATGCACTACCAGACTAGAAAGATTTTTTTTTTTCTGTGAAGGGACACAAACGTGTTAATTACCAGACTAGAAAGAGTCGAATTCAACCTCGAGGTCGCTGTCGTCATCCGATGCCACTTGTGCAGATTTTGTTGAACACAGAAAAAATGTTATTTTTCTTGTATATCTCTTTGCTCTTGTGTTTTGTTCGTTTGTTATTGCATTTGTTGAAATAAAGTTTCGAAAAAAAAAAAGATGTTGGTTGGGGAATCTTCCTGTCACGGTAAAGATTGGATGGGAACTCATTACTTTGTATGGAGAGGGGGCGGGCTTTCAAATGACTGTCCCGGTCGCCCAAAGCCAGCATTTGATGCCGCCTGAGTGCAACACCTGCAAAATGATTCTTGGGTGTCAGAGAGAGATGCGTGTTTGGGCAACCAACTGAAATTATCGTACATATTGGTTTTTTTCCCATTATTGATCGTACATTTATTGATCGTACATCGTACAGAGGGCAAAACTATCGTACAAATACGATAATTATCGTACATCTGGCAACACTGCACCGGAGCCACCCATCCTCTGCGCTCCGGGACCTCCCACTTTACAAATGAAGCACTGCCTGCCACGAGATGCGCTTTGTTTACGTCCATGTGAGAAGAACGTGAGCTAATGAAATTGCAACATGGGTAACCCTGTCACTCTGGCACGTCGAAAACACAAAATGTGACGACTAAAATTATAGTATCGAGTTCGCAAAAAAATAGTGAATGATTTTGTTATATAAAAAAAATTCTAAATATTGGTATTGTCATCATTATTTAATTGTATTTGTGATGTAAAGCAGTGGCTGTCCCGAAACTTCCTTTACCTGAATGATGGTAAAACTGAGATCATGGTGTTTGAGCGCTCTGGCATACCAAATGTGGTAACACCAAATTTTGGTGCTTTGGCTAACTATGTAAAACCAGCTGTCAAGAATTTGGGAGTGATATTTGACAGCTGTTTGAGGTTCGATCAACAGATAAATTCTGTTGTCAAAGCTAGTTTTTTCCAACTTCGCCTCTTGGCTAAAATAAAGCACTTTCTCAGTAGACGTGATCTTGAGACGGCCATTCATGCTTTCATCAGCTCCAGACTTGATTATTGTAATGCACTTTATGCGGGCATTAATCAGTCGTCTCTTGTGCGTCTCCAGTTGGTGCAGAATGCTGCTGCTCGTCTTTTGACAAACACTTCTAGACGTGAGCATATTGCGCCCATCCTATACTCACTCCACTGGCTTCCAGTTCGTTTTAGAATTGATTTTAAAATTGTAATGTTTGTTTTTAAAGCTATTTATGGCCTTGCACCTCCCTACTTGTCTGAAATTTTAACTTTGCGCACCTACAGTAGGACGTTAAGGGCGTCTGGCCAGCTTTACTTAGATGTTCCAAGGTCAAGATATAAACGCTGGGGTGATCATGCTTTCACGGTAGCTGGCCCCAGACTGTGGAATGAGCTACCTCTTGAGTTACGTACTATTCCTGACCTAGCACTTTTTAAATCTAAGTTAAAGACTTATTTATTTAAACTGGCTTTTAACACTTAGTGGGGAGGTGACATGTTCTGTTATTTTTATGTTCTTTTTTTATGTGTTGTTTTAAAAATTTTATTTTATATGTGTTTTATTTTGTAAATTTGTGTTTTTAATGTTAAGCACTTTGGACACCAGTCGGTGCTGTAAAGCGCTTTATAAATAAATGTTGATTGATTGATTGATTGATTGGTAGGGACTATTTTGCCATCCCAAAATATTGGTTGTGACTTGTCCCTATGGTCCATATGCAAACCCACGCCCCTGGTTGAAGGCGTGGCAGGGAAGGTCATCTCCAGCAGCAGAGTTTGGAGGTCCCTGCTAATGTTCAGTAGTAATCATGTGTGTGTGTTTAAACCTGTTTCTGGATGTAGTAATTCTGTATACCAACCAAATATTAATCACTGAACCCAAACTTTGACCATTTACTCCAACCTTATCTTTCAACTGATGTTTGTCAAAATCAAATCACTTTGTCTTCAGCTGACCCAATATCATGCCAACACATTTCGCTTGAATTGAATAAAAAGTCAGATGGAAAGACCACACAGGACCAAAAAATAAAAATATAATCAAATTTACCCCTACATGCATTGCCATTTATGGACACACGTGCGTGCATGAGCGCGCGCTCACACACACACACACACACACCTTCAACCATTTACTCCAATTAAGGGTCACAGGGGACTGGAGCCTAACCCAGCAGTCACAGGGCGTGAGGCGGGTACACCTTGTACAGGATGCCAGTCTGTCGCAGGGCCACAAACACATTCCAGTCCACCTAACCTGCATGTTTTTGGATGTGGGAGGAAGCTGGAGCACCCACACAAACATGGGGAGAACATGCAATCTCCACACAGAAAGGCCCCAAGTGGGAATTGATCCCATGACCTTCTTGATGTGAGGCAGCAGTGCTAACCACTAAGCCACCGTGCTGCCCAGATGGATATGATCCAAATAAAGAACACAAAAACAAGAGCACTTCATTTCAAAATTTAATGGAGTCTTCCAATCCCTAATATCTATCTGTGGTGCAAATTTGGTGATAATCCGTGAAGTAGTTTTGACGTAATCCTGCTAACAGACATACAAATAATACAAATCCATCCATCCATTTTCTTCCGCTTATCCTACATCGGGTTGCGGGGGCAGCAGCTCAAGCAAAGCCGCCCAGACCTCCTGATCCACACACACCTCCCCCAGCTCCTCCGGAGGAACCCCGAGGTGTTCCCAAGCCAGCTGCAAACCGCCCCAGTGCACGCTGAAGGTCCTGATTTGACAAAGCCAACAGGACCACATCATCCACAAACAGCAGAGATGAGATTCTGTGGTTCCCAAACCGGACCCCCTCTACACCCTGTCTGCGCCTAGAAATTCTGTAATAATACAAATAAACATACAAATAAATGCAGGTGATTTTATTACATCCTTGGTGGACATAATAAAGACTTGTGTTCTAGACAAACTATCTTTAATGTAACTTTTCCAGCCACATGGCTTTAGATGAATTGGGAGTTATATCCACATTTTGTTTAAAATTTCTAAAACTTTTGTGTATGTGTGTGGGGGTGTAAGTCTAAATTTTTAATTTCTAATCTGTGTCAGTATAAATGCTTAAAAATCCCAACTTGTTGCTTTTATCTCAGCACTGTATTAGTTCACACAATGATGTGAAAACATGATGTCATAAAACATAATGCTGATTTTAAACATCCAGTAATCACACACACACACACACACACACAATTACAGGCTTAAGTGTTTGTGTTGATGTCGGAGGTGGACATCATGCCGTCTCTCTAGCTTTTTGTGGGACTCCGGTGAATCATCTCCTCTTCTTGCTTTCTTAGCGCGGGCAAATCACATTAAGTGGAGCGCCGTGTTTGGCTTGCACCAGTCTGCTCTTAATAGCTATAATTTGGAGAGGAGAGAAAAAAGGAGAAAAATGGAGAAGAAAGCTCGCTCACAACACTAATTCCAGTCAACAAAAACGCCCCTCTGCAATCCCACCGCATTCATTTGCATTAAAATATCCATCAGTTAAATATGTAAGGACAAATCCTGCTTTTCTATTTATAGTTGCGTGGAAGCGAGAGCTGCCGCTGCTGCCGCTGCTGCTGCCGCTGCTGCCGCCGCTGCATTGCCGACCGACTGTCTTCACCCTTTACTTCCCTTTAAATTTAAAGTCCTTCACTCTAATATAGTTTTCCATTCATGCTGTTTCAAGAATGTTTAATCAATCAATCAATCAATCGATTTTATTTATATAGCGCCAAATCACAACAAACAGTTGCCCCAAGGCACTTTATATTGTAAGGCAAGGCCATAACCTTTACGCCACCTTAAATATGTAGAAAGATGTGTTTATTGGACATCCCGGTAAAATAAAATAAATACAAAGTAATCATTTCTGCAGTTTTGCAGCGTGCTGTGTTTAATTTCATGCAGGTCATATGTGCCATCGAGGAACAAGTCATACACAGTCATTATGATCTCCAAGAAACCAAAGTTCAATTGAATCAGCAATGGTGCCGATTGCCATAAATGTTTTTTTCAGCCCTAGTTTGGTCAATAATTCCGAATCTTCCTGAAGTTGGAGTTTGCATGTTCATTGGGCTTTACAGAAATTATTCCAAGCAGCTGCTTGTTGTTGTTCCTGACTTTTGAAAAATACATAACCTGAAGAAATCTTCTACACTCAACAAAAATATAAACGCAACACTTTTGGTTTTGCTCCCATTTTGTATGAGATGAACTCAAAGATCTAAAACTTTTTCCACATACACAATATCACCATTTCCCTCAAATATTGTTCACAAACCAGTCTAAATCTGTGATAGTGAGCACTTCTCCTTTGCTGAGATAATCCATCCCACCTCACAGGTGTGCCATATCAAGATGCTGATTAGACACCATGATTAGTGCACAGGTGTGCCTTAGACTGCCCACAATAAAAGGCCACTCTGAAAGGTGCAGTTTTATCACACAGCACAATGCCACAGATGTCGCAAGATTTGAGGGAGCGTGCAATTGGCATGCTGACAGCAGGAATGTCAACCAGAGCTGTTACTCGTGTATTGAATGTTCATTTCTCTACCATAAGCCGTCTCCAAAGGCGTTTCAGAGAATTTGGCAGTACATCCAACCAGCCTCACAACCGCAGACCACGTGTAACCACACCAGCCCAGGACCTCCACATCCAGCATGTTCACCTCCAAGATCGTCTGAGACCAGCCACTCGGACAGCTGCTGAAACAATCGGTTTGCATAACCAAAGAATTTCTGCACAAACTGTCAGAAACCATCTCAGAAGCTCATCTGCATGCTCGTCGTCCTCATCGGGTCTCGACCTGACTCCAGTTCGTCGTCGTAACCGACTTGAGTGGGCAAATGCTCACATTTGCTGGCGTTTGGCACGTTGGAGAGGTGTTCTCTTCACGGATGAATCCCGGTTCACACTGTTCAGGGCAGATGGCAGACAGCGTGTGTGGCGTCGTGTGGGTGAACGGTTTTCTGATGTCAATGTTGTGGATCGAGTGGCCCATGGTGGCGGTGGGGTTATGGTATGGGCAGGCGTCTGTTATGGACGAAGAACACAGTTGCATTTTATTGATGGCATTTTGAATGCACAGAGATACCGTGATGAGATCCTGAGGCCCATTGTTGTGCCATACATCCAAGAACATCACCTCATGTTGCAGCAGGATAATGCACGGCCCCATGTTGCAAGGATCTGTACACAATTCTTGGAAGCTGAAAATGTCCCAGTTCTTGCATGGCCGGCATACTCACCGGACATGTCACCCATTGAGCATGTTTGGGATGCTCTGGACCGGCGTATACGACAGCGTGTACCAGTTCCTGCCAATATCCAGCAACTTCGCACAGCCATTGAAGAGGAGTGGACCAACATTCCGCAGGCCACAATTGACAACCTGATCAACTCTATGCAAAGGAGATGTGTTGCACTGCATGAGGCAAATGGTGGTCACACCAGATACTGACTGGTACCCCCCCCCCAATAAAACAAAACTGCACCTTTCAGAGTGGCCTTTTATTGTGGGCAGTCTAAGGCACACCTGTGCACTAATCATGGTGTCTAATCAGCATCCTTGATATGGCACACCTGTGAGGTGGGATGGATTATCTCAGCAAAGGAGAAGTGCTCACTATCACAGATTTAGACTGGTTTGTGAACAATATTTGAGGGAAATGGTGATATTGTGTATGTGGAAAAAGTTTTAGATCTTTGAGTTCATCTCATACAAAATGGGAGCAAAACCAAAAGTGTTGCATTTATATTTTTGTTGAGTGTATTTTGGTGCTTTCAATCATCATTGTTCAACCTGAGGATGTCTAAACTCGATGCCAACTCATTCTCCTGACATTTTAAAAGGTCTTCTGTCCGCTGGTACAAAATAAATGACTCTTTTTCCAGGTGCTGATAACAGTGTAATGAGTGTACAGCAGATATGTAGATGAGTGGGTGAGTGAGTGAGTTTGTCCAGCCCAGCCAGCTTGTGTAGAAAATAACTAAAAAACAAACAAACAAAAAAATGCTGTTATCTTGAAACTTAACAAATCAAAGGAACAGATAATGAAGATGAAGTTGCTTGATGTGGGGAACTTTGAGGTGCCAAATAAAAAAAAAGCAGCTTTGTTTTCCCTATGTAGAATCACATAGGCCTGTTTGCCACCTACTAGATGGTTAGTGGATGTTGGAAAATTACAAACACCTTTGAGAGAACATGCATGTGGCTTGTCTGCTACGTGATGAACACATCTCATGCTTGTCTGTGCACTCTGCCCATTGGTGCTGTGCTCTGTGTCATCATCTAAGAAATTAAGCTAGTAAGATGTTAGGATGTTACTTTTTTCTGTTTGTATCCTTTGCTGTGTGGCCCCTCCCCTGCAGTTCTGTTTGACCTGTGAGTCTTAGGCTGGTTGTGGCTGACCTGCTTGCCACTCACACCTGTAATCAATCACATTGTCCAATGCAGTTTAGAAGACCAGCTCATTCAACCACTCCTCACGACTTCATTGACTTAACTCCTGTGCTGGCTGCGCTCAGTCTCACTACCTGTTTTGCCCACACCAAGCCTTCAGACCTACTGGCCTTCAAGGACAATTTTGCTCACCACCACACGGGACTACCCTGAACTTTGCACTTTTTGTAAAATAAATTACTTTATCAAAAAGCTCTGTGTCTGCATTTTGGGTCCAATTTATACATCTGCTGAACATAACTAGAAGAAATGTGATTCCCAGAAATGCAGATTAGTTTTGGCAAACTCAAAATATTGAAATGTGTCTTTTGGAATATTAATACCTGATTTGTGCTCTCTAGTGTTGTAAAATAATGTAACAGAAGTGTATGAATGGCTCCAGTCAGTATGAGCCATGCCTCACTGGGCTCATGCTCATGGGAGTGACCATGGGAGGCAACCTCTCTAACCGCAAGGCTAAAGCCAAAGCATGCTAGCATCTCTCACTAGAATGACTTTTGGCATTGGGGAGTAGAACGCCTGTCTCGCATGACTGTGAGTTCAAGCCCAGTGAGGGACGTGACACAGATTATATCCACATATGTTCCTTGGATCATGTGATCAAGAGTAGCAAGCGTATTACTTTTCATTGTTAAAAAAAAAATCCAAATGTCATAAAGGATTAAAGGATTTAGAAGAACCTCTGAACTGGATCTGGATCTGTCTCAAAATGTAAACCCTCATTCCTACTTTCCTGATCCACTTTTTTCAACAAACATGTTGAAATGTAATTAGTTTTGAGTTATCGTCTACAAAATTGGGCAAAGAGACGTAAAGATGATAAAGCAGGATGGAGGTGAATCGAGCAAAGCGCAGATACTCAGTGCAGATTTTAACAACTTTTTTTTTTTTTTTTGCCAAGCAGTACAGTGCCGATAACTTAAAAATCCATCACTTCTGCATGTCAGATGATTTTTTTCCTGAGAGACAAGATAACAGGTGTTACATCAAAACTGAAATATTTCACGCGCCGGCGTCTGTTTTATCTCCATCAGCAAGAAAGATGTGGTGAAACCTGACTTCTCATTCTGATATCTGTTTCTCAAAAATGGTCCAGCATGGCACCCTAAGCACATGCAGATGATATTTTTAAGACCAGGAAATGGCATCTGTGGATATGAAGGCAGTACAGACTACAGCAGTCTGACATTTGACCCCAAAGACCTTGACCTAAGGGCCCTGTCCCACTGGCATTTAGGAGGATTTGCGTATGGATTGCACACAAAACATCCGCAATATCCGTGTAACATGCCTGTATGAGTCAGCCGTCATCCGAACACGCCCATGATCATCCGCAGAGGCACGCATGTCCTCAGCCAGGATTTTTGAGCTGCACAAAATTTTGCCAGCGGATAACATCCGCCTTACATACTCCATACATACTCAATTCATACACAATACATACTCACTCTGTGCGCTGTATATCTGCCGTTAACCGCTGATATCCACAACTGACGGGGATTTGCGGCTTGGCAGCGGACCGGGACAGTGTGTAAAACAGATATATATCGTGCCCATCACATCCACATCACAAACTAAAATATGTTGTAGCGAATGCATACAAATTGGCCATGAATAAAGCATTTATATTACTTCTGCTTTGCAGCTGTTTTGCGGACAATCTGTGAATGCATAACAAACACATCACGTAAACCCAAAGTACTATATGTGGCAGAAAGCGACATACCTGCCAGTCAGTGCTGGTCCAGCTGTGTAGATCCACAAAGATGTAACTGCTGCAATCCAGGACTTTTATTTAACACCAACAAAAGGAAGTTGCTGTTTAGTCACAACTCATGCTGAAGTCTGTTTTCTGTGACACTCTAAAAAAAAAAAAAAGACACTGTCTCACACCCCAAGCGGCTTCCCCCCTCCCACTCCCCAAACTCATGAACAGTTAACCCTCGCGTGACATCATGAACATTATCTCTGTGATCAACTTGTCCAAGTCCAACAAATGCTCCAGAGCCTGTATTATTGGTGTGAATAGTGATGCCGACAGCCCGAGTGCGCTTATTTTATGACTGCAATGCAGATGCCGTACACGCGCAACACGTGTGCGATGCATTCATAATACACCTGTAATACTGCCGTGATAATCTCAATGTGTCGGATCAGTTTCCTCACTACATGCGTTATATAACCATGATTGTTCATCATATATTCGCTATATATTATTAATATATCCGTAATTCATACTGGGACATTTGTCATTTTTGGCCATTTTTATTGCGGACGACAACAAACGCCCGTACTTTGTGTACTCAATTCATGCGCAATTAATCCTCTCCCCGGTGGGACAGGGCCCTAAACCCCAATGACTGACCTCTGGAATCCACCAAAGTGTGTGCCACATGAGCTACCTTCATACCATCATTACAGGCGGGTGTGTTCAGGCTTCAGTTGGCCCACGAGGTCCCTCCAGTCTTGCCCAGGACTGGTTCCACCCCTTTACCAATTTATGGCGGCCAACAAGGCAACATCCCACGCCCCATTTGAGGTTCAAACACACTTTTAAGAAAATTTAAATTGACATCACTGAGGGGTTGTTCAGAATATACTGAATTATTTATAGTATTCCAGATTTTTAATTTTAGATTTTCGTGCATCCTGGGAAAGCCCCATATAAATTATTATTATTATTCATAAAGAACACAGGATTTTTCAGTATGCAAGTCCTACCAGAGTATGTCACAGAACCTCCCAAACTAGGAAGAAAAGTGCAAATTATATTCCCCCCCCAAAAAAATCTGGTATACAGTTTGTGGAATCATATCAAAATGAACTGAGATTCACTGATATTTCACCACTAAACAGTGACCCTCCACTTAGAATGAAGACAACCCGCAGTTGATTTAATGACATTAAATCGGGGCAGAATTCCATGTTTTCCAACATGTGGAGAAAAGCTCTGCATGATCATTCCATCTGAAATACCTGTTTACTCAACAAGCCGTTGAAACGTGATGACTGATAATTTGAAGATTTAGCACAGAGTTTGATTCTCCGCGGCCCGTCTGCTTTTCTGTATCTGGATCTCATCTCTTTGGGTATAATGTTGAGATTTTATGGTGATTCTCTGCTGCAGAATCTGTGGAATTATCCACACTAATGCTTCTTTCTAATGCTACTATCATAGTGATAATAGCATTATCTAATCCTGCCAGTGAGCATTTGCACCTCTAGCTGTTGCAGCTGTGATCCACATAATTCCACTAACTAATGCACCAGTCACTTCCAAACCGCTTCACTGCAAAGATGAGCACCTCTCATGACCCAGAGTCTCACAGAGTGCCAAAATCGATATCCGAGCCGTGTTAATGGTCTGGTTACCAGGCTGTCTTTGAGCTGGGCTGCAATGAAATGCTGCATTTTGTGAAAAGGAAATGGATGCACCAAACTCTAAAGCCTCTGCAATTCAAATCAACAATGAAATGACTAAATGCACACAAAAGCAGGGGCTGATCTACTGGTGGCAACTGCCACCCTAAAAATAGCTCTTGCCACCCCAGTTGCAATTAAAATTTGCAGTTAAAATGTCCATAACAGTCATTCAGTTTGTGATAAAAGCATGAAATTTGGCACAAATATTCTAAATTAACTAATATTTATTTTCAGATATGGAGGCATCCTGGAGCTGACCTCTAATGAGCTACAGGGGTCAATAAAGAATTACACAGGGGTCAAACTTTAACAATGCTCCAATCATATTGAAAAGTATACCACATTATTTATCTGATTACACAGCTTCCAAAAAGGTATAGTTTGGACTATCTATGACTGAATGTTCAGGAGTTATGGGGTAAAAACAGCAAATATGGTGACAAAGGTCAGTTTCAGTTTGTACAGGGGTCAAACGTTAAACTTGCTCCAATTTTGGTAAAAAAATTATGCAAATTCTTGGTTTAGTTAATAGTATTTTAAAAAGGAATAGTTTGCACCATCTATCACGCTAAGTTATCATGTTACGAGTTAACATATGTCACATGTCATAGAATCCAATGGATGTCGACCTTGTTTGACCTTTACTTTGGAGACCAAGCATTCAACGTAGTCAAAACTATTCCATTTATTATTCCTATTCACTCAACCAATAATTTGCATCACTTTTTACCAAAACTGATGTAACTTTAACTTTTCACCCTTGTACAAACTGAAAATGACCTTTGTCACCATTTTTGCTGTTTTTACCCCATAACTCCATAACATTCAGTCATGGATAGCCCAAACTATACATTTTTGGAATCCTTATGATCACACAAATAGTGTAGTATAGTTTTCGACATGATTGGAGAATTTTTATATTTTGACCCCTGTGTAATTCTTTATTGACCCCTGTAGCTCATTAGAGGTCACCTCCAGGATGTCTCCATATCTGAGAATAAACATTAGTTAATTTAGAATATGTGTGCCACATTTCATGCTTTTATCACAAACTGAATGATTGTTTTGGTTATCTGCTGCACTACTACAGGAATGTTCATTTTGTGATCATGAAAACACAATTTACAGATCTATGACGCCTATTGGAGCTTGAAATTACCATTCCACTCACGCATTTTTTACACACATTGTTTATAGTTTTTTCTATATTGGTCTGCAAAAATATTGTTTTAACGTTACATGAAAACTGGTCCGTGGCGCAAAAAGCTTGCGGGCCACTGCTCTAGGTTATATGAAACTTGGACTCGTGACGCTATAATCCAGATTCCTGACCTATAATAGCATAATACATAAACATTACATTGCCACCCCACATAATAGTGCCTGTCCCTGCTTGCCACCCCATGAATTTATCTCTAGATCCGCCCCTGCACAAAAGGAATCCGGGTGGCATCAGTGAAACTTCAAAAATATATCCAAAGCTCATCACCCAGAACATTTTGCCGTAATCCGTGATCCAATTTCACTTTTTTTTTTATGTTGAACCATTTTATCCTTAACAAACACACAATACTCATCATGTTTAATTCACTAGGTGATGGTGTCTTTGGGCATGCGGGCACTACAGGTTACACCAATCTGATATTTAACTCTGATCTCTGGTTGACTGTGAAAGGTCAACTCTAGAATTCAACAACATTTATGCCACATTTGGTCCAAATTGGGTTGAAAGTCAAATTCCTTTACTTTTCCCTAAATTAATTGTTGAAGGGAAATTTGATGGTCACCCTTTGTTGGCATGCTATATTTCAAGAAATCTGGAAAATGAACCTGAGACAATCCGCCAACAAACAGACTGGCAGACATGACCTTGGCCTCAATGACTGACCTTTGAATGAAAAACTGACATTGTACCCTTTGCCCCCAGTGGCACTGACTGCAACAATTGAAGTTTGATCAATTTAATCTTGATTGGGCAAGTTCAATGAGAAACCATCTCCATGTGTGCCAAGTTTGGTGTAAAATGGGGGAATCAAAATGATTACCCTTGACCCCAAATATATGTTGTCCCCAATAACTGACATTTGACAAATTATTTGACTTCATCTGAGCAGGTCGAGAAAAGACCTCATATGTGCTCCATGTTTGGTGCAATTCAGAGTTTAAAAAATTATAAACTTTGACCCCTGCCAATGGAAGCTCTTTAAGGATAAAACTGGGGTTGCCTTTCATCCACATGTCAAGTATAGTGGACAGAGGACCAGGAAGGAGTAAGGGAACAAACTGACAAACATTGTTAAAATCATGGAACAGTATGACATCGTCTCCAAGCTCTATGAGTTGGACATTTCAAGGACAATGTACTTGGGTGACTGTTTTTTACTCGACTGAAATAAGCTGCTGTAATTAATGACCAGCCAAGCTCCATGTATTTTTTGGACTTCAGCGTGCACCGGATGCCTCGAGGTGTCCTGCTGGGGATGCTGTGGGAGTACAGAATAGGTGCGATCTGCTCGCTGTATGACCAAAATAGAAGTTATGTCCGTATTTTTGGTATCACATCAGACCTGTTCTCTGTGGGAGTTGGACTCTGCCTGCCTTACAATCCTGTTTATGATGTTTATGGACAGGATCTCAAGGCACAGGTACGGACTGGAGGGTGTCCAGTTCAGTGATGCAGACTTGTATCTCTGCTTTTGTGGTTCTGCAGGCTTCATCAGGCAATGACCTCCGATGCACACTGAGTAGGTTTGAGACCAAGTGCGAAGTGACTGGGATGAGAATCGGCACATCCAAATGTGAGGCCATGGTCCTCTGCTGGAAAATGGTGGATTGTCCCCTCTGGGTCAAGGGAGAATTATTGCCCAAAGTGGAGGAGTTTACGTATCTCAGAGTCTTGTTCAAGAGTGGGGGCAAGTTGGAGCATGAGATAGATAGATGGATTGAGGTGATATCTAATGTCTTGAGGATGCTCATGAAGTTCAACCTGCCCCAGAAACTGCTCATCATCTTCTACACATCCATAATCCAGTCAGTCCCATGCATCTCCATGTCTGTTTGGTTTCCCTCTGCCTCCAAACGATGACAGGCTCAGACTTCAACCAACTGTCAAGTCTGCAGAAAAAAATCATCGGAGCCAGCCTGCCCTCCATCCATGATTTATACCAGTCCAGGACTAGGAAGTGAGCTGGTAACATCTCTGCAGACTCCTCACACCCTGAACACACACTGTTCACGCTCCTCCCCTCTGGTGGATGTTACAGAGTTCTGAACATCAGAACAACCAGACACAGGAGCAGTTTCTTTCCACAGGCCATCACACTGATGAACAACTTAACCTGCCAAAAAACTCACTCATTCATATACCTCAGGTACAACTTCAGTCTGTTTTTCTGTTTATCCTTTGCATACATTTTTCATTGCACATTTTATTTGCACATTTTTTTTGTTGTGAATTGTTTAGTGTATATTTCTACGTTTGTACAGAGAGAGTAGAGCTCAAACCGGAGTTACATTCCTTGTATTCTTTGAAGATACTTGGCAAAGAAAGGCTATTCTGATTCTGATTAAAACTAACAAATTTGATGCACAGCTAATAAACGTAATTTCAAAATTACTACCCCCTACTGGCTGTATAAAGCCCATGACATTTAGAAGCCCTTTAGCAGCCTTTTGAGGCCTTTGTTTGAGGCTTACATTGTAGGATATGAATCCGATCTAATTAACCTTATTTCAGCAATTTTAACTACCCAGTTCAAGAAAATATCATCTTGGCCGCATGTTATTTGTGCAGGCCTCTGGTTGGTGTATCAAATTTATCTGGAACATTCACTGACGTAACTGGCACACTGCCTTCTTCATAGCACATATGTGCATACAGTCAGTATTTTCTCTCCTCCTCACCCTCAACTCCTCAGCGATTGCCACCCACTTCTAGCATTTCCATGGTGGCTGCAGTAATCTTTGGCTTCCCTCGTTTGTGGTCACCAGTGCAAACAGCGCAGTCCTGCACACAGGCTCACTCTCACTTACTGAGGTGAGGGAAGGTGAGAGAGACAGCCGGGATGGGAGGGACCTATCAGAATGTCGACAGCAGGTCATGACTGTATAAAAAGTGGGTGTGTGGGTGTACATCTCTCCTTTACACAATAACATGTTTATCTATAAACATGGGCTGTGAATTCAGCAATGATGCCTTTTATTGTGGAATGATTCAGTTCAATGCAATGCAGTCTGATGTAATTCTTAGTTCAATGCAGACATTCATTTACAAGAAATATTAGAATAAGCCAAAGCATTGCTTTCCTTAAAATACATTTACAGTAGTGTTCAGAATAATAGTAGTACTATGTGACTAAAAAGATTAATCCAGGTTTTGAGTATATTTCTTATTGTTACATGGGAAACAAGGTACCAGTAGATTCAGTAGATTCTCACAAATCCAACAAGACCAAGCATTCATGATATGCACACTCTTAAGGCTATGAAATTGGGCTATTGGTAAAAAAAAAAAAAAAAAAAAAAAGTAGAAAAGGGGGTGTTCACAATAATAGTAGTGTGGCATTCAGTCAGTGAGTTCATCAATTTTGTGGAACAAACAGGTGTGAATCAGGTGTCCCCTATTTAAGGATGAAGCCAGCACCTGTTGAACATGTTTTTCTCTTTGAAAGCCTGAGGAAAATGGCACGTTCAAGACATTGTTCAGAAGAACAGCGTAGTTTGATTAAAAAGTTGATTGGAGAGGGGAAAACTTATACGCAGGTGCAAAAAAATTATAGGCTGTTCATCTACAATGATCTCCAATGCTTTAAAATGGACAAAAAAACAGAGACGCATGGAAGAAAACGGAAAACAACCATCAAAATGGATAGAAGAATAACCAGAATGGCAAAGGCTCACCCATTGATCAGCTCCAGGATGATCAAAGACAGTCTGGAGTTACCTGTAAGTGCTGTGACAGTTAGAAGACGCCTGTGTGAATCTAATTTATTTGCAAGAATCCTCCGCAAAGTCCCTCTGTTAAATAAAAGACGTGCAGAAGAGGTTACAATTTGCCAAAGAACACATCAACTGGCCTAAAGAGAAATGGAGGAATATTTTGTGGACTGATGAGAGTAAAATTGTTCTTTTTGGGTCCAAGGGCCGCAGACGACCCCCAAACTCTGAATTCAAACCACAGTTCATAGTGAAGACAGTGAAGCATGGTGGTGCAAGCATCATGATATGGGCATTTTTCTCCTACTATGGTGTTGGGCCTATATATCACATACCAGGTATCATGGATCAGTTTGGATATGTCAAAATACTTGAAGAGGTCATGTTGCCTTATGCTGAAGAGGACATGCCCTTGAAATGGGTGTTTCAACAAGACAATGACCCCAAGCACACAAGTAAACCAGCAAAATCATGGTTCCAAACCAACAAAATTAATGCCTCGCAGATGTGAAGAAATCATGAAAAACTGTGGTTATACAACTAAATACTAATTTAGTGAGTCACAGGATTGCTAAAAAAGCAGTTTGAACATAATAGTTTTGAGTTTGTAGCGTCAACAGCAGATGCTACTATTATTGTGAACACCCCCTTTTCTACTTTTTTTTACTAATAGCCCAATTTCATAGTCTTAACAGTGTGCATATCATGAATGCTTGGTCTTGTTGGATTTGTGAGAATCTACTGAATCTACTGCTACCTTGTTTCCCATGTAACAATAAGAAATATACTCAAAACCTGGATTAATGTTTTTATTCACATAGCACTACTATTATTCTGAACACTACTGTATTTCATAAAGTACTAGGCTCCTTCTTCTCATTTTACTACTGTGCTGCAGCATTTTGGTGCTGCACATAGCTCTAGTATGTTCAGCCAGTACTGTGACCAGTTTCACAAGAGCCTTTCACTGACTTTTGTAGTTTTACGAGAGTGTGAAGACATGGAAGTAGCAGCATAATGGCTTAAGTCAGCTGATTCGTCAAATTAGAATATGTCTACTGAACACTTATACTGGTCCGCCTATCAACGCAGTGGCATATTTTACTTTAAAAGCAATTTCTGATTGGTATCAGTAAATTGTTTGCTCAGGGTTACCACAGAAGATCCAGTATAGATCTGGATATTGATTTGGTTTTACATTCAATACCTTTCTTGATGCAACTCCAGATGTACCTGCAATCTTTGTTGTGAAAGTGTAGTGACACGGACCCACAACAGGGGGCGTAAATGAACGGACAATAGAAGGAGTTAAATTGGAACACTTTACTGTTGTGAATGCCACAACCACACACAGCAGATTATAGAATAAATACAAAGTCAATGGATAAAGGTGTCATGTGGGCAGGCTCGACGATAGGAGACGTCCGTCTAGAGAAGAACCGGAACCACAAGATTTCCTCCGCCACCGAACCCGAAGGATACTGGAGCCGCCAGGTCCCGAGTCCCTCAGGTGGCCACCGTCTCCGTGTGTCGGATCTGGTACTGCTGGCAAAGAGCAAAGACAGTCAAGTGTGGGTGTGTGTACACCCAGTAACAACAACGGTGGGAATTCCACCTCCACCTGTAACACACACTCGTGCAGCGTCTGTCTATTGACTTATCTGGTGGAAAGCAGAGCGAAGCAGTCGCGGCCCACGCCGGTCCTCCAGGGAGACAGCTGCAACAATGTATCTACTGGAATCAATATCGGAATATTCAGGCTGAGAGTATTACCTCCGTAGAAGAACGATATCTCGGCGACGTGGTGGAGGTGTCATCCTGCTTTTATCCGGGGTGAAGTGCAGATGATCGGTGACAGCTGTCATAGTTGATGAGTGACAGCTGTCACCTCGGCTGTTCCTGTGAGGCGGCAGCGCCCTCTCGTGCCTGAAGCCCGCACTTCAGGCAGGGCGCCCTCTGGTGGTGGGCCAGCAGTACCTCCTCTTCTGGCGGCCCACACAACAATCTTCACCCTATTGAGGTTTCAAATCTCACAAAACCTCAGCGAGGTCGCCGCACTGCGAGATGTCATTAACATTGAAAATTGCATTCTGATGCACTGATCAAGCTGCACTTTAACCACTGCACACGGACAACAGCATGAACATCGCAACATAAAACTCTTTGTATATTGTGCCTATAACTCTTGTGAATATTCTCTGGGTTTGTAGTCATCATTGTGTTTGTTTTACGTAAACCTGCCAGAAGCTCAGGTTTTTTTCTCTGTGATTTTCAATGGAAGCTGCTGTGAGCTGAGATTGCTTCATGTTCATGTCATTCTGGGGGAAAGTGAAGTTTGCTCTTGAACGTCCTGATTATTGTACTTTACATCACTGTTTGTCCTGTTTGTTCCAGAGGAATATATATAAAATGTCTGAAATTTGATTTGCGTTTATGAAGTTCCACGCAGATTAAACAAAGCAGACACAAATTATTTGGAATATTTGTTTTAGCAAATTTTCAGGGTCTTATGCATGCAGTGTCTTAATAACATGATGAAAAGCATAAAAACATTACATTTTGGTTGTATAATGTTCATTTGCAATTGCCATCATGTGGATTCTCTATGTTGTTTAGACCGCAGTAACTCTGGTGTGCAAAGGATTACGGGATATCTCAATAGGGCGAATGGGGCAAAGGTGGTATTGAACTGTTTTGGAAGTAAGTCCACTATCCACTTGGGCTGTGAAAAAAATAAATAAAAGGTCCACAGTAACGGGGGGAACCCAGGTCAAATTTGTCTATCTTCGTTTTGGTCTTGACTGTATTTGTGTCTTGCTGTTTTGAATTTTATACCCTAACCTTGTAACTTTGCACTGCCATTGTACTACTGCACTATTAAGATTGTTTTTTGAGAAATATTTACACATAAATGCATCTAAACAATATAATTTATCAGTGCATAGGCATGTTGGTAGCGCACCTGTGCTATACCACCTGTGAATCCGCTATATTTCATGCTGTGGAGCACAGGTGGGTTTGTTGTTGTTTTTGCTGAAATACATAAACAAACAAACAAATATTAATTAATTAATTAATTAATTAATTAATATAACAACTGGGAAACACTGCTTGTTTAAATTTCAACTTAAGATTGTCTATGACCATGGTGGCTATCATAGTGGCTAGCTGTGCCACATTATCAAGTTTAGCAAATTGCTGATGTACCATAGCAAAAACTGGCATTAAAATATATCAGTTTACTTTGCACTTGGTTGTATTACAAACTTGTAACAGTTAAAAACATGCAGAATTTATTATCCAGGTCGTACATTGGTCAGAGGAGCTACAGTGACTTGCTAAGTTAGCTAGCTTGCAGCTAGCCTTAAAAGAAGCTCAACCAACTGTACGTGTTTATGAAGTAATATGATGCAACTTAGGAGCTTATTTTACTAAATAATTAACAATTAAGCAATTGAGAAAGTCGACAGCTGTGATGTTAGCACTGCTGCTGTATGAATCATGTGTAGCGTGATTAGAAATATTAGCACGAGCTGCATTTATGTTAGCTTTTGGATTGTAACTCTGCTAAACCCACATGGGAGTATTTTATATATATATATATATATATATATATATATATATATATATATATATAATACAGGAAAAGCTCTGTGTAGTGCCGCTTTGGGGAGCACATGGAGAAACCCTCACACTGTGCCAGCCTCAGCTTCATGGCCGCGCATGTTTGGTTAGCCTTTTCCTGGTGCACCGCTCTGTTTTATTTGGCTCCATTCAGCCCTGAGGACAGGGCAACAGTTGTCTTCCTGCTCTGCCGAGGCCTTGCTTACTTTTCCTCAAAAAAAAAAAAAAAAAACAGGGCTGGACGGTGGCCGCGTTTGACTTATTAGTTTGGGAAGGATGAGCATAAAATGATAAAGACACGGAAAGACGGAATCTGGTGTTTGGAATTCCGTGTTTTCTCATCGGTTGAATGGTGAGTCTGAGCTGCTCGGACTCCAAAGAAAACCCGACGTGTTTGGCTGACACCAGCTCTTCATCTCCAAAAATGCACCTTTGAGCCAATTCATATACGCGACGGCACTTTCCCACAATGCTTTGTGTGGAGTAACATTTGATGGGAAGAAATGCTGAAGGAAATTGCAGGGTGCTGGACAAAACTATTTTGGGGGTCCAGCGTGAAGGAGACGCTGTCTTCTGGTGGAATTGCAAGGTACAAGCTTGTATTCTGGTGCATTATATTCTGGTGTTTACTCATGATTTTCTTTTGTAGCGTTTAGCCGGCGGAACATTCACAATAACCGTTTGGCTGAATTCCCTCCAGGTGCAAAACGAGCGACAAACAGAAAAAGGAAGGAGGTGGGAGGAGGAGGGAGGTGGTGCTGTGGCTGGCGTGCACACTGTGAGTACTCTGTCTGTGTGCGACTGATGGTTAGTTACTCCTCACTGCCATGTTTCAGGACCACCCCCCCCCACCTCCACTTCCACACCGCCGTCTCTTCTCCTGGAATCAAATGTTTCTTTTTCCCTCATTTGAGTTCTTGAGGACATAATTTGACAATCAGACAGGAGTAATCGCATAACCTCAACCAAATAATTTAACCTCCATTAAACCACATAACCTACACATTTATAAAGCATTCTGATTGTAATCACATAACCTACACCACATCACATAACCTCAGCCTGAATGTATAACCTCCACCTATTTGCATAATCTCCACCTACTAATTTAACCTCCACTAATTCTGATTAATCACATCAACTCAGCCTAATTACATAACCCCCAAAAATTACATAACCTCACTCTAATTGCATAACCTCAGCCTAATTGCACATCCTCCAACAAATCACATGACCTCTGCTTCATCACATAACCTCTGCCTTACCGTATAACCTCCACCTTAACATAGACATCTGCTTTACTGTTTAACTTCAGCCTAAACCACACAACCTCCACCAAATCACATAAACCCACCCCATTGCATAACCACCACCTAATAATTTAACCTTCACTTAATCACATAACCTCCACCTAATTGCATAACCGCCACTTAATTGCATGAACTCAACCTAATCACATAACCTCTAAAAATCACATAACCTCAGCCTAATTGCATAACCTCTGTCTTATCACATAGTTTCAGCCACATCACATGCTAGCTGGTGTACATGTGCTGGGCCACAGCATGATGAGGAGGGGTTGGTTCCTTTCCTTGTCATCTTACGCCTTCACACCTTTTAGCCAGCTAACCCTTTAACTGCTGGGTAACTAGAAGGCATAATAATTGCACAACATCCACATATCCACATAGCTACCTACTCACATACAGTAACCGCCATTCTGGTACCGGTAGCTCCATGACATCACCCACAGGTTTTCTGAAGAGCAGATTTGAAGCTCAAGTAAGGCGGCTCTATATGTCACCGTCTTGGTGGTGCCCGCCGCCGCCAAACTTCCAACCAACCCAGAAATGGTTAAAAAAAGGTGAAGCCTGTGCAAGACCACTGTGACCTGGGCGCGGTGAACGAAGCCCGTACATGTTCCCATTTTGTCGTTACCCAACGAAAGATACCTGGCTAAACTTTGTTCAGGTGTTGAAGGCATGTTTTTGCAGACTGGCTCAATGAAGGTCAAAGGTCTTTTCTATGTGACCGATAGAAAAGTGAGGTCCAACTTTATATTTATACAAAAACATGATATTGGAGGGCACTGCGACTGATTATCGGCCTCTATCTGTGGATACCAGCCTGACATTTCATTAACAGCTCAAGAGGGCTGCAAACCACAGATGAATCCACCTAAAAAGCCGGAATAAAATCACATTCTCACGTTGTTATTATCCCTTACACATGCACATATACAAATCATATCCACATTTCCTCATCAAAGAACATGCATTGACCCTACGAGGCAGGAGTTCGCTATGCCAATAGCGAGGCCGAGCCGGAATAAATGCAGAGAACTGTGGCGATAGCAGTGTAACACACATTAGTCAGTTATTCAAAAATATAATCCAAGATAGCTGAATATGTTCTCAGACAGCTGTGTTTATGGATAAATCTAATTTGTTTAACACTTTTTCATTCATTTTGTTAAACCTGGCGAGAAATAAATACTTGTAAATCTAAAAACCCCAGTTTTGTAAGCAGATAATACCTCTGAGGTGATTTTACAAGATGTCGTGCGGACTTTTTAGCAAGCTAACCTGTGATACAAGAACATCACTGCGACACAAATCAACCGAATGTTGGTTCTGTCAAACAGCTGGGAGGCAGGGCGGGGACAGATCATTTGTCTACTATGCTAAATCAGTGCAATGATTCCACGGTGTCAAAATCAAAGCTTCTCTGTTCTGGAGCGGATGTAGTGGGAGAGTCATATTGCGAACAGCAAGCAGTTATATCAAGAGTGTCAGCATCCACAAAAAATAATGCTAACCTTAGTAAGTGATGATGATAATGTTTAATAGTTAGTAACTGCAGGTTTATCATGAACCAATGCTTTGACATAGCCATTCGAAGCATCCCCTGGGGTTGTGAGACCGGTTGGATGTACTGCCAAATTCTCTGAAATGGCTTATGGTAGAGAAATGAACATTCAATTCATGGGCAACAGCTCTGGTGGACATCCCTGCAGTCAGCATGCCAGTTACATGCTCACTCAAAAGTTACAACATCTGTGTCATTGTGCTGTGTGATAAAACTGCACATTTCAGAGTGGCCTTTTATTGTGGCCAGCCTAAGGCACACCTGTCTAATCAGCATCTTGATATGCCACACCTGAGAAGGGGGGCTGGATTATCTCAGCAAAGGAGAAGTGCTCACTAACACAGATTTAGACAGATTTGTGAACAATATTTGAGAGAAATAGGTCTTTTGTGTGTATAGTAAATGTTTTAGATCTTTGAGTTCAGCTGATGAAAAATGGCAGCAAAAACAAAAGTGTTGCATTTATTTTTTTGTTCAGTGTGTGCATATATGTACAGTGAGGAAAATAAGTATTTTAACACCCTTCAGTTTTGCAAGTTCTCCCACTTAGAAATCATTGAGGGGTCTGAAATTTTCATCTTAGGTGCATGTCCACTGTGAGAGAATAATCTAAAAAAAAAAATCCGGAAATCACAATGTATGATTCTTTTAAATAATTTATTTGTATGTTACTGCTGCAAATAAGTATTTGAACACCTACCAACCAGCAAGAATTCTGTCTCTCACAGACCTGTTAATTTTTCTTTAAGAAGCCCTCTTATTCTGCACTCTTTACTTGTATTAATTGCACCTGTTTGAACTTGTTACCTGGATAAAAGACACCTGTTCACACACTCAATCAATCACACTCCAACCTGTGCACCATAGCCAAGACCAAAGAGCTGTCTAAGGACACCAGGGACAAAACTGTAGACCTGCACAAGGCTGGGATGGACTACAGGACAACAGGCAAGCAGCTTGGTAGAAGACAACAACTGTTATGATTATATATTAGAAAGTGGAAGAAACACAAGATGACTGTCAATCTCCCTCGGTCTGGGATTCCATGCAAGATCTCACTTTGTGGGGTAAAGATGATTCTGAGAAAGCTCAGAACTACACAGGAGGACCTGGTCATTGACCTGAAGAGAGCTGGGACCACAGTCACAAAGATTACATGAGTAATACATGATGTTGTCATGGTTTAAAATCCTGCAGGGCAGCAAGGTCCCCCTGCTCAAGCCAGCACATGTCCAGGCCCGTTTGAAGTTCACCAGTGACCATCTGGATGATCCAGAGGAGGCATGGAAGAAGGTCATGTGGTCAGATGAGACCAGAATAGAGCTTTTTGGAATCAACTCCACTTACCATGTTTAGAGGATGAGAACAACCCCAAGAAAACCATCCCAACCGTGAAGCATGGGGGTGGAAACATCATACTCTGGGGGTGCTCTTCTGCAAAGGGGACAGGACGACTGCACCGTACTGAAGGGAGGATGGATGCGGTCATGTATTGCAAGATTTTGGCAAAGAACCTCCTTCCCTCAGTAAGAGCATTGAAGATGGGTCATGGCTGGGTCTTCTACAGTACTGTACTGTACCAAATATTAACATACAGTATATGTGTGTGTGTGATAAGAAGGCACTGCTTCACCTTTATCCAGCTTTACTCCATCATTCCTGATCCCTGCCTCAGGTAGCTGATCCCTCTCTCCTCCTCTACTCTTCGGAGAGGTGAGGGGATCTGTGTCTTTAATGGCGTGCTGCAGCTTACCTGGCACCGCTCAGATAGGATATGTGATGCGCTTTGTTGGTGCTAACCTGCTTGTTTGGGGGTGAGATCAGTGTATTATTTGTGTGTGTGTGTGTGTGTGTGTGTGTCTGCAGACTGGTACCACTGAGAAATCCCATTATGGAGCCAAGTCGCTGCCACGCTTCCCCATGCACACTGTGAACCCCGTGTAATCCACTCACACACTCACCACGTGTCCTTGTCTGGCTGCGTGCACGCTCAGGCGCGTGCCCGCAGTGCCTGCAGACTTGGCGGCGAGCTGCGGATCCCCGTGCACCGTGGTGTTACCTGCCGTGAAACATGACAGCTAATGATACCAAAGGCTTTTTCAAGGTGTTGGTGTGCAGGAGAGAGACAGATCTGGATTCCATCCAGACATTGATTAGCTGGGAAGACCGTTGCCTCAGCGCGAGAACCGCAAAGTCAAACGCCACACTTTCATACATCACCTTAATTTAATGCCCTGGATTGTTTTTATTGCAGTGATATTGTTTTGCTTTTCCTGAATGTTCACATTTATCAACAGGTTTGATGGTTTGAGGTGATGAACGCTGAATCCTTTCACTGAGCCGTCAACTGATCATCTGAAGGAGAAGGAATGTTAACAGGGTTTCAATATTAATGCGTCTGATTGTCCGGGAAAGCTGCTCGGACAGCATGGCTACTCTGTTATCAGACAAGGGCAAATCTGCAGTTTAAAGTCATCAAAGTCTTTATTATCGTTACCACAGAACTCGACTGTACAGATGATGCTATTATGCTTCTCCAGCTGCTTTCTTTGGGAATCTTTGGGATGCTCCTCCATGGAAGAAGACCCAAAACGCACACAGTCACATTCTTGCAAAACCGTGTGAAGTTTTGCATTTACAAACATTACGGAATAAATTACATGGAGTAGTTATTTTCAGCTTTGACACTACATCGATCCTCCAGCCAACGGCTTCACCAAAAGCTTCATTAGTTGAGCCTAATTTAACAGCGATGACTGCCATTAACTGGTAATATATATATAAAATGTGTAGCATCCTTACAGTGGTATTGTAATGTGGTCTAATGTGGGTCTCTACCAGATCCACTGTGGTGATCCTGAGCAACTGGCAACATCTGAAAATAAAAATAAATAAATAAAAAATGCAGAAGGCCACATAGAATAATATTTGTGAAACTGTAACAGCAGGCAATATTATAGCTCGTCCTTTCTCAAAGATTGGTCCGTGGACCAATGGTCATCCATGAGTGACCTTGAATGGTCTAAGTATGTTGATAAAACATCGCATTATGAATAAATATCATATAGTGCTTCTCAAACTTTAACAATGCCTGCAAAGTCTAACATACAGTAATACCGTATTTGCCCAGCGGAGGAGCCCAGGGCCAAGAATCAGTTCAACCCCTTTTTGAAGAAAGTTGGTTAAACGCATGAAAACTGTTAAATTGCATGAAATATATTTAATAACTGAGAAAAGGACAAAAATGGACACAATCAGGTGATTTATTTGTGACATATTTTTTTTATTTTTGATGAAATTAGAGATTTTATTGAAACTGGCATTCTTATGTACATGATATTGGCCATACTCCTGCATCGGCCGACCCCCGCTTTAGACAGAATTTTGAGTCCTGGGCCCTCTGATGGGAGAACGGGGCATACTGTTGGAGTGGTAAACAGATAATTAGACCAGTAAGCTGTTTCAAATTAAACTTGTTTGATTCTGTTCAAATTTTATTCATTCATGCATTCATTCATTTTCTCCAACTTGTGTGAGTCATGGTCACCGTAGACCAAACAACACATCCCACACTTCCCTATCCTCAGCCAATTTGTCTTACGCTTAATAAGAAGCTGGGAAATACAATCCCTCTGGTGTACCTGCACTCTAAAAAAGGAACTGCTGTCTCAACGAGAAAAATCAATGTAACAAATTGCATAGATTTTTTAAACTTATTTCAACTTAGTTATTTCAACTTTCAACTGAATCAATGCCACAAGACTTCTCTAGTTAAGTTGAAATAACTTTATTTAAAATGAATAACGTAAAAAAAAAATCTATGCAAATTTTTACATTACTTTTCTCGTTAAGACAGCACTTCATTTTTTAGAGTGTGGCATCCTTTCCTTGTTGGACGTGCCTGGAGGATCTCCCTAGGGGGACCACTGGGGGCATCTTCACGAGATGCCCAAACTATTTCAGCTTTCTCCTTTCAATAAGAAGGAGCAGCGGCTCTATTCAGAGTCCCTCCTGGATATTCAAGTGTAAGCCGAGATACCTGACTGAGGAACCTCTTTTCCACTATTTGTATCCGAGACCATGTTCTTTCCATTATTACCCAAAGTTCATGACCACAGGTGAAGATAAGGACATAAACTGACTTGTAAGTCAAGAGTCTCCATTTGTGGCACACCTCCTTCTTCTCCATCACGGTCTGGTACAGAGTCCGCAGGATGTCAGATGTAGCCTCAGTCAGTCTGACGATCTCACAAGACATTGAGATATATGACCTTCTCTACTTGGTACAATAACTTCCCCTGACCCAGAGTTTGACAGAAGACCATGTTCTCAGAGTTGGAAGTGCTGATCCTCATAAATTTAGTTTCACAAAATGTAATTAAATTAATTTGGGCACCACTCTGCTGGTGCTCCTTCAAATAATTTGGCCTCATCATTTCAGGGACAAGTGTGGGATGAATAAAAATGTTGTCGCACACGGAGGAGAAGTAAGCAGGTCCTATACAGGGCAGAGGCCTGTTTGTTGAGGTCCTTATTCCACGGTAAGGTGCCGTGAAGCAGATGAGAGTATAAGAGACCCTTGGACAGGATCACAGGTCCATCACTTGTCTATGGACAGTGGACAAGTTTGGGGTGTACAGGCTTAGAATAGTACCACCAGGAGTACTTTTCCAGTATGCAACTGGGTCAAAAATGTTTGACACTGAAGCTTGTGTTTAGACCTTCTATGTTTCAGAAAGGGGTCAATTAAATCAGATACTAATTGATAATGAATCAAAGACATTTGGAAATTAAAATGAGCAGAAATCTTGTCCAGCACGGCTCACAAGAGAAACAAATAAGCATAAGTGAGATAAGAATCCCCCAAAATATTGAAGGTCCATGACTTTAGGGTCCTGGTGATTTCTGTCTTACTGCATGGGGGTGAGACTTGGACTCTAACCATTGACCTAAGGAGACAACTGGATGTCTTTGGCACAAGGTCTCTTTAGAGGATCCTTGGGTGCTGCTGGAATGACAAATACTTACTCAGGGAGACTCAGATGAGTGGTATCACTTGCTTTGAGAGGCAGCCTCAGTTATGACATTTTGGGGCATGCAACATGTTCCTCTGTGTGTGATCCTGCATGTAGGTGCCTCAATTTTGAGGGACATAGTGGCTGGAGAAGGTGAAGGACACGCCCACATTTCACCTCACTGCAGTAGACAGATGGTTACTGCTGAGAGGTGGAGATGGACCAGTTTTCTCCCTGGGTGACCCGAGGCAGTTCATTGGTGTGGTGGACGAGTCACCAGTATATGTTCCCAGACCTCACCTGACCTTTCAAAACTGACGTCATACAAATTCATTTTACCACACAATCTCATTATTAAAGAGAAGATAAAACTTCAAGATTAGAAAATGTTCTTCCAAAGATTAATTCATTTTCAACTGTATATCTGGGTCATCGTGGTAAAGACTGATAACTTAAAGTTATTTTGGATGTTGTCAACAATACATTTTGCAAACTAAGTCCTAAGAAGTCCAAACCAGAACGCTCTATGTCAACTTTACAACAAATAAGTTACTTATAATCAGCAAACCTGGCAACAGTGGTCCTGTCCCTCCAGCAAATATGTGGAAGCAGATACTCATTAGACAAGTCAAGTCCAGTCTGGGAGCATGTGCTGGTATACTGCTCTTTATCGCATCCACAACACCACCTTTGTTTCTGGATAGCAACCACCCAGGCAGACAACCAGTCCAGGATAACAGGACTACTGAAGAAGAAAGTCTGAGAATTTATGTGTGTGCCAGTGATTCAAACTTCTCCTTGGGTCCTTGGATTGAAGTGCCGCTCTGCTTGAATCTTTTGGTGTTGTTGAGCTTTGAAGTGAACACAAGTGACATTTAACCAGCACCTTCTGACAGCGCATAGGGGGCGCTGCAGACACTGCTTTACACCGGAGAGGCGGACACAGAGGGGAATCTGTCATCTCTCTCTCTCTCTGTGGCCCTGTGACCCCGGCGCCATCTTCTCCATCTCATCCTTTATGCATACTGACATCGAGCCGCTCCGTTTATGGCACTGCATAACGTTTCCTCATTACAGAGCAGGACTCAGAAACCCAAACGCAGCAGGAACTGGGGGGGGGGGGGGGGAGTCTTAGTGGAAGAGGGGAAGAAGTGCCAATGATGACGCTGGCTGTGGATAATATTAATCTGATTCTTTTGGCGCGCCACGAATCATCCCTTTAAATGTTAGTTTGCTGCACGATGTTGGACACTGATCAAACACACAACCTGCTGCACAAACTCGACTCTCATGAGGTTATGCACACATATGATCAAGCGCACCGACTGATGCACGCAGCGCACCGGCTATCATGTGACTCCCTTGCGTACGCCGCCATCTTGACACAGAATGTCTCCCGCATGCAAATCTAGTGACTGTAAATGACATTATCAACTTTAAGCTGTGTAAATTCACATCTGGACATTTATTTTAAAAGATACTGAATGTTAAATAGCTGAAAGTAACGTAGAGCAATAAATTTTGATTTCCACAGTAATGGAATTACGACGACAGCAAAATCTGGCTGTATTTTGACTTACCTTTAAAAAATTTGCTCAGATTGTAATTCCGTTACCATAGACTTGCCCGTATGTGCGTTGCACAGCAACTGAAGGTTTCAGGTCGCCCACAGAGGGCAGACTTGTGCTGGATGCAGAATATACTGGACGGATGTTTGCTGCAACAAATTCAGACTCTGATTTGGATAAATCAATCAATCAATCAATTTTATTTATATAGCGCCAAATCACAACAAACAGTTGCCCCAAGGCGCCTTATATTATAAGGCAAGGGCATACAATAATTACGTAAAAACCCCAACGGTCAAAACGACCCCCTGTGAGCAAGCACTTGGCGACAGTGGGAAGGAAAAACTCTCTTTTAACAGGAAGAAACCTCCAGCAGAACCAGGCATCAAGATGAAATTTCACGTTTTGAATGTGTGATATGCAGAGCAGCGGGCTCTGTGGGACAGGGTTTGATTCCACGTGTGCGTCCTTGGTTAAGACTTTTCGTCTGTATAGTCTCAGTCCACCCAGCTGTAAATGGGTACTAGCCTTGGCTCAGGAGGTAACCTGCATCCAACTGGCATCACTTCGATGGCGTCTGCTTCATGCTACGGAATCTGGAGAAACGCACAGGCCCGATGGGCACTGGGGCCTATATTTCTCTCTTAGACGTCTTAGATGATCCTTTATGATGTTTCACCACACAACCAGACAGATTATTCCAGGTATTTGTGATGAATGTTGAAAAATGACACACACAGATTCCATAACAACTATCAAGAGGTACAGACACTATGATGATCAGATGCAGTGGGCTCAGCCGTTGTCACTCAAAGGGAACATGTCCCAGAACTTTAAGGCTTAAAACATCTCAAACTAAGTACTGTAGGAGGAAACTATCTGTAGAGACCAAAACTGTTTTTTGTACCAGGCTGTAAACATTTTTATTTCTGCTCTAAAGTGGCCAGTCAAGGAACTGCAACTTTTCTTTTTTTCCAGATGGCTTCATCTGAGACCATTGCAAGTTTCCACTTGGGTGCCACGTGTGCATGCATCCACCACACACGTGAACCGCCTGGGGTCCTCAATCCAAACACCCAGGCAGAACTCCTCATTCAAGCTTTATGATGTCACTGAGTAAGAATGCTGAAGAATGAGTTCATCATTAAATCATCAGCTGAATTTGTTGAGCTCCTCCCTGACTGAAGAGCCATGTCTCCACATAGTTTGTAATCTGATTGTCTCATATTAGATGCAGCATCTGGGAACATCGATGCATCCAGATGTGGATCCCGATCAGTTTTGGTGCTGCGTTTAGTCCTCAGCACTAGCCTGCAGAGTATCGTGCGTGAGGGATAAATTATGGGATTGCTGCAGCTTTATACACACATTGCACATCATCAGTCGATGCTAATAAGAAACACAGTCACATACACACACACATGACACACTTTGCCACAGATCCACTCGTCAGCAAGAGGCTACAGCAGCTTGTGTTGGTTGTAAACAGCAGTGCAGGCAGGATGCAGCACGCCGGCTGTGTGAGCGCCGGGCCGGCCAGCCAATCAACCCCTCGATCTCCTGTCCTTGCCCTTCCATTGATCCCCATTAAAATGCTTAGCAGATGCTCGGCTTGAGAGAGATCAGCTCTTTCTCTGCTGCTATTTTCGTTTGTGTGCTCTTTTCTGTGAGCACACGGCCTGGAATAGTCATCTTGCCAACTGGGACGTTGGCCCACTATGGACAGTACAGTAGCATCCATTCAGGCGTAGTACAGTGTGTAAAACCAGCAAACATTTTAACCATGAATGATCATGGGGGGGTGCAGCAGGCTGCAAAAACCTGTTGTTGGTTCGGTGCCAGAAATCCCATCTGTGGTCCAGCATATTGTATCTGTATTGTTGCTGTCAAATTAGAACCTCAGGAACATTTTCTGCAGTTTTTCTTTCATTTGCAGATGTTATCCTTAAAAGCTGATGTTAATTTTTACATTTTATGCACAAACAGCGTACACACAGATCGTCATCCACTCTTATATGAACTTCCACTTGTTAATTATCAATCATTGGATATGAATGATGTGATTAATTGGCATCAGCGTTTTGGTGTGTGAGAAATTGATCAGTGTTGAGAAGCGGCATGTCTTCTGGTGTTAAAATCCAAAATAAACAATAAACAAAACTAAAACTGAAAGAGTTTTTCGTCTTGATAAGATGTGTTGCGGTAGAAAGCCACACCCACTTTTTAAAGTATCCAACACAGAGTAAAAAAAGTTAGGGCTCCCTCACACATAGTACGAATGTGGCTGAACTGCACATGAAGCAGGAATCATATGCAGTACGTGTAAAATTCGGAGCTGCCTCTAACACCTTGTACACCTGTTGCTACAACTATTTGCGCATGCCAGCAGCTGAAAGACAGAGAGTGCGCTGTGAGAGCCCATTTCATCACTCTCACAGCAGGTGTTGGACAAATTCCAGGTGACACACATGAACATCTAACACCGCTCGCTTGGCACTTAGAAAATGTGTGGCCATTCGCGCTGTTAGCACAAAAATAATGAGCAGACAATCACTTTCGAGCTGGATGTGAAATTTGTCTAAGTGCCCCCACGAAGGTAGTGTTGCAAAACAGCAACACACATGTGGCGTGCCAGAGTGTCGGCTCCCCCCACAACACACGTGTCATGCATGTGAATAGTGCATGTGTTGCGGTCCCTCCCCCATCCACAACAAATGTGGCCTGCCAGAGTGGGGAGCGCACTTGCATGAACTGCTGATATGGATGTACAGATGGGGATCGGACAGCCACGTCTGAGTGCACATAGCACAGCGAGCCGCCACCCAGCTGCTTACCAGAGACTCACTGACAGCTGGAAATGAATGACAGCTCAGTGCACACGGCATGTCACATTAAAAGCACAGAGACTACAGCCAGGACAGGTATATTAATGAGTACAACACTACCTACATATGCAGTTACATAACAAATAACTAAAAAGAAATGTGCACATAACACAGAAACAGAATGACACGTTCGTGTGTTTGCTGAAATGACAGGGGGCGTTTCCGCCGAGAGCCGCAGCTGTTGAGATCTCTGGCTCTGGACGTCACGGTTGAGGAACACATACCGTGTTTAGATGGACATGACCTAACAACTGTCCACTGTGACGCACGTGTGTCTGCTTGCTGTCCTCACCTGGACATACATAAAAACATATATCGCTGTTGCGGTGGGCTGTGGCGAGCGAGCGCACAGCGCACACACTGACAGGCTGCCCCAGGTGAAACTGACTGTCAGATCATAACACGCAGCAGGCGATGTGAATGTCATGTCAGCCATGTGAGCTCTGTTCCACATGATGCTGTGTCTGTCCTGTGATGCACTGTCCACAGGACACGTGTGTCAGGCCGGACACATGCACTGGGCCGGCTGCACACACCGGGCCAGTATATGTGGACATAAGAGTGCACTGCATCATTTATGTCATTACATGACTGTACGTCTGTCACCATGGGTCATCTACAGAGGAACAGACGGTTCATACTTGTATTGTTCACTCGATAAGCGGGATTCAATAAAATGTGGTGTTTTTATGGTGTGTGGTTTTATTTTTTTTATACGTCTAATCTCTAATCTTGATTTCAGGCATTTTTCCACACCTTTTATAGGACAGTGATGGTAGCACAGTGGTAAAGCTTCTGGCTGGCAATCATAGCTTTTGTAAATTGCAGGTTCAAATCCCATGGGTGGCATGTATTTTTTTTTTCACAGCAGCTGCGTGATGTGGTTACACATGGTCCAGCTGCTCGCACTATGTTCCTGCTGTGCCGTTGCAGTAGGATAATTTAAGGCCTGCCCGACCACATGTCCCTCCCGATGTCGGCTCGATGTTTTCATGGTGTGCTCATATGAGCTGTTTCACTGTGATTCGCCCTGATTTTGTACTTAAACGTACTATATGTGAAGGGGCCCTTAGTCAAATTCACTCGCAAGAAAATGGCTTTTGTCATTTCCAATCAAAAACTCATTATTTGATGCCACTGGTTAGTTGAATAGGTATTGGATTGAACTTGACCTCTGACCTTGAGTGTTAACCAGTCTTATTCCAAATTGAATCACTTCCCATCTCTTTCCAATGGACCTGCCAAGTTTGATCAAAATTGGACTTGTGGTATTTGTCTTTCTAACATAAATACATGTGTACAGTCAAACATGGTTACATAGAGACCAGTATGACCACAAGAACGTACAACTCCTCCGGCCTTGCTAACAATCCTGCTAACGGACGGACAAACAAGACAATATGAATTAATTTTACTTGACTTAGTTTTGTTCTTGGCTTTTTATTTCAGTTTAATTGGTGTTTTGGTCTCTTTTTTTCTTGATTTAGTCTCAACATAGTCTGTGTTCTACCTTGGTATCAATACACTCTGGTCATGGTTTTGATTATAGCGCTGTTGTCACTTGAAGTTGATTGAACAGATATAAATTTTTACAAATGAAATACAGTCTTTGGGGCCAATCCTGCAATGTCAGGGTATGTCAAACTTGAACCCTGTTGTCGGAAGAAGGCAGGAACAGAGCCTACCCACTGAGACCCGACAGGGAACAATGGGTAGGGTGGAGGAGGGCTCTGTGCAGGTCAGCCAGTAGGGCAGCAAACGTGAACCAAGTGGAGGGGTCGAGTGGAGGTGGCAAAGGCGAGCCTAGTCAACCAAGCGGCAGACCGTGACCAAAAGGCAGCAGAGTGGAGGAGGTGCAAACCAGGCCAGCAATATGGACCAATCAGAGGCAGTGGGGTGGACGAGGCAAAAGTCTGGAAAGCAACTTCAAGTAGCAGCGACGTTAGTCAGGGAGTGACATCTTTTAATGGCCTTGATGTTTCCTATTGGTTGCAGTTGATGACTAAATTGTGGACCAGATGTTTCTGATTAGAGATACGATTGTTACTAATTAACAGATTTGAATGAAAGGCTGAAACCTGAGGCTTCCTGGTCAAGCATGCACTATGATACATTTCTTGTTTTGCATTATATCTCTTGATGGTAAACAGCTGATTGTCTTCTTCTTTGGTTGAGGTTGTACGAGCTCAGTCTGTGAGTCTGAAAGGAACATTGTACTTCTTTGGATCACTCACACTTGTTGGTGTGAGGAAACAAGTTAGTCTTCTGAAAGCATGTCATATTCCATCAACTAGCTAATAGTACCCATAGGCATGAAAACGCTAAAAGCTAATGCAATCAGCCATTTGACCCTAATGACCTTGACCTCCACTCAAATGATTGCTGGAGTCCACCTAAATATGTGCCACATTTGGTGTAAATCAGGATGAAAATCAAATTCCTTAACCTTGACCTTTGCTAAAAGGAATTCTTTAAGGGCAATTTCAATTTCAGTCACTAACATTCCAAGTTTTGTGGGAATCAATAAAAGGACCTGGGAGAAGAAGGCCAATAAACAAACAGGCAGACATGACCTTGGCCCTAATGGTTGACCTTTGTTGAATTTCATCCCACCTGGGCAATTCCATAACCCAATGACATAACTGTGCTATGTCTGGTTGACATCAGAGTGAAAATCAAACGTTATTTTCACCCCAGTGACCTTGACCATAGCTAAAACAAGCCATTTTAGGGCAATTCTGGAATTCTTCAGCTACATACTAAGTTTAGTGGAAATCTGCCAAAGGACCTGAGAGACATAATGGAACAAAAAGACAAAAAAAAATTTTGACCTTTGATCCTAATGACCTTCACCTTTAAGACCAATGCCAGGGTCACCCTTCATGTGCATGCAATGTTTAGTGGGAAACCATTAAATGACCTGGGAGGAGTAGAGGAACAAAGAGATGACTGTTTGCTGAACAGGCTTGACTGGTTTCTCATCCTTATGATCCAGTTTTCATTGATGCACTCTTGGGCACAGCGACACAGAAAAGGTCCAGAAGGAGATAAACGTTCTTGGTTTACCACCTTGGTCTCATTTTCAACAATCATTAATATTAGATTATTAGAATTCCTTTTCAATGCTAAACATAATGGAGCAGGTTTTTTAGTATCTCAGACGGTTAACTTTCACATTATTCTATGTATAAATTTGTCATCTCAGCCACAACTGCAAACAACCTGTCAATCAATACATAATGTGGGTGTGGCTACCAAATTATTAGAGTAAAAAATGAACAGGATTTGTTGGTTGGATTTCTATCCAACAGTTGTTGGAGTGAGTGATTCCGATTCTGACCGTCTGAACAGTGTACCAGACGGCGGCCACCGCAGGAGAAAGTAGACCAGGATTAGAACTGTTTTTTGTTGTCACGCCAGGCAGCTAAAGAAAGCGACGACTGTGTTTGTAGCATTCTCGACTTGTGTGCAGGACAGTTTCTGTACTGTATGAAGGCACGTGTTCTCATCTTTGTTTTTACAGTCAGACATTGTGCGTTTTTACGAGCATCTGTGCACATGTGTGAGTGTGTGTGTGTGGGTGTGTGTGGGGGGGTGTGGGTGTGTGTGTGTGTGTGTGTGTGTGAGTGGGTGGGGGGGACACACCATACACTAGTGGGCTTTGTCTGTCCGGGGGGCTGACGTATGTCTGAGGAAGAAGCCCTCTGGAGTGAAAGAGAGGGTCTGTTCCTGAAGCTTACCAATCACACAGCAGCTTGTTGAGGTGGCGGAGAAGATGTTCAGGGACTTCAAGCTCCTCAAGCATGAAGAAGACACACGTATACGTTTTGTATCTTGATTCACTTGATGACAGAATTGACAGAAAATGGGGAAACCTTCAAGTGTACTCAGGCTACAAAAGCAATCAAAGGGAATCAACAAACTATCTGGACACCTGGATGAGGATCTATCATCATCATCATCATCATCATCTTCAGGAAAATTTTATGATAATTTCCTCATATAGTCCTTTGACTTTTGATTAATTTTGGTACAAGAGATGAAAATAACAATTTTTGATGAATCTGAGAGGTCAAATCTTCCAGCGATACACAGGGTCTGAAATTAACATGACTTGACAACCCCAGCAGGTGGAGAAGGTCAAGGATACGTCCACGCATCACCTGGGTGCAGCCAATTAATGGTTGCTTTACAGAGGTGGGGAGGGACCGTTGTCTGTCTGCATGGGTGGTTACCATGCAGGACCCAAGACAGTTCCTTGGTGTCTGCAGCGCACAGCTCTATCATGTCCTTGCAGACTTGACTATTATAATCCCTCCTGGGTCGCAGTGGGTGATGGTCATGTCCAACTGGGTAATTACTTTCACATTGTTCAGACTTCAGGAAAAACTACTAGATTTTTGCTGAAAAATCACAGTATACTTATAGATGCTGAGAGAATAAAATTCCTGGCACATACATTCAATAACAGAAAAAAAATTTTTTTGTAACCATCTGAATGTGGTGTTAGTATTAATAAAGTTTGGTAAAGATGGAATCATTAACCGTCTGAATGTGGTGTTAGTATTAATAAAGTTTGGCAAAGATGGAATCATTAACCGTCTGAATGTGGTCTTAGCGTTAATTAAGTTTGGTAAAAATGGAATCATTAACTGTCTGAATGGGGTGTTAGTATTAATTAAGTCTTGCAAAAATGGAATCATTAACCGTTTGAATGGGGTGTTAGTATTAATTAAGTCTTGCAAAAATGGAATCATTAACCGTCTGAATGTGGTGTTAGTATTAACTAAGTTTTGTAAAAATGGAATCATTAACTGTCTGAATGTGGTGTTAATATTAACTAAGTTTTGTAAAAATGGAATCATTAACCGTTTGAATGTGGTGTTAGTATTAACTAGGTTTTGCAAAAATGGAATCATTAACTGTCTGAATGTGGTGTTAGCATTAATTAAGGTTTGTAAAAATGGAATCATTAACCGTTTGAATGTGGTGTTAGTATTAACTAAGTTTTGTAAAAATGGAATCATTAACTGTCTGAATGTGGTGTTAGTATTAACTAAGTTTTGTAAAAATGGAATCATTAACCGTTTGAATGTGGTGTTAGTATTAACTAGGTTTTGCAAAAATGGAATCATTAACTGTCTGAATGTGGTGTTAGCATTAATTAAGGTTTGTAAAAATGGAATCATTAACTGTCTGAATGGGGTGTTAGTATTAATTAAGTCTTGCAAAAATGGAATCATTAACCGTTTGAATGGGGTGTTAGTATTAATTAAGTCTTGCAAAAATGGAATCATTAACCGTCTGAATGTGGTGTTAGTATTAACTAAGTTTTGTAAAAATGGAATCATTAACTGTCTGAATGTGGTGTTAGTATTAACTAAGTTTTGTAAAAATGGAATCATTAACCGTTTGAATGTGGTGTTAGTATTAACTAGGTTTTGCAAAAATGGAATCATTAACTGTCTGAATGTGGTGTTAGCATTAATTAAGGTTTGTAAAAATGGAATCATTAACCGTTTGAATGTGGTGTTAGTATTAACTAAGTTTTGTAAAAATGGAATCATTAACCGTTTGAATGTGGTGTTAGTATTAACTAAGTTTTGTAAAAATGGAATCATTAACTGTCTGAATGTGGTGTTAGCATTAATTAAGGTT
The DNA here is from genome assembly GCF_902500255.1 of Thalassophryne amazonica. Classification (NCBI taxonomy): domain Eukaryota; kingdom Metazoa; phylum Chordata; class Actinopteri; order Batrachoidiformes; family Batrachoididae; genus Thalassophryne; species Thalassophryne amazonica. The sequence continues at coordinate 166,292,149 of NC_047103.1, forward strand.
TGTAAAAATGGAATCATTAACCATCTGAATGTGCTGTTAGCATTAATTATGTTTTGTAAAAATGGAATCATTAACCGTCTGAATGTGGTCTTAGCGTTAATTAAGTTTGGTAAAAATGGAATCATTAACTGTCTGAATGTGGTGTTAGTATTAATTAAGTTTGGTAAAAATGGAATCATTAACCATTTGAATGTGGTGCTAGCATTAACTAAGTTTTGTAAAAATGGAATCATTAACCATCTGAATGTGGTGTTAGTATTAATTAAGTCTTGCAAAAATGGAATCATTAACCGTCTGAATGTGGTGTTAGTATTAACTAAGTTTTGTAAAAATGGAATCATTAACCGTTTGAATGTGGTGTTAGTATTAACTAGGTTTTGCAAAAATGGAATAATTAACTGTCTGAATGTGGTGTTAGCATTAATTAAGGTTTGTAAAAATGGAATCATTAACCGTTTGAATGTGGTGTTAGTATTAACTAAGTTTTGTAAAAATGGAATCATTAACCGTTTGAATGTGGTGTTAGTATTAACTAAGTTTTGTAAAAATGGAATCATTAACTGTCTGAATGTGGTGTTAGCATTAATTAAGGTTTGTAAAAATGGAATCATTAACCATCTGAATGTGCTGTTAGCATTAATTATGTTTTGTAAAAATGGAATCATTAACCGTCTGAATGTGGTGTTAGTATTAACAAAGTTTTGTAAAAATGGAATCATTAACCGTCTGAATGTGGTGTTAGCATTAATTATGTTTTGTAAAAATTGAATCATTAACCGTCTGAATGTGGTGTTAGCATTAATTAAGTTTTGTAAAAATGGAATCATTAACCGTCTGAATGTGGTGTTAGTATTAATAAAGTTTGGCAAAGATGGAATCATTAACCGTCTGAATGTGGTGTTAGTATTAATAAAGTTTGGCAAAGATGGAATCATTAACCGTCTGAATGTGGTCTTAGCGTTAATTAAGTTTGGTAAAAATGGAATCATTAACTGTCTGAATGGGGTGTTAGTATTAATTAAGTTTGGTAAAAATGGAATCATTAACCGTTTGAATGTGGTGCTAGCATTAACTAAGTTTTTTAAAAATGGAATCATTAACCATCTGAATGTGGTGTTAGTATTAATTAAGTCTTGCAAAAATGGAATCATTAACCGTCTGAATGTGGTGTTAGTATTAACTAAGTTTTGTAAAAATGGAATCATTAACCGTTTGAATGTGGTGTTAGTATTAACTAAGTTTTGTAAAAATGGAATCATTAACTGTCTGAATGTGGTGTTAGCATTAATTAAGGTTTGTAAAAATGGAATCATTAACCGTTTGAATGTGGTGTTAGTATTAACTAAGTTTTGTAAAAATGGAATCATTAACAGTTTGAATGTGGTGTTAGTATTAACTAAGTTTTGTAAAAATGGAATCATTAACTGTCTGAATGTGGTGTTAGCATTAATTAAGGTTTGTAAAAATGGAATCATTAACCATCTGAATGTGCTGTTAGCATTAATTATGTTTTGTAAAAATGGAATCATTAACCGTCTGAATGTGGTGTTAGTATTAACTAAGTTTTGTAAAAATGGAATCATTAACTGTCTGAATGTGGTGTTAGCATTAATTATGTTTTGTAAAAATGGAATCATTAACCGTCTGAATGTGGTGTTAGCATTAATTAAGTTTTGTAAAAATGGAATCATTAACCGTCTGAATGTGGTGTTAGCATTAATTAAGTTTTGTAAAAATGGAATCATTAACCGTCTGAATGTGGTGTTAGCATTAATTAAGTTTTGTAAAAATGGAATCATTAACCGTCTGAATGTGGTGTTAGCAGTAATTAAGCTTTGTTAAAATGGAATCATTAATTGTCTGAATGTGGTGTTAGCCTTAATTAAGCTTTGTAAAAATGGAATCATTAACTGTCTGAATGTGGTGTTAGCATTAATTAAGTTTTGTAAAAATGGAATCATTAACCATCTGAATGTGGTGTTAGCATTAATTAAGGTTTGTAAAAATGGAATCATTAACCGTCTGAATGTGGTGTTAGCATTAATTATGTTTTGTAAAAATGGAATCATTAACTGTCTGACTGTGGTGTTAGCATTAATTATGTTTTGTAAAAATGGAATCATTAACCGTCTGAATGTGGTGTTAGCATTAATTATGTTTTGTAAAAATGGAATCATTAACCGTCTGAATGTGGTGTTAGCATTAATTAAGGTTTGTAAAAATGGAATCATTAAACGTCTGAATGTGGTGTTAGCATTAATTATGTTTTGTAAAAATGGAATCATTAACTGTCTGAATGTGGTGTTAGCATTAATTAAGGTTTGTAAAAATGGAATCATTAATCGTCTGAATGTGGTGTTAGCATTAATTATGTTTTGTAAAAATGGAATCATTAACCGTCTGAATGTGGTGTTAGCATTAATTATGTTTTGTAAAAATGGAATCATTAACCATCTGAATGTGGTGTTAGCATTAATTAAGGTTTGTAAAAATGGAATCATTAACCGTCTGAATGTGGTGTTAGCATTAATTATGTTTTGTAAAAATGGAATCATTAACTGTCTGAATGTGGTGTTAGCATTAATTATGTTTTGTAAAAATGGAATCATTAACTGTCTGAATGTGGTGTTAGCATTAATTATGTTTTGTAAAAATGGAATCATTAACCATCTGAATGTGGTGTTAGCATTAATTAAGGTTTGTAAAAATGGAATCATTAAACGTCTGAATGTGGTGTTAGCATTAATTATGTTTTGTAAAAATGGAATCATTAACTGTCTGAATGTGGTGTTAGCATTAATTAAGGTTTGTAAAAATGGAATAATTAATCGTCTGAATGTGGTGTTAGCATTAATTATGTTTTGTAAAAATGGAATCATTAACCGTCTGAATGTGGTGTTAGCATTAATTAAGGTTTGTAAAAATGGAATCATTAACCGTCTGAATGTGGTGTTAGCATTAATTATGTTTTGTAAAAATGGAATCATTAACCGTCTGAATGTGGTGTTAGCATTAATTAAGGTTTGTAAAAATGGAATCATTAATCGTCTGAATGTGGTGTTAGCATTAATTAAGTTTTGTAAAAATGGAATCATTAACCGTCTGAATGTGGTGTTAGCATTAATTAAGTTTTGTAAAAATGGAATCATTAATCGTCTGAATGTGGTGTTAGCATTAATTAAGTTTTGTAAAAATGGAATCATTAACCGTCTGAATGTGGTGTTAGCATTAATTATGTTTTGTAAAAATGGAATCATTAACCATCTGAATGTGGTGTTAGCATTAATTATGTTTTGTAAAAATGGAATCATTAACCGTCTGAATGTGGTGTTAGCATTAATTAAGTTTTGTAAAAATGGAATCATTAACCGTCTGAATGTGGTGTTAGCATTAATTAAGTTTTGTAAAAATGGAATCATTAACCGTCTGAATGTGGTGTTAGCATTAATTAAGTTTTGTAAAAATGGAATCATTAACCGTCTGAATAGGGTTGCCAACTCTCTGAAAAATAAATAAGGGACACCTCACCGCCAGGGCCGACCGGCCGACTGACCATTGCCTTCACCCTTCCAAGCGTCTGTGTGAAACGATTTTTAACCATTTGACTGTTGACTTGACCCTGAATTTAGATAGAAGCATACATGCATTTGTTCTGATATGAACACGTGGAAAACAAATTATTATTTAGCAATTTATTTTTAATGCAAAATAAATTTTCACTCACAATTTCAATATGAGCATTCTGTCTTCTTTAAAAATAAATCTCTGTAGTGCTATTGCTTAACTTAAAATTGTATAAATTAACAAAAAAAAAAACAATAGAAAATTTGCATCATCCAAAACAATGTAACAGTGCAAAACAATGTAACAGTGCACATTTGCACATTTAGTGTAATAAAAAGTGCAAAAAATAAAGTCTGAAAAGTAAATAATACTGTTGTCGCGCACCTTTTCCACCCAGTCATTTTCCTTTTCTCATTCTCCCCTGTATTTTTGCATTCTTTTTTGTTTTTTGTTTTTTTAGGAGGAGTAGTAACGATGTTACAGACATTGCTGTCCGTAGGCATATCTCCAGTGCCAGTGTCGGTGTCTGTATCGATATCAGCCATGCTGATTTGTTATTGTCGTCCAGCGACCGTCGTGGGCTCATGACGTCGGTATCTTCTTGCGAGCAGATGTCCCTCGACCAATGAGATAAGAGTGATTCTGTATTGTCAACTCGTGTCTGTCAGCTCATTGGTGAAAAGCAGGAGAGAGGCTGGGATCAAATTTACCGTAAGTTTCCATATAAAGCGCCAGTCAATTCCATTGACATTTTACAGACTTTTTGATTCTCACAGAAATACGGGACAAACTGCGTCCCGTTTCAGGTCAATACGGAACGCACATTTTTATTTTCAAATAAGGGACGATTCCGTTTTTCAAGGGACGGTTGGCAACCGTACGTCTGAATGTGGTGTTAGCATTAATTAAGTTTTGTAAAAATGGAATCATTAACCGTCTGAATGTGGTGTTAGCATTAATTAAGTTTTGTAAAAATGGAATCATTAACCGTCTGAATGTGGTGTTAGCATTAATTATGTTTTGTAAAAATGGAATCATTAACCGTCTGAATGTGGTGTTAGCATTAATTAAGTTTTGTAAAAATGGAATCATTAACCGTCTGAATGTGGTGTTAGCATTAATTAAGTTTTGTAAAAATGGAATCATTAACCGTCTGAATGTGGTGTTAGCATTAATTATGTTTTGTAAAAATGGAATCATTAACCGTCTGAATGTGGTGTTAGCATTAATTATGTTTTGTAAAAATGGAATCATTAACCGTCTGAATGTGGTGTTAGCATTAATTATGTTTTGTAAAAATGGAATCATTAACCATCTGAATGTGGTGTTAGCATTAATTATGTTTTGTAAAAATGGAATCATTAACCATCTGAATGTGGTGTTAGCATTAATTAAGTTTGAATTCATACCAAACATTAGCACTTACATTAGGAAGTTTGGTATAAGTGGAAACATTAGCAGTTGGCAGTCAACATGTGGTATTATCAGTGAGCAGTCAGAGTGTCGCGTCGGTTTAAAGTAAGTTTGGTCAAAACATGAATATGAGAAGTTAGAAATCAGTGTGGTGTTAGCATTAAGCAAGTCTAGCATAAGTGTAAACATTGGCACTCAGAGGTTGTAAGGTGATGTTAGCATGCAGTAAGTTTGTCATAAATCGTAAATGGACTGGATTTCTTCAGTTTGCAGTGCTCAAAGTCTCTCACATTCATCCATTCACATTCACACAGTCACGCCAGCGTGCTGCAATGCAATGTGCACAACTGCACACAAAACTATGGGATTAGGAGCCGTGCACAGTGATTTTCCTGAGTGGGAAGTAGACTTCATGCTCTTGGCAGTTTTACCAAACTGTGTTGTACTCTTAACTTTTTGAATGATCGATGTCAATGATTTACAACAGATCTATAAAACATAAAACGGAATCTAAACTTTTTAATCAGCTGATGGATTCATAAAGTTAAAGGTCCTGGTTTAATAAAAGCTGGCAGTCGAGCAAACCTGGTGAATGCATTTAGATGGTGAGTGTAGCTCCGGAAGGAGCAGCAGAGGAGAACGATAGACGGAGTGAGCGCCTCAACCTGTCCTTGGAGAGAAGGCGCGCGCTCCATTTTCTGTTTGCTGCCATTTGTCTTCTGCCGCTAAGAGAGATCAACAGTCCTCGGCACACAGATCAATATTCTCTTAACCCGCACCTAATCCGACCAGAGTTTCTTCCAATTTCACTTTTGCTGATGCCTTCGCCTCTCCTCTCGTTTTCAGCAATCATTTTTGGGTGTCGCCGTGGCAGCCATTTTTCACGCTGCTTGTCCGAGCAGGTGACACAGGAGGGAATGATGTTCCCAGACGCCGGCGCTGAGCGTGTGAGGGGAGAGTGATGGATACGGTGTTCTGAGGGGCCCCCCCAACGCTGGCGAGATAGACTAGCTGCCTAATCGGCCGTATGACATCACAAATCCAACTTGCCCCCCCCCCCACACACACACACACACACACACCTCCTCACACCGAGTATTCTTACCCGCTACCACATCCTCCGCGAGGGCCGGCATCTCCCAGTGCGCCATTAGAGCTGTTGTCAAGTCGTCCCATCGACTAAACTGAGCGCTGTCAACGTGTCCCGTCACCGTGACGGTTATGGGAAGAGAGAAGTGTGTACATGTTTGTTTGTGTAGTGTTTATTCTGTGTATGTGTGCTGTCTATGAACGCCTGAAGCCACATCAGTGTGGATTTTTAGAGAACCGTGAGACTTTCCAGAATCATTACGCTCATTAATTTCTCATTTAACTGAGACTCTACTGAAAAATGGGCTGCAGTTAAAAAAAAAACAACAAAAAAACCTACTCTGGACCTGCCATTAGATCGATGTCATAAAGCAAGAATGTTGCACAAAGAAGAGCACACCTGATGCCACGCGTGTCAGCAAAGATCAGGAACCTAAGAGTGTACTCACAATAGGTACTCTGGACCGAGCTTGTTTCACCCATGAAGTCCACTTTGTTAGATGAGTGTGAGTGCTCTGGGCCATGGCCATGTCTGGCTCCTCCCACAGAGGTGGCCTGGGGTGCCGTCCAACTGGACTCGGCTGCAGTCACATGATTAAAAACAATGCCAGAGCATGGAACACAGGCATCATGTCACTGATGTGGCTGTTCAATTTAATGATTAATATCATTATTACTTCTTGGATAATACAGTCTTTAATCCATTCAGTATGATTTGGGTTCAAAACGGATCTGGTTTCTTATCTTATTGATGAATATAAATCATGGACAACGAGCAAAACTGCAAAATATTCCTCATCTGCCTCCATGAAAATACAGCGTGATTGATTAATAAATCCATTGCATAATTGATACGGATGAGACGGGTCATATTGGGAGGTCCTGTGAAGTAATTACCCCATTATCCCATCGGAGGGCCCAGGGCTCTCCACGTGAAATTCTGCCTGAAGAGGAGGTGGCCAATGAACAAGCATGGCCAGATATCGTGTATATCGGAATGCCAGTTTCAATAAAATGTTTAATTTCATTACAAATGTGTCCATTTTTTGTCCTTTTCTCATTCATTAAATGTATTTCTTATAATTTAATTTAGTTTCAGGTGGGCATTTAACCAACTTTCTTCAACAAAAAGGTTGGGCTGATGCTTGGTCGTGGGACCCCTGAAGGGCAAATACAGTACTACCAGAGTTTTGTTTTTTGGGTTGTGACCCAATGAGCAATTTTTGTTTTTTTGTTTTTTTTTTTTCTTTTTTTGCAGGGTGCACACATCCATGCCAGTATTCTGGCACTTTTTGCATTCTGTAAAATGATCCATGAAAAATGACCTCCGGTTATATTAATCCCAAGTGCACTACATGTTTGAGTTAAAGGAATTTTGCACCGCTTATTTCAGGCATAAACATGTTTAAAGACTCATTTGGGAAACACTGTGCATCTTTGGATTACCTGCTTTTTTATGTGCAAAACACTTGCAACGTCTACGGCCGCATGCACATAAAACAATAAAATCCAAAGCCAGTGGGATGGGATATGTTTGTTTGTGCCTTTGGGGAGAAGAAGTGCGCTCTGGTGCACAGAGCACATACAGCAACATCAGTGGTGCCATGTTGTGGGCGATCCATGACACCACAGAACACCTTTGGGTTGAAAACAATCCATTCTTTCACAGATGAGAACAAAGAAAATGGTGTAAAAGTGTTTGTCTTTTTTTTTTATTACTATATTGCATCTGCCTGCTTATCAAGTACCCACTTAGTAATTTATTTCAAGCATTCTTATCCTGTGCTGTTTGGTCATAATAAAGAAGTCAATACATCACTTCCTTTTTAAACTCAACTCTGAACGGGGAGAAACTATTGTTATTCAAAGATACACTTAATTATTGTGGTGTGTGGGAGAACACGTCCCAATGTGTTGGAATACACGTGCTCGGCCCCAAACGTAGGGTGCAGTATGAGAGCAGGCCAGCGGGGGTCGTGCGAGTTCACCCTGTGGCTACAGTGGACATGGAATCACCAAACCTGGACAATGGAAAACTGGAAAAACACCTGGTCAGTCTGGTCTGATGAGTCTCGAGTACCACTGAGGTTCATATAGTTGGTTCAGAATTTGGTGTAAACAACCACAAAGTAAGGATCCATCCTGGTCTGCATCAGTAATTCAGGATGGTGGTGGCGTAATAGTGTGGCGATGTGTGGTGGTACCATGCCAATATGGACAACTCCACATGTAGGATACTGTGGTATGTTCTTGCTGTGAGATAAGATCACTGCACCACAGGGACAACCAAATTCAGTGGGTTAATGATTCCATTTTTACAAAACTTAGGTAATACTAACACCACATTCAGACGGTTAATGATTCCATCTTTGCCAAACTTTATTAATACTAACACCACATTCTGACAGTTAATGATTCCATTTTTGCAAAACTTAATTAACGCTAACACCACATTCAGATGGTTAATGATTCCATTTTTAGAAAAACTTTCTTAATGCTAACACCACATTCAGACGGTTAATGATTCCATTTTTGCAAAACGTAATTAATACTAACACCACATTCAGACGGTTAATGATTCCATTTTTAGAAAAACTTTCTTAATACTAACACCACATTCAGATGGTTAATGATTCCATTTTTAGAAAAACTTTCTTAATACTAAGACCACATTCAGACGGTTAATGATTCCATCTTTGCAAAACTTTATTAATACTAACACCACATTCTGACAGTTAATGATTCCATTTTTGCAAAACTTAATTAACGCTAACACCACATTCAGATGGTTAATGATTCCATTTTTAGAAAAACTTTATTAATGCTAACACCACATTCAGACGGTTAATGATTCCATTTTTGCAAAACTTAATTAATACTAACACCACATTCAGACGGTTAATGATTCCATTTTTAGAAAAACTTTCTTAATACTAACACCACATTCAGATGGTTAATGATTCCATTTTTAGAAAAACTTTTTTAATACTAAGACCACATTCAGATGGTTAATGATTCCATTTTTACAAAACTTAATTAATGCTAACACCACATTCAGACGGTTAATGATTCCATTTTTAGAAAAACTTTCTTAATACTAAGACCACATTCAGACGGTTAATGATTCCATCTTTGCCAAACTTTATTAATACTAAGACCACATTCAGACGGTTAATGATTCCATTTTTGCAAAACTTAATTAATGCTAACACCACATTCAGATGGTTAATGATTCCATTTTTAGAAAAACTTTCTTAATACTAACACCACATTCGACGGTTAATGATTCCATTTTTAGAAAAACTTTCTTAATACTAAGACCACATTCAGACGGTTAATGATTCCATCTTTGCCAAACTTTATTAATGCTAAGACCACATTCAGATGGTTAATGATTCCATCTTTGCCAAACTTTATTAATACTAACACCACATTCAGACGGTTAATGATTCCATTTTTAGAAAAACTTTCTTAATACTAACACCACATTCAGATGGTTAATGATTATATTTTTACAAACCTTAATTAATGCTAACACCACATTCAGATGGTTAATGATTCCATTTTTACAAAACTTAGTTAATACTAACACCACATTCAAACGGTTAATGATTCCATTTTTACAAAACTTAATTAATGCTAACACCACATTCAGACGGTGAATGATTCCATTTTTACAAACCTTAATTAATGCTAACACCACATTCAGACGGTTAATGATTCCATTTTTGCAAAACTTAATTAACACTAACACCACATTCAGACGGTTAATGATTCCATCTTTGCCAAACTTTATTAATGCTAACACCACATTCAGACAGTTAATGATTCCATTTTTGCAAAACTTAATTAACGCTAACACCACATTCAGACGGTTAATGATTCCATTTTTAGAAAAACTTTCTTAAAACTAACAGCACATTCAGAAGGTTAATGATTCCATTTTTACAAACCTTAATTAATGCTAATACCACATTCAGACGGTTAATGATTCCATTTTTACAAAACTTAGTTAATACTAACACCACATTCAAACGGTTAATGATTCCATTTTTACAAAACTTAATTAATGCTAACACCACATTCAGACGGTTAATGATTCCATTTTTACAAAACTTAATTAATGCTAACACCACATTCAGACGGTTAATGATTCCATTTTTACAAACCTTAATTAATGCTAACACCACATTCAGACGGTTAATGATTCCATTTTTACAAAACTTAATTAATGCTAACACCACATTCAAACGGTTAATGATTCCATTTTTACAAAACATAATTAAAGCTAACACCACATTCAGACGGTTGATGATTCCATTTTTACAAAACTTAATTAATGCTAACACCACATTCAGACGGTTGATGAATCCATTTTTACAAAACTTAATTAAAGCTAACACCACATTCAGACGGTTGATGATTCCATTTTTACAAAACTTAATTAAAGCTAACACCACATTCAGTGGGTTAATGATTCCATTTTTACAAAACTTAATTAATGCTAACACCACATTCAGACGGTGAATGATTCCATTTTTACAAACCTTAATTAATGCTAACACCACATTCAGACGGTTAATGATTCCATTTTTGCAAAACTTAATTAACACTAACACCACATTCAGACGGTTAATGATTCCATCTTTGCCAAACTTTATTAATGCTAACACCACATTCAGACAGTTAATGATTCCATTTTTGCAAAACTTAATTAACGCTAACACCACATTCAGACGGTTAATGATTCAATTTTTAGAAAAACTTTCTTAATACTAACACCACATTCAGAAGGTTAATGATTCCATTTTTACAAACCTTAATTAATGCTAATACCACATTCAGACGGTTAATGATTCCATTTTTACAAAACTTAGTTAATACTAACACCACATTCAAACGGTTAATGATTCCATTTTTACAAAACTTAATTAATGCTAACACCACATTCAGACGGTTAATGATTCCATTTTTACAAAACTTAATTAATGCTAACACCACATTCAGACGGTTAATGATTACATTTTTACAAACCTTAATTAATGCTAACACCACATTCAGACGGTTAATGATTCCATTTTTACAAAACTTAATTAATGCTAACACCACATTCAAACGGTTAATGATTCCATTTTTACAAAACATAATTAAAGCTAACACCACATTCAGACAGTTGATGAGTCCATTTTTACAAAACTTAATTAATGCTAACACCACATTCAGACGGTTGATGAATCCATTTTTACAAAACTTAATTAAAGCTAACACCACATTCAGACGGTTGATGATTCCATTTTTACAAAACTTAATTAAAGCTAACACCACATTCAGTGGGTTAATGATTCCATTTTTACAAAACTTAGTTAATGCTAAGACCACATTCAGACGGTTAATGATTCCATCTTTGCCAAACTTTATTAATGCTAACACCACATTCAAACGGTTAATGATTCCATTTTTACAAAACATAATTAAAGCTAACACCACATTCAGACGGTTGATGATTCCATTTTTACAAAACTTAATTAATGCTAACACCACATTCAGACGGTTGATGAATCCATTTTTACAAAACTTAATTAAAGCTAACACCACATTCAGACGGTTGATGATTCCATTTTTACAAAACTTAATTAAAGCTAACACCACATTCAGTGGGTTAATGATTCCATTTTTACAAAACTTAGTTAATGCTAAGACCACATTCAGACGGTTAATGATTCCATCTTTGCCAAACTTTATTAATGCTAACACAACATTCAGACAGTTAATGATTCCATTTTTGCAAAACTTAATTAACACTAACACCACATTCAGACGGTTAATGATAACATTTTTAGAAAAACTTTCTTAATACTAACACCACATTCAGATGGTTAATGATTCCATTTTTACAAACCTTAATTAATGCTAACACCACATTCAGACGGTTAATGATTCCATTTTTACAAACCTTAGTTAATACTAACACCACATTCAAACGGTTAATGATTCCATTTTTACAAAACTTAATTAATGCTAACACCACATTCAGACAGTTAATGATTCCATTTTTACAAACCTTAATTAATGCTAACACCACATTCAGACGGTTAATGATTACATTTTTACAAACCTTAATTAATGCTAACACCACATTCAGACGGTTAATGATTCCATTTTTACAAAACTTAATTAATGCTAACACCACATTCAAACGGTTAATGATTCCATTTTTACAAAACATAATTAAAGCTAACACCACATTCAGACAGTTGATGAGTCCATTTTTACAAAACTTAATTAATGCTAACACCACATTCAGACGGTTGATGAATCCATTTTTACAAAACTTAATTAAAGCTAACACCACATTCAGACGGTTGATGATTCCATTTTTACAAAACTTAATTAAAGCTAACACCACATTCAGTGGGTTAATGATTCCATTTTTACAAAACTTAGTTAATGCTAAGACCACATTCAGACGGTTAATGATTCCATCTTTGCCAAACTTTATTAATGCTAACACCACATTCAAACGGTTAATGATTCCATTTTTACAAAACATAATTAAAGCTAACACCACATTCAGACGGTTGATGATTCCATTTTTACAAAACTTAATTAATGCTAACACCACATTCAGACGGTTGATGAATCCATTTTTACAAAACTTAATTAAAGCTAACACCACATTCAGACGGTTGATGATTCCATTTTTACAAAACTTAATTAAAGCTAACACCACATTCAGTGGGTTAATGATTCCATTTTTACAAAACTTAGTTAATGCTAAGACCACATTCAGACGGTTAATGATTCCATCTTTGCCAAACTTTATTAATGCTAACACAACATTCAGACAGTTAATGATTCCATTTTTGCAAAACTTAATTAACACTAACACCACATTCAGACGGTTAATGATAACATTTTTAGAAAAACTTTCTTAATACTAACACCACATTCAGATGGTTAATGATTCCATTTTTACAAACCTTAATTAATGCTAACACCACATTCAGACGGTTAATGATTCCATTTTTACAAACCTTAGTTAATACTAACACCACATTCAAACGGTTAATGATTCCATTTTTACAAAACTTAATTAATGCTAACACCACATTCAGACAGTTAATGATTCCATTTTTACAAACCTTAATTAATGCTAACACCACATTCAGACGGTTAATGATTCCATTTTTACAAAACTTAATTAATGCTAACACCACATTCAAACGGTTAAAGATTCCATTTTTACAAAACTTAATTAAAGCTAACACCACATTCAGACGGTTGATGATTCCATTTTTACAAAACTTAATTAAAGCTAACACCACATTCAGACGGTTGATGATTCCATTTTTTACAAAACTTAATGCTAACACCACATTCAGACGGTTGAAGATTCCATTTTTTACAAAACTTAATTAATACTAACACCACATTCAAACGGTTAATGATTCCATTTTTACAAAACTTAATTAATACTAACACCACATTCAGATGGTTAATGATTCCATTTTTACAAAACTTAGTTAATGCTAGCACCACATTCAAACGGTTAATGATTCCATTTTTACAAAACTTAATTAATACTAACACCACATTCAGACAGTTAATGATTCCATTTTTACAAAACTTAATTAACGCTAAGACCACACTCAGACGTTTAATGATTCCATCTTTACCAAACTTTATTAATACTAACACCACATTCAGACGGTTAATGATTCCATTTTTACAAAACTTAATTAACCATAACACCACATTCCGATGGTTAATGATTCCATTTTTACAAAACTTAGTTAATGCTAGCACCACATTCAAACAGTTAATGATTCCATTTTTACAAAACTTAATTAATACTAACACCCCATTCAGACAGTTAATGATTCCATTTTTACCAAACTTAATTAACGCTAAGACCACATTCAGACGGTTAATGATTCCATTTTTGCAAAACTTAATTAATGCTAACACCACATTCAGACGGTTAATGATTCCATTTTTAGAAAAACTTTATTAATACTAACACCACATTCAGGCAGTTAATGAGTCCATTTTTTCAAAACTTAATTAATGCTAACACCACATTCAGACGGTTAATGATTCCATTTTTACAAAACATAATTAATGTTAACACTACATTCAGACGGTTAATGATTCCATTTTTCCAAACCTTAATTAATGCTAACACCACATTCAGACGGTTAATGATTCCATTTTTACAAAACTTAGTTAATACTAACACCACATTCAGACGGTTAATGATTCCATTTTTAGAAAAACTTTCTTAATACTAACACCACATTCAGATGGTTAATGATTCCATTTTTAGAAAAACTTTCTTAATACTAAGACCACATTCAGACGGTTAATGATTCCATCTTTGCAAAACTTTATTAATACTAACACCACATTCTGACAGTTAATGATTCCATTTTTGCAAAACTTAATTAACGCTAACACCACATTCAGATGGTTAATGATTCCATTTTTAGAAAAACTTTATTAATGCTAACACCACATTCAGACGGTTAATGATTCCATTTTTGCAAAACTTAATTAATACTAACACCACATTCAGACGGTTAATGATTCCATTTTTAGAAAAACTTTCTTAATACTAACACCACATTCAGATGGTTAATGATTCCATTTTTAGAAAAACTTTTTTAATACTAAGACCACATTCAGATGGTTAATGATTCCATTTTTACAAAACTTAATTAATGCTAACACCACATTCAGACGGTTAATGATTCCATTTTTAGAAAAACTTTCTTAATACTAAGACCACATTCAGACGGTTAATGATTCCATCTTTGCCAAACTTTATTAATACTAAGACCACATTCAGACGGTTAATGATTCCATTTTTGCAAAACTTAATTAATGCTAACACCACATTCAGATGGTTAATGATTCCATTTTTAGAAAAACTTTCTTAATACTAACACCACATTCGACGGTTAATGATTCCATTTTTAGAAAAACTTTCTTAATACTAAGACCACATTCAGACGGTTAATGATTCCATCTTTGCCAAACTTTATTAATGCTAAGACCACATTCAGATGGTTAATGATTCCATCTTTGCCAAACTTTATTAATACTAACACCACATTCAGACGGTTAATGATTCCATTTTTAGAAAAACTTTCTTAATACTAACACCACATTCAGATGGTTAATGATTATATTTTTACAAACCTTAATTAATGCTAACACCACATTCAGATGGTTAATGATTCCATTTTTACAAAACTTAGTTAATACTAACACCACATTCAAACGGTTAATGATTCCATTTTTACAAAACTTAATTAATGCTAACACCACATTCAGACGGTGAATGATTCCATTTTTACAAACCTTAATTAATGCTAACACCACATTCAGACGGTTAATGATTCCATTTTTGCAAAACTTAATTAACACTAACACCACATTCAGACGGTTAATGATTCCATCTTTGCCAAACTTTATTAATGCTAACACCACATTCAGACAGTTAATGATTCCATTTTTGCAAAACTTAATTAACGCTAACACCACATTCAGACGGTTAATGATTCCATTTTTAGAAAAACTTTCTTAAAACTAACAGCACATTCAGAAGGTTAATGATTCCATTTTTACAAACCTTAATTAATGCTAATACCACATTCAGACGGTTAATGATTCCATTTTTACAAAACTTAGTTAATACTAACACCACATTCAAACGGTTAATGATTCCATTTTTACAAAACTTAATTAATGCTAACACCACATTCAGACGGTTAATGATTCCATTTTTACAAAACTTAATTAATGCTAACACCACATTCAGACGGTTAATGATTCCATTTTTACAAACCTTAATTAATGCTAACACCACATTCAGACGGTTAATGATTCCATTTTTACAAAACTTAATTAATGCTAACACCACATTCAAACGGTTAATGATTCCATTTTTACAAAACATAATTAAAGCTAACACCACATTCAGACGGTTGATGATTCCATTTTTACAAAACTTAATTAATGCTAACACCACATTCAGACGGTTGATGAATCCATTTTTACAAAACTTAATTAAAGCTAACACCACATTCAGACGGTTGATGATTCCATTTTTACAAAACTTAATTAAAGCTAACACCACATTCAGTGGGTTAATGATTCCATTTTTACAAAACTTAATTAATGCTAACACCACATTCAGACGGTGAATGATTCCATTTTTACAAACCTTAATTAATGCTAACACCACATTCAGACGGTTAATGATTCCATTTTTGCAAAACTTAATTAACACTAACACCACATTCAGACGGTTAATGATTCCATCTTTGCCAAACTTTATTAATGCTAACACCACATTCAGACAGTTAATGATTCCATTTTTGCAAAACTTAATTAACGCTAACACCACATTCAGACGGTTAATGATTCAATTTTTAGAAAAACTTTCTTAATACTAACACCACATTCAGAAGGTTAATGATTCCATTTTTACAAACCTTAATTAATGCTAATACCACATTCAGACGGTTAATGATTCCATTTTTACAAAACTTAGTTAATACTAACACCACATTCAAACGGTTAATGATTCCATTTTTACAAAACTTAATTAATGCTAACACCACATTCAGACGGTTAATGATTCCATTTTTACAAAACTTAATTAATGCTAACACCACATTCAGACGGTTAATGATTACATTTTTACAAACCTTAATTAATGCTAACACCACATTCAGACGGTTAATGATTCCATTTTTACAAAACTTAATTAATGCTAACACCACATTCAAACGGTTAATGATTCCATTTTTACAAAACATAATTAAAGCTAACACCACATTCAGACAGTTGATGAGTCCATTTTTACAAAACTTAATTAATGCTAACACCACATTCAGACGGTTGATGAATCCATTTTTACAAAACTTAATTAAAGCTAACACCACATTCAGACGGTTGATGATTCCATTTTTACAAAACTTAATTAAAGCTAACACCACATTCAGTGGGTTAATGATTCCATTTTTACAAAACTTAGTTAATGCTAAGACCACATTCAGACGGTTAATGATTCCATCTTTGCCAAACTTTATTAATGCTAACACCACATTCAAACGGTTAATGATTCCATTTTTACAAAACATAATTAAAGCTAACACCACATTCAGACGGTTGATGATTCCATTTTTACAAAACTTAATTAATGCTAACACCACATTCAGACGGTTGATGAATCCATTTTTACAAAACTTAATTAAAGCTAACACCACATTCAGACGGTTGATGATTCCATTTTTACAAAACTTAATTAAAGCTAACACCACATTCAGTGGGTTAATGATTCCATTTTTACAAAACTTAGTTAATGCTAAGACCACATTCAGACGGTTAATGATTCCATCTTTGCCAAACTTTATTAATGCTAACACAACATTCAGACAGTTAATGATTCCATTTTTGCAAAACTTAATTAACACTAACACCACATTCAGACGGTTAATGATAACATTTTTAGAAAAACTTTCTTAATACTAACACCACATTCAGATGGTTAATGATTCCATTTTTACAAACCTTAATTAATGCTAACACCACATTCAGACGGTTAATGATTCCATTTTTACAAACCTTAGTTAATACTAACACCACATTCAAACGGTTAATGATTCCATTTTTACAAAACTTAATTAATGCTAACACCACATTCAGACAGTTAATGATTCCATTTTTACAAACCTTAATTAATGCTAACACCACATTCAGACGGTTAATGATTCCATTTTTACAAAACTTAATTAATGCTAACACCACATTCAAACGGTTAAAGATTCCATTTTTACAAAACTTAATTAAAGCTAACACCACATTCAGACGGTTGATGATTCCATTTTTACAAAACTTAATTAAAGCTAACACCACATTCAGACGGTTGATGATTCCATTTTTTACAAAACTTAATGCTAACACCACATTCAGACGGTTGAAGATTCCATTTTTTACAAAACTTAATTAATACTAACACCACATTCAAACGGTTAATGATTCCATTTTTACAAAACTTAATTAATACTAACACCACATTCAGATGGTTAATGATTCCATTTTTACAAAACTTAGTTAATGCTAGCACCACATTCAAACGGTTAATGATTCCATTTTTACAAAACTTAATTAATACTAACACCACATTCAGACAGTTAATGATTCCATTTTTACAAAACTTAATTAACGCTAAGACCACACTCAGACGTTTAATGATTCCATCTTTACCAAACTTTATTAATACTAACACCACATTCAGACGGTTAATGATTCCATTTTTACAAAACTTAATTAACCATAACACCACATTCCGATGGTTAATGATTCCATTTTTACAAAACTTAGTTAATGCTAGCACCACATTCAAACAGTTAATGATTCCATTTTTACAAAACTTAATTAATACTAACACCCCATTCAGACAGTTAATGATTCCATTTTTACCAAACTTAATTAACGCTAAGACCACATTCAGACGGTTAATGATTCCATTTTTGCAAAACTTAATTAATGCTAACACCACATTCAGACGGTTAATGATTCCATTTTTAGAAAAACTTTATTAATACTAACACCACATTCAGGCAGTTAATGAGTCCATTTTTTCAAAACTTAATTAATGCTAACACCACATTCAGACGGTTAATGATTCCATTTTTACAAAACATAATTAATGTTAACACTACATTCAGACGGTTAATGATTCCATTTTTCCAAACCTTAATTAATGCTAACACCACATTCAGACGGTTAATGATTCCATTTTTACAAAACTTAGTTAATACTAACACCACATTCAAACGGTTAATGATTCCATTTTTACAAAACGTAATTAATGCTAACACCACATTCAGATGGTTGATGATTCCATTTTTACAAACTTAATTAATGCTAACACCACACTCAGACGGTTAATGATTCCATTTTTACAAAACTTAATTAATACTAACACCACATTCAGATGGTTAATGATTCCATTTTTACAAAACTTAGTTAATGCTAGCACCACATTCAGACAGTTAATGATTCCATTTTTACAAAACTTAATTAATACTAACATCACATTCAGATGGTTAATGATTCCATTTTTACAAAGCTTAATTAATACTAACACCCCATTCAGACAGTTAATGATTCCATTTTTACCAAACTTAATTAATGCTAAGACCACATTCAAACAGTTAATGATTCCATTTTTACAAAGCTTAATTAATACTAACACCCCATTCAGACAGTTAATGATTCCACTTTTAGCCAAACTTAATTAATGCTAAGACCACATTCAAACAGTTAATGATTCCATTTTTACAAAACTTAATTAATACTAACACCCCATTCAGACAGTTAATGATTCCACTTTTACAAAACTTAATTAACGCTAAGACCACATTCAGACGGTTAATGATTCCATCTTTACCAAACTTTATTAATACTAACACCACATTCAGACGGTTAATGATTCCATTTTTACAAAACTTAATTAACCATAACACCACATTCAGATGGTTAATGATTCCATTTTTACAAAACTTAATTAATACTAACACCACATTCAGACAGTTGATTCCATTTTTTACAAAACTTAATACTAACACCACATTCAGATGGTTAATGATTCCATTTTTACAAAACTTAGTTAATGCTAGCACCACATTCAAACAGTTAATGATTCCATTTTTACAAAACTTAATTAATACTAACACCCCATTCAGACAGTTAATGATTCCATTTTTACCAAACGTAATTAACGCTAAGACCACATTCAGACAGTTAATGATTCCATCTCTGCCAAACTTTATTAATACTAACACCACATTCAGACGGTTAATGATTCCATTTTTACAAAACTTAATTAATACTAACACCACATTCAGGCAGTTAATGATTCCATTTTTGCAAAACTCAATTAACGCTAACACCACATTCAGACGGTTAATGATTCCATTTTTAGAAAAACTTTATTAATACTAACACCACATTCAGGCAGTTAATGAGTCCATTTTTACAAAACTTAATTAATGCTAACACCACATTCAGATGGTTAATGATTCCATTTTTACAAAACATAATTAATGTTAACACCACATTCAGACTGTTAATGATTCCATTTTTACAAACCTTAATTAATGCTAACACCACATTCAGATGGTTAATGATTCCATTTTTACAAAACTTCGTTAATACTAACACCACATTCAAGCAGTTAATGATTCCATTTTTACAAAACTTAATTAATGCTAACACCACATTCAGACGGTTGATGATTCCATTTTTACAAACTTAATACTAACACCACATTCAGACAGTTAATGATTCCATTTTTACAAAACTTAATTAATGCTAACACCACATTCAGATGGTTAATGAATCCATTTTTACAAAACTTAGTTAATGCTAGCACCACATTCAAACAGTTAATGATTCCATTTTTATCAAACTTAATTAATGCTAAGACCACATTCAGGCAGTTAATGATTCCATTTTTACAAAACGTAATTAATACTAACACCCCATTCAGACAGTTAATGATTCCATTTTTACCAAACTTAATTAATACTAACACCCCATTCAGACAGTTAATGATTCCATTTTTACAAAACTTAATTAATGCTAACACCACATTCAGATGGTTAATGAATCCATTTTTACAAAACTCAGTTAATGCTAGCACCACATTCAAACAGTTAATGATTCCATTTTTATCAAACTTAATTAATGCTAAGACCACATTCAGGCAGTTAATGATTCCATTTTTACAAAACGTAATTAATACTAAGACCACATTCAGGCAGTTAATGATTCCATTTTTACAAAACTTAATTAATGCTAACACCACATTCAGATGGTTAATGAATCCATTTTTACAAAACTTAGTTAATGCTAACACCACATTCAGATGGTTAATGAATCCATTTTTACAAAACTTAGTTAATGCTAACACCACATTCAGACAGTTAATGATTCCATTTTTACCAAACTTAATTAATGCTAAGACCACATTCAAACAGTTAATGATTCAATTTTTACAAAACTTAGTTAATGCTAACACCACATTCAGATGGTTAATGAATCCATTTTTACAAAGCTTAATTAAAGCTAACACCCCATTCAGGCAGTTAATGATTCCATTTTTACCAAACTTAATTAATGCTAACACCACATTCAAACAGTTAATGATTCCATTTTTACAAAACTTAATTAATGCTAAGACCACATTCAGACGGTTAATGATTCCATCTTTTCCAAACTTTATTAATTCTAACACCACATTCAGACGGTTAATGATTCCATTTTTACAAAACTTAATTAACCATAACACCACATTCAGATGGTTAATGATTCCATTTTTACAAAACTTAATTAATACTAACACCACATTCAGACAGTTGATTCCATTTTTTACAAAACTTAATACTAACACCACATTCAGATGGTTAATGATTCCATTTTTACAAAACTTAGTTAATACTAACACCCCATTCAGACAGTTAATGATTCCATTTTTACCAAACTTAATTAATACTAACACCCCATTCAGACAGTTAATGATTCCATTTTTACCAAACTTAATTAACGCTAACACCACATTCAGACAGTTAATGATTCCATTTTTACAAAACTTAATTAATACTAACACCCCATTCAGACAGTTAATGATTCCATTTTTACCAAACTTAATTAACGCTAACACCACATTCAGACAGTTAATGATTCCATCTCTGCCAAACTTTATTAATACTAACACCACATTCAGACGGTTAATGATTCCATTTTTACAAAACTTAATTAATACTAACACCACATTCAGGCAGTTAATGATTCCATTTTTGCAAAACTTAATTAACGCTAACACCACATTCAGACGGTTAATGATTCCATTTTTAGAAAAACTTTATTAATACTAACACCACATTCAGGCAGTTAATGAGTCCATTTTTACAAAACTTAATTAATGCTAACACCACATTCAGACTGTTAATGATTCCATTTTTACAAACCTTAATTAATGCTAACACCACATTCAGATGGTTAATGATTCCATTTTTACAAAACTTAGTTAATACTAACACCACATTCAAACAGTTAATGATTCCATTTTTACAAAACTTAATTAATGCTAACACCACATTCAGACGGTTGATGATTCCATTTTTACAAACTTAATACTAACACCACATTCAGATGATTAATGATTCCATTTTTACAAAACTTAGTTAATGCTAGCACCACATTCAGACAGTTAATGATTCCATTTTTACAAAACTTAATTAATGCTAACACCACATTCAGATGGTTAATGAATCCATTTTTACAAAACTTAGTTAATGCTAGCACCACATTCAAACAGTTAATGATTCCATTTTTATCAAACTTAATTAATGCTAAGACCACATTCAGGCAGTTAATGATTCCATTTTTACAAAACGTAATTAATACTAACACCCCATTCAGACAGTTAATGATTCCATTTTTACCCAACTTAATTAATACTACCACCCCATTCAGACAGTTAATGATTCCATTTTTACCAAACTTAATTAATGCTAAGACCACATTCAGGCAGTTAATGATTCCATTTTTACAAAACTTAATTAATACTAACACCCCATTCAGACAGTTAATGATTCCGTTTTTACCAAACTTAATTAATGCTAAGACCACATTCAAACAGTTAATGATTCCATTTTTACAAAGCTTAATTAATGCTAACACCCCATTCAGGCAGTTAATGATTCCATTTTTACCAAACTTAATTAATGCTAAGACCACATTCAAACAGTTAATGATTCCATTTTTACACAACTTAATTAATGCTAAGACCACATTCAGAAGGTTAATGATTCCATTTTTACAAAACTTAATTAATACTAACACCACATTCAGACAGTTAATGATTCCATTTTTGCAAAACTTAATTAATACTAACACCACATTCAGATGGTTAATGATTCCATTTTTACAAAACTTAATTAATACTAACACCACATTCAGACAGTTAATGATTCCATTTTTACAAAACTTAATTAATACTAACACCACATTCAGACAGTTAATGATTCCATTTTTACAAAACTTAATTAATACTAACACCACATTCAAACAGTTAATGATTCCATTTTTACTAAACTTAATTAATACTAACACCCCATTCAGACAGTTGATTCCATTTTTACAAAACTTAATTAATGCTAACACCACATTCAGACAGTTAATGATTCCATTTTTACAAAACTTTATTAATACTAACACCACATTCAGGCAGTTAATGATTCCATTTTTGCAAAACTTAATTAACGCTAACACCACATTCAGGCAGTTAATGATGCCATTTTTACAAAACTTTATTAATGCTAACACCACATTAAGACAGTTAATGATTCAATTTTTACAAAACTTAATACTAACACCACATTCAGGTGGTTAATGATTCCATTTTTACCAAACTTAATTAATACTAACACCACATTCAGATGGTTAATGATTCCATTTTTACAAAACTTTATTAATGTTAACACCACATTCAGGCAGTTAATGATTCCATTTTTGCAAAACTTAATTAATACTAACACCACATTCAGATGGTTAATGATTCCATTTTTACAAAACTTAATTAATACTAACACCACATTCAGACAGTTAATGATTCCATTTTTACAAAACTTAATTAATACTAACACCACATTCAGACAGTTAATGATTCCATTTTTACAAAACTTAATTAATACTAACACCACATTCAAACAGTTAATGATTCCATTTTTACTAAACTTAATTAATACTAACACCCCATTCAGACGGTTAATGATTCCATTTTTACAAAACTTTATTAATGCTAACACCACATTCAGACAGTTAATGTTTCCATTTTTACCAAACGTAATTAATGCCAAGACCACATTCAGATGGTTTTTGCATATTATTGAGGAGAGGGTGTGAGTCTGCCTGAATGTAGCGGTGCTGAAGTTGTGTGTTAACTTCAGGAAGTAAAGACTGTTGGTTTCGATACTGTAGCAAATGACTCACAAATCCGATACTAATTTTTAGTATCGATTATATCCAAGTTTATTTTATTTATTTATTTCCAACCATCCTGGATTGATTTTGAGTGACATATCAGTTGACTGTTGATACAGACTAGAAAAGCTTCACTCTTCATGTTTTACTCCACAGATACAAGAAAAGTTGCCCGATGTGAACTCGGCCTCAGGTATGAACTGGACCCCAAACCCTAAACCGGGCTGAGTTTTTAACCCAGGCCATGTTCTCCAGAGGGCTGAGTTCTATTCTGATAGGCTGCCTGAAAAGGCGTTGCAGTGATGTCACATCACTTTTCTGAGAAGTTGAGTGATTTTCAAATTAAAGCTCTCAGAGTGGCCACACGCAAGAAGGCGCTGCAGGCAAACGGCCACATACGACGGCCTCGTACAAACTGATGTCATTTAGAACACTTTGAAGAAGAAAAAGATGCTGCCCCTCAGAAAAAAAAATGCACTATATGGACACGAGGCTTAATGGACCACCTTAGGTCGTGGATTACAACTAGGTGCATTCAAAGTCTCTGTGACTTTAAATAAAAGGAAATGGTCTATAACTTTTCAGGGGATCCCACAAAAGACTTACTTAGCAAAGGTTTAAAAACAGAAGTGCACTGAACTACCTCCTACCTGGAAGAGAGACAGATGGAGGTAGAGAAGAGGGGGTGGGCTGGAAAGGGAAAGAGCGAGAAGACTGACAGGGGTGAGGAAGCAGGAAAAAAGAGTGGGTGAGCCTTGGACAGAGACAAAGGGAGCGATATAAGGAGAGAAGGAATAACTGCAAACCCAAAACGTCTATCGAGCTAACAAGCACATCCTTTTTTAAATGCAACAACCCCCTAAAAATCTAATGGGAATTAGGTGTTTGCATTTGCTGTGTTGAAGCAAATAAATTGGCTTTCATGTCAGCAACAGGAAAAGTAAACAAGAAATGTAGTCAAAATTTAATTAGTATTGTGAAAATTGTTGTTGTACTTTACTGTCAGCTAGTGTTAAACATATTTCACACTTTCATGCAAACATGAAAGCAGAGTT
Organism: Thalassophryne amazonica; assembly: GCF_902500255.1. Taxonomy (NCBI): domain Eukaryota; kingdom Metazoa; phylum Chordata; class Actinopteri; order Batrachoidiformes; family Batrachoididae; genus Thalassophryne; species Thalassophryne amazonica. The sequence continues at coordinate 166,317,333 of NC_047103.1, forward strand.
TTCTAATGTTCAGGCTGTGGAGAAGCAATGTTTGTGTGAGGATATTTTATTTTAAGAAACTTTATAAAATGCTGTATTTGAGACTTTTGGACGAGACTCAAACAAACTCCGGACATCCATCAAACCTGATGTACAGAGACCCAACCCTTTAAAAAAAAAAACTCCACCAGACGTGATAATGAGTCCATCAGGTTCATTCAGGTGTTACTGAGATCATGTTGTGTGAAGTCTTTTTTTAATATTTAACACCCCAATGACACTCTCCTGTGTCCTTGTCACCATTTCATCATATATCATCACAGTGTTCTACACAACTATCCCACATTCAGAAACCTGAAGTTGTTTTGAACATTTTGATATGCAACACATGCAAACATTATAATGTTTCAAGGTGCATCAAGAAAGTACCTTCAAAGGGGAATTTCTTAAGGTATGGTAAAATTCAGGATATACCCTTAGGTCTCTTCCGGGTCACAAATAAACATGGGTGGAACTATGAAATCCTATTTTACAGTGAATGCAGGGAGTATTCACTCTTTGTTATGTTGCAGCCTTATTCCAAAATAGATTAAATTCATTCCCCCCCTCAAAATTCTATTCACAACACCCCATAATGACAATATGAAGAGGTTTTTTTTTTTAATTTTTGCAAATTTATTAAAAATTAAAAAACTAAGAAATCGCATGTACATAAGTTTAGACAGTTGATCAGCTCTAGGAAGAGTCCTGGTGGATCTGAACTTCTTCCATTTACGGATGATGGAGGCCACTGTGCTCATTGGGACCTTCAAAGCAGCAGAAATGTTTCTGTACCTTTCCCCAGATTTGTGCCTCCAGACAATCCTGTCTTGGTAGTCTACAGACAATTCCTTTGACTTTGTGCTTGGTTTGTGCTCTGACATACACTGTCAACTGTGGGGCCTTATATGTAGACAGGTGTCTCCAAATCATGTCCAATCAACTGAATTCACCCCAAGTGGACTCCAGTTAAGCTGCAGAAACATCTCAAGGATGATCGGTGGAAAAGGGATGCACCTGAGCTCAATTTTGAGGTTCATGGCTAAGGCTGTGCATATTTATGTACATGTGATTTCTTAGCTTTTTTTTTTTCATTCTTAATAACTTTGCAAAAATCTAAAAAAAAAAAAAAAAACTTTAATCACATTGGCATTATGGGGTATTGTGTGGAGAATTTTGAGGAAAATGAATTCCATCCATTTTGGAATAAGACTAAAATAACAAAATGTGGAAAAAGTGAAGTATTGTGAATACTTTCTGGATGTACTGTAAGCAGTCTTAATTCCACTACTCCACGGTGGTGGAGATTGAGCCAATCTCCACCAAACCTGCTGTGTGCATGTAGGCTAGCCCTAGAATTGCCCTTAAGGCGTTTGTTTTGGAAAAGGTAAAGGTCACTGTAGTCAAAGGTCAAAACGATGGTTTATTTGTCTGTTTGTTCCCTTAATCGTGACATGTTCTTTGGCCCATTTCCATCCAATCTTGACATGTGGATGATATTGGGCACCAGATTTGACAAAGATCAAGGTCACTGCGGACAAAAGTCAATATTTGGAGTTTTTCCCTCCCCACTCTCATTCCCACCTAACTTGGCACACATATGGAGATGGGTGATGGAATTTCCCAGCTATTTGTTAAAGGTCAGCCTCTTGGGCCAAGGTCGTGTCTGCCTGTCTGTCGGTTGGGTGACTCCGAGGTTCTTTTGGCTGCTTTCTGCCAAATTTGGTATGTCAGTGTAGGTTGAAAAATTTTATTAGCAAAGGTAAAATAATCTGGCAAACACTTATTTGAAATCCAGAAGACCCCTGGCAAAGTCAGGCAACAGTCAATGATTTGGGTGAAGGTTAAGGTCATCAGGGTCAAAAGTAAGATTGCCACAGTCCTTACTGTCTTTATACCCAGAGGTACAATTACCTCGTAAATTATGCAGCTCATGTGTTTTTGAGTGTACATTTATGTCATCAAGCATATTTGTTTAAGCAACAACTTTCACAAGACTATTTTATTTTTTATTGCTGTACAATGGTGGTCAAACAACTGAGCATACAAACATATTTTGGGTGGTTTGCTTTTCCTCTCAGATACATTTCGACCTTCATCTTTTTTGCGCCTGTCCTCCTCTACCTCTGCTCCCTCTCTATCCTTTCTCCATTTGCTCGGCTCCTCTCTCGCTCCTCGCCTAAGTGGGAGCGTATTTACTGATCCTGGCAGCGGTGCTGGAGGGCTCCCCCAGGGTTGGAGTCCTTTGCTCCCGGCTGTTTGATCTTGAGCCGGTGCAGATGAACCTCTGCCTCCGCCCAGAGTTCGCTCCCATCATCAAACATCGCGGCTGGGTGCCGGGCCGAGGCTGTGGCCCTAATCAAACGCCACACCTCTAACCCCCCCAGCCGTGCCGCTCTAAATGGGATAAAAGGACTAATTACTGAAGCAAACGTCACAATCACTCAGAGATGGAACATTGACACACAGTCGTACTTTTGATTGGCTTTAGTGTGCGTTTGGATCTGTAACGAGGTCACATGATGGATTGTGAGGTCTAGTGACACACGTGATGTGTTCAGGTGAAGAGAAGTTACAATTTAAAGTGACAATTTATTCTGACATCTTAAACATAATGTAAAATGTCTAAAGATTTTGGCACCTTAAAGAGACAGCGCTGTCATGGCTTTGCACGTGTTTTGTTAGCAGGTTAGCATGTAGCATTGTATTGTGTTTAAACAATAGCATTTAGCAGATGTGTTCAGTTTATTTTATTTATTTATTTTTTAAATTTATTTATTCATTCATTGCTTTCAAACATGTTCTATCATCAGCAACACTTACAATATCCACATCCTCACATTGCCATGTTTGAAAAGGAGTAGGTAGAAGTATAAACGTAGATTACCCGAGCCCATTTCTACAACAAATCACAACACATTATCTTCTTCACAATAGAAGTTTACATTAAGAAGTTTGGTATAAGTGGAAACTAACAGACTGAATATTTAAGTTTGGTATATCCTCCTGACTACCAGGACATACATACGAGGTCTATCAGAAAAGTATCCTACCTTTTTATTTAAAAAAAAAAACTATATGGATTTGAATGACGTGCGATTAAATCAATCATGCTTGAACCCTCGTGCACATGCGTGAGTTTTTTCACGCGTGTTGTGACGTCATTTCCCTGTGGGCAGGCCTTGAGTGAGATGTGGTCCAGCCCTCTCGGCTGAATTCCTTTGTTTCACACGCTGCTGGAGATGGCGCGCGTTGCTTTATCAAAATTTTTCTGGACCTGTGAGGAATATCCGAGTGGACACTATTCGAGAAATTCAGCTGGTTTTCGGTGAAAAGTTTAACGGCTGATGAGAAATTATGGGGTGTTTCTGTCGCTGTAAGGACTTCCCATGGAGCGGGACGTCGCGCAGTGCTTCCAGGCGCCGTCGTCTGCCTGTTTCAACCTGAAAACATCCTAATTTAAGGCTTAATTCACCCAGGACGTCGTGAGAGAACAGAGAAGATTCAGAAGACGCCGACATGAGGACTTTATGCGGACATTCCACTGTTTAAGGACATTTTGTAATGAAAGACGTGCGCACACACGGAGACGACTCGGCGAATCTGTGTGCGCCGCGACAGGAAAAACACCTCCGTGTTGAAAACCATTTGTAAAATTCAGGGAGCTTTTGATGGCTTTCAACAAGTGAGTAACTGAGAAATTGTTTAACAGCTTGGGCATGTTCCAACTTGCCCGTTAATGTTTCCAACGGAGGTGTTTTTCCTGTCGCGACCCCCCGCGGTCAGGTCCGGCCTGACATGCGACTCTGCCCGCACGTTCTTTCATTACAAAATGTCCGTTAACAATGGAATGTCAGAATAAACTCCTCATGCCGACTTCTTCTGAAAGTTCTCTGTTCTCTGACGACTTACTGGGTCAACAGAGCCTGAAATGTGGAAGTTTTCAACTTGAAACGGCGAGACGCTGCTGCCTCAAAGCGCAGATCACCGTCAGGCACCGTGGGCCGTCCTTACGGCGACACTACAGACCAAAATCTCTCATCAGCCGTTCAAATTTTTACCGAAAACCAGCTGAATTTATTGAATGGTGTCCACTCAGTTGTGCCTTACAGGTTTTGAAAAAATTTTGATCAAACAAAGCAGCAGTCTCTGAGCCATTCCTAAACAATGAAAAAATCGACGAGAGGGTGGGCGACTCCTCACTCAAAGACTGCCCACAGGCGAATGACGTTATATATATATATATATATATATATATATATATATATATATATATATATATATATATATATATATATATATATACATAATACTAACACCACATTCAGGCAGTTAATGATTCCATTTTTGCAAAACTTAACGCTAACACCACATTCAGGCAGTTAATGATTCCATTTTTACAAAACGTAATTAATACAAACACACAGGAGCATGTTTCACCTTTGTTGTCTTTACAAGGAAGACGGGAATAAGTTCTTAATAAGTGGTTTTGAGGTACTTTTCTTCACTAACTCATGCAACCTAAAAATATTGTCTCTTTGTATTTTTTTTTTTTTTGCAGTAATTATGTATGCATATACCTGTTATGTTACTGAATTTTTATTTTGCACTATGCCAGACAACTTAAAAATAGTCTCACTGATGTTACTGTTTGTATTGTTTTTAATCTTTATTTTAAAAAGTATTGACAAGATATTGAAGGTTCATAGATTTTCCTGGGTATTGTGCTGATATTTACATTTTAGATTTATGAAAACCCTACAGTGGAGAAAAGACAAGCTCACCTGTGACAGCAGATGGGATAGATGCTTGGTTCCCACTGAGGGTGAGCGCTTTTTAATCATCATAGGATTATAAGTTAGTTGTTAGCTGTTTATTATTATCATCATAGAAACAACCCATGAGGAAGATTTTTATTTTTTCTATTTTTATTTTATTTTTTGCTGGGATGAAGCATTCTTCTACACCTTCTGGCACTTTTATGCCTGGAAAAAAGCTCTATATGGACAGCATGTTGTAGTGTGGTGGGCACAGTGAAACACAGCACCAGCACTTGCTCCCAGACCTACTGAAGGATATGCATCCTTCTACTGATCTCTGTTGCACTGAGCTCTTTGTCTACTCTGGGGTCCATATAACGTCGTTGTTGAGAGGAGATTCAGTTTCATATTAAAGTACAGTAATATTGCACGGGGGTCAAACTCACTTCTGTAGATGCCTGCTCTATGACATCAGTGCTGCTTGCAGCTGTAAGAAAAACATCTGAATTCTTCCTGTTTCAAGATCAGATAAAATAGTTTTATACAATAAGTTGATGGCAATCAAAGCAGGTGCTGCAGACACATCCTAGGATAAGAAAATGACTCAAGGGCTTCAACCATTAGTTTGATTGGGGCTTCGCTCACACACACACACACACAGTAACATTCTCAATTTCTTATCACAAACTGCAACTTGAATATTTAGAGAAAATTTGGCAATCTGAATGTTACACTTCAGTGCAAAAGCAAACAAAAAATCAATACGGGCAAGATGTGCCGCAGCTATTCCAGTAGCCCACGTAATAAGATGCACCAGGCAGAGCGCGCCTTAATTAGACCAGCCAAACTCTGGAGAATATTTACAGTAATCAATGTAAAATTCTCAAGTCAACATTTTTTAATTAATTCTCTTTAGCAATTAGCTCTCTCAGTGAAAAAATACACCCACTAAAAAGACCTTTCTTTGTGACATTAAACTTATTTCTGAAGCGGGCTGTCTCATTAGCCTTTTTAGCTGAAACAAACGACCGTGGGTTTTGGGAGTGGCAATAAAAATTTAAAAAACAAGCGTGCTCGAGCCGCACGCTCACTGACTGTGGATGGATTTCTGAGATAAAATGGGTCAAACTCACTATTTAGTTTTCGACTGCAGGGATCGAGTCGCCTACCTTTCCTCCCACCATCCATATGGACTCATGCATATGCATGCACACTGGACAGGTAGTACAGAAATCTTTTTTTTTTCTTTCAGTTTTTTCCTTTTCTTTTTTTTTTTTTTTTTAAAGCGATATTCAGTGTTTTACTGCCGTGGCAACAAACTGTCTTTTGACTCTCTTAAAGGGGTCGTGTGGAAATGAATCACTCCATTTTCAATAAAAAACACGAGACGAGAGGACAAATGGAAGAGTTTGTAGCATTCAGGGGAAAACAATAATTCAGAGTGAGACTTGTCACTCAGCCGTAAATGATGGTGGCAATCACGCCGACATTGTGAGGGAAGCAAACAGAATTACAGTGAGATTTTCTCGGTGATTGGAGTGTCACCCCCCTCTTATTGCTCAGCATCCTGATTGATCTTCTCCCTCGTTTGTCTCTGCCTGTCTTGTTCCATCTTTTCCTTTGCCCCCCCCCCCCCCCCCCCCCCCCCCCCGCCGCACCTCCACCCCCCCCCAGGCTAATGAGTCTAACGCTAGGGGGAACCGCATGGTCCTGGTGAGACCTACAGTATCAACTTATTTTCTGCTCCGCCGTGTCTTAACGCCGTGGACAGCCGGGGGAATACAGCTGTCCATCACTCTTCCTCAGGTCCCTGCTAACACTTTTATTACCTTTAAATTAGCCGCTGTCACCCACAACCATTCCGCGGAGTCACGTGGTTCCAGATGTTGCGAGCTGTTTTCTTCCCGCTGCTGCTGCTGTAAATCTTTCCTTTCCACCGAGGGATGGTGGGCAGGAATGTCCTGCAGGACGACCGCTGCTCACCTCTTCCATCTGTCAGCTCAGGCAGCGTTCACACGCTGGCTCATACTTCATAATGTGGCCTCGGCGTGTCGCTCAGTGGGCGGAGCAGGGCAGCGACACAATGCTAGGTTTTGAGGTTTGATCCTTTCCAACCCGTTCAAAAGACTGTGACTAAAACTGATCCACATCCAGGATGAGAGACGTTCGTTCCACCAATTCTTACTGTAAACAGCCTTAAGCATGTGGCGACGTCTGCAGCAACTGTGGCACTCTAAGCGCAGCGGCTTTCGGTGTCCATAAGCCACCGCCTCACAAGATGGAAAAATTGCAGCACACGCTTCTTAGATGAGGCGTTATGTCGGTTAACCACACAACAAGCCACACAGATATTTGTTATAAAATGCTCAAAAAGGAGCCGAACACTCATGGTAACATTAGCCGCTAACTTAACACGATGTGATGCTAGTGACTTCTGAAACATAGCGTTATTTTTGAGATGTGAGTGATTAAATCCACCATGCTTGAAGGTCTCAAACCACCTTCAACGGTGCATACTGCCACCTACTGTACTGGAGTGTGTGGAATCAAGGAAATAATTATTCTAAGTCAATACAATACAGAACGTGAACTAATAAAATGAGACATAAAATAATCGAAATGTATAATAAATATATTAAAACTATTAGGAAACAGCATGTTTGATAGTGTTTGTGCAATCTTACAACACTTTTAAAAGACTGAACGACAGCACTCTCAGTGCTGCACTTTATTTACACCCTAAAACCAATGCGCTAGTGTTTTTTTTCTTTTAATTTTTCAGAAAAACTTACTCTTCACCCCGACCCAGAATGATACCTCTGCTAGTTTTGTCAATTCTGTTTGTGCGTTGTCATGAATTCACTGTAGGATCACAAATGTGGCTACAAACCTCCAGCGGCCACCGACGTGTCACTGAGATGACACTAATTTTTGCGAGTGCATTTGCTTTAGATTTGTCTTTATTCATCACAAAACCAGATGCAGGAAACACAGTCACGTGTGGTTTTTGAAAGATAATATCAGAGTCTTCTGTGCCAAGGAGTCAGGACGTTGGGTCTCCTTTTTCTCCAAACCCTGTCCGTGCTCATCAAGAAGCAAAAATGTCAAGTCGCTCGAGAAGACGGCTATTAGGGAGCTGGTTATTCGCCGGGGTCACGACGTTCCTTGTGTGCAGCATGCACACGCCGATCACTCAGGTAGAGAGCCAGTGAGTGAGTGAGTGAGTGAGTGAGTGAGTGAGTGAGTGAGTGAGTGAGTGAGCTGGTGAACAAATGAGTGTCAGGAAGAGAGTCCATACAGCCAAAGAATGAGCCGAGGAGTCAGTTTGAGAGTGGAGGAAGGACTGAAAATGGGTCAACTCAATCGGTTTACTGCTGCTTTACCTGCAAAATGCGTACATGAATTCCACTGTGCTGTGATGAACTCAGAATGACTGTGTCATGTGATGGCTCCAGGGAACTCTGAGTCTCGTTGAACAGAACAACTAAAGGTAAACCAAATAGCCTGAAATGCATGGTGTTCCTTCAAGAAGTAGCGGTGAACATTGTAGGCTGAGTCTACAATGGAAATAACTCGAAAGCATGAATGAACAATGAGCCAAGTCTATCTATCAGTTTAGGTCACAAGGAGCCAAATCAACCAGAGAATTAAGTAAAGGCTCCACAAAGACCTATTTTTGTACAACTTTGGCAATAACTAAGAAAAAACATGTGAGTTTAATGGCATCGGTCACCTTCAAGGATTTTGTCGTAGCATTTATTGTCCTCAATCCTTTTGAAGTTGCTCTCTGGAGTTTGTACTTTTGTTTTAATTGTCCATCTCATGTCTTTCTGTTCATCTGCAAAGATGAACAAGCAAGAGGGAAGAAGAAGTAACTTTTCACCATCTTCAGTTTGGAGAGTTGACCTACGTTTTCCAAAAACAGCAAGTCCAGCTACTGCTATTTGTGGTTGGAGGCCAGTTCAAAGGTCATCCTGAGCTGTAACTCAGTATTCCAGCAGCAGTTTACACAGATGGGATGTTTTTTGGCAGTTACTCGGACTGTACTTCTTCCACGATGGAGAACTATGAAGGTCAAAATACTGTGAGATCTTCCAGCCATGCCTTTGGGTCTGGTTCTCCAAATGCATCAGGACATAATTGTTTCCAAAGTCTGGTCCTATTTTAAAGACATGAAGTCATCAACATAACTTTTCAGGAATCCAAAAGTTGTAATTCTAACAGTCACGATGATTATCTCAAAAGAACTTTTAATCAACAGTTTTCAGACTTCTCAATGAAAGTGGGCCATTGTGGCCTAAAATCATGCAAATCACTTGTGATTTAAGGATAAAGGTGGTGGTATTGTTATCCCATCTGTTCTTCCAACAAGCAAGCTAATGGAAAAAAAAAAATGTTTTTGAGACATGGTGCTTGGGTTTCATACAAACAATAAGGATCATAATTATTTGGACAGTGACCATTTTTGAGTTGAACTCACACAAGATGTGCTTTTATTGTAGACTTCGATATTTAATTGAAGTGGTTAAACAAAAATATCAACCATTTCAGAATGACCGCAAATTTTATACAGAGTCCCTTCATTTTCAGAGTCCACAAGTAATTGGAAAAACTAAATGTAAGGGTTATTTGTAACGCAAATGATCACTTTTATAGTCAGTTTTATTTTCACTTGTCAGTGGGTAAATACATGGACAGTTCCAAGTCACTGAAGATGATATTATATATGTCAATCATAAATAAATATGGGATTCCCACATGGGAGACTTGAGCCTTAATTCTCTTGGACAACTGTGGTTCTGTGCTCTACCACACCATGAAGCTGTGACTGGTGATGTAACAGACAAAAGTTGCACTATATCCAGTTTCTGCACTCATATCCACAGAAACCTATACAGCAGGGTTGGTAACAATATGCTGTGAAGGAGGAGAATGCCATAGGTATTAAAGGCACTGCGCTGCAGTGGTTTGAATCATATTTATCTAATAGATTACAATTTGTTCATGTAAATGGGGAGTCTTCTTCACAGACTAAGGTTAATTATGGAGTTCCACAAGGTTCTGTGCTAGGACTGATTTTATTCACTTTATACATGCTTCCCTTAGGCAGTATTATTAGAAAGCATTGCTTAAATTTTCATTGTTACACAGATGATACCCAGCTTTATCTATCCATGAAGCCAGAGGACACACACCAATTAGTTAAACTGCAGGAATGTCTTTCAGACATAAAGACATGGATGACCTCTAATTTCCTGCTTTTAAACTCAGATAAAACTGAAGTTATTGTACTTGGCCCCACAAATCTTAGAAACATGGTGTCTAACCAGATCCTTACTCTGGATGGCATTACCCTGACCTCTAGTAATACTGTGAGAAATCTTGGAGTCATTTTTGATCAGGATATGTCATTCAAAGCGCATATTAAACAAATATGTAGGACTGCTTTTTTGCATTTACGCAATATCTCTAAAATTAGAAAGGTCTTGTCTCAGAGTGATGCTGAAAAGCTAATTCATGCATTTATTTCCTCTAGGCTGGACTACTGTAATTCATTATTATCAGGTTGTCCTAAAAGTTCCCTGAAAAGCCTTCAGTTAATTCAAAATGCTGCAGCTAGAGTGCTAACAGGGACTAGAAGGAGAGAGCATATTTCACCCATATTGGCTTCTCTTCATTGGCTCCCTGTTAATTCTAGAATAGAATTTAAAATTCTTCTTCTTACTTATAAGGTTTTGAATAATCAGGTCCCATCTTATCTTAGGGACCTCATAGTACCATATCACCCCAATAGAGCACTTCGCTCTCAGACTGCAGGCTTACTTGTAGTTCCTAGGGTTTGTAAGAGTAGAATGGGAGGCAGAGCCTTCAGCTTTCAGGCTCCTCTCCTGTGGAACCAGCTCCCAATTCAGATCAGGGAGACAGACACCCTCTCTACTTTTAAGATTAGGCTTAAAACTTTCCTTTTTGCTAAAGCTTATAGTTAGGGCTGGATCAGGTGACCCTGAACCATCCCTTAGTTATGCTGCTATAGACGTAGACTGCTGGGGGCTTCCCATGATGCACTGTTTCTTTTTATTCACCTCTTTTTGCTCTGTATGCACCACTCTGCATTTAATCATTAGTGATTGATCTCTGCTCTCTTCCACAGCATGTCTTTTTTCTGGTTCTCTCCCTCAGCCCCAACCAGTCCCAGCAGAAGACTGCCCCTCCCTGAGCCTGGTTCTGCTGGAGGTTTCTTCCTGTTAAAAGGGAGTTTTCCTTCCCACTGTCGCCAAGTGCTTGCTCATAGGGGGTCGTTTTGACCGTTGGGGTTTTTCTGTAATTATTGTATGGCTTTTGCCGTACAATATAAAGCGCCTTGGAGTGACTGTTTGTTGTGATTTGGAGCTATATAAATAAAATTGATTTGATTTTGATTTGATTTGATCTAGATGGTGCAGGTTGTCCTTGCAACTAGTGGCCTTAGTAGGGTGGTTTTGCTACTGAGCACCTCCCCTCAACTTAATGCCTTGATCATCTGTAGAATCACCTGCTGAAGTGATTGGCTGCAAGTAAAACCAGCACCATCTTGACTCTCCATACCCAACCCTCAAGTCAAGTGTGACAACATGCGTCGGTCTCACTGCTCCAGTTCAGTTCAGATCCATCCGTCGTTCGTGTCTTAGACAGAGAGAAAAAGAGCAGAATCAGGTACCTGTGAGAAATTCACCACCTCTCCAAAATGTACCTGATGTTCCCTCACCCCTCACAGTGCAACTAAGTCTCCCTCAGTAACCATTTGACACATCATTCCAGTTTTAACCAAGGACCCTGTGAGAAGAGCTTGTACCAAAGACATCCAGTCAATGTTCAGGTCACTTTTCAGCATCCAAATCTCACAGCTATACAGTACAACAGGATAAGATGGACCTTAAAGACTTGGACCTTTGTTCTTCTTGCAAATATACTGACATCACCATGTATCTTTGCCCAGTGACTTCATGGCTCCACAAGATTTTCTCAAGCATCTCTTGAACTCAAAGGCCAAGGACACAGAGGGATGAATGTCACTGCAGAGATAATCAAATATCTCTACACTGATAGTTGAGCCCAGGACTCCATTGAAACTCTTGATCTTAGTCTTTATCTGGGACCATCACAGACCTTGACACACACCTACTGTGTCCTAATTATTCAGAGTTGGTATAGCAGTCTTGGTGGATTACCTCACGGGTGTTCTTGATGCACAGTGACTCCACTGCTGAGTCCAGACAGATCCCATCCAGGGTGGCTTCCTGCTAGTCTAGCTGAATGAAACTGACCTTTTCCAAACCTACAATTCCATATATTTGCAAACCAAGCGGGTATAGTGTATTGGCTCATCAGTCCCTGTAAATTAATCCCCCTTTATTCCTCCGTTCTTACAGCTACATTCACTGCTTTTCAAACATCTACTCTCTGTATCTGTCGTGTTAATGGGAGCCTTTGAGTTTCGTGCGATTCCCATCAGAACGCAGCGTTTGTGGATGCCATTAGAAGACATATCAATCAGCGCGGTGACAGTAAGAAGACATCACTCAATAAGCCGTTGTGTAGCTCGGCTGCTGTATTTATGACCGCAGCCTTCTTCTCCACGCCCGGCCTCACCCAGCCATCACATCATAAAATAAATCAAAACATAAGAGTTTTCTCTTTTTGCAATTTCCTTTCGGGTCTCGAATATGAAACCAGATGTTTCCGGTGTCTTAAGGACGCGTTTCATCTGCGCTTCTCTTCCTTTTCTTTTCCACTCAAGTCTCTCTCTCGTTCTCTCCCGCTACCTTGTCTGCTTGGAAAATTAATGTAAGCCCCAAATAGACGAGGGGGGCTTATAAAAAGTGAAATGTCCTCTTTGCCCAAGGAAGTAGTCTGTTTTGCATTGATAGAGAGGCTCGTGCAGCCCGTGGCCATCTGAGGCTGAGCCTGTTTTTCTTCTGCGATATCCTGCCGCCACATCTCCGCCTCTCCAGGTCTGCCTCTCCAACTAAAGCAGGCGGGTCAAAACACCCCCCCCCCCCCCCCCCCCCCGAGCTCCTCGTACCCACCCCCCTTCTCCGATCCTCTAATTGGAGGTTCTCAGGTTAAAGAATGTCCTGGTTATCACAAAGCAGGCAGAGAAACACAATTCAGCACTATAATTCACCCGATGAGTGACTTGCATTTTCAAACATTTAGCGTCTGTGTTTACACAAGCCGTGCGTCATTACCTCATCCGCACACATTCAAACGCTGACACGAGTTTATATACGAGAGAATTAATTCCACACGTCGCCGCGAATGGGATTTTTAATAGATTGTGTATAAATGCGCGGGGATTCATGGTGGACTCCAAAGCGCAGACACTGATACTGTTTGTGTAATTCTCTAAGTATGGTCCCAGTCGAGTCCCTTCTATGAAGAGGTTGTCTGTTTTTATGCCTCTGGCCTCTGTTCATTTTGACAAACTGTGCGTGCTTTCTGCCAGTCACTTCCAGGCACCCACAGCTACAATAAACAGCAGCCTGTTTTTTTTTTTTTTCTTTTCCCAGCTCGAGGCCCAGGTTTGATCCCGAGCAGAACCCCGGCCAGCTCATGTCCTCCAGGGGCTTAAAATCAGGGCCAAGCCCAAACAAACAGGAATTCCGTCGTACACAGCAGCTCCTTGCAAGTGAGTGCTCCACCTGCATCGTGTTACGGTGGACCTAACGGCTCCGGGTTCAGGCCGGGTTTGGATCGTAAGTGGAATACTAGTGAAATTAGCTGCCAGAAGGCAAACTTGTTGCCAAAGAATACACGGTAAATTTTGCACAGTAAAATATACTCTGCTGGGATAACATTTGGGCCCAGTCTAAATAGAGTAAAGTCTATTATAGAATGAAATCAGCTCTACCGTCTTATCAAATCAAGTGTTTCAACTCCAATAAGAGTTGATTTAACACTGTAATACAGTATATTTAACTCTATTTGGACTGGGACCAAATGTTATCTCAGCAGACTAAATTTTACTCTGCAAAATTTACTGTGTACCGCAGGATAAATTGAGACTATCAACGTGGGGGGTTGGTTGTTGTGGTTGTTTATTAATGGGAAGAACGAGCAGCTTGACCCAACAGAAGTAATCTGATCCTCAACTGAGGAGATCTGAGCTGAAACCCAAGTCCCAACTGCTGAAGGTGAAAAAATGAAGCCAGCATGGAAGTGTCAAAACATGCAGTTCTCTCAATGGCCATTGAGGCTGACTCCAAACGCAAGTCACTCCCCACGGAGTTACATTTTAAAACATACAATTTTACTGCAGCTTTAAGCATGGTACGAAAATAGTAGTTTTGGTCTCCATAGCTAGCTTCCCCGTTCATGACAGCTGTATGTGAATGAATGTTTTTTGTAACTCATCAATTTCAGCTATTTTAAGGCCTAAAGTTATGAATAATTGGGGTGTTGATGCTTTGAATGGCAGCTGTGCACTGACTATATGAATCCAGAATGAAGGGTCCCGCGAGCAGTAGCTGCTACCTGCTGTGGTCTTTCTGAAATAACATGGTTCGCTGTCTGTTTAATTGCATTAGCAGACCTTCTAAGAAATCTGTGCTTCAGCATTTCCATTGAGTGAAATTTTGGTATCGTTTAATTTGTATATTAGCAGCATTAGCACAAATTAGTATGCTGATGGGGCAACAGTAAGTGAGGCACTATGCTGATCCTATTTTGTTATACCTGCCCCATGCCACCTGTTATGAAAACCACCGCCCAGTTAAACACCTGAACCAAAGTTAGCCTGTTGGCCTGAGCTTGTTTGGGAACTCTGAGATGGGGGGGACAACTTACTGAGGCTTCATTTGTCCCTTCCAGGTCATGGGTTGGTCAAGAGTTAGGCACTGCCAATATGGTGACATTTTGGACCACACCATTTTAGCTTCAAAGGCACTCTTCAGAAACCTATGGATGACATCACGCAGAGGTTGACCATTAATTACAGTCTATGCGTAAAACATGGCAGACTGAAGGGTATTCCGTTTCTTCTTGGGTCTGTCTGAACCAAGGAGACACTTAAAGGCCTCCAACAGAGCATTACTGTTCTTATATTTGATGTTAATGAAAACGGCAGTATTCTTTAATTTGTTGTGCAAATTGGTCTTGAAGGGGTTGGCATTTATACTCAACGACTGCAGGCAAGAAAAATAATCATTAGCTCTTCAGAACAAAGAAAGCCTCTTCTTATTGGGTACCGAACTGCAAGAGCTGAGGGCTCACATCATCACATGCTGACTGCTAGTCTTATTATGACTGTCTTCACGAACATGACAAGATGCCAAACAAGCTCTTATCTTAATTGGTCTGATCTCACAGGAAGGTCCGGCTCTGCTCACAATGGTCACAGAGTCTGCTTCTTGTCTGGCTGAACCCGACACAGTCTCAGTCTGTCTGTGTCACGGTCTACAAAGACCAAACCACTTCTCAATGTTTTGGAGATGTCTAACTTTATCTAGAGGAGAAAGTAAACACACGTCAGGCCACAACTGGGCAGTTTTTTAAAATTCTGGCTACAAGAAACCTTTTCAAATTGAGGGAAGCATGAGAACTTTTGCTTAGTATGACTAGAATTGCCTGAAATTACTGAATGTAACCTGCGTCGCTTGATCCTGTTCTGGGTTCAGTCTGTCAATAGAATGTATTTTGGCCTTGGGGAGTGAGGTTTACTTCACTGCACAGCACCACCTCCTGACCATCGTCACACATAGACAACTACCCCATATGTCAGGACAAGACCTGTACTGTACAGTTTATATATACCTATTCATCAGGTCTACATAAACTGTCTACATAAACCACACTATGGAACCACCTTGGGTCTTAGCAACCATCCAAGTGGACCAGTCCAACCTATCCATAGTACCCATCTATATGCTGCAGCTAGGTGAAACGTGGGCATTTCCTTGGAAATTTCTAGTCACTAGAACCTTAATACTGTGGCACCCGTGCACACAGCTGACGTTCTCTCTCAATGCAAATAACGCTCTTCATCTGTGCCGACCTACATAACCATTCAATTGGCAAAAGGTTGTTCCAGTTGTACCCAGTGATCTAGTACCAGAGTAGACCTTGTACTAAAGACATCCAGTCATCACTTTTGGTCACTAGTGGGCATCCAAGTTTCACAACCATACAGTAAGATGGGAAACAACTTAATCCCATAGACGTGGACTATTATTCTCCTTCAAAGGTATTGACACCATCAAACACCTTTGTCCAAGGCAATCCTTGATCCATCAGAGGTTCTCTCTCTACTTCAAAGGCTGAGGACCCAGAGGCATGAGGTCATGGTGCTGCTGAGATACTGTAAGTGAAAGTCTCTATAAGTTCAACAGTTTCACCACAAACAGGATCCAGGAGATGATTGAAAGTCCAGATCTATTACACACCCAGACACATTCTCACAAAAATCACAGGATCATCTGTGAAGTCAAGGTCAGGAAATGTTTCCTTGCCAACAACGGCACCTAAGGTGAGATGTTTGTTAGCACAAATGGAATGTAGCATTTATAGGCATCTGATCATTAGCGTAGAATTAATCCTCAGGGCTCCAGAGACACAAAGAACATTGATATGGACTTGCTGGTGAGTCCACATCAATGTTTTTTTTTTTTTTCACATGCCTTCATATCTAGGTGGGGCCTCTCATCGAGCCACCATGTTTTTACAGTAGCCCAAAAGGGACAAACTTACTCCACCTTTCTCATTTTGCAGCACAACTGAAAACCTGAAGGAAAAAGAACAATTTGTGGTTGCTGCCCTTTGCACGAGACAGATTTCTATTACAAATCAAACTGGGTGTATTTATTTTTAATTCTCAAATATTGCAACAAATACTTGCTCGCATGAGGTGGTTTTTAAGGCAATTTGAAAAAGCCTTGTTTTAGAAAACGGCAATGGGAATGTGTTTTGTTGTTTTTGTTTGTTTTTTGCTATTATGTTACATGTACAGAAACATTATAAACATTATACTAAGATGGAACAAAAAAACAAACAAAATGCCAATATTTAGCCAGATTTACAGATCCACTGCCATGAGCTTTTTGGAATTAGTTATACTGCTTTCGGGATAAATGCATTTCAGAGTGCTTCACAATATCAATTTAACATAAAAACGAGTTTGAAAACCTTGATTTTTGTGAAATGGAGAGTCGTAAATTGGGATTATCACAAG
This sequence comes from Thalassophryne amazonica, assembly GCF_902500255.1. NCBI lineage: Eukaryota > Metazoa > Chordata > Actinopteri > Batrachoidiformes > Batrachoididae > Thalassophryne > Thalassophryne amazonica. The sequence continues at coordinate 166,334,316 of NC_047103.1, forward strand.
AGCAGGGATCATGAATCCCCATCACCAAAGAAACAAAACATTGCCGGTGATGGTTTAATCTGAAACATCAGATTACAACCATGCGCAATAACCCAATCACCCAGGGACAATATACATTTCTGTGCAATATATTTATATCCTAGCCGCACCTTGCACTAGTGTCAAATGTATATATATTTTTCCTTACATTGTTGAATTTTTCTTTATATCTTGTTTTTGATACATACTCTTGCACTATTTTTATCTCTTTTTTGCACTATTTTTATTTTTTTATTCTATTTTATTGCACTGCAACTAGATGGCCCTAATCTCGTTGTACCAATGTATAATGACAATAAAAGGCATTCTGATTCTGATCACCACTAGATGGCACTAAATCCTACACACTGTACCTTTAAAGGAATGACCATAGCTTAGGAGACTAAATGGGTCCGAAGTAAATACTGAAACCATTCTTAATGTCCAAGCATCTGATTTGGTTCCAGAAAGGGATTCCGTTCCAAACGCCCTCTCCCCAAATGCTCACATGTGGCCTCTGCCAAGCTGCCGACTGGTGCGGGGAGCAGGGTTCTTAATAAAGCCCAAATGAAATCTCACCCTAACCCCAATGAGGCGGCGGGCCTCTTCAGCTCTCCCATAATGCACCATTCATGCTTTTTATTAATCTCCCTTTTCCTCCAGCCATTTTTCAAATCACTCCTTTGTTTACTCATGAATATTTTTCTGCTTTGCTGCGAAGAGAGATCGACAGAGAAAGGGAAGGAGCCAAAAAGGGAAAGCATCAGCAAGGCAAAGGAATGGCCTGGTGGCACTTCATCCACGGGTAATTTGTGCCGGGGAAGCCTTGTATTTCATCACGGAATAATCTAACCTTAGAGGTGTTTCACAGACTGCCTCGGAGCCAAAAATAGGTCACTTAAGCAGGCTTAGCCGGCGAGGCCAGCCTGATATGAGGGTCCAGCACCCCAGGGACACCTCGCCATGGTAATTGGTGGCTATGGCTCCTGGTTTTTTATAGACAATGAACAAATTTGGCTAACTAAAGTCAAATTTAGGACAAAGGGGTGCTGGACCACCGATGGCATGAGCTCATTAGCACGTCTCCTAATTACTGACACAGCTCGTAGGCAGATGACGATACGGAAAAAATGTAGCCTTCTATGAGCTTCATATTCTCTTTTGGCGAGTTTGAAGCGCCCCGCTGCACTCATTTGATGCATAATAGAGCGTCTATAAAAAGTACTAGGCTAATCTGTCAGCCATTTCCATTTTGCTCACTTTTTTCCGTGGCGGTAAAGAGTGAGGTGTGCAGAGAAAAGGGTCTAAATGACAGTGGGTTGACAGTGGGATTGGCTGGTAAATGACTGCGGAGTGGCTCGCCCGCGGAGAGGGGCTGGAGGACGCTCCCAGTAGGCCTGATTAATTCCGCTCTCGACGGCTGGCGGGGGAGAGCCGAGGTTAGCTGCAAAAGGAGCCTATTACCAGTCCGGCGCTGAAGCTGATATAATCAGCTGCACGGCGACCTGGCCGTCCCCGAGACAAACTTTTCCAGGGCGCACTCCCTTTTCGTTGCACGCGAGGACTTAAATACGCCGTTTGGGGGTGGTGGAGGGCATCAGGTTTGGAAGACGGCTACAAAGGATTTTCTTTTCGAGGGCTGGTTTTTATACAAAAATCCTCTCTGCTGTTTTGATTCCACCCGCTCGCTGTACTTCTCACCATTCCTCGCTGATTTGCGGCAGCTTTGATAGTGACAGACCGTCCCATGTGGCAGCAGCTTTAAGTCCGGTCAGATATGAATATGTCACAGCTCTTAATCCCAAATGCTTCTCTTGCAGCTTCACTGCGACAAAAAGTGCAACACGTTTTATCTGATCAGCTCAGACTGCTCCCCCTCCCCCGCTGCCATTCTCCTGAAATCTGACCTGTTTTTAGACAACTGATCCAGGGTACTCAAGAAAAGACCAGATTAAAGACATCAGAGGGGTGATGCGATCTGCACACCACCATATATCATCATGGCTTCACTTCACGAACACAGATGATGAAGGTAGTGGTCCTCATCAGTTAGAGTTGGGTCAATGCTTCCATAACCTTGAAGAATAGTTCAAAGATTATGGAGGTGGTGGTCTTCAGGACAAACGGGTTCGGTTATAGCACCTGACTTCGTCTGGTCAGGATTCAATGTCTCAGTGTCTCCATTCTTCCTCCACCTCTTCTGTCCTTAAGGGTGGATCTGTGAGAGTCTTTGTAGGAGGAGACTACATTTGTGATGCAGTGACTCCTGGCATTGCCACTCACAGATAGGGTGGACCAATGGCGAGGGTCAATGTGACACACACAGAGGGATTTTTTCAAAGAGTCCTTGTATTGTTTCTTTGGTTTCCCTCTGTCGTGATGGCCAGTGGACAACTCGCCATATAGGATGATCTTGGGGAGGTGACATTCCTCCATCCTGGATACGTGTCTTGCCCAATGTAGCTATGACATCAGCAACATGGCCTCCATGCTGGTGTCATCTGCCTGTTTCAGGACTTCAATGGTGGTGATGAAGTCACTCCATTTGATGTTGAAGGTGGTGCCGAGGCAGCGCTGGTAAAATGCTCTAGGAGTCTGAGCCGGGAAGGAGGGTGGTAAGGACAACAGCTCTGTCCACACTGATCTTGGTGCCCTGTTTGAGGTGTTTGCTGGTCCACACGTGTTAGTGCAGTCTGGAAAATGCACTGCTTGCCTTTGCCAATTGGTTATCAATACAACCACAATATAAATGTACAAGTAATTATAAATCTGCTTTTAAAGTTTTTTTTTTTTTTTGCAGTCTATGTGACTTCTTCATAAAGTTGTACGACTTACCGTCCAGTCACATTCGCTACAAATGACAGCGACAAGCAGTTAGTTTTGACGCTTGATGGGCGTTCCCATAGTGTGCACGCTAACACCTCCATATGATGTCTTCTACTTCACGTCTGGGGTGTTATCTGGTTACAAACACAACATTTTTTAGGTTTAAAAGTGTTATTTTTCACTAACCTTTACAAAATATATGAGAAATATAATAGATTTTTTTACAGAAATACAGTTGTTTTGTCAGGTGTTCTGCCATCATTATTTTGTTGGAGTAAACAATGAGCTGACATCACACTGTGTATTCACTGGGATTTGCACTCACACTCACACATCCACACACACACACACACACACACACACACACACACACACACACACACACACACACACACACACACACACACACACACAGGCACACACACACACCAGTGTGCACACTGCTGAGGTAAGAAAATGTACAGATTTACATCAATAAAATGTTTAAAAAAATTATTTAACCTGTTTCACACTCATACAAAATAACACTTAAATCCTCCTTCTTCAGTATAACAAGTAAATTTAGCACTTTTACAGAGTTGGTTTTGGTAATAAATAATGCGTGAAACAGCGATTAGCTAAATTAGTTAAGTCCTTCCAATTCATTCTCAAATCAATACACATTATGTGGAAGCTTCCCATCCTTGACATTCACCCCTGACATCGGGGTGAATGTGAGGCGTTATTGTAAAGCACTTTGAGCACATGATGCAGATGGAAAAGTGCTATATAAATGCAGTCCATTTAGCATTTGCCTGTATGATAGTTTAGATTTGTGACAAAGTCTACACTATGTGGACTAAAGATGACTCCAGGTGAAAACTGGCATTGAAAAGCACAAGTCAGGGGATGGAGGTGAGAAAATGTCCAAGTCATCATCGAAAGTCCTGTAGAGTTTAGTTAGATTAATTATGAAGACAAGAAAACAGTGGACATCTGGACAGTGGAGATCAGCCTGTAAAAGTCAAAACCAAAGTGACATCCTGGTGAGGGAAGCCACCAAGACAAACATCAAAATGCTGTATGAATTACAAGCCTCTGTACCATCTAGTGGTGAAGCTGCAGATTGCATTATGTCATCACTGGTCATAAATTTGTTTTTCCTTCACTTTTTACTTCTTTGGCAACAAGGATTCACACTCTCTTGCCTTACTGGAAAATGCAAAGATAACAACAGACAATATGTACACTATGGGCTACTATTACGACATGCCAATGCAACATGGTGGACTCCATGAGGGGGCCACTCCCACCGAAATATGAAGGACTCAATTGAAGCTCATGAAAACAGATCAATTCATTGTTGGAGGTATATACCAGATAGTTATGAAGGCTGCGTACGTTCCATCCTCTAAATCCTGCACACTGTAGCTTTAATAAGAGACATCCTCACTGCATTATGGGAGGTTTCTTTGAGTCGTCCGATTTGGTTCAGAAAATGTATCGTGGCCCACGATGCAAACACACACACACACACACATTCTAGTCTGCGACCGTGTTCCTGCCTCGGCCTGAAAAATGGCATCTGTCCTGCTCCTCCCTGACTCCTGCGCGCTGATACAGCTCGTGAATAATACATATTAAGCACTGTACTGAAGGCCGTAACCGAACTGTTAAAATATTGATCTTGGCCGATCATAATAAAGAGAAATTACTGAAAGCGATCCATCACCATAAGCCCAGTGTCTGCTCCTACTCCGGCTTAACTTGCTCAATTTCCCCCCTCTGCGTCGCGCCACATTATGGCTCAATAATAATAAAGATGATATCAGCGCTGCAATTGCCGCCGTTTGAGCGGAGAAAGGTAGCGTGTTGTCATGCAAATTAAGCGACAACAAATCCATAACACTACTAAATATATTTGGAGGATTACGCGTCGTTCTGTGCAGAGAAATAAATACTTTCAATATTTGCCGCCGCTCGCTTGTCTCTGCCCTCATGGATTCCAAACGGTGCGTGACATTCAGGTGGCGTGTGCACGGGTGTCTGCGTGTCATTTCAAACAGAAGGTTGTGTATTTTGCATGCAGACACACAAACCTGTGTTTACATTTTGTCGTGCATGGCGTTCGTGCGATGTGCCTGTTGTGTGTCTGCAGTTTTCGGCTCAAGAGCTTGAAAGCGGCATTTTCACGCGACGTTCTGCGTGTCTGCTGCAGTGAACATTTGTACCTTGAGGGATGGCACTCAGGTTGGACGAGACACTAAAAACGTGATTGGCTTTTGGGATTTCCAGCCAATGAGCTTCTGATCACACATGTTAAATTAGGAATATAGCTCATTATTTTAGCTCCCTGGTTACCAACCTGGAGACAAGGATCACAAGGTTGTTTGCTTGAGGTTGGAGGTCCACACGTCAAACAAAATCACACAAATCATACTTACTGGACAATCAAAACTAAGTAAAAGTATCTTTTTTCTGTTCGGCTGAACCAGAGGGACTATAATTAAGGTTAATTTAACATAAAGCTCAAAGATTTGAAATTATTCATTTTATTTTGTTTTTTCAGAGAGGGGGTGCGTGCATGCAACCATGTGGAACGGGGTCATCCTTCCTCCATCAGTTGGGGCTCCATGGAAAAAGGACAGAACAGGCTGTCCTTCCGGAGGAGGCTGCAGTCATTGACATCCTGCAGGAAACTTCTGTGAGTGTTCTACCAGTCTGTGATAGCCACTGTCCTCTTTTACACCGCAGTGTGCCTGGGGGAAGTAGCACATCCAAGAAGGACACATCCAGTGTGGACAAACTGATCAGATGGGCTGGCTCTGTGGTAACCAGTAGCAGTATTTTGGGTATTTATATTTGTATTAACATTTTGCACATTGGTTTTTTACTTCTACTTTTGATACTCTGTGTGCTTCTTACCCTGTGTTGCTATACAATGCTGCTGGAACCTCAATTATCCCTGAAGGAGTCTTCCCACAAGATTCATAAAGTTCTGTCTAATCTAATCTACAGTAGGTAAATGGACTGCATGTATATAGCACTTTTCCATCTGCATCAGACGCTCAAAGCGCTTTGCAATAATGCCTCACATTCACCCCAGTGTGAAGCTGCTGCACTACACCCCGGGAGCAACTAGGGATTAAGGACCTTGCCCAAGGGCCCTCAGTGATTTTCCAATCAGGTTGGGATTTGAACTGAGGATCCTCTGATCTCAAGTCCAACGCTTGAAACCACTAGACCATCACCTCCCTAGGTAGGTTGTGAGATGGAGAAAGAAGATTTCTTGAGTGAGTTATATGGGTGGTAGGGAGTGGTGAACACAAGCATGAAAGAGTGGTGATAGGAGCAGACTTCAATGGGCATGTTGGCAAAGGGAACAGAGATGATGAGGAAATAATGGGTAGATAAGGTATCAAGGACGGAATGTGCAAGGGCAGATGGTAGTTGATTTTGGAAAAAAGGATGGAAAGGCTGTGGTGAATACCTACTTTAAGAAAACGGTAGGGAGCACAGTGTAACAATTAAGAGTGGAGGAAGTGCACACAGGTGGACTCCATTCTTTGTAGGAGATGCAAGCTAAAAGAATTAGAGACTGTAAGGTAGTAGCCGGAGAGAGTGTAGCTAGACAGCATAGGATGGTGGTCTGTAAGATGACTTTAGAGGTAAAGAAGAAGAGGAGAGTGATAACTCAACAAAGGATCAGATGGTGGAATCTGAAGGAGGAAGACTGTTGTGTGAAATTCAGTGAGCAGGTGAGAGAGGCACTGGATGGAGGGGAAGCAGTTTTGGACAACTGGAAGAGTACTGCAGATGTGGTGAGGGAGACAGCTAGGAAGGTACTGGGTGTGACATCTAGACAGCAAAAGGAAGGCAAGGAGACTTGGTGGTGGAACAAAGATGGAAATATTAAGGAGAGATGGCAGTAGAGTTTCTAACCACATTGTTTTATAAAATCTTGGAAAGTGAAAGGATGCCTGAGGAGTGGAGACGAAGTGTGCTGGGAAAGAGTAGTAGAAGCTAAGCTTAGAAAACAGGTGAAGATCTGTGAGCAGCAATATGGTTTCATGCCAAAAAAGAGCACTGCAGATGCAATGTTTGTGCTGAGAATACTGATGGAGAAGTATAGAGAAGGCCAGAAAGAGTTACATTGTGTTTTTGCGGATATAGAGAAACCTATGACAGCGTGCCAAGAGAAGAGTTGTGGTATTGTATGAGGAAGTCTGGAGTGACAGAGAAGTATGTGAGGCTAGTGCAGGACATGTACATGGGTAGTGTGATAGCAGTAAGACTTGCAGTAGGAATGACAGACTCATTCAAGGTGGAGGTGGGATTACACCAAGGATCAACTCTGAGTCCTTTCTCATTCACAGTGGTGATGGTCAGGTTGATGAATATGCTCAAACAGAAGTCTCCATGGACTATGATGTTTGCAGATGACTTTGTGATCTGTAGTGAGAGTAGAGAGCTGGTTAAGTCTTGCCTGGAGAGGTGGAGATGCACTCTGGAGAAAAGGGGAATGAAAGTCAGTAGGAGCAAGACTGAGTACATGTGTGTGAATGAGAGGGAGCCCAGTGGAATAGTGCAGTTACAAGGAGTAGAAGTGATGAAAGTAGATGAGTTTAATATTTGGAGTCAATTTAGAGCATGGTAGATAGGTAAAGAACTCTCAGGGTGGAGTGGATGAAGTAAAGTGGCAGGAGTGACTTGTAAAGAATATCCGCAAGCGTGAAGAGGAAACTTTCCAAGACAGTAGTAAGACCAGCTATGTTGGACAGCTTAGAGACGGTGGCACTAACAAAAAGACAGGAGACAGAGCTGAAGATGTTGCAATTCTCTTTGAGAGTGACAAGAATGGACGGGATTACAAATGAACATATCAGGTGGGACGGTTTGGAGACAAGGTCAGAAAGGTGAGATTGAAATGGTTTGGGCATGTGCAAAGGAGGGACCCAGGGTATACAGGGAGAAGGATGCTGAGGATGGAGCAGCCAGACAGAAGGAGAAGAGGGAGGCCAAAGTGGAGATTTATGGATGTGCTGAGGGAGGACATGCAGGTGGTTGGTGGGACAGAGGAAGTTATAGATGACAGCGTGTGATGGAAATGATTGATCTGCTGTGGTGCCCCCTAAAGGAAGCATCTGAGAGAACAAGAAGAAGTATTTAAAGGGGGAAATATGCAACATTTCTAGAGTTTTGGAGTAATTATAATCGTTAAATTATAATCGTTCTGGGGAGAATGGAGACTCTCACACTGGCCACGGCCATTCTTTTACTGATATCACTTGTACTTCATCATTTGACACGTGTGGTGCAGGTATATGAACCATTGAACATCCTCTACATCATGGTGTCCTGCTCTTATGACGATGACCCTTCTGCTGTTGATCTTCACAATTTTCCATTTTCAAGCATTCATCTTGAGTCCCACTCTGGCAGCATTCTCCTCCAGTTTTGAGGTTTTTGTTTGCAGAAGATCAAATGTGGAAGACAAGGTGTCATCTGCAAAATGGAGGTCCTCAAGCATTGTAGTAAAATTCCATTTGTTACCTGTCCTCTTCTTTTTGATCGTTTCTCTCATGACCCAATGGATGGTCGGGAGAAACAGGAATCTTGACTTACAACAGCCTTGTTTTACTCCTGATATCACTGGAAACCAATCCTTTATTTCACCATCGTCAATATCTCACATTGGAAGCTGTCGCCTTAATGATTGAGATCTGCTTGTTGGAAAGCCATACTTTCTCATGATCTTCCATAGACGGTCTCAATGTGCGGTCTACACTGGCTTGATTCTTGTTGGTTAGGATTTTGCTTGTAGTTGGTAGGACAGTGACACCTCTCCAGTTGCTGTCTTCTTGTAGAATGCCTTTTTTAAGGATCTTGCCTATCAGTCCATTTGTCCATTGCTCTTGCATTGTCTCTTCTTTCCAAATGAGGTCAAAGATGTGCTTCCCTTCTTCAGCAATTCTTCCAATATCTGCTTCGAACATTTCTGGCATGACCTGGTCGATCCCTGGGGCTTTTCCTTTTTAAATTTTGAAGGAAGTCTTAATTTCTTGTTGGGTGACTGTTGAGATGCCATGTTCCTCTCCCACTGTTGTTCCCTCATGAGGTGTTACTTCTGGATGCTCTCGATCTAATACTTCCCACCAGATGGTTTTGTGTCCATTTTTAGCAGTGTCTTTGTTCTTCAGTGGGGCTTATATTGGACTTACGTTTTCCTCTGAAGCAATAAAGTATATCTCATGTTGTCATTGGCGCTACCTCATCATCGAGGATTGGTAGTTGGTCCTTTTGTGACTAATCTTGTTGGAGATGAGAGGATGGTTGCAGGTCGACCATCTAAACACTGTTTGGATGAGACCTGTCTGGATATTTTCCTGTCATTTCTTCAATGGCTTTAATTTAACTCTGCTCTCTGGACCCCTTGATGTCAAAGAAATTTCTACTTAGTTTTTTATATCTCCTAGGTGTCCAGGTTGACATTGAAAGACCTCAAGGTTGCTTTCATCTGGTCTTTGAACCCCTTTTTGGACCACCTTTTGATCTATCTTATTTAATTAGCATAAGAAATGTAAATACTCACACAAAGTACCATTTACCACACTGAATAAAAATAAGCACAGCCTACAAATGTTGAAGAAAGTAATAAACTGAATGCAAATTTAGCCGTTTAGCTCGTTACCCTGTGTGGACCAGGATTAATACTCGTTTTTTTGCTAAATCAGCTAATTTGAATGTCAACAAGCTATTCACTGGCTGTTATGATCACATTTATTGCTCATTTGCAGGGACACTATTTTAAATTGAAACACTTTGGTAGGTCTCTAGTGGCAGTTAGCGATGGTGAAGCAGGTAACACATGAGAACGTGTGTTGCACCATTGTGAATGTGTGCTGTGGAAAGAAGACACTAAAGTGCAGGAACATATGTCTAAATGTTGTCTGGTGTTACCTGTGTCCAGTAAAGTACAATATAGTGCTGCAAGTACTTCATAATACTTGCTCATGGGCTCAGAAACTTTGGTTGCAACTGCTTTTGTAACCGGCATCACGCCTACTGCCGGCTGCTGTGCACCTGTCATGTTGAGTTGATCCACTTTCTAGGTTTTGCGTAGTTGTGACATCTCAGCTAAATCAGTTCCCTGTCCCACGGCCAATGTGGCAAAGTGTGATGTGATGGATGTTTACCGCTGTTGGTAGGCAGAATAGGTCAATGAACAATTGGTATTGGATACTGATATAATGGTCATAGCGTATGTGTATGAAGCAATGCCCCCCCCCCACAAAACCAAGACAAGACTCCACACTCAAACTGTCTGTAGTGTATTGTATATTGATATGGCATACTCACATATGTACAACCATACACACATGCCCCCATCCACAGCATATCTTGGTATAGATATACATCAAGACCTCCCCTAACACACACACACAATCTCACTACACATACGCATACACACGTCCCTACTCATAACAAATCTAGGATATAGATTTATTATCAAGACCTCCCCCAACACACACAAACACACACAAAACACTCCACAGTCACCACACCTGTAGTGAATTGTATGTATTTTTGTGGGAAACCCCATATGCACAACCACCCACACAGACAACCATACACACATCCCCCACGTATCTAGGCTTTAGGGCCCTGTCCCACTGGTGTTTACGAGGATTTGCGTATGGATTGCACACAAATTGGCCCATATTCACCAAACATCCGCAATATCCGCGTAAATGCCTGTATGAGTCGGTCGTCATCGGGAGCTTTTGATGGCTTTCAACAAGTGAGTAACTGAGAAATTGTTTAACAGCTTGGGCATGTTCCAACTTGCCCGTTAATGTTTCCAACGGAGGTGTTTTTCCTGTCGCGACCCCCCGCGGTCAGGTCCGGCCTGACATGCGACTCTGCCCGCACGTTCTTTCATTACAAAATGTCCGTTAACAATGGAATGTCAGAATAAACTCCTCATGCCGACTTCTTCTGAAAGTTCTCTGTTCTCTGACGACTTACTGGGTCAACAGAGCCTGAAATGTGGAAGTTTTCAACTTGAAACGGCGAGACGCTGCTGCCTCAAAGCGCAGATCACCGTCAGGCACCGTGGGCCGTCCTTACGGCGACACTACAGACCAAAACTCTCATCAGCCGTTCAAATTTTTACCGAAAACCAGCTGAATTTATTGAATGGTGTCCACTCAGTTGTGCCTTACAGGTTTTGAAAAAATTTTGATCAAACAAAGCAGCAGTCTCTGAGCCATTCCTAAACAATGAAAAAATCGACGAGAGGGTGGGCGACTCCTCACTCAAAGACTGCCCACAGGCGAATGACGTTATATATATATATATATATATATATATATATATATATATATATATATATATATATATATATATAATAATACTAACACCACATTCAGGCAGTTAATGATTCCATTTTTGCAAAACTTAACGCTAACACCACATTCAGGCAGTTAATGATTCCATTTTTACAAAACGTAATTAATACAAACACACAGGATGTTTCACCTTTGTTGTCTTTACAAGGAAGACGGGAATAAGTTCTTAATAAGTGGTTTTGAGGTACTTTTCTTCACTAACTCATGCAACCTAAAAATATTGTCTCTTTGTATTTTTTTTTTTTTGCAGTAATTATGTATGCATATACCTGTTATGTTACTGAATTTTTATTTTGCACTATGCCAGACAACTTAAAAATAGTCTCACTGATGTTACTGTTTGTATTGTTTTTAATCTTTATTTTAAAAAGTATTGACAAGATATTGAAGGTTCATAGATTTTCCTGGGTATTGTGCTGATATTTACATTTTAGATTTATGAAAACCCTACAGTGGAGAAAAGACAAGCTCACCTGTGACAGCAGATGGATAGATGCTTGGTTCCCACTGAGGGTGAGCGCTTTTTAATCATCATAGGATTATAAGTTAGTTGTTAGCTGTGTTTATTATTATCATCATAGAAACAACCCATGAGGAAGATATTTTATTTTTTCTATTTTTATTTTATTTTTGCTGGGATGAAGCATTCTTCTACACCTTCTGGCACTTTTATGCCTGGAAAAAGCTCTATATGGACAGCATGTTGTAGTGTGGTGGGCACAGTGAAACACAGCACCAGCACTTGCTCCCAGACCTACTGAAGGATATGCATCCTTCTACTGATCTCTGTTGCCACTGAGCTCTTTGTCTACTCTGGGGGTCCATATAACTCGTTGTTGAGAGGAGATTCAGTTTCATATTAAAGTACAGTAATATTGCACGGGGGTCAAACTCACTTCTGTAGATGCCTGCTCTATGACATCAGTGCTGCTTGCAGCTGTAAGAAAACATCGGAAATTCTTCCTGTTTCAAGATCAGATAAAATAGTTTTATTACAATAAGTTGATGGCAATCAAAGCAGGTGCTGCAGACCACACTCCTAGGATAAGAAAATGACTCAAGGGCTTCAACCATTAGTTTGATTGGGGCTTCGCTCACACACACACACACACAGTAAACATTCTCAATTCTTATCACAAACTGCAACTTGGAATATTTAGAGAAAATTTGGCAATCTGATGTTACACTTCAGTGCAAAAGCAAACAAAAAATCAATACGGGCAGATGTGCCGCAGCTATTCCAGTAGCCCACGTAATAAGATGCACCAGGCAGAGCGCGCCTTAATTAGACCAGCCAAACTCTGGAGAATATTTACAGTAATCAATGTAAAATTCTCAAGTCAACATTTTTTTAATTATTCTCTTAGCAATTAGCTCTCTCAGTGAAAAAATCAACCCACTAAAAGACCTTTCTTTGTGACATTAAACTTATTTCTGAAGCGGGCTGTCTCATTAGCCTTTTTAGCTGAAACAACAGAACCCGTGGGTTTTGGGAGTGGCAATAAAAATTTAAAAACAAGCGTGCTCAAGCCGCACGCTCACTGACTGTGGATGGATTTGTGAGATAAAATGGGTCAAACTCACTATTTTAGTTTTCGACTGCAGGGATCGAGTCGCCTACCTTTCCTCCCACCATCCATATGGACTCATGCATATGCATGCACACTGGACAGGTAGTACAGAAATCGTTTTTTTTTCTTTCAGTTTTTTTCCTTTTCTTTTTTTTTTTTTTTTAAAGCGATATTCAGTGTTTACTGCCGTGCAACAAACTGTCTTTTGACTCTCTTAAGGGGTCGTGTGGAAATGAATCACTCCATTTTCATAAAAAAAACACGAGACGAGAGGACAAATGGAAGAGTTTGTAGCATTCATGGGAAAACAATAATTCAGAGTGAGACTTGTCACTCAGCCGTAAATGATGGTGGCAATCACGCCGACATTGTGAGGGAATCAAACAGAATTACAGTGAGATTTTCTCGTGATTGGAGTGGTCACCACCCCTCTTATTGCTCAGCATCCGGATTGATCTTCTCCCTCGTTTTGTCTCTGCCTGTCTTGTTCCATCTTTTCCTTTGCCCCCCCCCCCCCCCCCCCCGCCGCACCTCCACCCCCCCCCCAGGCTAATGATCCTAACGCTAGGGGGAACCGCATGGTCCTGGTGAGACCTACAGTATCAACTTATTTTCTGCTCCGCCGTGTCTTAACGCCGTGGACAGCCGGGGGCATACAGCTGTCCATCACTCGTCCTCAGGTCCCTGCTAACACTTTTATTACCTTTAAAATTAGCCGCGGTCACCCACAACCATTCCGCGGAGTCACGTGGTTCCAGGATGTTGCGAGCTGTTTCTTCCCGCTGCTGCTGCTGTAAATCTTTCCTTTCCACCGAGGGATGGTGGGCAGGAATGTCCCTGCAGGACGACGCTGCTCACCTCTTCCATCTGTCAGCTCAGGCAGCGTTCACACGCTGGCTCATACTTCATAATGTGGCCTCGGCGTGTCGCTCAGTGGGCGGAGCAGGGCAGCGACACAATGCTAGGTTTTGAGGTTTGAATCCTTTCCAACCCGTTCAAAAGACTGTGACTAAAACTGATCCACAGTCCAGGATGAGAGACGTTCGTTCCAACCAATTCTTACTGTAAACAGCCTTAATCTGTGGCGACGTCTGCAGCAACTGTGGCACTCTAAGCGCAGCGGCTTTTCGGTGTCCATAAGCCCCCGCCTCACAAGATGGAAAATTGCAGCACACGCTTCTTAGATGAGGCGTTATGTCGGTTAACCACACAACAAGCAACACAGATATTGTTATAAAATGCTCAAAAAAGGAGCCGAACACTCATGGTAACATTAGCCGCTAACGTAACACGATGTGATTGCTAGTGACTTCCTGAAACATAGCGTTATTTTTGAGATGTGAGTGATTAAATCCACCATGCTTGCAAGGTCTCAAACCACCTTCAACGTGCATAACTGCCACCTACTGTACTGGAGTGTGTGGAATCAAGGAAAATAATTATTCTAAGTCAATACAATACAGAACGTGAACTAATAAAATGAGACATAAAATAATCGAAATGTATAATAAATATATTAAAACTATTAGAAACAGCATGTTTGATATTGTTTGTGCAATCTTACAACACTTTTAAAAGAGCTGAACGACAGCAACTCTCAGTGCTGCACTTTATTTACACCCTAAAACCAATGCGCTAGTGTTTTTTTTCTTTTAATTTTTCAGAAAACTTACTCTTCACCCCGACCCAGAATGATACCTCTGCTAGTTTTGTCAATTCTGTTTGTGCTTTGTCATGAATTCACTGTAGGATCACAAATGTGGCTACAAACCTCCAGCGGCCACCGACGTGTCCTGAGAGACACTAATTTTTGCGAGTGCATTTGCTTTAGATTTGTCTTTATTCATCACAAAACCAGATGCAGGAAACACAGTCACGTGTTGTTTTTGAAAGATAATATCAGAGTCTTCTGTGCCAAGGAGTCAGGACGTTGGGTCTCCTTTTTCTCCAAACCCTGTCCGTGCTCATCAAGAAGCAAAAATGTCAAGTCGCTCGAGAAGACGGCTATTAGGGAGCTGGTTATTCGCCGGGGTCACGACGTTCCTTGTGTGCAGCATGCACACGCCGATCACTCAGGTAGAGAGCCAGTGAGTGAGTGAGTGAGTGAGTGAGTGAGTGAGTGAGTGAGTGAGTGAGCTGGTGAACAAATGAGTGTCAGGAAGAGAGTCCATACAGCCAAAGAATGAGCCGAGGAGTCAGTTTGAGAGTGGAGGAAGGACTGAAAATGGGTCAACTCAATCGGTTTACTGCTGCTTTACCTGCAAAATGCGTACATGAATTCCACTGTGCTGTGATGAACTCAGAATGACTGTGTCATGTGATGGCTCCAGGGAACTCTGAGTCTCGTTGAACAGAACAACTAAAGGTAAACCAAATAGCCTGAAATGCATGGTGTTCCTTCAAGAAGTAGCGGTGAACATTGTATGCTGAGTCTACAATGGAAATACTCGATAAGCATGAATGAACAATGAGCCAAGTCTACTATCATTTAGGTCACAAGGAGCCAATCAACCAGAGAATTAAGTAAAGGCTCCACAAAGACCTATTTTTGTACAACTTTGGCAATACTAAAAAAAACAGGTGAGTTTAAGGGCAATATCGGTCACCTTCAAGGATTTTGTCGAGCATTATTGTACCTCAATCCTTTGAAGTTGCTCTCCTGGAGTTTGTACTTTTGTTTTAATTGTCCATCTCATGTCTTTCTGTTCATCTGCAAAGATGAACAAGCAAGAGGGAAGAAGAAGTAACTTTTCACCATCTTCGTTTGGAGAGTTGACCTACGTTTTCCAAAACAGCAAGTCCAGCTACTGCTATTTGTGGTTGGAGGCCAGTTCAAAGGTCATCCTGAGCTGTAACTCAGTATTCCAGCAGCAGTTTACACAGATGGGATTGTTTTTGGCAGTTACTCGGACTGTACTTCTTCCACGATGGAGAACTATGAAGGTCAAAATACTGTGAGATCTTCCAGCCATGCCTTTGGGTCTGGTTCTCCAAATGCATCAGGACATAATTGTTTCCAAAGTCTGGTCCTATTTTAAAGACATGAAGTCATCAACATAACTTTTCAGGAATCCAAAAGTTGTAATTCTAACAGTCACGATGATTATCTCAAAAGAACTTTAATCAACAGTTTTCAGACTTCTCAATGAAAGTGGGCCATTGTGGCCTAAAATCATGCAAATCACTTGTGATTTAAGGATAAAGGTGGTGGTATTGTTATCCCATCTGTTCTTCCAACAAGCAAGCTAATGGAAAAAAAAAATGTTTTTGAGACATGGTGCTTGGGTTTTCATACAAACAATAAGGATCATAATTATTTGGACAGTGACCATTTTTGAGTTGAACTCACACAAGATGTGCTTTTATTGTAGACTTCGATATTTAATTGAAGGGGTTAAACAAAAATATCAACCATTCAGAATGACCGCAAATTTTATACAGAGTCCCTTCATTTTCAGAGTCCACAAGTAATTGGAAAAACTAAATGTAAGGGTTATTGTAACGCAAATGATCACTTTTATAGTCAGTTTTATTTTCACTTGTCAGTGGGTAAATACATGGACAGTTCCAAGTCACTGAAGATGATATTATATATGTCAATCATAATAAATATGGGATTCCCACATGGGAGACTTGAGCCTTAATTCTCTTGGACAACTGTGGTTCTGTGCTCTACCACACCATGAAGCTGTGACTGGTGATGTAACAGACAAAAGTTGCACTATATCCAGTTTCTGCACTCATATCCACAGAAACCTATACAGCAGGGTTGGTAACAATATGCTGTGAAGGAGGAGAATGCCATAGGTATTAAAAGGCACTGCGCTGCAGTGGTTTGATCATATTTATCTAATAGATTACAATTTGTTCATGTAAATGGGAGTCTTCTTCACAGACTAAGGTTAATTATGGAGTTCCACAAGGTTCTGTGCAAGGACTGATTTTATTCACTTTATACATGCTTCCCTAGGCAGTATTATTAGAAAGCATTGCTTAAATTTTCATTGTTACACAGATGATACCCAGCTTTATCTATCCATGAAGCCAGAGGACACACACCAATTAGTTAAACTGCAGGAATGTCTTTCAGACATAAAGACATGGATGACCTCTAATTCCTGCTTTTAAACTCAGATAAAACTGAAGTATTGTACTTGGCCCCACAAATCTTAGAAACATGGTGTCTAACCAGATCCTTACTCTGGATGGCATTACCCTGACCTCTAGTAATACTGTGAGAAATCTTGGAGTCATTTTTGATCAGGATATGTCATTCAAAGCGCATATTAACAAATATGTAGGACTGCTTTTTGCATTTACGCAATATCTCTAAAATTAGAAAGGTCTTGTCTCAGAGTGATGCTGAAAAGCTAATTCATGCATTTATTTCCTCTAGGCTGGACTACTGTAATTCATTATTATCAGGTTGTCCTAAAAGTTCCCTGAAAAGCCTTCAGTTAATTCAAAATGCTGCAGCTAGAGTGCTAACAGGGACTAGAAGGGAGAGAGCATATTTCACCCATATGGCTTCTCTTCATTGGCTCCCTGTTAATTCTAGAATAGAATTTAAAATTCTTCTTCTTACTTATAAGGTTTGAATAATCAGGTCCCATCTTATCTTAGGGACCTCATAGTACCATATCACCCCAATAGAGCACTTCGCTCTCAGACTGCAGGCTTACTTGTAGTTCCTAGGGTTTGTAAGAGTAGAATGGAGGCAGAGCCTTCGCTTTCAGGCTCCTCTCCTGTGGAACCAGCTCCCAATTCAGATCAGGGAGACAGACACCCTCTCTACTTTTAAGATTAGGCTTAAAACTTTCCTTTTTGCTAAAGCTTATAGTTAGGGCTGGATCAGGTGACCCTGAACCATCCCTTAGTTATGCTGCTATAGACGTAGACTGCTGGGGGGTTCCCATGATGCACTGTTTTCTTTTATTCACCTCTTTTTGCTCTGTATGCACCACTCTGCATTTAATCATTAGTGATTGATCTCTGCTCTCTTCCACAGCATGTCTTTTTTCTGGTTCTCTCCCTCAGCCCCAACCAGTCCCAGCAGAAGACTGCCCCTCCTGAGCCTGGTTCTGCTGGAGGTTTCTTCCTGTTAAAGGGAGTTTTCCTTCCCACTGTCGCCAAGTGCTTGCTCATAGGGGGGTCGTTTTGAACCGTTGGTGTTTTTCTGTATTATTGTATGCTTTTGCCTTACAATATAAAGCGCCTTGGAGTGACCTGTTTGTTGTGATTTGGAGCTATATAAATAAATGGATTTGATTTTGATTTGATTTGATCTAGATGGTGCAGGTTGTCCTTGCAACTAGTGGCCTTAGTAGGGTGGTTTTGCTACTGAGCACCTCCCCTCAACTTAATGCCTTGATCATCTGTAGAATCACCTGCTGAAGTGATTGGCTGCAAGTAAAACCAGCACCATCTTGACTCTCCATACCCAACCCTCAAGTCAAGTGTGACAACATGCGTCGGTCTCACTGCTCCAGTTCAGTTCAGATCCATCCGTCGTTCGTGTCTTAGACAGAGAGAAAAAGAGCAGAATCAGGTACCTGTGAGAAATTCACCACCTCTCCAAAATGTACCTGATGTTCCCTCACCCCTCACAGTGCAACTAAGTCTCCCTCAGTAACCATTTGACACATCATTCCAGTTTTAAACCAAGGACCCTGTGAGAAGAGCTTGTACCAAAGACATCCAGTCAATGTTCAGGTCACTTTTCAGCATCCAAATCTCAACAGCTATACAGTACACAGGATAAGATGGACCTTAAAGACTTGGACCTTGTTCTTCTGCAAATATACTGACATCACCATGTCTCTTTCCCAGTGACTTCATGGCTCCACAAGATGTTCTCAAGCAATCTCTTGAACTCAAAGGCAGGACACAGAGGGATAATGTCACTGCAGAGATAATCAAATATCTCTACACTGATAGTTGAGCCCAGGGACTCCATTGAAACTCTTGATCTTAGTCTTTATCTGGGACCATCACAGACCTTGACACACACCTACTGTGTCCTAATTATTCAGAGTTGGTATAGCAGTCTTGGCGGATTACCTCACGGGTGTTCTTGATGCACAGTGACTCCACTGCTGAGTCCAGACAGATCCCATCCAGGGTGGCTTCCTGCTAGTCTAGCTGAATGAACTGACCTTTTCCAAACCTACAATTCCATATATTTGCAAACCAAGCGGGTATAGTGTATTGGCTCATCAGTCCCTGTAAATTCATCCCACTTTATTCCTCCGTTCTTACAGCTACATTCACTGCTTTTCAAACATCTACTCTCGTATCTGTCGTGTTAATGGGAGCCTTTGAGTTTCGTGCGAATTCCCATCAGAACGCAGCGTTTGTGGATGCCATTAGAAGACATATAATCAGCGCGGTGACAGTAAGAAGACATCACTCAATAAGCCGTTGTGTAGCTCGGCTGCTGTATTTATGACGCGGCCTTCTTCTCCACGCCCGGCCTCACCCAGCCATCACATCATAAATAAATCAAAACATAAGAGTTTTTCTCTTTTTGCAATTCCTTTCGGGTCTCGAATATGAAACCAGATGTTTCCGGTGTCTTAAGGAAGCGTTTCATCTGCGCTTCTCTTCCTTTTCTTTTCCACTCAAGTTCTCTCTCTCGTTCACTCTCCCGCTACCTTGTCTGCTTGGAAATTAATGTAAGCCCCAAATAGCGAGGGGGCTTATAAAAAGTGAAATTGTCCTCTTTGCCCAAGGAAGTAGTCTGTTTTGCATTGATAGAGAGGCTCGTGCAGCCCGTGGCCATCTGAGGCTGAGCCTGTTTTTCTTCTGCGATATCCTGCCGCCACAATCTCCGCCCTCTCCAGGTCTGCCTCTCCAACTAAAGCAGGCGGGTCAAAACACCCCCCCCCCCCCCCCCGAGCTCCTTGTACCCACCCCCCTTCTCCGATCCTCTAATTGGAGGTTCTCAGGTTAAGAATGTCCTGGTTATCACAAAGCAGGCAGAGAAACACAATTCAGCACTATAATTCACCCGATGAGTGACTTGCATTTTCAAAACATTTAGCGTCTGTGTTACACTAAGCCGTGCGTCATTACCTCATCCGCACACATTCAAACGCTGACAACGAGTTTATATACGAGAGAAATTAATTCCACAACGTCGCGCGAATGGGATTTTTAATAGATTGTGTATAAATGCGCGGGGATTCATGGTGGACTCCAAAGCGCAGACACTGATACTGTTTGTGTAATTCTCTAAGTATGGTCCCAGTCGAGTCCCTTCTATGAAGAGGTTGTCTGTTTTTATGCCTCTGGCCTCTGTTCATTTGACAAACTGTGCGTGCTATTCTGCCAGTCACTTCCAGGCACCCACAGCTACAATAAACAGCAGCCTGTTTTTTTTTTTTTTTCTTTTCCCAGCTCGAGGCCCAGGTTTGATCCCGAGCAGAACCCCGGCCAGCTCATGTCCTCCAGGGGCTTAAATCAGGGCCAAGCCCAAACAAACAGGAATTCCGTCGTACACAGCAGCTCCTTGCAAGTGAGTGCTCCACCTGCATCGTGTTACGGTGGACCTAACGGCTCCGGGTTCAGGCCGGGTTTGGATCGTAAGTGGAATACTAGTGAAATTAGCTGCCAGAAGGCAAACTTGTTGCCAAGATACACGGTAAATTTTGCACAGTAAAAATATACTCTGCTGGGATAAACATTTGGGCCCAGTCCTAAATAGAGTAAAGTCTATTATAGAATGAAATCAGCTCTACCGTCTTATCAAATCAAGTGTTTCAACTCCAATAAGAGTTGATTTAACACTGTAATACAGTATATTTAACTCTATTGGACTGGGACCAATGTTATCTCAGCAGACTAAATTTTACTCTGCAAAATTTACTGTGTACCGCAGGATAAATTGAGACTATCAACGTGGGGGGTTGGTTGTTGTGGTTGTTTATCAATGGGAAGAACGAGCAGCTTGACCCAACAGAAGTAATCTATCCTCAACTGAGGAGATCTGAGCTGAACCCAAGTCCCAACTGCTGAAGGTGAAAAAATGAAGCCAGCATGGAAGTGTCAAAACATGCAGTTCTCTCAATGGCCTGAGGTGACTCCAAACGGCAAGTCACTCCCCACGGATGTTACATTTTAAAACATACAATTTTACTGCAGCTTTAGCATGGTACAAATAGTAGTTTTGGTCTCCATAGCTAGCTTCCCCGTTCATGACAGCTGTATGTGAATGCATGTTTTTTGTAACTCATCAATTTCAGCTATTTTTAAGGCCTAAAGTTATGAATAATGGGGTGTTGATGCTTGAATGGCAGCTGTGCACTGACTATATGAATCCAGAATGAAGGGTCCCGCGGAGCAGTAGCTGCTACCTGCTGTGGTCTTTTCTGAAATAACATGGTTCGCTGTCTGTTTAATTGCATTAGCAGACCTTCTAAGAAATCTGTGCTTCAGCATTTCCATTGAGTGAAATTTTGGTATCGTTTAATTTGTTATTAGCAGCATTAGCACAAATTAGTATGCTGATGGGGCAACAGTAGGCACTATGCTGATCCTATTTTGTTATACCTGCCCCATGCCACCTGTTATGAAAACCACCGCCCAGTTAAACACCTGAACCAAAGTTAGCCTGTTGGCCTGAGCTTGTTTGGGAACTCTGAGATGGGGGGACAACTTACTGAGGCTTCATTTGTCCCTTCCAGGTCATGGGTTGGTCAAGAGTTAGGCACTGCCAATATGGTGACATTTTGGACCACACCATTTTAGCTTCAAAGGCACTCTTCAGAAACCTATGGATGACATCACGCAGAGGTTGACCATTAATTACAGTCTATGCGTAAAACATGGCAGACTGAAGGGTATTCCGTTTCTTCTTGGGTCTGTCTGAACCAAGGAGACACTTAAAGGCCTCCAACAGAGCATTACTGTTCTTATATTTGATGTTAATGAAACCGGCAAGTATTCTTTAATTTGTTGTGCAAAATTGGTCTTGAAGGGGTTGGCATTTATACTCAACGACTGCAGGCAAGAAAAATAATCATTAGCTCTTCAGAACAAAGAAAGCCTCTCTTATTGGGTACCGAACTGCAAGAGCTGAGGGCTCACATCATCACATGCTGACTGCTAGTCTTATTATGACTGTCTTCCCGAACATGACAAGATGCCAAACAAGCTCTTATCTAATTGGTCTGATCTCACAGGAAGGTCCGGCTCTGCTCACAATGGTCACAGAGTCTGCCTTCTTGTCTGGCTGAACCCCGACACAGTCTCAGTCTGTCTGTGTCACGGTCTACAAAGACCAAACCACTTCTCAATGTTTTGGAGATGTCTAACTTTATCTAGAGGAGAAAGTAAACACACGGTCAGGCCACAACTGGGCAGTTTTTTAAAATTCTGGCTACAAGAAACCTTTTCAAATTGAGGGCAGCCTGAGAACTTTTGCTTAGTTGACTAGAATTGCCTGAAATACTGAATGTAACCTGCGTCGCTTGATCCTGTTCTGGGTTCAGTCTGTCAATAGAAGTATTTTGGCCTTGGGGAGTGAGGTTTACTTCACTGCACCAGCACCACCTCCTGACCACGTCACACATAGACCAACTACCCCCATATGTCAGGGACAAGACCCTGTACTGTACAGTTTATATATACCTATTCATCAGGTCTACATAAACTGTCCTACATAAACCACACTATGGAACCACCTTGGGTCTTAGCAACCATCCAAGTGGACCAGTCCAACCTATCATAGTACCATCTATATGCTGCAGCTAGGTGAAAGTGGGCATTTCCTTGGAACTTTCTAGTCACTAGAACCTTAATCCTGTGGCACCCGTGCACACAGCTGACGTTCTCTCTCAATGCAAATAACGCTCTTCATCTGTGCCGACCTACATAACCATTCAATTGGCAAAAGGTTGTTCCAGTTGTACCCAGTGATCTAGTACCAGAGTAGACCTTGTACTAAGACATCCAGTCATCACTTTTGGTCACTAGTGGGCATCCAAGTTTCACAACCATACAGTAAGATGGGAAACAACTTAATCCCATAGACGTGGACTATTATTCTCCTTCAAAGGTATTGACACCATCAAACACCTTTGTCCAAGGCAATCCTTGATCCATCAGAGGTTCTCTCTCTACTTCAAAGGCTGAGGACCCCAGAGGCATGAGGTCATGGTGCTGCTGAGATACTGTAAGTGAAAGTCTCTATAAGTTCAACAGTTTCACCACAAACAGGATCCAGGAGATGATTGAAAGTCCAGATCTATTACACACCAGACACATTCTCACAAAAATCACAGGATCATCTGTGAAGTCAAGGTCAGGAATGTTTCCTGCCAACAACGGCACCTAAGGTGAGATGTTTGTTAGCACAAATGGAATGTAGCATTTATAGGCATCTGATCATTAGCGTAGAATTAATCCTCAGGGCTCCAGAGACACAAAGAACATTGATATGGACTTGCTGGTGAGTCCACATCAATGTTTTTTTTTTTTTTCACATGCCTTCATATCTAGGTGGGGCCTCTCATCGAGCCACCATGTTTTTACAGTAGCCCACAAGGGACAACTTACTCCACCTTCTCATTTTGCAGCACAAACTGAAAACCTGAAGGAAAAAGAACAAATTTGTGGTGCTGCCCTTTGCACGAGACAGATTTCTATTACAATCAAATGGGTGTATTTATTTTTAATTCTCAAATATTGCAACAAATACTTGCTCGCTTGAGGTGGTTTTTAAGGCAATTTGAAAAAGCCTTGTTTTAGAAAAACGGCAATGGGAATGTGTTTTGTGTTTTTGTTTGTCTTTTTGCTATTATGTTACATGTACAGAAACATTATAAACATTATACTAAGATGGAACAAAAAAACAAACAAATGCCAATATTTAGCCAGATTTACAGATCCACTGCCATGAGCTTTTTGGAATTAGTATACTGCTTTCGGGATAAATGCATTTCAGAGTGCTTCACAATACAATTTAACATAAAAACGAGTTTTGAAAACCTTGATTTTGTGTGAAATGGAGAGTCGTAAATTGGGATTATCACAAGAGCAGGGATCATGAATCCCCATCACCAAAGAAACAAAACATTGCCGTGATGGTTTAATCTGAAACATCAGATTACAACCATGCGCAATACCCCATCACCCAGGGGACAATATACATTTCTGTGCAATATATTTATATCCTAGCCGCACCTTGCACTAGTGTCAAATGTATATATATTTTTCCTTACATTGTTGAATTTTTCTTTATACTTGTTTTTGATACATACTCTTGCACTATTTTTATCTCTTTTTTGCACTATTTTTATTTTTTTATTCTATTTTATTGCACTGCAACTAGATGGCCCTAATCTCGTTGTACCAATGTATAATGACAATAAAAGGCATTCTGATTGCTGATCACCACTAGATGGCACTAAATCCTACACACTGTACCTTTAAAGGAATGACCATAGCTTAGGAGACTAAATGGGGTCCGAAGTAAATACTGAAACCATTCTTAATGTCCAAGCATCTGATTTGGTTCCAGAAAGGGATTCCGTTCCAAACGCCCTCTCCCCAAATGCTCACATGTGGCCTCTGCCAAGCTGCCGACTGGTGCGGGGAGCAGGGTTCTTACTAAAGCCCAAATGAAATCTCACCCTAACCCAATGAGGCGGCGGGCCTCTTCAGCTCTCCCATAATGCACCATTCATGCTTTTTATTAATCTCCCTTTTCCTCCAGCCATTTTTCAAATCACTCCTTGTTTACTCATGAATATTTTTCTGCTTTGCTGCGAAGAGAGATCGACAGAGAAAGGGAAGGAGCCAAAAAGGGAAAGCATCAGCAAGGCAAAGGAATGGCCTGGTGGCACTTCATCCACGGGTAATTTGTGCCGGGGAAGCCTTGTATTTCATCACGGAATAATCTAACCTTAGAGGTGTTTCACAGACTGCCTCGGAGCCAAAAAAATAGGTCACTTAAGCTAGGCTTAGCCGGCTGAGGCCAGCCTGATATGAGGGTCCAGCACCCAGGGACACCTCGCCATGGTAATTGGTGGCTATGGCTCCTGGTTTTTATAGACAATGAACAAATTTGGCTAACTAAGTCAAATTTAGGACAAAGGGGTGCTGGACCACCGATGGCATGAGCTCATTAGACGTCTCTAATTAATGACACAGCTCGTAGGCAGATGACGATACGGAAAAATGTAGCCTTCTATGAGCTTCATATTCTCTTTTGGCGAGTTTGAAGCGCCCCGCTGCACTCATTTGATGCATAATAGAGCGTCTATAAAAAGTACTAGGCTAATCTGTCAGCCATTTCCATTTTGCTCACTTTTTTCCGTGGCGGTAAAGAGTGAGGTGTGCAGAGAAAAGGGTCTTAAATGACAGTGGGTTGACAGTTGGGATTGGCTGGTAAATGACTGCGGAGTGGCTCGCCCGCGGAGAGGGGCTGGAGGACGCTCCCCAGTAGGCCTGATTAATTCCGCTCTCGACGGCTGGCGGGGGAAGAGCCGAGGTTAGCTGCAAAAGGAGCCTATTACCAGTCCGGCGCTGAAGCTGATATAATCAGCTGCACGGCGACCTGGCCGTCCCCGAGACAAACTTTTCCAGGGCGCACTCCCTTTTCGTTGCACGCGAGGACTTAATACGCCGTTTGGGGGTGGTGGAGGGCATCAGGTTTGGAAGACGGCTACAAAGGATTTTCTTTTCGAGGGCTGGTTTTTATACAAAAATCCTCTCTGCTGTTTTGATTCCACCCGCTCGCTGTACTTCTCACCATTCCTCGCTGATTTGCGGGCAGCTTTGATAGTGACAGACCGTCCCATGTGGCAGCAGCTTTAAGTCCGGTCAGATATGAATATGTCACAGCTCTTAATCCCAAATGCTTCTCTTGCAGCTTCACTGCGACAAAAAGTGCAACACGTTTTATCTGATCAGCTCAGACTGCTCCCCCTCCCCCGCTGCCATTCTCCTGAAATCTGACCTGTTTTTAGACAACTGATCCAGGGTACTCAAGAAAAGACCAGATTAAAGACATCAGAGGGGTGATGCGATCTGCACACCACCATATATCATCATGGCTTCACTTCACGAACACAGATGATGAAGGTAGTGGTCCTCATCAGTTAGAGTTGGGTCAATGCTTCCATACCTTGAAGAATAGTTCAAAGATTATGGAGGTGGTGGTCTCAGGACAAACGGGTTCGGTTATAGCACCTGACTTCGTCTGGTCAGGATTCAATGTCTCAGTGTCTCATTCTTCCTCCACCTCTCTGTCCTTAAGGGTGGATCTGTGAGAGTCTTTGTAGGAGGAGACTACATTTGTGATGCAGTGACTCCTGGCATTGCCACTCACAGATAGGGGGACCAATGGCGAGGGTCAATGTGACACACACAGAGGGATTTTTTCAAAGAGTCCTTGTATTGTTTCTTTGGTTTCCCTCTGTCGTGATGGCCAGTGGACAACTCGCCATATAGGATGATCTTGGGGAGGTGACATTCCTCCATCCTGGATACGTGTCTTGCCCAATGTAGCTATGACATCAGCAACATGGCCTCCATGCTGGTGTCATCTGCCTGTTTCAGGACTTCAATGGTGGTGATGAAGTCACTCATTTGATGTTGAGGTGGTGCCGAGGCAGCGCTGGTAAAATGCTCTAGGAGTCTGAGCGGGAAGGAGGGTGGTAAGGACAACAGCTCTGTCCACACTGATCTTGGTGCCCTGTTTGAGGTGTTTGCTGGTCCACACGTGTTAGTGCAGTCTGGAAATGCACTGCTTGCCTTTGCCAATTGGTTATCAATACAACCACAATATAAATGTACAAGTAATTATAAATCTGCTTTTAAAGTTTTTTTTTTTTTTGCAGTCTATGTGACTTCTTCATAAAGTTGTACGACTTACGTCCAGTCACATTCGCTACAAATGACAGCGACAAGCAGTTAGTTTTGACGCTTGATGGGCGTTCCCATAGTGTGCACGCTAACACCTCCATATGATGTCTTCTACTTCACGTCTGGGGTGTTATCTGGTTACAAACACAACATTTTTTAGGTTTAAAAGTGTTATTTTTCACTAACCTTTACAAAATATATGAGAAATATAATAGATTTTTTTTTACAGAATACAGTTGTTTTGTCAGGTGTTCTGCCATCATTATTTTGTTGGAGGTAAACATGAGCTGACATCACACTGTGTATTCACTGGGATTTGCACTCACACTCACAATCCACACACACACACACACACACACACACACACACACAATACACACACACAACACACACACACACACACACACACACACAGGCACACACACACACCAGTGTGCACACTGCTGAGGTAAGAAAATGTACAGATTTACATCAATAAAATGTTTAAAAAAATTATTTAACCTGTTTCACACTCATACAAAATAACACTTAAATCCTCCTTCTTCCGTATAACAAGTAAATTTAGCACTTTTACAGAGTTGGTTTTGGTAATAATAATGCGTGAAACAGCGATAGCTAAATTAGTTAAGTCCTTCCAATTCATTCTCAAATCAATACACATTATGTGGAAGCTTCCCATCCTTGACATTCACCCCTGACATCGGGGTGAATGTGAGGCGTTATTGTAAAGCACTTTGAGCACATGATGCAGATGGAAAAGTGCTATATAAATGCAGTCCATTTAGCATTTGCCTGTTATGCTAGTTTAGATTTGTGACAAAGTCTACACTATGTGGACTAAAGATGACTCCAGGTGAAAACTGGCATTGAAAAGCACAAGTCAGGGGATGGAGGTGAGGAAAATGTCCAAGTCATCATCGAAAGTCCTGTAGAGTTTAGTTAGATTAATTATGAAGACACGAAAACAGTGGACATCTGGACAGTGGAGATCAGCCTGTAAAAGTCAAAACCAAAGTGACATCCTGGTGAGGGAAGCCACCAAGACAAACATCAAAATGCTGTATGAATACAAGCCTCTGTACCATCTAGTGGTGAAGCTGCAGATTGCATTATGTCATCACTGGTCATAAATTTGTTTTTCCTTCACTTTTTACTTCTTTGGCAACAAGGATTCACACTCTCTTGCCTTACTGGAAAATGCAAAGATAACAACAGACAATATGTACACTATGGGCTACTATTACGACATGCCAATGCAACATGGTGGACTCCATGAGGGGGCCACTCCCACCGAAATATGAAGGACTCAATTGAAGCTCATGAAAACAGATCAATTCATTGTTGGAGGTATATACCAGATAGTTATGAAGGCTATGCGTACGTTCCATCCTCTAAATCCTGCACACTGTAGCTTTAATAAGAGACATCCTCACTGCATTATGGGAGGTTTCTTTGAGTCGTCCGATTTTGTTCAGAAATGTATCGTGGCCCACGATGCAAACACACACACACACACACATTCTAGTCTGCGACCGTGTTCCTGCCTCGGCCTGAAAATGGCATCTGTCCTGCTCCTCCCTGACTCCTGCGCGCTGATACAGCTCGGTGAATAATACATATTAAGCACGGTACTGAAGGCCGTAACCGAACTGTTAAATATTGATCTTGGCCGATCAATAAAGAGAAATTACTGAAAGCGATCCATCACCATAAGCCCAGTGTCTGCTCCTACTCCGGCTTAACTTGCTCAATTTCCCCCCTCTGCGTCGCGCCACATTATGGCTCAATAATAATAAAGATGATATCAGCGCTGCAATTGCCGCCGTTTGAGCGGAGAAAGGTAGCGTGTTGTCATGCAAATTAAGCGACAACAAATCCATAACACTACTAAATATATTTGGAGGATTACGCGTCGTTCTGTGCAGAGAAATAAATACTTTCAATATTTGCCGCCGCTCGCTTGTCTCTGCCCTCTGGATTCCAAACGGTGCGTGACATTCAGGTGGCGTGTGCACGGGTGTCTGCGTGTCATTTCAACAGAAGGTTGTGTATTTTGCATGCAGACACACAACCTGTGTTTACATTTTGTCCGTGCATGGCGTTCGTGCGATGTGCCTGTTGTGTGTCTGCAGTTTTCGGTCTCAAGAGCTTGAAAGCGGCATTTTCACGCGACGTTCTGCGTGTCTGCTGCAGTGAAATTTGTACCTTGAGGGATGGCATCAGGTTGGACGAGCCACTAAAAACGTTGATTGGTCTTTGGGATTTCCAGCCAATGAGCTTCTGTATCACACATGTTAACATTAGGAATATAGCTACATTTATTTTAGCTCCCTGGTTACCAACCTGGAGACAAGGATACACAGGTTGTTGCTTGGAGGTTGGAGGTCCACACGTCAAACAAAATCACACAAAATCATACTTACTGGACAATCAAAACTAAGTAAAGTATCTTTTTTTTGTTCGGCTGAACCAGAGGGACTATAATAAGGTTAATTTTAACATTAAAGCTCAAAGCTTTGAAATTATTCATTTTATTTTGTTTTTTCAGAGGGGGGTGCGTGCATGCAACCATGTGGAACGGGGGGTCATCCTTCCTTCCATCAGTTGGGGCTCCATGGAAAAATGGACAGAACAGGCTGTCCTTCCGGAGGAGGCTGCAGTCATTTGACATCTGCAGGAAACTTCTGTGAGTGTTCTACCAGTCTGTGATAGCCACTGTCCTCTTTTACACCGCCCAGTGTGCTGGGGGAGTAGCACATCCAGAAGGACACATCCAGTGTGGACAAACTGATCAGATGGGGCTGGCTCTGTGGTAAACCAGTAGCAGTATTTTGGGTATTCTTATTTGTATTAACATTTTGCACATTGGTTTTTACTTCTACTTTTGATACTCTGTGTGCTTCTTACCCTGTGTTGCTATACAATGCTGCTGGAACCTCCAATTATCCCTGAAGGAGTCTTCCCACAAGATTCATAAAGTTCTGTCTAATCTAATCTACAGTAGGTAAATGGACTGCATGTATATAGCACTTTTCCATCTGCATCAGACGCTCAAAGCGCTTTGCAATAATGCCTCACATTCACCCACAGTGTGAAGCTGCTGCCACTACACACACGGGGAGCAACTAGGGGATTAAGGACCTTGCCCAAGGGCCCTCAGTGATTTTCCAATCAGGTTGGGATTTGAACTGAGGATCCTTGATCTCAAGTCCAACGCTTGAACACTAGACCATCACCTCCCCTAGGTAGGTTGTGAGATGGAGAAAGAAGATTTCTGGAGTGAGTTATATGGGGGTAGGGGGAGTGAACACAAGCATGAAAGAGTGGTGATAGGAGCAGACTTCAATGGGCATGTTGGCAAAGGGAACAGAGATGATGAGGAAATAATGGGTAGATAAGGTATCAAGGACAGGAATGTGCAAGGGCAGATGGTAGTTGATTTTGGAAAAAGGATGGAAATGGCTGTGGTGAATACCTACTTTAAGAAAACGGAGGAGGCACAGGGTAACAATTAAGAGTGGAGGAAGGTGCACACAGGTGGACTACATTCTTTGTAGGAGATGCAAGCTAAAAGAAATTAGAGACTGTAAGGTAGTAGCCGGAGAGAGTGTAGCTAGACAGCATAGGATGGTGGTCTGTAAGATGACTTTTAGAGGTAAAGAAGAAGAGGAGAGTGATAACTCACAAAGGATCAGATGGTGGAATCTGAAGGAGGAAGACTGTTGTGTGAAATTCAGTGAGCAGGTGAGAGAGGCACTGGATGGAGGGGAAGCAGTTTTGGACAACTGGAAGAGTACTGCAGATGGGTGAGGGAGACAGCTAGGAAGGTACTGGGTTGTGACATCTAGACAGCAAAAGGAAGGCAAGGAGACTTGGTGGTGGAACAAAGATGGAATATAAGGAGAGATGGCAGTAGAGTTTCTAACCACATTGTTTTATAAAATCTTGGAAAGTGAAAAGGATGCCTGAGGAGTGGAGACGAAGGTGTGCTGGGAAAGAGTAGTAGAAGCTAAGCTTAGAAACAGGTGAAGATCTGTGAGCAGCAATATGGTTTCATGCCAAAAAAGAGCACTGCAGATGCAATGTTTGTGCTGAGAATACTGATGGAGAAGTATAGAGAAGGCCAGAAGAGTTACATTGTGTT
The DNA here is from genome assembly GCF_902500255.1 of Thalassophryne amazonica. NCBI lineage: Eukaryota > Metazoa > Chordata > Actinopteri > Batrachoidiformes > Batrachoididae > Thalassophryne > Thalassophryne amazonica. Next base: position 166,365,134 of record NC_047103.1, read on the forward strand.
TTTTGCGGATATAGAGAAACCTATGACAGCGTGCCAAGAGAAGAGTTGTGGTATTGTATGAGGAAGTCTGGAGTGACAGAGAAGTATGTGAGGCTAGTGCAGGACATGTACATGGGTAGTGTGATAGCAGTAAGACTTGCAGTAGGAATGACAGACTCATTCAAGGTGGAGGTGGGATTACACCAAGGATCAACTCTGAGTCCTTTCTCATTCACAGTGGTGATGGTCAGGTTGATGAATATGCTCAAACAGAAGTCTCCATGGACTATGATGTTTGCAGATGACTTTGTGATCTGTAGTGAGAGTAGAGAGCTGGTTAAGTCTTGCCTGGAGAGGTGGAGATGCACTCTGGAGAAAAGGGGAATGAAAGTCAGTAGGAGCAAGACTGAGTACATGTGTGTGAATGAGAGGGAGCCCAGTGGAATAGTGCAGTTACAAGGAGTAGAAGTGATGAAAGTAGATGAGTTTAAATATTTGGAGTCAATTTAGAGGCATGGTAGATAGGTAAAGAACTCTCAGGGTGGAGTGGATGAAGTAAAGTGGCAGGAGTGACTTGTAAAGAATATCCGCAAGCGTGAAGAGGAAACTTTCCAGACAGTAGTAAGACCAGCTATGTTGGACAGCTTAGAGACGGTGGCACTAACAAAAGACAGGAGACAGAGCTGAAGATGTTGGCAATTCTCTTTGAGAGTGACAAGAATGGACGGGATTACAATGAACATATCAGGTGGGACGGTTTGGAGACAAGGTCAGAAAGGTGAGATTGAAATGGTTTGGGCATGTGCAAAGGAGGGACCCAGGGTATACAGGGAGAAGGATGCTGAGGATGGAGCAAGCCAGACAGAAGGAGAAGAGGGAGGCCAAAGTGGAGATTTATGGATGTGCTGAGGGAGGACATGCAGGTGGTTGGTGGGACAGAGGAAGTTATAGATGACAGGGTGTGATGGAAATGATTGATCTGCTGTGGTTGCCCCCTAAAGGAAGCATCTGAGAGAACAAGAAGAAGTATTTTAAAGGGGGAAATATGCAACATTTTCTAGAGTTTTGGAGTAATTATAATCGTTAAATTATAATCGTTCTGGGGAGAATGGAGACTCTCACACTGGCCACGGCCATTCTTTTACTGATATCACTTGTACTTCATCATTTGACCCGTGTGGTGCAGGTATATGAACCATTGAACATCCTCTACATCATGGTGTCCTGCTCTTATGACGATGACCCTTCTGCTGTTGATCTTCACAATTTTCCATTTTCAAGCATTCATCTTGAGTCCCACTCTGGCAGCATTCTCCTCCAGTTTTGAGGTTTTTGTTTGCAGAAGATCAAATGTGGAAGACAAGGTGTCATCTGCAAAATGGAGGTCCTCAAGCATTGTAGTAAAATTCCATTTGTTACCTGTCCTCTTCTTTTTGATCGTTTCTCTCATGACCCAATGGATGGTCGGGAGAAACAGGAATCTTGACTTACAACAGCCTTGTTTTACTCCTGATATCACTGGAAACCAATCCTTTATTTCACCATCGTCAATATCTCACATTGGAAGCTGTCGCCTTAATGATTGAGATCTGCTTGTTGGAAAGCCATACTTTCTCATGATCTTCCATAGACGGTCTCAATGTGCGGTCTACACTGGCTTGATTCTTGTTGGTTAGGATTTTGCTTGTAGTTGGTAGGACAGTGACACCTCTCCAGTTGCTGTCTTCTTGTAGAATGCCTTTTTTAAGGATCTTGCCTATCAGTCCATTTGTCCATTGCTCTTGCATTGTCTCTTCTTTCCAAATGAGGTCAAAGATGTGCTTCCCTTCTTCAGCAATTCTTCCAATATCTGCTTCGAACATTTCTGGCATGACCTGGTCGATCCCTGGGGCTTTTCCTTTTTAAATTTTGAAGGAAGTCTTAATTTCTTGTTGGGTGACTGTTGAGATGCCATGTTCCTCTCCCACTGTTGTTCCCTCATGAGGTGTTACTTCTGGATGCTCTCGATCTAATACTTCCCACCAGATGGTTTTGTGTCCATTTTTAGCAGTGTCTTTGTTCTTCAGTGGGGCTTATATTGGACTTACGTTTTCCTCTGAAGCAATAAAGTATATCTCATGTTGTCATTGGCGCTACCTCATCATCGAGGATTGGTAGTTGGTCCTTTTGTGACTAATCTTGTTGGAGATGAGAGGATGGTTGCAGGTCGACCATCTAAACACTGTTTGGATGAGACCTGTCTGGATATTTTCCTGTCATTTCTTCAATGGCTTTAATTTAACTCTGCTCTCTGGACCCCTTGATGTCAAAGAAATTTCTACTTAGTTTTTTATATCTCCTAGGTGTCCAGGTTGACATTGAAAGACCTCAAGGTTGCTTTCATCTGGTCTTTGAACCCCTTTTTGGACCACCTTTTGATCTATCTTATTTAATTAGCATAAGAAATGTAAATACTCACACAAAGTACCATTTACCACACTGAATAAAAATAAGCACAGCCTACAAATGTTGAAGAAAGTAATAAACTGAATGCAAATTTAGCCGTTTAGCTCGTTACCCTGTGTGGACCAGGATTAATACTCGTTTTTTTGCTAAATCAGCTAATTTGAATGTCAACAAGCTATTCACTGGCTGTTATGATCACATTTATTGCTCATTTGCAGGGACACTATTTTAAATTGAAACACTTTGGTAGGTCTCTAGTGGCAGTTAGCGATGGTGAAGCAGGTAACACATGAGAACGTGTGTTGCACCATTGTGAATGTGTGCTGTGGAAAGAAGACACTAAAGTGCAGGAACATATGTCTAAATGTTGTCTGGTGTTACCTGTGTCCAGTAAAGTACAATATAGTGCTGCAAGTACTTCATAATACTTGCTCATGGGCTCAGAAACTTTGGTTGCAACTGCTTTTGTAACCGGCATCACGCCTACTGCCGGCTGCTGTGCACCTGTCATGTTGAGTTGATCCACTTTCTAGGTTTTGCGTAGTTGTGACATCTCAGCTAAATCAGTTCCCTGTCCCACGGCCAATGTGGCAAAGTGTGATGTGATGGATGTTTACCGCTGTTGGTAGGCAGAATAGGTCAATGAACAATTGGTATTGGATACTGATATAATGGTCATAGCGTATGTGTATGAAGCAATGCCCCCCCCCCACAAAACCAAGACAAGACTCCACACTCAAACTGTCTGTAGTGTATTGTATATTGATATGGCATACTCACATATGTACAACCATACACACATGCCCCCATCCACAGCATATCTTGGTATAGATATACATCAAGACCTCCCCTAACACACACACACAATCTCACTACACATACGCATACACACGTCCCTACTCATAACAAATCTAGGATATAGATTTATATATCAAGACCTCCCCCAACACACACAAACACACACAAAACACTCCACAGTCACCACACCTGTAGTGAATTGTATGTATTTTTGTGGGAAACCCATATGCACACCACCCACACAGACAACCATACACACATCCCCACCCGTATCTATGCTTTAGGGCCCTGTCCCACTGGTGTTCTACGAGGATTTGCGTATGGATTGCACACACATTGGCCCTATTCACCAAACATCCGTCAATATCTGCGTAACATGCCTGTATGAGTCGGTCGGCATCGACACACACCGTGATCATCCGCAGAGGCACGCCTGTCCTCAGCCAGGATTTTTTCAGCTGTTCAAAAATCTGATGCGGATGACATCCACCTTACATACTCCATACATACTCACTTCATACATAATACATACTCACTCTATTCGCTGTATATCTGCTGTTACCGCTGATATCCACAACTGACGGGGATTTGCGGCTGGGCAGCGGACCGGGACAGTGTGTAAAACAGATAGATATCGTGCCCATCACATCCACATCACAAACTAAATAGGTTGTAGCGAATGCATACAAATTGGCCATGAATAAAGCGTTTTTATTACATCTGCTTTGCAGCTGATTTGCGGACAATCTGTGAATGCATAACAAACACATCACGTAAACCCAAAGTACTATATGTGGCAGAAAGCAACATACCTGCCAGTCAGTGCTGGTCCAGCTGTGTAGATCCACAAAGACGTAGCTGCTGCAATCCAGGACTTTTATTTAACACCAACAAAAGGAAGCGTTGCTGTTTAGCCACAACTCACGCTGACGTCTGTTTTCTGTGACACTCTCAAAAAAAATAAAAAAACACCGTCTCACACCCCCAAGCTGCTTCCCCCCCTCCCGCTCCCCAAACTCATGAACAGTTAACCCTCGCATGACAAAAATGAACAATAACTCTGTGATCAACTTGTCAAAGTCCAGCACTTGCTCCAGAGGTTGTATTGTTGGTGTGAATAGTGATGCTGAAAGGCCCGAGTGCGCTTATTTTATGACCACAATGCAGATGCCGTGCACGCGCAACACGTGCGCGATGCATTCATAATACACCCGTAATACTGCCGTGATAATTGCAATTGTGTCGGATCAGTTTCCTCACTACATGTGTTATATAACTGTGATTGTTCATCATATATTCGCTATATATTATTATATATATCCATAATTCATACTGGGACATTTGTCATTTTTGGCCATTTTATTTGCGGACGACACGAACGCCCATGATTTGTATACTCAGTTCATGCACAATTGATCCTCTCCCCAGTGGGACAGGGCCCTAAGATGTATGCATCAAGACCTCCCCAAACACACACACACATATACACACACAAAACCCCCTGCACACATGATTACCCATACACACATAACAACCCCACACACACACACACCCCAACTGTAGTACATTTTGTATTGGCAACGCCCCCCCAACATACAACCCCCCCAAACAGGCACAACCCCTCACACACCACCCAGTAACAGCATATGCATTTATGTATGCTGCAATGCCCCCCACCCACACACACACACACACACCCTGCCTATAGGTTGGGATTTTGCTAGTAAGTGTAATAACACACCCACTTGCTTGATGGTAAACCAGTTGCTACTTTGTTACAAATCAATCAGTTTATCTTAATTTTGTTGCAGTTTAGTTCAACCTGTCTGCTTAGAAACAACAATTCTAAACTTTTCCTGACAGAGCTCCTGAGTGCAGTTTGTCTCTGTGCATTTAAGTGCATCCATGTCCCAAAACATAGTTTTTCTTTGGTGAGAAGCGGAAGCTGAAGGTTATTGTCTCATTTAAGCAGCTCGGACGGGATCAGCCCGTCCACCTCCAACCTCAAACCCGCTCTGACATTTCCACGTGGCCGTTAATAGCTTCTAAAGGTGATCACACAAGGCCGCCTGCCCAACTAAGCGGACGTCTCCACACCTAATGAGTTTTTAAATATTAAAAGCTGCGCACATCGTCGTCATTATTGTGAGCTGTTAATTTACCCAGCAATTAGGCTCGGCTGCTCATTTATCAGCGTGTGTTCATTTGCTGAAACCTCGTCACTTTTATTAATCGATGCCGTAGAAAACGGCAAGGTGGAATTAATGTGCGCCCCAGCCGAGGTCACGCCGGCCATGCTGGCTAGCTGCTGCTCAGCGGAACCGGAGATAAATAGGAAGGCTGTCTCACTGGTTCCACAGGTCTCCTGTGGAACCAGCGGCGTGCCTGTGACAGGCCCGCCACAGGCCCGCCTCGGTGGCGAGAAACACTGTCTGGCTTCTCAGTGACCATCTGCTTTCCCCTCTTTTAAAATGGCAAAAAAAAAAAAAAAAAAAAAAAGCAAACATAGTTTCAACGTAGCTGTTTTAGTGATTTACTTTTCTTCTTCATCCATCTGGAAGAATCCTAGTGGGAAGAAACGCCGCCGACTCCAGGAGGAGGCAGGAAGAGTTAATTTATGGAGAAATGGTCCATTCGTTTTTCCTTCTATCTCCTTATATTGCTCTCTTTAATATTCTTCCTTTATGACATCACAAATGCCTGAAGGGTTTAAAAAGTCAGATTTATGATCGTCTTCTGTTGATTGGATTGGTTGGGTTGTTACTGTCTTACAAGTCGCCACCCGTGAACAATAAAATGTAAAAGGTACATTTGTTATTTATGAAGCAAAATCAATATAAAACTATTTTTTCTTTCAATACAACATTTTGTAATATTATTTGTCGCTCATTCTTAAAGGGTTTTTTTTCTTTTTTTCTTTTTTTCTTTTGTAACCTGACCTTTTTTATATTTAGGGTGATTTTGAGGTTGATGTTTTCACTGGGGACCAAAAAAACAAACAAACAAAAAAAAAAACAATATAAACAAATAAATGATTAATCGGTGCAGTATTGATTTAGAATGAAAATGTCTGTTATTATAGGGCCAAGAACATTCAGTAAACTGCTTCTTTCGCCACTGAAGAGCCAAAAAATGTATTTAAAAAGTGTCTAGTAGAACAGACAAGATCTCCATTGAGGTAAATGTGTTGCGCTACACGTCAGTCCTGTTTGGCCCACCTGCAGGACCATCATGGACCAGAAGGGGGACACTGCCCACAAGTTGGGAATCACTGCTCTGCAACATCATATCAACAAAAAAATGTCGACATGACTTTCTGTCCAAAATAATTGTCAAATGTCTTCCTGGGCTTTATTAAATCCTAAGAGTCCATCCCATCGAGTTTGTTAACAGGATAACTCAAAAACAACAAACGCCTTCATGTCGTAACTGTCCGCTTTAAACAGACACTGAATGAGGATAAACTCAGCAAATACTGATTAACTTTGATGGACTAAATCAATTTAAAAAGAAAAAAAAAGTTTCTTTGGCTAAAGTAACATACCTGCTGAGCAGTGCCACCTGGTGGACATGTTTGGGTATGTTGTGGGGAATAATGCATGATGGAAATTAGGAGCAGGTTGGTTCAGGCTTGGTCTGGGACCATTGTTTCTTCCTCATGGTGTTGGGAAGGTGTCGTGACACGGACCCACAACAGGGGGCGCTAAGGAACGGACAATGGATAAGCCAACGAGTAACAATTTAATGTTGTGAAAACACACAACGGAATACAGACAGAAATATGGATTGCCAATAATACACCAGGTGACGTGTGGGCAGGCTCGAAGATAGAAGACCTCTGGCGAGAGAAGAGCTGATTCCCACACAGCTTCCACCACCAACGGGCCTGAAGGACACTGGAGCCGCCAAGTCCCGAGTCCCCAGGTGGCCTCTGCCTTCGGCTGTCGACCCTGGTACTGCTGGCAGAGAATAGAGAAAGTCCGGGTGAGTGTGAGTCCGCACACCTCAGTATTCCACTCACAGTTAATGTTCTTTTATGGAGGGAGCACCTCCACCTGCAATCACACACTCGTGCAGCTCCTGTTTAATCACTTATCTGAGATGGAGTGTGATGCGAAGTCGTCGCGGTCATGCCTTTACGCCAGCTCCGATAAGGACACCACAGGGCAAACGGCTGCAAAGAAGAGTTCAGTTGTAGCAGAGAAATTACAATAGAGACAGATTACCTCTTGGTTGCTGACTTCTCGGGGGAGGTGGAGTTGCAGTCCGGCTTTTATGGTGATGTGGATGATGAGTGACAGCTGGTGCTGGTGATGAGTGACAGCTGTCACTCTCTGTTGCTCCGACGCCCTCTCGTGCTTGAAGCCCGCACTTCAAGCAGGGCGCCATCTGGTGGTGGTGGGCCAGCAGTACCTCCTCTTCAGCGGCCACACAACAGGACCCCCCCTCAATGGGCGCTCCTGGTGCCCGACCAGGCTTGTCTGGGTGACGGTGGTAAAACTCAGCCAGGAGGGCCGGGTCCAGGATGAAGCTCCTCCTCACCCAGGAGCGTTCCTCGGGTCCGTACCCCTCCCAGTCCACCAGGTATTGGAAACCCCAGCCCTTCCGACGGACGTCCAGGAGCCAACGTACGGTCCACGCCGGCTCCCCGTCGATGATCCAGGCAGGAGGCGGTGCAGGTCCAGGGGTGCAAAGTGGTGAGGTATGATGAGGTTTCAAACGGGACACATGGAAGACGGGGTGGATCTGCCAGTGAAGCTGGTAGTTTCAGCTTCACCGCGACCGGGCTGAGGACCTTGAGGACGGTGAACGGTCCGATGAAGCGTCTCCTCAGTTAGGTGACTCGACCTGGAGCGGTATGTCCCTTGGTGGATAACCACACCTCCTGCCCGGGCTGGTACGCAGGGGCCGGGGAACGCCGGCGATCCGCATGGGTCTTGGCCCTCGTCTGGGCCTTCAACAGGGCAGAACGGGTGGTCCGCCACGACCCGGCGGCACCTCCTGAGGTGGGCCTGGACCGAGGGCACTCCAACCTCTCCCTCCACAAGCGGAAAACAATGGGGGCTGGTACCCCAAACACGCCTGCAACTGGGGAGAGGCCAGTAGCAGACGAGACATGGCTGTTATGGGTATACTCGATCCAGGCCAGATGGTTACTCCAGGCCGCCGGGTGGGGCTGAGGTTACGCAGCGACAGGTCCTGCTCCAGTTCCCTGGTTAGCCCGTTCTGCCTGGCCATTTGTCTGGGGGTGGTACCCAGACGAGAGACTCACGTGGCCCCCAGCTCCCTACAGAAACTCCTCCAGACCTGCGAGGAGAACTGGGGACCACGATCCAATACGAGTTCCGATGGAATCCCATGCAGACGCACGACGTGGTGGACCAGGAGGTCTGCCGTCTCCTGGGGCCATCGGGAGCTTCGGAGAGGGCCACGAAGTGGGCCGCCTTGGAGAACGGTCCGCTAACGTGAGGATGGTGGTGTTGCCCTGGGATGGTGGGAGGACCGTGATGAAGTCCAGGCCGATGTGGGACCAGGGGCGATGAGGCACCGGCAGGGGCTGGAGGAGGCCCGTGGTCCTCCTATGGTCTGCCTTGCCCCTGGCACAGGTGGTACAGGCCTGGACGTAGTCCCGGACCAAGTCGGCTTCCAGGGGAGTGCCCACCAGAAGCGCTGCTGGACCAACTGCCACGGTCCTACGCACTCCGGGATGACAGGAGAGCTTGGACCCGTGACAGAAGTCCAAGACGGCAGCTCTGGCTTCTGGTGGGACGTACAATCTGTTCTTAGGGCCGGTCCCTGGGTCCGGTTCCTTGCCAGGGCCTCCCGGACGGTCTTTCGCCACGTCCCAGGTGAGGGTGGCCATGTACACAGTGGACTCGGGGATGATGGTCTCGGTTGGTGTCCGACAGCTCATCCTTGGCTTCCTCTCGTGCACAGGCCGTGACAGTGCTCCGATCATTGGTTCTTGTCCCAGGGCGGGTATGTGATCTGGAAGTCAAAGCGCCCGAAGAACAGACACCAGCGGGCTTGCCTGGGGTTCAGACCGCTTGGCGGTCCGGTGTACTCCAGGTTCCGATGGTCCGTGAAAACCGTGAAGGGCAACATCGCTCCCTCCACAGGTGTCTCCACTCTTCAGGCCTCCTTCACCGCGTGGAGTTCCCGATTGCCACGTCATAGTTGCACCGGCTGGGGTCAACCTGCGGGAGAAAAATAGGCACAAGGATGGAGAACCTGTTGGCCTCCACGCTCTGGGACAGCACGGCTCCTATCCCGAGTCAGAGGCATCCACCTCCACTATTGAAATGGCGATTAGGATCAGGCTGCACCAGAACTGGCGCAGAACGAGAAACCGCGTTTCAACTCCTGACGCGGGCTTCGCACCGATCCGACCAGGTGAAAGGACTTTAGTGGAGGTCAGGGCAAGTCAGGGGGCTAACTACCTGACTGTACCCCTTAATGAACCTCCGGTAGAAATTCGCAAAGCCGAGGAACTGTTGCAGCTTCCTTCGCCTTGTTGGAAGGGGCCAATCTCTCACCGCCGCAACCTTGGCCGGATCAGGGGCGACGGAGTTGGAGGAGATGATTAACCCCAAGAAGGACAAAGACGTACGGTGGAACTCGCACTTCTCGCCCTTCACGAACAAACCGTTTCTCTAACAACCGCTGTAGGACCTGACGTACATGCTGAACATGAGTCTCAGGGTCCGGAGAAAGATGAGTATATCGTCCAGATATACGAAGACAAACTGATGCAGGAAGTCCCGCAAGACGTCATTTACCAAAGCTTGGAACGTCGCGGGGGCGTTCGTGAGGCCCCGAACGGCATGACAAGGTACCAAAGTGACCTAACAGGGTGTTAAATGCCGTCTTCCAATTCGTCTTCCACTTCTCGGATCCGAACTAGGTGTACGCATTCCTAAGATCGAGTTTAGTGAAGATTTTGGCTCCATGCAGGGGCGTGAACACCCGGAATCCACCAGAGGTAATGGGTATCGGTTTGCGAACCGTGGATCTCGTTCAGCCCTCTGTAAGCGATGCATGGATGGAGTCCGCCGTCTTTTTTGACCCACGAAAAAGAAACCTGCACCCATCGGGGAGGTGGAGTTCCCGTATCAGCCCGGCAGCTAAGGAGTCCTGGATGTAGGTCTCCATTGATTCGCGTTCCGGACGTGAGAGGTTGTACAGCCTGCTGGATGGGTACTCAGCGCCCGGGATCAAATCGATGGCACAATCGTACGGTCGGTGCGGGGGAAGAGTGAGTTGCCAGATCTTTGCTGAAGACGTCAGCAAGATCGTGGTCCCCCCTTTGGCACTGCCGACAGATTGGGGGGGACTTTGACCTCCTCATTAGCCGTCATGCCGGGTGGAACCGAGGATCCTAAACACTCCCGGTGGCAGGTTTCGCTCCACTGCGTCACAACCCAGACGGCCAATCAATCCGGGGATTGTGCTTCACCATCCATGGGAACCCCAAATCACTCGGGAGGTAGAAGGGTGTTACATGAAACACGATCTCCTCCCCTGTGATTTCCAGACACAACCAAGGTCACGGGCTGTGTTGATGCGTGATTAATGGAAGTAGAGTGCCATCTAGTGCCCGCACCTGTAATGGTGACGGCAGAGCCCACCAGGGGGAGCCTACTTCCCTTGCCCATCTGCTGTCCAGCAGATTCCACTTCCGACCACGTGTCTACCAGTGCTGGGGCGTGAAGGGTTACATCCCCACTCAGGATCATTACTGGGATTCGTGCAGATTTGCGGGGCTTCCCCGCGTGTGTGTTATGGCCCACCCTTAGCCCAGTTTCTAAGGACGGGCGTTGTAGTTTGACCGTTTGGGGCAGTCTTTTTGCATGTGCTCACAAGAGCCACAGAAAAACACTCCCCCACGGGCCAGCCTCCTTTGTCTGATGTTTGCTTTCACTTTGGCCCTGCTCGTGTCCATAGCTTCGTCAGCAGGGGGAGCTGTTGCCACACGGATCTATCTGGCAGTGAAGCGTGGGGACGACGGCACCCTTTCAGAACCGGAAGGGAGAGGGACGGCTCATGCCCGGCCACGCCCCCCGGCCTGCTCCTGACGGTGTTCATCCAAACGGTTGTCTAAGCGTATAACCAAATCGACAAGCCCATCAAAATCCCACGGTTCCTCCTTAGCCAGCAGATGCTCCTTCAGGACCGGAGACAGTCCGTTTATGAAGGCGCCACGCAACGTTATTCCAGCTGGACCTCGCTGCCGCGATGCGGAAGTCGACTGCATACTCAGCTGCACTCCGGCGCCCCTGTCTCATTGACAGTAGCATGCTCGAAGCAGTCTCGCCTCTGTTGGGATGATCAAAAACCTGTTTGAACTCCCACACAAACCCAGCGTAAGACATTAGGAGCCGTGAGTTCTGCTCCCAGAGCGCCGTAGCCCAGGCGCGTGCCTCTCCTCGAAGCAAATTGATCACATAAGCCACCCGGCTAGCGTCTGATGCGTACATAATTGGACGCTGTGCAAAAACGAGCGAACACTGCATGAGGAAGTCTGCGGACGTCTCGACACAACCTCCGTACGGTTCCGGAGGGTTTATGTATGCTTCAGGGGACGGTGGGGGGGGGGTCGTTGAACGACCAGTGGAATGTCTGTGTCGGGCCCAGGACCAGCAAGAGGAGGGACTGCAGCAGCGCCCTGATCGCGCACTTCCACCCTGGCAGTGAGAGCCTCCATCCTCCGATTAAGGAGTACATTCTGCTCGGTCACCAATCCAACCGAGCCGTGAAAGCGGTTAGAATATGCTGCAGATCACTCAACACACCTCCCGCTGACGCCTGCGCCTCTTGCTCCTCCATTGGCCGTTCAAGCTCTGGTTGACGCCCCTCAGGATCCATGACGATTGGCCGAGAAGATCCTGTTGGGAAGGTGTCGTGACACGGACCCCAACAGGGGGCGCTAAGGAACGGACAATGGATAAGCCAACGAGTAACAATTTAATGTTGTGAAAACACACAACGGAATACAGACAGAAATATGGATTGCCAATATACACCAGGTGACGTGTGGGCAGGCTCGAAGATAGAAGACCTCTGTGCGAGAGAAGAGCTGATTCCCACACAGCTTCCACCACCACGGGCCTGAAGAACACCGGAGAGCCGCCAAGTCCCGAGTCCCCAGGTGGCCTCTTGCCTTCGGCTGGCGACCCTGGTACTGCTGGCAGAGAATAGAGAAAGTCCGGGTGAGTGTGAGACCGCACACCAGTAGTCCACTCACAGTTAATGTTCTTTTATGGAGGAGCACCTCCACCTCCATTCACACACTCGTGCAGCTCCTGTTTAACCACTTATCTGAGATGGAGCGTGATGCGAAGTCGTCGTGGTCATGCCTTTACGCCAGCTCCGATAAGGACACCACAGGGCAAACGGCTGCAAAGAAGAGTTGCAGTTGTAGCAGAGAAATTACAATAGAGACAGATTACCTCTTGGTTGCTGATTTCTCGGCGGGGAGGTGGAGTTGCAGTCCGGCTTTTATGGTGATGTGGATGATGAGCGACAGCTGGTGCTGGTGATGAATGACAGCTGTCACTCTCTGTTGCTCCGACGCCCTCTCGTGCTTGAAGCCTGCACTTCAAGCAGGGCGCCATCTGGTGGTGGTGGGCCAGCAGTGCCTCCTCTTCAGCGGCCCAACACATGGCTCTGAAAATGACATATGACCCATTCCCTGAGGCTGTTTAGCCCCGCCCCCAGATGCATACAGAAGAAAGAGTTTAGTGGAGAATGTTTAACTTTAATATAACAACTTTCGTTCGTGTGTAATCACTGCTGATGTTCATTTCTTTGGGTCATGTGGAGTCACACCACCGGCTGCTTATTCACGGGTCAACACTCGTTCTCCAACGTGTGAACTACCTAAAGCACTCTGATCCGCATGGTGATACAAATATCATTGGTGCCAACGTGAATAACTATGTGACTTTGAAATGTAATCCAAAAGTAATCAGATTACAAGTAATCCAAATAACATGTATGTATGTACATACATCTTATCCACATGTATTCTTTCAAAGTAATCCTACACAACCTTGCATGTAACAGCAAGCAATACTTATCATTGATAAAACAGAAATTTATATGAAGAAAAGTATTTAAAAGACATTTGTCAATGCTGTAGAAGAAGAAGAAGAGGAAGAAGAAAACCCAAATAGTCTGAACAGTGATTGGGATGGGGTGAGTTCTGCTTTTTGAGTTATTGATTACAGAACAATAAATATTCCGTTTAAGGTTTCTCAAACTCTTTCAGACTAAGGATCATTTAAAAAAAACCTCATGGAACACAAACTCTCAAATATCCTAAAATAGATCTGCTTTCCACTCCAACAGTATATCAGACATTACAACCAAAAAAAGTCATACAGCGGTCAGTCATACTGGTGTAAAAACAAAACAAAACAGGCAATTCATATTATTATTTTACATATGAGTTAATAATGACAATAATACATATATGCTACAGTAAGTTAGAAATACCATTTTAACGTAGAATATGTTACTAATTTGTGATATTTTAGCATTATACTCACAGACCACTAGGGGTCAGACAATGGAAAGCCAGTGGACCACGACCACTCTTTGAGAAAGGCTGTTTTAAGTGAAGATATTTGGGGATGTCATGCTGTTGGTGCTTATTCGAAGTGGATTCACTCATCTCTTTATCCGCTGCTGGAGGACAAGTTCTTTGTTTCTGCTATTGTACAATTCGGCCAAAATGCTTAATATTGAATCCTGCGAGTCGGACTTTCATTTTTCGATTGTTCAGCAAATATCACCTTGTTGACCGTTCTCATCAGATATCTGTGACAAAGATTTCATGACGTGTATCTAAGTGAAAGACAACATTTTGTGACAATTTCATGATTTCTTACTCTTGATGAAATCATTATGACAATAAAGATCAGTTGGGGGAGGAGTAACAAATCTATATAGGCCCCTGAGAATTAAAGGGATGGTGCTAATCTCTGAATACAATAGCATAAAGTGGATGAGAGTCTACAATCCCCATGGACAGGATGCCAGTCCACCACAGGTGATCTTCCCCAGAAAGACTGGGAACCATTACCCTAGTTGGACTGAGACTGAGATCTTATGGCATCATGAGGTAGCTGGACAGAGATGTTTGGCGATGTCAGTATCTTTGCAGGAGGGAAAACAAAAGACCACGTCCTGGTGCCTCCCAGTCATACTGTGTGGTTGGGAGACTTAAACTGAATTCGATTTTAGTTCAATTTTATTTCATTTGAATAGCACCGAAGTGCAACAAAGCTGCCTCAAGGCGCTTCACATGAGTAAGGTCTACCCTTACCAACCCCCCAAGCAAACAGGGTGACAGTGGAAAGGAAAAACTCCCTCTGGTGATATTGAAGAAGAAACCTCAAGCAGACCAGACACAGAGGGGGGACCCACTGCTGTAGCCATTCTAACAGTTACAATGTTTTCACAGACTTGGATGCTGGCCAGTGGACCTAAGGTGATGCCTTCTTTTTGGAGGATCCTTGGGGTACCACTGGAATGACTTCGTGTCAAACGAAAAGCTACTTAGGAGACTCCGATGGGGAGAATCACAACTTGTTTGAGGCATGTGGCGGGTTTATAAGCTCATGATGCAGCATGCAGACACGTCCGTGCTTGTCAACCCCAGTGGCTGGAGAAGACCAAGGTCCTGTCCATGTTTCACCTGGCTGCAGCAGCAGTTACCTTTGAGAGTTTGAGATGGATCAGCTGTCTGCCATTCAGGACCTAAGGCACTTCACTGGTTGTCCAAGGACACAGACAGACATCATGAAGCACAAATATTTAAGAACTGACAAATGGACTCCTTGCTGGAGATAAAAGCACGGTGGCGTCTTTCCTTTTCCTCAGTAACTGCTGTTGTCCAAAATTTACAGCTGCTAGAACTTGAAGTGTGAATGGCAGCAGATGTTGTGTCTGAAACTGGCGGACTGGGGTGGAAAAGCTGCCAAACTTTACCATAATTTTGTCAAGCGGCTCGTCTTGGTTTTCATTGATGTGAACTCCGCGGCCAGCCGTATTAATTTTTTTAACACAATCGGATTATTTTTGTGTTGTTGATGCTCTGCCAGAGTCGAGCCACCTGTATCGGCGTGTGCTTTTCAGATGAGATCTTAAATCTCTTATCCACATGGCACCCATGCAGCAGGAGAGCGACGAAAAGGACGGTGGGGTGTGAATTACTTGGCGAGGAAAATGCATAATATTAGCAGGTCAAGAGGACTCGTGTCAAGCTGTTTTTGGCATAAAAAGCAGTTTAAACAGCTTCATACCACTAAACAAAAGAAGAGAGAGAAAAAGCAAACACATGTAAAGCAGACTGAGGACAATCAAGTACCAATTAAAACAGAAAGTGGTCCAAGCTAATGCTCATGTGTGTGTGTTCACTTTATTTGTTTTTAAAAATGTTCAATTTGCGCCGGTGCAGATTTAGTTAGACGTTTACATACACATAATCATGGGCACAAGTGTCATCAATACTGAGCTTTTAATTATTTATTTCAGCTGTGACTCTATTAAGGTATGTCTTAAAACAAACAAACAAACTGCTGCTGATTTTTCGACAAACATGGCAGAAACTGTAACTTGGATCATGATCAATGTTGGGTAACAGATGGGTCAAGCAAAAGTCATCCCATAATTCCCATTTATCATAATATCTCAGATACCAATTTGGTGAATGATTTAATCAAAAGCTCATATTAATAAGTAAAATATTTGTGATCGATTGGTAGCAACTTCGTGATGATGTCACATAGAAGTCAAAATATAAAGTTATTAAATATATATATATATATATATATATATATATATATATATATATATATATATATATATATATATATATATAAATTTTTTTACAAATTTTTCACACTTCAAGTTCTATTTTTATTTTGTAAAAATAAAACAAAACAAACAACAGCAACAACAATAACAACAAAATAAAAACAAAAAAAGTCCTTACTCAACTATAGCTGGGTTTTCATAACACATTTGAAAGTTTAGTGATATTTTCAGAATGTTGATGGAATGTGGCCGCTGGGTTCTGGTGTTCTCTAGATAACTCTTCTAGCGAAGCTGTCACGAGAAATGTCACTCCAACAGACATGGTGACAGAAGGTAAATCAAGCTAAATATTGAAATTTCATCGTTTTATCCCACCAGTATATAAATACGGCGGGTTAACTTAGAGTGCCTTGATTGGAGAGTGACGTCAACTCAGAACATGGCGCCATTTTGGGTCTAACTAATTTAACCACATAAAGCAACACATCGAGGTACAGGTGCTATCAGAATAAATATAAAAATAGTTAAGCTATCAAATTTACATAAATTTCCAATTTATGATGATTTATTTATTATTTTAAAGCCTGATTTATGCAGCTGCAGCTCTGCAACTCCGTGTCATGCAATGATGTGCGTGACAGTTTTAAAGTTCTTCGTCTCTGGATTAGGCTTTATTATGGACTAATTTGACCCTCAACAAGCTTTTCTTTCCACAATCATCACCTCCAAATCAAAGGTAAGCTGTGCAATTTCCTGTTTTACCGACTTCGTGCTGTAAATGTGATGCAGATTTTTCTGATCCATTTATCAGTGTGCGCACCGTAAAAACTGTCAAAAAGACGAAGGATTAAAAGCAGAAAAGTGTCAAATCACAGCCTTTAGTGTTTGATTTAACAGCTGCACATCAGGCTGCGGGTCCTGAACACCGTTTGAAAAAATAAATGGTCGAACATTTAATCACAGAAATGACTCCGGTCCCACTTTCCACAAATCGGTGAGTGTCAGAGTTGAACTTTAATTTGTATCTCTGCACATCCAGACTGCTCGGGGCTTTTAATGGAAATACATTGTGATCAGACAGGACATTTATCCAAGTGAGTGAAAAATCCACTGTATAAAATCTGTTATACAATGTTTATTACAGTGGTGGGTACAGATAACCAAAACATTAACTTCGATAACAGATAATGAGATAACTGAAAAGTTATCTTTGATAAGTTAAAACAATAAACCACCCAAAAATGTATCGGAAGTTACAGATAACCGATAAATTCCAGTATTGTCTCTGGTACACTTGCAACTACTAACAAACTGATTTTGAAATTTAACACCACGGTCGCTTAATCATCAAAGGCGATGACAGACCCAAACAATGAGTTAGCAGTTCTGTCTTTGAGCATCCTGCCTCCTGCTGGAAGCTCCTGTTTACTACATGGCTTCCAGCACAAACACAGCTGAGAGGAGCCACAAAGCTCAACTCTTTATCACAATGCCATCAGGCGGAGGTCTTGGAAAATAAAGCAATGCTGACTTATGGTTTGGTGTAAATAAAATCAATACTGATAGAATAACTCCATTAATGTAAATTCTGTCATTTGTGCAAAGTTAAGATATAACATACATCTTTTAATGTTGAATAATGCACTAATTCTGAAGTTTTGTAGCAAACACAGACAGATGGTATTCTGGGGAAAATGCGCCTCCGGGGTGAATACTGCCATGAACACTACTGGCCAGTAGATGGCAGTAGAGACCTTGAAAACTTGCCAAAAGCAAAATTCCAGATAATCTGTGTGTCTGCTGCGTTTAAGATGCATGGAATTTAATAAACGCAAACAAAATAACAATGTCTGTAAACCCAAAGAATATATTCATGAGCGTTTTAGGCACTAGAGTTTAATGCTGTTGTCCGTGGAGCTTGATCAGAGTGTCTCAAATGCATTTCTCATGTTGTGAACGTACTGAGATTACCCTATCATACCCATAATGCACCTGGACACAGCATGTCCACACTAAAACCTTAAAAACTAGTGCATTACTTTAAAACTAAAACATATATCTAATATTTTCACTTTATAAAACTTCAGACATGACGTTAATTTAAATAACTTGTCCAAAATTAGTTTGGTTAAAATTTGAACCATAAGTTAAAAATGTATGCCTCTGGATGACTTGGGTGATATTGCCATCATATCAGTATGGGGTTAAAAGAAATGAGTTTTTTTGTGACCAGTTCTCCTTTGCCTGTAGAGGATAGAGTGGTTTCTTCTTGAAGCAGCTTTTCTCTGTTTTGCAGAGAGTAGAACTACACATCTGCTACAAAACATTTAACAGGGAGGTGCTCAACTGATTTTTATACAAGTTTGTAGCTGTTCAACTTTGTTTACCACGTTAACCGTCTAAAATTATTGGACAAAAATTTATCAGAAGATAATTAGTCCGATAATGGTTTTCATGGCGGAGCGCTAGCAGCGTCATGACTGAGCGCTAGCAGCAATTAAGAGATTATCGCCCCGTTTGCACTTAAACTGCCTTGTTTCTGCTTACAATCAACTTTAGAATGATTAAGAGGTTTTACATTGTCATCTGACAGTTAATAATCACATTATTAGTGTGAAGTTCGCTGATCCACAGCAGGATTGTTTTCCACCGGCGCGGCTCCACCGAGGCCCGAGGCGTCAGTGCAGTTCCACCGGCGCGGCTTTACCGAGGCGCCAGCGCGGAGTTATCTGACCATGGGTCCGAAGAAGGCACTGACGGCGGAGGAGGGAGACGATATCAAGACATCCCTGGACTTTTTGTCTGAGGAAATCTCTGTTGTTAAAATGCAGCAGAAATCCATTATGGAGCTGGTGGAAGAAGTGAAGGCTCTCCGGATCCAGAATGCCGAGAAAGACCGGCGTCTGGTGTACCTGGAGAACCGTGTTGCGGAGTTGGAACAGTACACAAGGATGAACGACGTTATTATTACAGGAATTCATATTAAACCTCGATCCTACGCACGGGCGGTGTCAGAAGACAGCGGAGGGGAGGCCAGTGAGCAGGAGGCCAGCTCAGTGGAACAACAGGTGGCTGACTTCCTGCAATCTAAAGGTATTCAAATGGACTATAATAACATTGAAGCGTGCACCCCCTGCCCAGGAGAGAGGATGGAGACAAGCGAGCAGTTATAATGAGGTTTGTCAACAGAAAACATAAAATGGCATTGTTAAAACAGGGACGGAAACTTAAAGGAACAAACGTATTCATCAATGAACATCTGACCAAAAGAAACACAGACATCGCCAGGAAAGCTCGTTTCTTAAAAAAGCAGGGAAAAATTCAACAGACATGGACATCCAACTGCAAAACATTTATCAAATTGAATGGAACACCAGAACAAGTGAAGGTTATGGTAATCAGGAACATTGAGGAACTGGACAAATATGACCAATAAGGTATGAGGACACAAACACATCACAACACCAAGACACAGACCAGAGGAACCTATTCATCTACTACATCATCTACACTCAACAAAAATATAAACGCAACACTTTTGGTTTTGCTCCCATTTTGTATGAGATGAATTCAAAGACCTAAAACTTTTTCCACATACACAATATCACCATTTCTCTCAAATATTGTTCACAAATCAGTCTAAATCTGTGATAGTGAGCACTTCTCCTTTGCTGAGATAATCCATCCCACCTCACAGGTGTGCCATATCAAGATGCTGATTAGACACCATGATTAGTGCACAGGTGTGCCTTAGACTGCCCACAATAAAAGGCCACTCTGAAAGGTGCAGTTTTATCACACAGCACAATGCCACAGATGTCGCAAGATTTGAGGGAGCGTGCAATTGGCATGCTGACAGTAGGAATGTCAACCAGAGCTGTTGCTCATGTATTGAATGTTCATTTCTCTACCATAAGCTGTCTCCAAAGGCGTTTCAGAGAATTTGGCAGTACATCCAACCAGCCTCACAACCGCAGACCACGTGTAACCACACCAGTCCAGGACCTCCACATCCAGCATGTTCACCTCCAAGATCGTCTGAGACCAGCCACTCGGAAAGCTGCTGAAACAATCGGTTTGCATAACCAAAGAATTTCTGCACAAACTGTCAGAAACCGTCTCAGGGAAGCTCATCTGCATGCTCATCGTCCTCATCGGGGTCTCGACCTGACTCCAGTTCGTCGTCGTAACCGACTTGAGTGGGCAAATGCTCACATTCGCTGGCGTTTGGCACGTTGGAGAGGTGTTCTCTTCACAGATGAATCCCGGTGCACACTGTTCAGGGCAGGTGGCAGACAGCGTGTGTGGCGTCGTGTGGGTGAGCGGTTTTCTGATGTCAATGTTGTGGATCGAGTGGCCCATGGTGGTGGTGGGGTTATGGTATGGGCAGGCATCTGTTATGGATGAAGAACACAGGTGCATTTTATTGATGGCATTTTGAATGCACAGAGATACCGTGACGAGATCCTGAGGCCCATTGTTGTGTCATCCAAGAACATCACCTCATGTTGCAGCAGGATAATGCACGGCCCCATGTTGCAAGGATCTGTACACAATTCTTGGAAGCTGAAAATGTCCCAGTTCTTGCATGGCCGGCATACTCACCGGACATGTCACCCATTGAGCATGTTTGGGATGCTCTGGACCGGCGTATACGACAGCGTGTACCAGTTCCTGCCAATATCCAGCAACTTCGCACAGTCATTGAAGAGGAGTGGACCAACATTCCACAGGCCACAATTGACAACCTGATCAACTCTATGCAAAGGAGATGTGTTGCACTGCATGAGGCAAATGGTGGTCACACCAGATACTGACTGGTACCCCCCCCCAATAAAACAAAACTGCACCTTTCAGAGTGGCCTTTTATTGTGGGCAGTCTAAGGCACACCTGTGCACTAATCATGGTGTCTAATCAGCATCTTGATATGGCACACCTGTGAGGTGGGATGGATTATCTCAGCAAAGGAGAAGTGCTCACTATCACAGATTTAGACTGGTTTGTGAACAATATTTGAGGGAAATGGTGATATTGTGTATGTGGAAAAAGTTTTAGATCTTTGAGTTCATCTCATACAAAATGGGAGCAAAACCAAAAGTGAAGTGTTTATATTTTTGTTGAGTATCTGAGACAAGAAGGATATAACTCACAGGATTGCTGATCATGGAAAAGTAGAACTGAGAACATTTAAATACACAGACCACAATGTACTGGACTTGGAGCACGATATAGACCCGGACAATAATTTCTTCTCAAATATCAATGACAGTCGTTGCTATTATACAGATGAACAGTTTAATCGGATCATTAAAAAGGATAACAAATTATCAATAATCCATTTCAACAGCAGAAGTCTATATGCAAACTTTAACAACATTAAAGAATATTTAAGTCAATTTAAAAAATATTTAACATAATTGCTATATCAGAAACATGGATCAATAAAGATAAAGGAATGGATTTTGAACTGGATGGATATGAATTTAATTGTGTAAACAGAAAGAATAAGAGTGGAGGAGGAGTGGCTGTGTATGTGGATAAGAACATGGATTATAAATAGTAGACAATATGACAACTGTGATCGATAACTTATTAGAATGTATAACTATTGAAATATGTGAAGAAAAAAGCAAAAATGTATTAGTCAGCTGTATATATAGAGCACCAGGATCTAGTATTGAAACATTCACTGACTGTATGGAAAAAACGTTCATTTGTGGTGACTTAAATATTGATCTGCTCAATCCAAATAAGCATAAAATAACAGATGAATTTATCAGTATAATGTACAGTATGAGTTTATATCCAAAAATCACCAGGCCAAGCAGAATTACATCCCATAGTGCTACCTTAATTGATAATATATTCAGCAATGATATTGAGAATAATACTGTGAGTGGATTATTAATCAATGACATTAGTGATCATCTACCAGTTTTCATCGTTTATAATAGAAACCATCGGCGGAATCAGCCAGAGGAGAAAATAAAATACAGGCGAGTGCGGACAGAGGAAAACATGAACACACTAAAGAAGGATTTACAGGAGCAAAACTGGGAAAAGGTATACAGTGAAAGTGATGTTGATAGTGCATATGAAACTTTTTTACAAATATTTACAACATTATATAATAAAAATTGTCCAATTAAACAAGACTACAGAAAACAAAAAATCCAATATCGACCATGGATGACGAATAGGTTACGAAATGCATGTAATAAGAAAAATACACTGTATAGAGAATTCATAAAACTAAAGACTAAAGAGGCAGAAAATAGATATAAGAAATACAAAAATAGATTAACTAATATTATACGGGTATGTAGGAAGGAATATTATAGTAACATATTATATAATAACAAAAACAATATTAAAGGAATATGGGATATATTAAATAGCATTATCAAAAATGGTAATAAAAAACAGAGTTACCCTCAGTATTTCATTGATAATAATGTCAAAAGGAAAATAAGGATGAGGTAGTCAACAGTTTTAATATTTTTTTTGTAAATATTGGACCAAGCTTGGCAGAAAAAATTCCCGATTCCCAACCTGAGGATTGGGATAATAATCTCATAGAAATAAATCCCTGTTGTGTGTTGGGGGGTTTGGCTGGACATTTTGGTGTTGTTTTCTTTTCTTTGCTCTCCAGGTGGTATGCAAACTGGTTTTTGTCTGTGGAGACGGTGCTGGCAAAAGAGTTCTTCACCCTCATCAGCATTATTAGCTGCACCTGTGGATGAAGCTCACGTGTAAACTTAAAGACTTTCAGCTGAAGCAGATAATGAGATGGCGTTCTGCATTTAAGCCATGAGTGGTTCAAGCAGAATTGCCGGGAACTTGACCTTGTGACGTTCGTTTGTGAGACGCTGAGGACCGCGCCTGGGTTTGACACATCGTGCCTGTGAAGGAGGACGGGTGAGGGACACATGCTGTCAGCACACATCAGAGGTGATGATTGTCTGAATAAGTGTTAACAGTAATTTGGTATTTTGTTACGCAGTATATTTGAACATTGATGAGAATTGTGCAGCTCGCTTCTCACTGCCGTGGCGTGCGGACTGATGATCCTCCACCTGTTGTGAGAAGCTGCTCATTTACATAAAGCTTAAATTCAGACCTGAATGTGTTGCTGATAGTGTGTGCCTTTGAAGGATATTTGTTGTAGCTGTTGACTTACCTCACCTTTTCCATCCTTCACAGAGTCAGTTTGTCGTGTCCACCTGGGGGGTGTTCGGCGGTAAGTCTGGGTCCAGAAGCGTCGGGCTTCGATCCATTTGGGCGCTGGAGAGCGCGCCATCCTTCACCTCGCCAGACAACCGCATATTTATGTTGTACACAATTATTGCACTGAAGGGAAATAAATTTGTTTTGTTTTTGGAACCGCTTTCTGGTTATTTAGCACTGGGTTCAGTCAGACGCTGGTCACGCTCCTCAACTCGCGTCTGCACATAACAGTAGTTCCCGGCCATTCCAAAATGGACCCAGCGGCAGAAGCGGTTCCTTTTGCTGAAAAAGTTCAAGAATACTTGGAGAAGATATGGGAGCAATTACGGCCTCTCGCAAATCAAATTAAACAAACAGATGCTCGCATTACAGAGCTTGCAGCGCAAGCCGTTCTGCTTCCTGCTGCTCCAGCTGCAGCACTATAGATACCGGTGCAGATAACTCCGTCACCCAAGGGGAGGCAGAGTGCGGCGGATTATTCCGTGGATTTCCAAATTTTTTCTGCTCAGTCCGGTTGGGATGCTGCAGCTTTGAGAGGAGTGTTTGTGGATGGTTTGAACGATTCATTAAAAGACGAGCTAGCAGTCCGTGACGAACCAAAAGATTTAGATGAGCTGATATCTTTGGCTATTCGTCTAGATGATCGGATAAAGGAGCGTGGACGCGAGAGAGGGCGGACATCAGAGCGGGTCTTTTCGTCTCTGGGTTTTCCCCGACACAGATCAGGGCTGCCTCTTCTTCGCCCCACTGAGACTCCTCCGACGGGACCTCTGGCTCCTCTTGCGGATGAGCCCATGCAGCTCGGATGAGCTGAAGCTGCCATATTGCCCCGGTCACATAAGCGTCAAGAAAGACAACAATGACGTATCTCCAGGTGTTCTTAGACAGGCATAATAATGGACACAAAAAAAAAAAAAAAAAAAAAGGGGCAGATCTTTGGTTGTTTAGTTATTTGGGCTGTTTTTGTTTTTATGTAAGGGGTTATAAATTGTTTGGGGACTTAGATGCGGTTCTGGTGGAGTGAACGACTGGCGGTTCGGAGCTCGGCTGGACTCAGGTAATCATTATTTGAAGTTAAGTAATTTTTGTTTGAGGATTGGGTCGTTTTGTTTTGTTGTTTTAATTTCCCTGTTTCCCTAACCCCAACCTCACATGCTCTAAGACTGTTTGTCTTTTGGGTTGTGGGGTGGTGCAGGTTGGTTACGCTGAGCGTTCTCAGAAAACCTCTGCACCTAGGGGGGTTGTCAGGGGCGTTTTTTTTGTGTTTGGTTGATCCCCGGTTCCACTCCAGCTCCGGTGGGCCTTTGACCGTTCGTCATTGGTGTTACCGGGGTGTGGTGCAGCGGGAACGTACGTCAGTCGGAGTGGTGGGCCGATCTGTGCCGTTCGCCATTTCGGTAGTTCCACCCCTCCCGATGGGCTGGTGGTATGGTCGGTTTGGGGCACCGGACGTATTTCCAGTTTTCCGCTGCGCTTAGGGGATGGGACTGGGTTAGTTTTTCTTGTTTCCTTCCCCAGCTTGGTAGTTTTGTGCCGTTCGCCAAAATTGAGCTGACGATAAGCTCTGGGAGTGATCTGGGGTCTTTCGGTGTGCTGGGGGGGTAACAGGGTTTGCCGGTTGTTTTATTTGCCCCCGGGGTGGTTTAATGAAGTCCGCAGGGGGTTGGATTTTGTGTTTTTTATGTTTCCTTCCAGGTTCCACCTCCAGGGTTGATGGGACGGTCCGCTGGGGGGGAATTGGCTTGTGGGGCCAACTAGCCAAGTGTGGCCGGGTCTGGGGTTCCTGGGTTGTGGGGAGGGTGCCTCCTGGGGTTGATGGTACGGTCCTCTGGGGGGTGCTGTTGCTCCATGAATACCTGGGGACCTCTGTGGGATTCCAGCTTTGGCTGTGACTCCTGGAACTGGTGGTAAAGGTCTTCTGGGGGGTGTTGGGCTCTGCAAGTCGTTCTGGGGGGGTTGTTTGTTATTTTTCTTTGTGAATTTATGTTGGTATTGTGTTGTTGGGGCTATGTTGGGTTTTTGGATTTGGGTGTTTTTCTTTTCTTCCCGGGGTTGGATGGGACGGTCCCCTGGGGAGGGTTGGGTGGGTTTTGTGTTTTTTCTTGTATGTTGGGTTGTATATGGGACTTTTTGGGGTTTTTTGTTGATGCCAGCCGGCCTTTCAGCCGCGGTGCCCTGTCCTGCTGTCTGCGGTGAACCTTGGGAGCATTACGCCGTCTGC
The DNA here is from genome assembly GCF_902500255.1 of Thalassophryne amazonica. Taxonomy (NCBI): domain Eukaryota; kingdom Metazoa; phylum Chordata; class Actinopteri; order Batrachoidiformes; family Batrachoididae; genus Thalassophryne; species Thalassophryne amazonica. Next base: position 166,390,627 of record NC_047103.1, read on the forward strand.
TTCCTGACGAGGACCCCGGAGGGAGGTGCTGTTCTCGGGCCTGGTCTGTTCGGTCGCCGGGAGGCTTCCCGTTGATGGGGGGGTACTGTTGTGTGTTGGGGGGTTTGGCTGGACATTTTGGTGTTTTCTTTTCTTTGCTCTCCAGGTGGTATGCAAACTGGTTTTTGTCTGTGGAGACGGTGCTGGCAGAAGAGTCCTTCACCCTCATCAGCATTATTAGCTGCACCTGCGGATGATGCTCACGTGTAAACTTAAAGACTTTCAGCTGAAGCAGATAATGAGATGGCGTTCTGCATTTAAGCCATGAGTGGTTCAAGCATAATTGCCGGGAACTCGACCTTGTGACGTTCGGTTGTGAGACGCTGAGGACCGCGCCTGTGAAGGACGACGGGTGAGGGACACATGCTGTCAGCACACATCAGAGGTGATGATGATTGTCTGAATAAGTGTTAACAGTAATTTGGTATTTTGTTACGCAGTATATTTGAACATTGATGAGAATTGTGCAGCTCGCTTCTCACTGCCGTGGCGTACGGAATGATGATCCTCCACCTGTTGTGAGAAGCTGCTCATTTACATAAAGCTTAAATTCAGACCTGAATGTGTTGCTGATAGTGTGTGCCTTTGAAGGATATTTGTTGTAGTTGTTGACTTACCTCACCTTTTCCATCCTTCACAGAGTCAGTTTGTCATGTCCACCTGGGGGGTGTTCGGCGGTGAGTCTGGGTCCAGAAGCGTCGGGCTTCGATCCATTTGGGCGCTGGAGAGCGCGCCGTCCTTCACCTCGCCAGACAACCGCATATTTATGTTGTACACAATTATTGCACTGAAGGGAAATAAATTTGTTTTGTTTTTGGAACCGCTTTCTGGTTATTTAGTGCTGGGTTCAGTCAGACGCTGGTCGCGCTCCTCAACTCGCATCTGCACATAACAATCCCTGTTCAATGTTCCTCACAGCAGTGGATGGAAAAGAAATTATAGACATTGTGAATAATTGTAAATATAAAACATCTACCGATTTAAATGAAATTGATATGGTGGTGGTAAAACAGGTCATTGAATGGATTATAGAACCATTAACATACATCTGTAACTTATCATTTCAAACCGGTAAATTTCCCAATCAAATGAAAATAGCTAAGGTTGTGCCGCTGTATAAGACTGGGGATAGACACCACTTCACAAATTATAGACTTGTTTCTTTGCTTCCACAATTTTCCAAATTATTAGAAAAGTTATTCAATAATAGATTAGACAAATTCATAAATAAATATAAATTACTTACTGATAGTCAATATGGATTCAGAGCACATAGTTCAACATCACTTGCATTAGTAGAATCAGTTGAGGAGATTACAAACGCCATAGACCACAAATTACATTCAGTTGGAATATTTATAGTCCTAAAAAAGGCTTTTGATACAATCAATCATGACATATTAATCAATAAACTTGAACAGTATGGGATTAGGGGGTTGGTGTTGCACTGGGTGAGAAGCTACTTAAGTAACAGAAAACAGTTTGGGAAGTTGGGGGAATATACATCATCATGCTTGGACAATGCTTGTGGCGTCCCACAGGGGTCAGTATTGGGTCCAAAACTGTTTCTAATTTATATAAATGATATTGTCAATGTTTCCAAAACATTAAAATTAGTATTATTTGCAGATGACACAAGCATTTTTTGTTCAGGGGGGGGATTTGCAGGAGTTACTGAGAGGATCAGTATAGAAATGGGAAAATTGAAAATATGGTTTGACAGAAACAAATTATCATTAAACTTAAGTAAAACAAAATACATGTTATTTGGCTATTGTAATACAGACATACAGGTTCAGTTACTAGTCGAGAGGGTAGATATTGAAAGGGTACATGAAAATAAGTTTCTGGGGGTGATAATAGATGATAAGATAAACTGGAAGACTCATATAAAACATATACAAAGTAAACTGTCAAGAAGCATTTCAGTTCTAAACAAAGCGAAACATATTCTGGACCACAACTCACTCCGCATTCTTTACTGCTCACTGGTTTTACCATATTTACAGTACTGTGCAGAGGTATGGGGTAATACTTATAAAGGTACAACACAATCACTATCAGTAATGCAGAAAAGAGCTATAAGAATTATTCATAATACTGGCTATAGAGATCATACAAATCCACTATTTTTACAATCCAAAATCTTAAAATTCACAGACTTGGTTCATTTTCAAACAGTACAAACCGTGTATAAAGCAATAAACAATTTACTTCCAGCAAATATTAAAAATGTGTTTTTTAACAGATCAGGGGATTGCAATCTGAGGAGGAAATTTAATTTAAAGCATCAGTGGGCACGAACAACATTAAAAGGTTTCTGTATTTCTGTCTGTGGGGTGAGGATGTGGAACAGATTGGGAGTGGGGCTCAAGCAATGTCCAAGCATGAACCAGTTCAAACAGCGGTACAAAAATATGGTTTTTTCTAGGTATAGGGAGGAGGAAGGGTAATGAGGGTTAGGATGTTTTTGTTTTTTGCTTCGGCTTGTAAATATATAGTATTTTGTATGTAAGTAGGTATGTGTAGGTGTATATTTATGTTTGTGTATATATATATATATATATATATATATATATATATATATATATATATATATATATATATATATATATTGATATCGGTTTAGGTGTGTAGGAATCTATGTGTATATGTGGCAAAGGGTATTACTGGTTGTGGGGAAGAAGGGGTAGGGATAAATAAGCTGATGCTTCACCCTAACCCTTTTCGGACATGTTGGGTACACAGTAGGAACTTTTTTGTTGTTGTCTTCACTGATCAATCTTGTAATTGTTGTTGTATCAAATGTTCGAAATAAACAGTTTTCATTCATTCATTCATTCAAAGTTATCTGAAAAGATAATCCGATAACAAAAACATTATCTTTGATAATCATTGCTTATCGGATTATTGGAACTGTGCCCACCACTGGTTTATTATAAGGAAAACAAAACAAAAACTTTGGGACCTTTTTTTGTCTGGTGACTGTGAATATCTGGTTTATATGACAATGGTTTAGTTGAGTTTTACTGTACATGGGACTGAACAATAATTTTATCTCACAAAGCTTTGATGATGATGTCGGCTTCCATCCCACACGGCTGACTTTATTTTCCCAACTTTTTCTTCTGTTCACATCTGAAGGGAATCTGTACATCTTGAAGGCCTTTTTGTGTCTATTTGTGCCTCCAAATCCACAGCAACCCGGCATTTTCAGCAAATAAATAAATAAAATAGCTGCATTTACATGCAGACACATTAACAGCAAACGCTATTTTTGTCCCAAGATGGCATCATGAGTCACGTGACCAATTCTTTTCCGACTTGTCATGTTGCCACTCTCTCTAATAAAGGACTCCAGTTTAACTGATCAGCATGTCCGTCTGACCGTCCTCATTTGTTAGCACAATATCTCAAGAACCAGTTGACCAATTTCATTCATATTTATCATAAGTGTGTACGTGGGTGATCTCCTGACACCAGTCGATTACAGTGACCTTGGGGTTGATTTCAAGGTCAAATTGAGATATTGAAGATAATGTCATTTCCACCCTTGTAGCGCGATATCTCAAGAACCAGTTGACCAATTTCATTCATATTTAGCATAAGCATGTACTTTGGTGATCTCCCAACATTTTGTATTACTAAATTTTGGGGCCCGGGGTGATATGACTCTTGTTGTTCCAACCCAGTCTCACGGCGGTTCATGGCACCATTACGAAAAGTACAATAATCTATGGGTTCGTGATGGGGGAATGAAAATGGGGCACTTTCGTGATGGGGGCAAAAATTCATTTTGTGAGGGGGCACAAAATATGGGGTGACGGAGGGTTATGGTTAGGGGAGGGTAGACACATACGCTATGGTTATGGGTGGCGTTAGGAGAGGGGGAGGGTTATAAATAGCAAAATATAAAAAACGTGTCACGAAAACTGAGAAAAAACATGAGATGGCTGTGTTGTTCATATTATCGTTAACACCATGTTTCATAAAGTTTAACGAGCTCCGTAACTTCATCCACATGAACTGTGATATATTTTTGTAGGACACGTAATGCTTAGTGTACATCATGATCAGTGTTGCCACAGTTACTTTGAAAACTTACTTTATTAGTTACTTTATTAAGTTGCATTCAGTTACTTTATTAGCAGCTGCAGATAAGTTGTTGGTAGCTGCTGAACGTAACTAATAAGGTAACTAGTAATCTAACTTGTTTACTCTTAAGATTGAGCACTATGCAAAGTAACTATTAGTTACTGTGCTGATTAGTTACTTTGCTGAGTACTCATTCTTAAGAGTAACCAAGTTAGATTACTGGTTACCTTATTAGTTACATTCAGCGGCTGCTAACTAATGAAGTAACTTTTCAAAGTAACTGTGGCAATACTGGTCATGATTGCAAAAACGTTTTCCCATTCAACTTTTTCAAAATAAAGTGTTTTTGAATCGGCTGAAATACAACCTCATTAAAAACCTTTTAGCAATATATGAGAGCTTTTTTTTTCAAAATAAAGGTGTTTCTATTCAGCATATTTTCGATTCATTACTTCAGTTTGTGCAATTTGTAGGGTAACTGAAAGTCGCCTCGTGTGGTGCTGAATGTTGGATGTCCCCAACTTCCTGTTAGTGAGCACGATTGACTACAGCTGATATAGTCTCTATGTCATCATAAAAATGTTTTATTTGGCATTTTGGCAACAGGAATTCAAAGCCTTCAACAGTAATATTGTATTAACCAGTTGGGACATTTTTTGAAAGGCCCTCCATTTTAGGAACCTGTATCTAATATGTGTCCTAATGTCCACATTTACAGCCAGTTTTCTTCAGGGGATGGATACATGAACATTTCCAAGTCACTGACTATGTCTTGGACTTCATTTACATCCATCTTTAAGAAATGCAATCTGCTGTGTGGTAAATTGCTGCCAAGTTAGCACTTCTCAAAACCTGAGTGGCCATGCAGGAAGAAGACTGGTGAGGGAAGCCACCAAGACACCCATGGCAACTCTAAAGGTGTTATAGTCCTTAGTGACTGTGAATGGAGGACAGAGTAGTGAAACCTTTGTCACAGCTTCATGATGCACTGGAACATAAAATGACTTTCAAATAAGAAAATGGACTAAATCTTTGCTTCAGTTTCAATCCAGTCTCATGGCGGTTTGTGATTCAGCAGCATGAAATATACATTAATCTATTGGTTCGTGATATTGTCATGAAAAGTCCAAAAAAAGTTTGTAATGGGAGCATTATTATTTATATATTATAATATTCCAATATTATTTGGAATTCACAAATTTATTGTAATACATTCCGTGATGGCTGCATGAAATTAAGATGTACCTTCTGGCAAATTGTAGCTGCAGTTTCACATCTTGGTGGCTTCCCTCACTTGCCTCCAGCTTGCACACTTACTCAGTTTTGAGAACTTCCTACTCCAAATAGAGATACCATATAGGACCATACAGTCTGTATTGCTTAGTGACTGGTGGAAATGAAGTCAGTGACTTGAAAATGTTTATGTATCCATCCCCAGATCGTATCTAAAGAAAACTGGTTGGAAAAGATGGGATGTGCATGAATAATAACTTTACATTAACTTACTTTTAGCTTGTCCAATTACTTATGAGCTCTAAAAATGAAGGGACTGTATAAAAATGCTTGTAATTCCTACAATGATAAAGTGATATTTTTTCTTGTGTGTCAAAATCCAACACCTCTGTGTGACACCTGGGTAATGGATGAAGTTGGGGATCATCTTTTGGGTTGAAATTTGGGACCTTGTGTGACCCATGGTCACAAGGTCCCAACAGGAACCCAGAACACCTGGTGGCTAACAGGGCTTTGGTGAAACAAGACGTTTTCAACGGCAGATCAGGCGGAGGAGGTGAAGGCTTGTAACCCAACACCTCTGAAGATGGATGAAGGCTGCAGCAGGTCCTCAGACCCCAGTCATCTGGAGTTTAGTAGCCATTGGACCAGGCTCAGAATCTGTCAAGGACCATGTGTTTGCCACGTTTCTGTTAAACCCCTTGAATTCAAGCTGAATGTCGAGAAGAACGCACTGTAATGAGTTCCCTAGTTTGGGCAACAATTGTTATGATTCCTTCCCATAACTAACACTGTGATCTTATCGAGAAATAAATGACTCTTTAGTCATTTTCTATCTAAAAGATCAAGAGGTAATGATGCACCACAAATTAAGAGCTGCAGCTTCTTTCTGTAGATAATGCAAAGAGAAAAAGACATTGTACAAAGGTTACAATGCAGGAGGCTTATTGTTCCACCCAGGAAACATTACCTGGGAAATATTTGAGCTTTTTGTGTAACTCCGATAAAACGAGATCCTCCTGTGGCTCGGCCCCTGCGCTCCTATTCAGCCAGGCGCAGTTACACAAGAACAATTGCTGTAGTTTCTTCCTTCTCTTAATCATCTCCTTTTTATGATAAGGATGTAACTAACTGCGGAGGTGAAGTTACATTCTAATAAAGTCAGCCTGTTAATAATTGTATCTTAAATTACGCTGTAATTACCACCTCTTAGTCACTGGGGGATCCTCTGTAATTCAATCACTGGCCCCTGCGATACTGTACAACAACAAAAAAAAGAGCGCGTTATCAGGGCTATTTTAGCGTGGAAATGAATAGCCCTACCCATCGCTGCTCCCGCTTTGGGTAATTAGACAGCACAGTATCTGGCTGCATATGGCCCAGACGCCAGTTATCAACGAGGATGGATCCATCAGGCTTCAGACCGTGTGTGTGTGTGTGTCTGTGTGTATGTGTGTGTGCAGGCCTGTTCTTTAGCATCTGTAAGCAGAAATCTGAAACATGGACTTGAATTAAAACTGTTTCTACTCCCTTATGAAGCTAAAAATGGGCAACATCCGTTTCAAATAATGGATGAATACATCTGTGTGTGATGGTGTGAAATGTGATATCAGTATTGTGCCAAAGTGTTCTCCATGAAGACAGAAGAAATCAATGTGTAAAGAAGTCCTCCAATTGTATGCCATGAAGCTCGAACATGTCCCCTATGTGGACACCATGGAGCAAGAGAAAGTCCTCCATGTGAACATCATGAAGCTAGAAGATGTTCTCCATGTTTACACTATGAAGACTGAAGAGGTCCTCCATGTGTACACCATGAAGACTGAAGATGTCCTCCATGTGTACATCATGAAGTTAGAAGAAGTCCTCCATGTTTACACTATGAAGACTGAAGATGTCTTCCATGTGTAAATCATGAAGGTAGAAGAGGTCCTGCATGTGTACACCATGAAGACTGAAGATGTCCTCCATGTGTACATCATGAAGTTAGAAGAAGTCCTCCATGTTTACACTATGAAGACTGAAGATGTCTTCCATGTGTAAATCATGAAGGTAGAAGAGGTCCTGCATGTGTACACCATGAAGACTGAAGAAGTTTTCCATGTGTACATTATGAAGCTAGAACAAGTCCTCCATGTGTACATCATGAAGACAGAAGAAGTTCTCCATGTCTACATCATGAAGCTAGAAGGCATCATGACCATAGGTGAGAGTAGGAATGAAGATTGACCAATAGATCAAGAGCTTCGAGCTTAGCTTTGGAACATCAGTAATCCAAAAGGCTGCTCCATCACTCCCAGATTTGGATAGTTTGGTCTCTTTTCGTCACAACAGTACGGTAGAGTGGAAGCGATTCCGCCCCTGCTGCACTGGTTTTCCGGCCAATCTCACGGTCCATTGTCCCCTCACTTGTGAACAAGCCCCCGAGGTACTTGAACTCCTTCACTTGGGGCAAGACCGTATTCCCTACCCGGAGTAGGCAATCCATCGGTTTCCTGCTGAGAACCATGGCCTCAGATTTAGAGGTGCTGATCCTCATCCCAGCCGCTTCACACTTGGCCGTGAATCGATCCAGTGAGTGTTGGATACCACCAGCCGATGAAGCCAACAGGAGCACATCATCTGCAAAAAGCAGTGATGAGACCCTGAGCCCACCAAACCGGAAACCCTCCTCTCCCTACATTTGCCTCAATATCCGTCCATCAATATCACAAACAGGATTGGTGACAAGGCGCAGCTCTGGTGAGGCCAACCTCTACCGGAAATGAGTCTGACTTACTGCCGAGTACCCAAACACAGCTCTCGCTTTGTGAGTACAGAGATGGGATGGCCCTGAGAAGGGACCCCCTTTTTAAATATGGGGATCACCACCCCAGTTTGCCACTCCTTAGGCACTGTCCCAGACCTAAACACAACGTTGAAGAGACGTCTCATCCAAGACACTGCCTCCACACCCAGAGCCTTCAGCAGGAAGGATCTCATCAACCCCCGGTGCCTTGCCACTGCGGAGTTGTTTGACTACCTCAGTGACTTCCACCAAGGAAACTGATGGTGATCCTCCATCAATGTCCAGCCCTGCCCCTACTACAGAGGGCACTCTGGTCTGATGCAGGAGTTCCTCAAGTGTTCCTTAAAGCAGCAGATTACATCCTCAGTTGAGGTCAACAGAGTCCCATCCTTACTGTAGACAGCTTGGATGGTTCCCTGTTTTCCCCTTCTAAGGTGCCTCACGGTCCAGCAGAAGCACATTGGTGCTGACCGAAAGTCCTTCTCCATGGTTGCACCAAACTCCTCCCATGCCCGCTTCCCCACAGCAGAGGCTGCTGCCCTTCTGGCCTGTTGGTACCTTGCAACTGCCTCTGGAGTCCTCCGAGATAATGTATCCCAGAAGGACTCCTTCTTCAGTCATATGGCTTCCCTGACCACTGGCGTCCCACCACGGTGTTTGAGGGTTGCTGCCCCTTGAGGCACCTAAGATCTCCAGGCCACAGCTCCCTGCTTCATCTTCAGCAATGGAAGCTTTGAGCATTGCCCATTCTGGTTCAATGACCCCAACCTCCACAGGGATGCTAGAGATGCTCTGCCGGAGGTGTGAGTTGAAGATCTGTCAGACAGCCAGCACTGTCCGACAGCTCACATCCAATCAGCGGGATTTGTGCAAATTGGATGAAAATATTATTTGGAATTCTGCTAATAATCAAACATCAGCAATCCAAAATTAAAATGCAAGTGTTCGGTCAATTTGATCTACGTAAAGACATGCTGTAACTTCTGTTATGAGAAAAAATTGATTCCGTAAAAAAAAAAAAAAAGGCAAACAACCGAAGGAGGTAAATACTTTGTATAGAAGCTGTATTTCTGACGTATAAATCATTATTTCCATGTGGGAAGTTATATGTGTGGTGAAGCTGCAGCCTCCAAACTCTCTAAACCTCCTCCTTCAGTTCTCCTTAACCTCCAAACCTCCTCGGATCACAATGAAAAGTTCTTTTCTCAGCAGACAGACTGGGAGGAAACATGTGGGAATTGTTTTCTACTTTCATTCAGTAGGGTCAGGGTTCATGCACGTACACATGCACGCGCGCACACATAAATGCCACAGGACCCAACCCAATTTGTCATTTATTTTCAAGAGGGTGATTTCTTTAGAGGCGCTGCTTGCTAGATATTATGTGGCAGGGAAAATCTAATGCCCCCTCATAGGATTTCCCAGGAAAAAGGGGAGAAATTAGATTTGCGAACTGGGAACTTCATTTGGCGGGACTGGCTCCGCTGCGAACGATGATGGGGAGGAGGAGGGGAACCTGCAAAGGGAGTGTTGGTGCAGAGAAATGGAATCTATGTTGTAGTGCTGAGTCAGCGCCTCCTCTCATCCCTCCTCTGACTCCCGGGATCTCCTCCTTCCTGTCGGGATCATCATCGCTGCTGAGGCTTCCTCCGCCATCAACGATAGCCGCCTGTGAAGGAAACGGTGTGCCAGCTTCACTTTAAATCCTCTATCCCGTGGAACAGGACCGCATTATTCCAAAGCAGGGTTTAAACAAAGCAGCAAACTCCCAGTGCTGAAAAAATGTAGCCAAAGCATAAGTGCCAAACCTGCAGTTTCTCAAATGGCCACTTGAGGCTGACTCCAAAAGTAAGCCAATCCCCAAAGAACCCCATCTTAAAATGTTCAATTTTACAGGAATAGACTTGTTTCCAGTCTAGTCCAAAAAACTGTTTTGTTTGCTATAGCTACTGTAGTTTCCCCCGTTCACGACAAGGTGGCAAGGGGTACATTTGACATAGCTCATGAGCTTATGACGTTTTCAGCCAAAAAGTTATACCAGTTTAGAAGCATGGTTGATTTGAGTGACAGCTAACAGACCGCTAGCAGCCATTCGCTAACAGACTGCAAGCTCCTTTCAACGCATTTTAATGCAATACGAGGTCTACCAGAAAAGTATCCAACCTTATTATTTGTTTCAAAAACCATATGGATTTGAATCACGTGGGATTGTGTCAGACAAGCTTGAACCCTCGTGCGCATGCGTGTTTTCCACGCCTGTTGGTTGCGTCATTCACCTGTGAGCATGCTTTGAGTGAGGAGTGGTCCACCCCCTTGGCGGATTTTCATTGTCAGTAATGGCACAATGATTTGGGCTTTTTTTCCATCAGAATTTTTTCAGAAACTGTTAGAGACTGGCAGCTGGAAACCATTCGAAAAAATTTATCTGGTTTCGGTGAACTTTTACGGGCTTCACAGAGAATAAGGACTGTTACTACAGCTTTAAGGATGGCTTTAAGGACGCTCGGCGCGCCGCACATCCGTGCCGCCACCGAGAGCCACAAACCACCGGATCATTTCTAAACAGATGCTCTGTGGAGCCGGACCATCGTGTGCACTTTCTCTGGTTATCACAAAAGCTGGACATCAACCATTTTCCGGCAGATTTCACTTTTAAACAAGAGATTTTGTCATGGAAAAGCCGAGCGGAGGCTTCGCGCGTCACGATGGGATTCGCTACGGACCGAGACAAAACCACCTCCATTTTGGTCTCACAGGACGGCTTTTAGATGGCGTTCAGACAGCTGTCGGTGGTTTTTCCATCGGGTGATTATCCGAGAAATTGTGGATGTGCCTGGACATGCCAGAACATGTCCCGTGAGGCTTCATCACGGTGTTGCTGTGCGCCATGCGGCACCGCCATGACGCACACAGCCTCCGCTCCTCTTTCCATGACAAAAACTCCTGTAACAGTGGAATGTGCCATTCATTTCCAACTGGACGCTGGGTTTTTATCCGGGACGTCGTCTGACTAGCACAGGAATTGTGAAAAGACGTGGACATCAGCACTTTTTCGACACATTGAGACAGACGTGCGGAGGAATTCCGCGCGTTGCGGCGGTGCCGCATGGTGCAAGGCAACGCCGTGATGAAGCCTCACGGGACATGTTCTGGCATGTCCAGGCACATCCACAATTTCTCGGATAATCACTCGATGGAAAAACCACCGACAGCTGTCTGAACGCCATCTCAAAGCCGTCCTGTGAGACCAAAACGGAGGTGGTTTTGTCTTGCTCCAGTAGCGAATCCATTGTGACGTGTGAAGCCTCCGCTCGGCTTTCCATGACAAAATCTCTTGTTAAAAGTGAAATCTGCCGTAAAATGGTTGATGTCCAGCTCTTGTGATAACCAGAGAAAGTGCACACGACGGTCCGGCTCCACAGAGCCATCCATTTAGAAATGATCCGTGGTTTGTGGCTCTCGATGGCCGGCACAGAGGCGCGGCATGCCGAGCGTCCTTACAGCCGTCCTTAAAGCCGTCCTTAAAGCTGTAGTAACAGCCTTTATTCTCTGTGAAGGCCCGTAAAATTTTCACCGAAAGCCAGATAAATTTTTGATGGTTTCCAGCTGCCAGTCTCTAACAGTTTCTTAAAAAATTCTGATGGGAAAAAAAAGCCCAAATCATTCCGCCATTTCCTGACAATGAAAATCCGCCGAGGGGGTGGACCACTCCTCACTCAAAGCCTGCTCACAGGTGAATGATGCAACCGACAGGCGTGGAAAAACACACATGCGCACGAAGGTTCAAGCTTGTCTGACGCAATCACACGTGATTTAAATCCATATGGTTTTTGAAAAAAAATAATAAGGTCGGATCATTTTCTAATAGACCTCGTATATGACACAATACAGGTTGCTGTGTGGTTAATTGTACAAAGGGAATCATCTACGAAGTCCACGCCCAACATTTTCAGGGTGTAAAATTTTAGAATTATTTAATTTGTATGTTATCACCGTTAGCACCTATTAGCAAGCATCGCAACCAGGTAAGGACTATCTACAGTGATAGCAGTATAACGTTATTGGACATAGATTTAATACCTCCACACCAGACAACCTGATGTTCGAGTCGCCGCCCAGCGCCCAGTACACAAGCATTTGCATTAACTAGAGCATCGTGCTCGTAGAGCGCAAACCTCTGCCAACACTGGTTTTCAATTTCACAACTTTTCATCTATTTTAAGTCTGGTTAGAAGAGACTTTTCATAAGCTAAATTAGATGTGATCAAATGTCAAGAGTATGTATTTAGTTCATGCGCTTGAATCAAAGTTTTTTTGTGGTGTTATCAGGTTTTTTGGTTTGTTTTTTTTTCTTTTTCAGTTTCTGAAATTCTTTTACAGATCATTTTCACAGAACATTGGTTATCTCTACTATGTACAATATGCCATTGCTTTTTGGTACAAAAACATATAACGCAATACTAAAATATCCTCGGCTGTATGAGTATGTAATCAATTAAACAGTGTGTAGAAAGAATGTGACCTTTTGACCCTTAGAATAGGTCAAGGTTAGCCATTTTGGAACTTATCCAAGGTCTCTGTCCCAAGAATGTTCCCTGGGAATTGAAGACCCTGGCATTAATAGAAGTGAAGTTATGATGAGCACAGATGGATGCAAAGTCTTTGCAATACCAAATGGCCATATTTGGCCTTGTGTAGTAAACGAACACAGTGGTTTTTGATACGTGAGCACTAGTTTTTCTTTTGCACACTGTCAGGTTACAGTTGAGGCAGAGATAGGAATGCGTTTGGTAGCCAACCTATTAAAATTCAGACAAACACAAGCAGTGCGCCCCCAATGGTGATACATAAGTACGTGTATATTATTGTGAGAATTCTATGAACAGTCTGTCGTCGCCGCCTGCTTTTGCTACTGCTCTCCAGCTCCGGTCACTTCTTTTCATAATGCAACCTTCCATCTCTGAAAAAAATGGGCTTCAAGTAAAGTCACGGAAAGCAACAACAGGAGCAAAACAGACTGCTGTTGAGACTGGAGGTAAACAGGGAAGGTGCCGCCAAGCATTGCAAGCTCTTTGACCCCGCCTCCCACATGCTGGGACCACTGAAGAAGAGATAAAATAGATGACAAGCCCCAGCAGAGGGGCCAGGTGCAAGGGCATGCCGAGAAGATGAGGGAGGTGGTCATAGCGGGGGGGTTGTTGGGGGGTAGGAGTGAAGAAGATGAGATTTGGATGGTGTTTAGGTTGCAGAGGAGGTCTGACCCGTTTGCCGCCAATCCGCTCTCAAAAACAACCTCTTCTTACAGTATAGAAACAAATAGATTCTCATGTCACGCTGTCAGAGAGTTGACACAGCACACACGTTCCGCCAACGCTAACCTCAAGCAAGTACGCGTCCTACGCACGAGCAGTCCCTGATGGAAAGAAAGAACAAAATAAGCCATGCCAGGCGACATGGTGCAGGATGTTAATCTGACTTGAACTTGCTCATACAGTCACAGCGGTGTCAACACGTCAGTCCAACTCACCAAACAGAGAACAATACACAAACCAAGTCTGGACGGAAAAGGCTGATCCGCGAACACTTCGCGCACTGTAAGCAGACAGAGTCGATAGATGCCTCCACAGGGCAGGTACGTTGACGGCATGAAGACTATAGACCTCTCTCTGGACAGGTTTGACAGAAAACCTATGAACTTGACATTTCTGCATGTTCATCAAACACGTTAATCCCGGGGTTGTGCTTCTCGTAGATGCAAAAACAGAAGGGCATTCTGGTACAGCTTGGACATCGATGTTGGTTCATTTGATCACGTACAGTAGTGTTCAGAATAATAGTAGTGCTATGTGACTAAAAAGATGAATCCAGGTTTTGAGTATATTTCTTATTGTTACATGGGAAACAAGGTACCAGTAGATTCAGTAGATTCTCACAAATCCAACAAGACATTCATGATATGCACACTCTTAAGGCTATGAAATTGGGCTATTAGTAAAAAAGTAAAAAAAAGTAGAAAAAGGGGTGTTCACAATAATAGTAGCATCTGCTGTTGACGCTACAAACTCAAAACTATTATGTTCAAACTGCTTTTTTAGCAATCCTGGGAATCACTAAACCAGTATTTAGTTGTATAACCACAGTTTTTCATGATTTCTTCACATCTGCGAGGCATTAATTTTGTTGGTTTGGAACCAAGATTTTGCTGGTTTACTAGTGTGCTTGGGGTCATTGTCTTGTTGAAACACCCATTTCAAGGGCATGTCTCCATTTCTCTTTAGGCCAGTTGATGTGTTCTTTGGCAAATTGTAACCTCTTCTGCACATGTCTTTTATTTAACAGAGGGACTTTGTGGGGGATTCTTGCAAATAAATTAGCTTCACACAGGCGTCTTCTAACTGTCACAGCACTTACAGGTAACTCCAGACTGTCTTTGATCATCCTGGAGCTGATCAATGGGTGAGCCTTTGCCATTCTGGTTATTCTTCGTCTCTGGTTTTTTTGTCCATTTTAAAGCATTGGAGATCATTGTAGATGAACAGCCTATAATTTTTTTGCACCTGCATATATGTTTTCCCCTCCCCAATCAACTTTTTAATCAAACTATGCTGTTCTTCTAAAAAATGTCTTGAACGTCCCATTTTCCTCAGGCTTTCAAAGAGAAAAACATGTTCAACAGGTGCTGGCTTCATCCTTAAATAGGGGACACCTGATTCACACCTGTTTGTTCCACAAAATTGACAAACTCACTGACTGAATGCCACACTACTATTATTGTGAACACCCCCTTTTCTACTTTTTTTACTAATAGCCCAATTTCATAGCCTTAAGAGTATGCATATCATGAATGCTTGGTCTTGTTGGATTTGTGAGAATCTACTGAATCTACTGGTACCTTGTTTCCCATGTAACAATAAGAAATATACTCAAAACCTGGATTAATTTTTTTTAGTCACATAGCACTACTATTATTCTGAACACTACTGTACAAAGGAGTTTGTGACACTAATCGGACAGTTCCAAGGTGACTCAAACATTCCCCAACCAATAGTGGGGCAGATAACTGATACAAGCACCAATTTGGGCATGGTGATTCCCAAGGTACTACTCACTTAGTTGATCGGCTACTTGAAAATTCAAAATGGCATCCATGCAATAATGTGTGATTGAGCGTCGACATCTTTCACACTCATCAAAAAAACAAAAAACAACAACAACAACAAAAAAAAAAACAAAAAAAACAAAAAAAACAAAAACAAAACAAACTTACAAGTTCCAAACTAGGACAATCGACCATTTGGACTTTCTGAAGAATTTAACCCCTGGTCAAACGTGACTGATGAACACTCGATTTGCGAAAGGGAACAGGTACTACATTTGCAGCTACTTTTCTGTCTCAAAGCGCTTACTGTCCTTCTGTCTCTTGTGTCGTTAGCCGTCTCATGTTCAGGGTTCCTGTTGGACCTTCATGGTTACTGTAGCGGCACACAAGGTCCCCACTATATGTCACCCCAACAGGCAATCCCCTACTTGACCTGTGACTCAGGTGTCACGACACAGACGAGAGGTTGGGTTTTGACACCCATTTGTGTATCATATAGATGTCAAGTCAAATTCATTGCTTTGCATTAAACTGAAATATCACCATCTCTTAAGAGGCTCCATTCTCTCTCCTCATTGGTCAGGTGAGTCTTGGGTTCATGGTGTTTTTTGAGGTACAATCCAAAGTGAATAATACCATGACTGTGGACGTCAGTGGTCCAGGCCGCCTTCGTGAGAGTTCATCAGGTAACTTTTCAGTTCTGCACCCAACAGAACAGACTTCAGGGACTGGAATTCTGGATCCTGGCAGAGCTTCGTGTTTTTTTTCGTTCACTCCACCCGTCAGGTCGCACACGTCCGACCGACGCGCTCGTGCTGAAACGTCCATTTCGTTCTGTTTTGGACATGTGTGTGTTTATGTTGGAGGATTAAACTGGGTCTACTCTTTCAGAATCTGACCACAGTCTAGTTTTAGGCCAAGACCCACATTTGGATTTGGCACATTTATTTAAATTGAAGCAACAATGCGTGCTTTTTGAAAAGCGACCCCAGTGTTTGTACTTGTACCTACTCAAATGTCACCTAATAGAACTTATGTTATAAAAAGAAAGGCTTTTGTTTTTCTTTCCTCTGTCTGGCGGGTTGTGTTTGTTTTTAGTGTTAGTGGTGGTCTTATATATATCAAGGATTATAATCCTACGTCTGCAAGGTTTGATTCCTGCTATAAATAGCGCAAACATCATGGGTACCAAATTCACACTGAGGTCTACACAGAGACTTTTAATTTAGGGGTTTGACAGCATCATTAATTAACACCCAGCTGTAGGGAAGATAATGGGACACAGTGTTGGATGTTGAAGCAGACATGGAGGAAGACTAGTGTATAGAGCAGAGAGGAAGATGTGCATGACTTCGAAACCAAGTTGGTGGAATACGATTGGGCTCAAATAAATATAACATGCTGCTCACAGTGAATGCTATTATAGACAGTTATGTTTGATGGAAATATTACTGATGACACCTATGATGTTGATTTGTTTGTTGAGCTAAGGAGATCTTTGGACCTCACAACAGGATGGCAAAAACAGAATAAAGCATTCTGAGAGTGTATGCCTCTGCCAAGGCCACATATTACTTAAAATGTCTTCTGGATAATGGATCCAAATAATGTTCCAGATATGTTTCCTTGGACATGCCTGGTTCTCAAGACCAGGCACCTAAGTGGCTCTACTCCACTCTTTTCTACTCTCCTATTTTACTCTTCCTTTTTAGATATTTAGATATACCTTTGTATACTGGCATAATTCCACCTTAGAACTGGAATATAATATATAAGAGCAGGGGTGGTGGCCAAGTGGTTAATGCGCTTGGTTTCAGTTCGGAAGGTTCTGGGTTCAAATCCCACCCCTGCCACATTTCTCCATGTAATGTGGAGTTGCGTCAGGAAGGGCATCCGGCGTAAAACCTGTGCCAAATCAACATGCAGATCCACCTTGGATTTGCTGTGGCGACCCCGAGTGCAAACAAGGGAGCAGCTGAAGGGACTTACTTTTAGTGGTGGGCACAGATAACCAAAAAATTAACTTCGATAACAGATAATCAGATAACTGAAAAGTTATCTTTGATAAAGATAAAACAAACCACCCAAAAATGTATCGGAAGTTACAGATAACCGATAACAGATAAATTCCAATATTACCTCTGACACATCTACAACTAGTAGTAGAACAAATTTAATAGCTTATAATAATATTAAAAACAACAACAGACCCCAACAATGAGACCACACTTTTCTTTCAACATTTGGCCCCTGCTGAAAGCTCCTGTTTACTACAGAGCTCCCAGCACAGATGCACTCTGAGAGCAGCCATAAAGCCCACTCTCTATCAATTATGACACTCCGGTCAGGCGCAGGTCTTGAAAAATAAAGTCATGCTGACTTATGGTTTTGATTATAAATAACAATACCGATAGAATAACTCCATTAATGTCAATTATGTCATTTGTACAAAGTTAAAATATAACATATATCTTTTAATGTTGAATAATGCACTAATTCTGAGGTTTTGTAACAAACAGACAGATCGCAAAGGATTCTGGGTAAAAGTGCCTCTGCTAAACACTGGCTGAGTCTCTCTTTTTGGAGCGAGGCGGAGGGGAAGGCGAAGGGCTACAAATCCCTCCATTCGGAGGGGTAGGAGGAACTTACCGCTGTCTCTGAGAAAACAAACATGGCGCCGAAAGAGCCGCACAAATGAAGTGGATTTCATTACAAATTACGCTTATCTAAAAAGATAATCCGATAAAGAAAACATTATCTTCAATAATTATCTGTTATCGGATTATCGGAAGTGTGCCCACCACTGTATAAGATATACCTCACTGAATTTTCATGATCCATCTCTGCTCACAAAATTGATCAACATTCTCTCACGACCTTTGGAGTTAAATGTTACATTCTCAACTTCCAGAAACATTCCGAATTGCCTTCAAAAAAATCGCTTTTATCATGAAACGTGATCCATCTGCTCACCAAATTTCATCAATCCATTTCTTGAGCTCATTTGGTGCAGGTGGGATGATGTTAAATGTGGGTATTGCATAGGGGAAAAAAAACATGATTTGCACAACATTCCCATGTTTAGTTCTTTCCTGTCTAAACATGGCAATGTTTGTTCATATGGATGTTTAATCATTTACAGCTATGTTTTTCGTTTAATGGAAAAACACTTTGAAATCTCTTACCTGAATGTGTCATATACACAAATACATAAATGTATTATTATTTTTTACTGCTACTATGGCAGCATTTCAGTATGGCAGTATTTTGAAGAGGAAAAGCCCGGAGTCACAACACCGTTCTACCGTATTATCAGCTCTATAATTACTGATTTTTGTGCATTATTGTCGTATAATTTCCATTATTGGCATTTATTCTTTTATTATTAGTATTTATTTCTTTAGTGCTTAGATTTCTCGAAAAGCCATTTATAAATACTCATCATAGTTATAAATATTGAACGCTTGATTTTCGGAGTATAAGTCGCAGGGACTCCCAAGCTAGCAAAAAACAAAAAACAAAAAACAAAAACAATTTATACACCATAAAATATGACAATTAATAATTCATTCTGAGGACACTGAGTTTGACAAATGTAGTATCTACTCTTTGGTGTTCACAATATCAACATTAGATAACATTAGATTGTGGATTCACAAGAGTGAAAGAAACACAGGTTTATAAAACATCCTTGTGTCCATCTGAACGGTCCTGATTGTCTCACTTGAAAAAGCTCAGTTTTTTTTTTTTTGTTGTTTTTTGCTACTGCATCATAGTATGTTTCAAAAGTATCAAAAAGCATCTAAATCCATTTGTTATGAAGTCATTTCTCAGCCTTATTGGCTGGTTTTTAAAGATATTTGATGCACCTTCAGCTACATAAGAAGAAGAAGAAGAAGAAAAAAAATCACTGGAGCTCAGAAAGCCCATTGTCCAGCTAGACGATGCGGTGGCTTCATCACCGGATGTGTTATTAAATAAAACAAATAAAATAAATAAATAAATAGTAAAAAAGGCTGTTACTGCGCTCTACGCTGCAACCAGCGTAGAGCTCATAGGGCATAAATCAAGATAATCCCTTGCACGCCTTGAACCCTGACCTCTCCACAATTCACACCAACATCACAGAGGAGGAAGGAGTGCAACGGGTGCAGATGGGTAACACAGAGGCGAGCGAGACAGCGGGTAGGGCCGCGAATCCAGAAGCTGTACGTGTTTATCTGCGTGCGTGCGTCGGTTGCGATTAGTCACCAGTGTCCAGACTGAGGCGTCCATCCTGTCTAAATGCTTTGTCTTTAAGAGCCATTAATCTTCAACTCAGACCATTTTCATTACTGCCAACCTTCGCTTTGGAGCCCCAGATGCATGATGCTGCATAGTAGAAATTAATAACCCACCCATCTCTGCCTTAAACCCCATCCCCCTCCCGGCTCTCCATCGCTGCCCCGCCCGCTCGGGGCCTCGCACATGATGGAAGACAGAAGACAGTTTTCACCAACACTTTTTCTTCCCATCTGCATCCCTGCATCTGAGGCAAGTCCTCAGTTTTCTCAAGTCCCTTCATCTCTCCTTCCATCCTCTCCCCCAAACACATCCTTTCTCCTCGCCTCCTGCTGCTGTTTTACTCCCCTACCCGAGACAAACAAGTCATCCTGAGCATTTTAAATTCTCCTGGTGCTCTGATGCTGTGATGTTGTTGCAAGAGGAGAGGGAGACAGAAAACTGAGGAGCAAGTGGTCCAAGAAAAAAAAGAAGGAATTCTAACACCAATTTATTACAAACATGCATCTTATTTTAATTGCATTGTTGTTCACATTCCACCTGTACTCAGGTTCAAGATGTTGCACGAGGACCTTTCATAGGGGGAAACTATATATTTTTAAAAGTTTATCATCTGGTTAACTATATGGCTGCCAGCTTGGATTTGCAAAACGAACACTATAAAAATGGATTTTGTCAGTATCTCAGCTTCTGGGCAACCTGAGCTTTGATTTTTTTACTTTTCAGGGTGAAGGAATGCAACACTCCCAAACTGGTGCAGCTTAACCTGGAAGTTGGAACAGTTTATACTTTGAGTCACATCAACTCTTAATGGTAACCAATCAGGTAGACAACCGGCCCATCCCCATGTCTCCAAAGTAACCACTAATCTGCTACAGCCAGGTCAAAGTCTGGACTTTAGTCTTGCTCGAGGACCATTGCAAACTGATTCCTCACTCAGCTTCTCGAGTGCTGTAATCCACCGATTCTGCAAAGATCCCAGCATCATCTGCAGCATCAATGTCAGTAAACCTTTCAAGCCAATCAAAAGCACCCTAGATGATTGGTGGAGCTGGATTTTTACAAAATTATGCACTGTGAGATGACTGTAGCTTGATAAATATAAATACAGTATGTGCAGTTCAGTTGCCAAACCCTGTATGTCCAACACCACAAATGTTTTTGTTGAGGCCAACATGCACTGTGAAGAATTTGTACATACCATTTTCATTTTCTTGAGTGAAATCTGCACATTTTCTAATGGATTTTCCTTTAAATTCTCATCTTAAATACATTTTTTCTCCATTAAAAAGGACTTACAGCATTTACATCTGAACTTTCTGTATTTACACGCTGCATGATTGTGAGACGTGGAAACAGTGACTGAAGGCAATGACTGGATGCTTTTGGTACCAAGACTCTTCGAAGCATCCTTGGGTATCGCTGGAATAACTTTACATCCAAAGTGTGGTTACTTAGGCAGACTAAGATGAGGAGTAGCACTTGCATTGTGAGGCAACATTAGTGTGGACAATTTGGACATTTGATGGTTGTCTGCCTGAGTGGTGGACATCCAGGACCAAAGGCTTTTTTGTGAGGTCATGGATGCGGCAAAACATGCACCCAAGATTCATTTATATACAGTAGTGTTCCGAATAATAGTAGTGCTATGTGACTAAAAAGATTAATCCAGGTTTTGAGTATATTTCTTATTGTTACATGGGAAACAAGGTACCAGTAGATTCAGTAGAGTCTCACAAATCCAACAAGACCAAGCATTCATGATATGCACACTCTTAAGGCTATGAAATTAGGCTATTAGTAAAAAAAAAAAAAAGGTAGAAAACAGGGTGCTCACAATAATAGTAGCATCTGCTGTTGACGTTACAAACTCAAAACTATTATGTTCAAACTGGTTTTTTTTTGCAATCCTGTGAATCACTAAACTAGTATTTAGTTGTATAACCACAGTTTTTCATGATTTCTTCACATCTGCGAGGCATTAATTTTGTTGGTTTGGAACCAAGATTTTGCTGGTTTACTAGTGTGCTTGGGGTCATTGTCTTGTTGAAACACCCATTTCAAGGGCATGTCCTCTTCAGCATAAGGCAACATGACCTCATCAAGTATTTTGACATATCCAAACTGATCCATGATACCTGGTATGCGATATATAGGCAGAACACCATAGTAGGAGAAACATGCCCATATCATGATGCTTGCACCACCATGCTTCACTGTCTTCACTGTGAACTGTGGCTTGAATTTAGAGTTTGGGGGTCGTCTCACAAACTGTCTGCAGCCCTTGGACCCAAAAAGAACAATTTTACTCTCATCAGTCCAGAAAATATTCCTCCATTTCTCTTTAGGCCAGTTGATGTGTTCTTTGGCAAATTGTAACCTCTTCTGCACATGTCTTTTATTTAACAGAGGGCCTTTGTGGGGGATTCTTGCAAATAAATTAGCTTCACACAGGCGTCTTCTAACTGTCACAGCACTTACAGGTAACTCCAGACTGTCTTTGATCATCCTGGAGCTGATCAATGGGTGAGTCTTTGCCATTCTGGTTATTCTTCTGTCCATTTTGATGGTTGTTTTCTGTTTTCTTCCACACATCTCTGTTTTTCTTGTCCATTGTAAAGCATTGGATTTCATTGTAGATGAACAGCCTGTAATTTTTTTGCACCTGCGTATATGTTTTCCCCTCTCCAATAAACTTTTAATCAAACTACGCTGTTCTTCTGAACAATGTCTTGAACGTCCCATTTTCCTCAGGCTTTCAAAGAGAAAAAACATGTTCAACAGGTGCTGGCTTCATCCTTAAATAGGGGACACCTGATTCACACCTGTTTGTTCCACAAAATTGATGAACTCACTGACTGAATGCCACACTACTATTATTGTGAACACCCCCTTTTCTACTTTTTTACTAGTAGTCCAATTTCATAGCCTTAAGAGTGTGCATATCATGAATGCTTGGTCTTGTTGGATTTGTGAGAATCTACTGAATCTACTGGTACCTTGTTTCCATGTAACAATAAGAATATACTCAAAACCTGGATGTCTTTTTAGTCACATAGCACTACTATTATTCTGAACACTACTGTATAGGGTGTCTCAAAAAATGTTCCCAAAAGTACTCTGAAATATGAATACCAAGCAATGGTTTTACTGGGAAATAATGTTGTTTTTCCTCATTCCAGGAACCTTAAAGTTTGTTCTGCAAAACATTAAAGTCCAGGAAAAAACACCACAGTTGACTCTAATTCAGAGAACAAAAATCATTGAGTTCTGTGTAACACATCCTCAGGGCTGACTTGCATCTCTTTCCATACAAAATTCAGTCTCACAGTGAACTAACTCCCCAGAAAAATGGCAAAAAGTCTTGAATTTGTTGGGTGGTTTTCCGGGAAAACATGGGCACGAATGATTTGTTTCTTAGGAAATGTGAGACGAGGAGGTTACATTGATCATGTGGTGTAAAAGATAAAGGGTTAAAACAACAAAAAGGAAAGACTGAACTAAAAACTGTGCACTGGGGAGAAAAATTGCATGCTTTGGTCACATGGTCATGCAGAAAATGTCTGATCATATTGAATGGTTTTTCTGTGCTGTCAAAATACTTTGGGGTACATTTTTTTGAGACACCCTATGTATGTGTACACACACACACACACACACACACACCTGCCACCACTTCAAAGAAGTAAGTGGCAAATAGAAATATAGTGCTTCCCTAGAAAACCGTGAAAATCTATAGATTATTCCAAATATACTCAACAAAAATATAAACGCAACACTTTTGGTTTTGCTCCCATTTTGTATGAGATGAACTCAAAGATCTAAAACGTTTTCCACATCCACAATATCACCATTTCCCTCAAATATTGTTCACAAACCAGTCTAAATCTGTGATAGTGAGCACTCTCCTTTGCTGAGATAATCCAGGCCTTTTATTGTGGGCAGTCTAAGGCACACCTGTGCACTAATCATGGTGTGTCTAATCAGCATCTTGATATGGCACACCTGTGAGGTGGGATGGATTATCTCAGCAAAGGAGAAGTGCTCACTATCACAGATTAGACTGGTTTGTGAACAATATTTGAGGGAAATGGTGATATTGTGTATGTGGAAAAGTTTTAGATCTTGAGTTCATCTGCATACAAAATGTGAGCAAAACCAAAAGTGTTGCGTTTATATTTTTGTTGAGTGAACATTGAAATAATTTGTAATTTGTTTCAAATGTATTTCCTGAAATCCAGCTGGCTGCAGCTTCCCGCTGCTCCGTGCCTCGAGGAGAGAAGGAGTGATCATGTCTTTCCAAAGGACCTGAACAATATTAAATACTGTCCGTACTCAGGTAACCTGCAGGCAGCAGAGAATTAGAGGGAAATAGATGCGAGTGGGCTTTTAGTGAGAATGAAGACGGGCCGAGGGAGGCAGGATGGAAAATCCTGCCAACAGGGAGATCCGGAGGGCTCGCCGAGTGTCTGAGGAAGGACACGACATGACACCACGGCACAGACACCCAATATAGAGGAACAGAATCCACACCAAATTAATAGCCCTCATTCACAAATGGAATGGAGAGGAAATTAGCAAGGCACTGGTGGTCGCCGCTAACACCCAAGGATTATTTAAAAAGCAGCGGCGTCACCAAAGCTGGCGTGCGTTTATGAAACACATTCATTATGTGTCTCTGCACGATCTGACCGGTAAAGTAAGGGAGTGACACCGTGATAAATTGAAAAGTTGGAAATTGTGTTTCCATCGTGGCACGCCATCGGAAGGCAGCCTTTCTCATTTCCTGCTGAGAAGTGCAGTGCATTGTGGGCAAAACATATAGGAGGCTTAGTGATATGAATCATCGCCGGTCATCCATCACCAACGGAGGCAAAGTGAACAAGTTTCTTGGCAAAGTTAGGATCCATTCTTGCACTTGTCCAAGAACAGACTAAATTTCAGCTGAAATCTGATAGAAACGTTTGAAAAAATTTGCATTCCTGCAAGCCGGACAACAAATGGATTTTTGATGCAGAAAACAAAGGCAAAAATATCAAGCTGGATGCACCAATCAATGTAAATATAAAACGGACAATGCCTCAGCTGACCTCCATTTCATCCAGATCCTTCAAAGCATCAAGATCCCTCTAAACATAAATCAATACGATGTCAGACGTTTGAGAGACTCCAAATGAAACCCATCAGATTATGCCGTTCCACAGCCTCCTGCATCCTCGGCCGCTTTGAATATGAGATAAACAGCGTGTATGAGCCCCGGCAACCTGTGCGCCGCCTCAGCCAGCCAGCGTTTTGTTGTAGGAAGAAGACGTGAAGTCAGGCAATTTGACCCGGTCTGTTTTCAACCTGGTACAGCTCATAGATGAGCTGCAGCCTCAAGAGACTCAGTTTGTTTTCTCCACAGAACCTGATGTATTCTGCTGTAACGCAGCACTGTCTTACACTGTACAGTGGGTAGTTTCAGCAAACAAAATTCTTGTCCTGCCGTCCCACTCCACTCGTTGTGACGGGCAGGACAACAATTTTGGTGATGCCACACTTGCTGTTTATCTATGGCATATTTCAAATATTTAATTAATTAATTAATTAATTAATTAAAAGTCACTGCTGGTAGCAGCTTTACATTTCCACATATTAGCAGAGCATGAAATTTGATGGTGAATATGTTCAACCTCATTTTGGAGCCACCTTCCTGCAAACATGTGGATTGTGGGAGGGGAGTCGGACTACCAATTTTTTAGTCCAGGGTTCGACTTCAGGCTACCTGTTTGTGGCCTTGGACAAGACACTTCATCTGCATAGTCTCACTGCATTCAGCTGTAAATGGGCACTGGCCTTGGATGGGGAAATAATTTGTGATGGACTTATGTCCCATCCAGGGGGAGTCATAGACTCTCATCTGATACATGCTACGGTATCCAGCAATTAATTTAATTTATTTAGTTACATTGTGCCAAATCACAACAAAGCTGCCTCAAGGTGCTTAACAAAATTATTCATGGACTGGCACCTCCCTACCTAGCTGACCTAATTAAACCTTACGTACCGGCCCGGGCTTTACGTTCTCAGGGTGCAGGACTACTTTGTGTCCCTAAGGTGAATAAGAAGTCTGCGGGTCACAGAGCTTTCTTTTATCGTGTTCTGTGGAATGATCTCCCTGCGTCAATAAAACAGTCAGATTCTGTGGAGATTTTCAAGTCCAGACTTAAGACGCACTTATTTTCCCTTTCATATGGCTAGCATACTGGTACAGTTTTGTTTTACGCTTTTACTCTTTTAATTCATGTTATTAGTAATTGGAGCGGGCTGCAGCCTCAACTTACCTAATTTCTGGGTCTGTTAGTGAAGCTTTAATGCTGGCAAATTATACAGTATTTTTTTGTCTTTCTGATGCCTGATTCTGTTTTTTCTCTCTGTTTAAGGTGCAGCTCCATCCAGAGATGGGAGTTGTATTCGTGTTGATGACCCTCCTGTCCTGTGCACCAATAGCATTTCTTGTATATTCGTCCGTGAATTGTTCTGTGAATTGTTCTGTGAATTGTTCTGTAATTTATGTTTGTAGCATGGCCCAAGCAGAGGGTCACCCCTTTGAGTCTGGTCTGCTTGAGGTTTCTTCCTCAGAGGGAGTTTTTCCTTACCACTGTTGCCGTGGGGGGTGGTAAGGTTAGACCTTATCTGTGTGAAGCGCTTTGAGGCAACTCTGTTGTGATTTGGCGCTATATAAATGAAAATAAATTAAAAATTAAAAAATTACATCTAACCTTACCAACCCCCAGAGGAAGCACACAGGTGACAGTGGTAAGAAAAAAAACTCTCTCTGATGATATTGAGGAAAAAACCTCAAGCAGACCAGACTCAAAGGGCGACCCTCTGCTTGGCCATTCTAACAAAAAGGGTTACAATAAAGAACACAACACAACAACAATTGACGAGAGTCCATGCAGGTGTCCAGTCCACCGTCACTGGGGTCAGGGGAGGGTGGGGGTCATCAAACCATTCATTGGATCTATTCCTACAGCAGAGTCTGTCCCGCATCTGCCACAGAAATCATCCAATCCAGCAAGTGGATCTCGCCACATCTCGGACAAAGAGACAAAAAGAAAACAGAATCAGTCCACAATAACCCAATGGGATTCAAGCCCTGTAGAGGACTTCTACCAGCAGTGAAAGATGGTCTTCCTTGCTGAGAGAAAGGATGTGGGGACACCTACGTTTCACCGTGTTGCAAAGGATAGATGATAGCTTCAGTTATGCGAGTGGACTGATTCTCTGCCAAGTTGCATATCCAGGATACAAGGTGGTTCCCTAGTGTGGTGTAAGCAGCGGCACAGGGGATCCGTGCCTGGTGTCTTATCCAAGAACAGATGGGTTATGTCTATTGTTGTGCGCCAAACACCACAGCAAGGTCCTTGTACGTGAAAACGTAGTTGTCAATAAAATTGATTCTGATGGATAGTGTGACTGAAAGTGGTTCCCCAACTTCTTTTCCCATTGAGCTACCTGCTCTGATACAATGGCATCTTTATGAAACCACATTACATGATTAGCGAGCATGACAGCCTCCTGTATTTGGGTAATACTTACAAACAACTCCTCAAATGCCAACAGTATAAGATCGTTACACTGTTAAACGAACACTCCATTTCAATACAATAATTAAGTTAATGTAACTCAAACTTTGAAAAAGTTATAGTCACTCATTTCCATTAATTAAAGTAGCTCAAAAATGAACTGTTGTCATAACAACTCAGTTCGTTAAAGTGCATTTAACGTTTTGGGGCATTACGTGTGGGTGATGTATTTCCAGTGCATTCATTCACTCATTTTAATTGAGTTTATGTAACAGAGGCCAGCGGGTGTCACTGTGCATATGTAGTTAGTGAACCTCACTCTCAACAGCTCAAAAGAATTCTCTGGTCACAAGGCCAGGAGCCCTGCGTTTTAGCCTTCTGGTTAAGAGTCCGACTTCCATGCCGGAGATCATGAGTTAGCATCCCGGGGAGAGCGATATGGGCGGAGTCATAACAACACAACGCACAGTCAACAAGTAAACAAAGAATGCATCGAAATTTATATCACTTTTTTATTGAAAAACATAAACTAGATTTGCATAAGTTTAATTAACTATAAATTGTTAAGTTACTAAAACGTTAACAATTAAATTTTTGAAAATTATTTTATTTAAGTTGGCAAACTCAAATGGTTTAAGACAATCGGTTTCCTCAAATGGTTTGTGTTCACTAACTCATTGAGTTTTACAGTGTAGTGAACGTGTTCACATCAGAGTCAGTCGTTGATAAATTGCAGTCACTGCATGAATTTTCCTAAACCCAGATTCCAACAACTAAACTGAATTAACTGCAAAATTTTCAATCCAAAGTATTTTGGGTGTTAATAAAATATGATGTTCCTTGGGTTAGAAAAGGGAAATACATTTTGCAGTTGATCCCTATTTGACCAAGCACAACCGCCTGCAGAAGATGGATGATATGACAACACCTTTTCCTTTGCCAAGATGCATGTTAACTAAAAAAGTCATCACAGATAGATTGTGATGAATTTTTTGGTGGGGAAATATTTATTTATTCACATACTTTATTTTTCTTCACATTTCAGATGTGCTGGATTTCATTTGATCTCATTTTTCAAAGTCACAAAAAAAGGCTATTTTCCCCACAAACTCACTTTATGACATCACATGTCCACAGACATCCTGCTCACAGTGAGTTGGACCATTCGGGATCTCCGAGTCTCCCCTACTTTGATTATTTCTTGATTCATTCTAAATTAATTCAACAAACAAGTACAGTAAATTGAACAATAAATTAAATTTGTGCATTAATTACATTAATAGTCACGATAAAGACAGCCTTTTACGCCGGGTTTCCTCACAGAAGACCGTGACAGCGACTAATTACGTTGTACGTTTCTCCCCATTATGACACCTCGGCAGCAAGTGGACAAGAAGCTCATAAAACGAGGAGACAGAGGAGGTAGTTCTGCTGTCTGCCTCTGATGATGCCATTGACCTCGCACGCACCTTTCATGGTGACATCACGTGCCGAGCCCTTGGCTCAGCCCACTCCCTCCAGGACGCTCGTGATTCACTCGAAGCTGAAAGCGTTTATCCGATGCAACAACCAAATTGTCCACCCTGGACCGAATTCACGAACAACAGCGTGTAATCGCGGGTGGGTGGTGGGCAGGGAGAGTCGACTTGGTTGGGTCTACATGCCAAGAAAGTTCATCATGCCTTCAGGCGTCCCAGCATTGGATTTGAACCCCTGACCTCCTGGGTGTCACAGTTCTAAGCCTCATGCATTTGCACGATTGGCCCAGAGCTGGCCTGCACAGGGCGGGTTCAGAGAGTTCGGGATCCCGGTCTGTGTAACTTGTTAAGTCTGAAGGGATCTGAAGAGTGCCAAGGTCTGCTCTCCTCCTCCTCCTCCTCATCTCCCCCTTCATCGTTCCTCTCCTTCAGGCGATTGACAGTCAACTGCATGTGGAGATGCAGAGATGCTGTTTTTTTAAAAAAAAAAAAAACTCTTCTTCTGCTCTCTTTCTCTGGCACCGAGAGGCTGCAGGGAAGATGTTTGTGCTTCTGAGTGGCTTCTGTAAGGGACCTATTGTTCTCCTCTCAGACACTCTCAAATCAATACCTCATCGCAGTGAAAAAGACAACTACACATGACTCGCTTTCAAGACTCACACCACTGAAGAAGAGACACGGAGAAGTAAGAAAGAAGAATGCGAAGGCAAAGTGACTCGAAGGACGGAGGGACACTGTGGGGGCTGATGCTATAAAGATATCGGAGGAGGAAGGCAGCCTTGAGGTCACTGCTCGCTTTAGCGCCGCACACCACCACCACGCTAAGTATAGCTGCTCAGCCCAGCCAGATGGATCAGACTATCTCCAGAGAAGAAAGAGAGGCTGATCTGAGAAGGCGTCGGTATCATCAATCTAACCGCATCAGAGCAAACACTAAAAGAAGGACGAACGTAGCACGTATGCTCGTGCTTATGCACAAATTATTCGTTATTCTTGGTGGAGTTACTGTAAAGGATGAAGAGATGGAGACTCGTGTGCTGCAACGTTCACCAATATTTAACCCAAATTCAAAGGTCAATTTGGATTTGTAGTCCGGTTTGACTTCAAGGATAAATGTAGACCTTGTTGAACTGGTGCCAAATTGCAACAATGTCATCTCAAGAAGAAGAAGAAGAAGAGCATTTAAACTACCCTATTTACAGTTAGACACAATCCATCCACTAGGGGCACTGTGCAACTCCAGATGTAGAGACGCTGCCTGGTCAGTAAAGGAGCAGACCCTAAATAAGCATGTTTTCATTGTGGGAGGGAACCGGAGTGTCCAGAGGAAACCCACACAGACAGGGGGAGAACATGCAAACCCCACACAGAAAGGCCGGGAAGCGATCCTACAACCTTCTTGCTGTGATGCACCAGTGATACCCACTAAGCCACCATGTGTTTCACCTTGAGAAACACACAAGTGTAATGCTTCAGTAAAAGGACCCCAGTACAGAGAACCACAACCATGGATGGTAAAAGTAGGTTTGTTGTCCTGCAGGTGAAAATACTGCAGTATTGAGCAGCAGATGTACAGGACTAGTCAAAAAATGCACAAACATTCATTGAGCATTACTATTTTGAAAACGCACACAGGCCACTAGATATGGCGGCCATTTTCCTAGATGTCCACCATTTGTACATATAGATATATTTTAACCAAAAAATCTCACCACTTTGACCAATCTGGATGATTTTAGTGTCTAAATGTAGGTTTTTGACTATAGGAAAGCCAAAATTCAACTCTATACCTTCTAAGAAGCTTCCCTCTACCATGTCTAGCAAAAGATGATTGTTTGAATATGATACATTATCATTTCAAATGTTAACAACACCCCAACATGCATGAGCTCTGTCTGTTGAGGCCGTAACTTGCTTCCAACAAGAGTCAGCAATCCACTGTTTTACAGTAAAGTACTATTAGGAATTGGACCGAACCCCCGAAAGTTTGCATGCCACTACCACCTAGGGTGGCGAAACGTAACACCCAAAAATTAAAAATGTATATATCCCTAGTTAACAGTCTCTTGAATCTTTGTGAGGTATACTTCTCAATATGGTTGCCAAATTTAAACACTGACCCCACCCTGCTCAGAGTGCCGCTCTCACTGGAGCGACATCTCTGCTATTTTGGCATTGTGGGACAGCTCGCCCACAGATTGAGCTCGACGGACTGCTTTCGCCACACTGCTCAGCGTGCCAACATTCCAATCGTATCTTTCTGAACTTGAGCGATAACAGGTGAAGTTGCTCATAAACTTCAAGTTTCTTAAATATTTATTATGGCCACTCTTAAAAATTCAGTTATCTTTATAATTTTATTACTGGTACATTTTCAAAATAATTTAGATGAGATATAGTCATTATTTCACGGAACATATCACAATCTGGGAACTACCTTTTGCAAAGGAATTCATCAAGCACATTGGCCGCGGGCGCGTACTAACACAGAATATCCAAAAACTGGATAGTTGTTGGACCAAAATGAGAGCATGCACTTTTAGCTTGCCATAAGCTAAGCTAGTGGCACGTGTGAGAGTGTGCACTGACCCATATCTGGTTATAGCTACCATCTTGGGACGCCTATCATACTTTTTTCAAGTCTCTGTAGACAGGTGACCAACATGCCATATCAAAAATTTGGTCACCCTGTGTGGTAATGACCAACTTTTCTGGCACATGGGCAATGTGGCCTTAGTTTTGGATGCAGGAGCATATGCTAGTGCCACATATCAACACTTCCACCACACTGTAGAACACCTTTGGGTCCTGGGTGGCAAATAGGTCCATCGTCATTCCTTGAAAGTAACCATCTATCTGCTAGAGGTGGTCGATCCTAATATTGATAATATTAATACCGACGCTGGTACTGATATTGATCGATCCTCGTGTAAAAAGATCAATACTCAAGCTTTTTTCTCTCCTTCACGCACTGACTGCTGCGCACGCAGATTCATCAAAGTCTATGTCTGTAAGAGCAGCGCAGCTCTGTGTCACACAACACAGAGCAGTGCACCCTTGTATTGTGGTTTGTCAGCCCTCTACCTCAGGAGATTTTGTTTTAAGTTGTGTTGAGTGATATTTTTTAAACAAAAATGTTGGTTGTGATAAAGTATTTTGTTGTCATGTACAATGTTTGGCAAAATTCTATCCTAGGTCTTTTGGATCCTTTGCATCGATGAAGCTTAAATATGAAAAAGTATTGGTATCGGTATCGATATCGGCGATACTGGGCCTGTATTTACTTGGTATCGGATCAATAACAAATTCCCGGTATCGCACACCTCTACTATCTGCTGCAGTCAGGTGAAATGTGTGTGTGTCCTTGGTTTTCCCTAGCTGCTGGGGTCCTGACACTGAGATACCTATGTACTAGAACATGCACAGAGAACGCTCTACATTCCTAAAATGTTGATGCACAACAGCCACTGACAAAATAAGAATGAAACTCCAAGAATAGCAAGTCATGAAATTCTGTACATCAACATTTCTGCCAAAAGTTAGTTTTATATCGCACAACGTTTTAATCTTCTAAACACTGGCACCTACTTCACCATGTTGGTTCAGTGCAGCAAAATCTGACAAGTGAAATACTTTTAAAGGAAAAAAAAAAATCAGGAAGTCTGTGCATTTTTGTATCACCTCACAATTTTCAGAGTTGTACTGTGGATTTCATCCTGTGAAATGTGAAAGAAAACATAATTCTGCTTTCCACAGGGGTAACATCTTTATAGCTGTTCCTACGCAGGTGTCTCAGCAAAAGATGCCTTAATGGAGTTATGCAAATGGAGGCCCCCCTGTAATCCCATGGCTAAGTATTCCACCAGAGACGTGGACCATACAGCTGTGGAAAAGCATAGATCTACACTGTGCATTTTCTCAGAAAGCTATGACACTATATATATATATCTATATATATATATATATATATATATATATATATATATATATATATATGCATGTGTGTGTGTTCTTTGCCAGGAAACACAAATTTACAGATGTAGACATGAGAAAAAAAGAATTTCAACCCACGTTTCACATACATACAGTATCTATGCCTTTTGGCATCTCATAAACATGCAAGGATATGAGATGCAGTATAAGATTTGTTTTATTGGTTCCACATTCAATGTTGTTTGTTTTTTACCTGAATGTCCTGTTTATGATACTTTTGAATTTTTTGTTGCATTTGTGTCGTGTGCAGTTAAATTTATGTATTAAAGAGGATTTTATTTGGGTTGTTGGCACCACTTTAGATTAAGAGCTCACTAATCAGCATTAGTTAACTCGTAATTATGCGATTATAAGTTTTAGAAAATGCTTATTGACATTATTAAGTATTAATAAGACTACGTGTCAGTAACTGCACCACAAACAGTTATTGTTGGATTCTAAGTAATACTATCGTTTTACATCCAGCATTTGTAAAAAAAAACATAAATCCTAATAAGGGCATAAGATTTGTTTTATTGGTTCCACATTCAAGGTTGTTTTTTTTTTTTTTTTTTTTTTTTTTTTACATGAATGTCCTGTTTATGATACTTTTGAATTTTCTGTTGCATTTGTGTATGTGCAGTTAAATTTATGTATTAAAGAGGATTTTATTAGGGTTGTTGGCACCACTTTAGATTAAGAGCTCACTAATAAGCATTAGTTAACTCCTAATTATGCGATTATAAGTTTTAGAAAATGCTTATTGACATTATTAAGTATTAATAAGACTACGTGTCAGTAACTGCACCACAAACAGTTATTGTTGGATTATAAAGTAATACTATCATTTTACATCCAGCATTTGTAAAAAAAAAAACATAAATGCTAATAAGGGCATATTTACCTGCTAATTAAGCATATTTATGTATTTATTACAATCCAACAAAAATCCTCTAAAAGTAAAAGTTGAAATCAACAAACATGCATGTAATTAAGCAATGATAAGAAACTAGTCTTAATGCTCTCCCAGCAAATTGCTCACCGTATCGAACACTCTTGAGCAACAATTTCTGAGGCATCAACGCTGACGCCACATGCCTTGAGGTTGTGGTTGAGGCTGTCCTTCTACCTGATCCTTGCTCTGCCTACCTACCTATCTACCTACTGATCGTTTGCCTTTACTCAGCTGGCTGAAGAGAACCACTGTGGGTATTCTTGTGTCTTCCATTCCAGTGAGGTGTCTGAACTAAATAAGCTGTGCATTGATGATTTGGCTCTTGACCCTGGGAACACAATAGCACTCTTGAACCTTGTCCTACCACCTGATGCCTCAGATGGATCCCAAGCAGCGTTGTTGAAACTGCTCCAAGAGTTTTATGTGGCAACCACAGGTTGTCCATAGGTTGTCCAACTTGTCCAAGAACCACGGCCTTGAACACATTGATATTTTTACACAGTTGTAACCATTCTGAAAGAGCCGCTACATTTGTAAATGTGTTGTTTTATCTCATCATCTATGGCTGTTGGGTTTGACAAGATACTACACAAATAACAGAACTTCTCCAAAAAACTGTTGATGGAAACAGTCCGGCTAGTGTGAGTTTTGCTGGGAGTCAATTGGTACATCAGCTACATCTTTTTGATGCTGATGGTCAACTAGAACCTCTTTGATGCACAAGCGAGCATAGATATTATCAGGTGGATATTCGCAAGGGTGTGCCCCACGAAAGCCTAATCATCAGCATAGAGCAGGTAACAAATCAGCAACCACAGAGTCTTTGGGCGGAACTGGAGGTGCCTTAGGTTGAACAGACCAGCATCTGTTGGAAACTGCATGTACACACACTTTTATAAGGTTGTCAAAATCCAACCCTTCATCCAGTCATGACACCTGGGCAATGAATTAAGTAGGGGATTGCCTATTGGGGTGAAATGTGGTGGGGACCTTGTGTGCCATGTAGCTGCTATGGTAACCATGAAGACTCAACAGGAAGCCTGAACATGAGACAGCTTAATGGGGCTCTTGTGAAAGAAGAAGTCCTCAGTGGTGGATCATGTGGAGGAGGTGATGGCTTGTAAACTAACGGCTCTGAAGATGGATGAAGGCTGCAGCAAGTCCTCAAACCCCAATTGTCTTTGATTTCCCACCCATCAGACCAGTATAAGGATCCGTCGGCAGCCAGGTGGTTGTCTTTTACAACGGCATTCCCATGTTAAATGAATCCAAGCACAGGCATCTCTCACAGGATGTACAGTTTGGGAAGATACTATGTTCCTCAAGTCACCACCGAAGGATTGCCATGATAAAGGTGTTTTAATTAATTAAGACTTATTACAGGACGAAGCCTGACCAGCTTATCTCTAAAAGTGAGAATGTACTGAGACAAAACATTTCACAGCAAATTTTCAGTGTCATTTCTCTGTGCAATTGGTTGCAACTCGTGTCCATTTTATGTCCATTACTGAGACTGCTGACCTTTGAGTCGACACATCAAAACCATTTTGGATGCCCAACATCAGGGTTCAAACCCTTACCCAGCCCTTACCCAACACACGAGTGATTTCTATTTATATGCATAAATTCAGAAATGTATCAAAACCTGCAAACAATGAAGGTGCAAAACAGTGATAGCAGGCGAGCTAATGAAGGAACACGACAAAAAAAGACAGAATTAGTCCTTCTGTTGTTCAACGGCAAATGATTCCAATGGGGAAGGAAGGGAAAAACCTTGTCTTCTGTGTCTCTCCATCACCCCCTCTGGTGACTCACACACACAGCGTGATGTAGGCCTTTTACCCACAACCCCCTGCTGCTTGTTTAGAGCGACAACAGAGGGAGACAGGGGGAATGACAGAGTCCCTGGCAGGAAGGGAGAGACGGCGGGAGAGAGAAAAGATGATGGAAGTGATGAGGTGAAGGAAAACCACAGATCTTTTCTGGTGTTAGAGGAGTGGATGAAATGAGAGGCAATAAACAAGTTTAGAATCTCACCGTTATCCATCGCACAGATTGTGGACTCACGCTGAACAGTTTCCAGCATCAAGCCTCATCACAACTTCAAATAGCTCAATTAGCAGACACGAATAGAAGAACAATGTGGATCCCGATGAATCATTTGTTTTGGGTCATTTAATGCAAATTGGTAGATATCAGTCCCCTTGTATTTTCACATTTCAGGATTAGTCTAATCGCCGGAGACAGAACTTTAATGCGAGTTTCCATCAATTCTTAAACAATACTTTAAAGAATGTCCACATACAAGGAAATCTCCAAACTCTGATTCCGAATGCTAACATTTATAAAGCCAAGCTTCGTAACACTATCACATTTTAAAGCTTATTTTTCTGAGGCTGTATTTATGTGCCCTGGGATAAACTGGCATCCTGACCAAAGTGTACCTGCCTCTTGTCCTTTGACTGCTGGGATTAACTCCAGCCCCCCCCCCCATGTCCCTTGATTGAAGGGGGTATAGAAAATTAATGAATGAATGCATTTATTTGTATTCTTGTATAAGTTGTGAGAATGGAACTTTTACTTTCTTTGCCTCTTTGTACGGGGGTCAATGGAGTTTCTATGTTGAAAGGTTGAGCAGTTTTTGGGTTTCATTGCCTTGGTCAAGGACACCATAGGACAAGGGGTGACTTGATGATCAGTGCTGCAAAGTGCAAATGCATTTAGGGCATGCCCAACTCCACTTTGCTATTTAGTAGGCATGTAATCTAAGCGCAAGATAGGTCTTGAATTTATCTGTTTAATTAGTCGTGTTTCGGGTATAAAATTAAAGAAATCAACCTAACATCTTTCATTAAGAGTCCTGTCATCATGAAAATGGACTCAAATATGGTTTTCTGGTGAGTTAACAAATCTCACCAATGCGTCACAGTGTGCCAGGCGAAAGTATCCACCAGGGCTCCCTGAGGTGAAGCAGTAAGGTGACATTTTTTATTTTTCACGAGTGCTTACTTTTATTTAATGGTTGTTCTAATTCTGTTCATTGTCTATACAGCCAGTTGTATGTCACACCATATTAATACCAAAACCAGAGCACTGTGCTCATTGAACGCAAACCTCCACCAACACTACCTTCCAATTCCACAAAATTTCACCTTGGAAAACATTTTCAAAGTTTATTTGTGGTGTTGTCAGGTTTTTTTTCCAACTTTTTCATGTTTCTTTTTCAGATAATTTGCACAAAACATTGGTTATCTCTGCTATGTGTTGTGTGGGCCGCCAGAAGAGGAGGTACTGCTGGCCCACCACCAGAGGGCACCCTGCCTGAAGTGCGGGCTTCAGGCACGAGAGGGCGCTGCCACCTCAGGAACAAGCCGTGGTGACAGCTGTCACCCATCATCCGTGACAGCTGTCACTAATCATCCAATCCACATCTGGAATAAAAGCAGGAAGACACCTCCACCACACTGCCGAGATATCATCTTCTACCAGAGGTAATATCCTCAGCCTTTTTGTGGTATTTTGTAAATCAGTTTATTGTGAGTGTTTTGCAGGAGTACCGGTCCTTTTTTGTGGAGGCTGTGCAAGACGGCACTCTTTTTCCTCTGAGGGATCGCTGCAACGTATTGAGTGAGAGGTGGAGGTGGATTTCCCACCAGGATTGTTACTGGGTGTTCACACACCCACCCGTGACTGTCTTTGCTTTCTGCCAGCAGTACCAGATCCGACACGCCGTGAAGGTGGCCACTGGGGACTTCGGGACTTGGCGGCTCCGTATTCCTCGGGTTCGGTGGCAGTGGAAATCGTGTGGTTCGGTTTGTTTCCAGACGGGCGTCTCCTATCGTCGAGCCTGCCCACACGACACCTTTATTGATTGACTTTTGCACATTTCTGTAATCTTTTGTGTTTGGTTGTGTCATTCACAACAGTAAAGTGTTCTAATTTGACTCTTCCATTGTCCGTTCATTTACGCCCCCTGTTGTGGGTCGTGTCACTACACTTCCAGCAGGATATCTCGGCCAGCGTCATGGACTCCGGGGGGTCACAGGCTGTTGAAAACCAAGGGGAGAGCAGGGAGCGCAGGCGGTCTGCAGGAGGTCGTGATTGGTGAGCATATTCTCACCGCCTTTACGGCTCGGATGGATCAAATAGCTGAGCAAAACATCTTCCTGAACCGCAGGGTGGAGGCTCTCTCCGCGCAAGTGGCGGTGAGCGCTCAGGGCGCTGCTGCAGCTCCTCCTCCTGCCGACCCTGTGCTGGATATAAATGTTCCAGTGATGGTTCAACAACCCCTCCCACCATCCCCTGAAGCATACATAAGCCCTCCTGAGCCGTACGGAGGTTGTGTGGAGACGTGTGCGGACTTTCTTATGCAGTGTTCGCTCGTCTTCGCACAACGTTCCGTCATGTACGCGTCAGACGCAAGCAAAATAGCTTATGTGATCACTCTGCTTCGGGGAGAGGCACGCGCTTGGGCTACGGCGCTTTGGGAGCAAAATTCATGGCTCCTTCACACGTACACTGGGTTTGTGAGGGAGTTCAGAACTGTGTTTGATCACCCTAACAGGGGAGAAACCGCTTCAACTGTGCTGCTGTCGATGAGACAGGGACGCCGAAGCGCAGCTGCTTATGCAGTCGACTTCCGCATCGCGGCTGCGAGGTCCGGCTGGAATAACGCTGCGCTCCGCGCCGCCTTTGTAAACGGACTGTCGTCAGTCCTAAAGGAGCACCTAGTGGCCAAGGATGAACCGCGGGAATTAGATGGGCTTATTGATCTCGTTATATGGTTAGACAATCGGTTGGAGGAACGCCGTCGGGAACGTGCGCCGTCCCTCTTCCTTCCGGGTCCGAGAAAGGTCCGCCCTTCCCACGCTCCCTGGCCTCTATGTCCCGTGGGGCGACAGCTCCCCCTGCTGACGAAGCTATGGACACGAGCAGGGCCACATTTAGACCACCTAATACACAGAGGAGGTTTCCACGCGGGGCGTGTTTTGTTTGTAGCTCAATGGAGCATCAATTGAGCAATTCCCCCGAAC
This sequence comes from Thalassophryne amazonica, assembly GCF_902500255.1. NCBI lineage: Eukaryota > Metazoa > Chordata > Actinopteri > Batrachoidiformes > Batrachoididae > Thalassophryne > Thalassophryne amazonica. The sequence continues at coordinate 166,429,171 of NC_047103.1, forward strand.
GGTTAAACACCAACGCCCGCCCCTAGAAACTGGGCTTAGGGTGGGCCAAGAAATTCACGTGGGGGACACACACATTGCGACACGGCTCCCAGTTACAATCCTTAGTGGGGATTTAACCCTTCAGGCCCCAGCACTGGTAGACACAGGGTGAGAAGGAAATCTGCTAGACAGCAGATGGGCCAGGGAGGTAGGGCTCCCTCTGGTGGCGCTACCTACGCCATTGCAGGTGCGAACACTAGATGGCACCCTACTCCCTTTAATCACACACAGGACACCACCAGTAACTCTGGTAGTGTCAGGGAATCATAGGGAGGAGATTGAGTTTTTTGTGACTCCTTCTACCTCCCGTGTGATTCTGGGGTTCCCCTGGATGTTGAAACACAATCCCCGGATTGATTGGCCGTCCGGGGTGGTGGTACAGTGGAGCGAGACCTGCCATCGGATGTGTTTGGGATCCTCGGTTCCTCCCGGTTCCCAGGCTAAGGAGCAGGTCAAAGTTCCCCCCAATCTGTCGGCGGTGCCGGTTGAGTACCACGATCTTGCTGACGTTTTTAGCAAGGATCGGGCACTCACTCTTCCCCCGCATCATCCGTACGATTGTGCCATCGATTTGTTGCCAGGTGTGGAGTTCCAATCCAGCAGGCTGTACAACCTCTCCCGACCTGAGCGCGAATCAATGGAGACCTACATCCGGGACTCCTTAGCTGCCAGGCTGATCCGTAACTCCACCTCTCCGATGGGAGCAGGTTTCTTTTTTGTGGGCAAAAAAGATGGCGGTCTTCGTCCATGCATTGATTACCGGGGGCTGAACGAGATCACGGTTCGCAACCGATACCCGTTGCCTTTGTTGGATTCAGTGTTCACCCCCCTGCACGGAGCCAAAATCTTCACAAAGTTGGATCTTAGGAACGCATACCACCTAGTTCGGATCCGGAAGGGAGACGAATGGAAGACGGCATTCAACACCCCGTTAGGTCATTTTGAGTACCTGGTCATGCCGTTCGGCCTCACTAACGCCCCCGCGACGTTCCAAGCTTTGGTTAATGACGTCTTGCGGAACTTCCTGCACCGATTCGTCTTCGTATACCTGGATGATATACTCATCTTTTCTCCGGACCCTGAGACCCATGTACAGCATGTACGTCAGGTCCTGCAGCGGTTGTTGGAGAACTGGCTGTTTGTGAAGGGCGAGAAGTGTGAGTTTCACCGCACTTCTTTGTCCTTCCTGGGGTTTATCATCTCCTCCAACTCCGTCGCCCCGGATCCGGCCAAGGTCGCAGCGTTGAGAGACTGGCCCCAACCTACGAGCCGTAGGAAGCTGCAACAGTTCCTCGGCTTCGCAAATTTTTACAGGAGGTTCATTAAGGGGTATAGTCAGGTAGTTAGCCCACTGACAGCCCTGACCTCACCAAAAGTTCCCTTCACCTGGTCGGATCGGTGCGAAGCCGCGTTAGGGAGTTGAAACGCCGGTTCTCGACTGCACCGGTCTTGGTGCAGCCCGATCCTAGTTGCCAGTTTGTGGTTGAAGTGGACGCCTCTGACTCAGGGATAGGAGCCGTGCTATCCCAGAGCGGAGAAACCGATAAGGTTCTTCACTCGTGTGCCTATTTTTCCCACAGGTTGACCCCAGCAGAGTGGAACTATGACGTGGGCAATCGAGAGCTCCTTGCGGTGAAAGAGGCTCTTGAGGAGTGGAGACACCTGCTGGAGGGAGCGTCAGTGCCTTTCATGGTTTTCACGAACCACCAGAACCTGGAGTATATCAGGACCGCCAAGCGACTGAACCCCAGGCAAGCCCGCTGGTCACTGTTTTTCGGCCGTTTTGACTTCCGGATCACCTACCGCCCCGGGACCAAGAACCAAAGATCGGATGCCCTGTCCCGGGTGCATGAACGGGAAGTCAAGACCGAGCTGTCGGATCCACCGGAACCCATTCTACCGGAGTCCACTATCGTGGCTACCCTAACCTGGGACGTGGAGAAGACCATCCGGGAGGCCCTGGCACGGAGCCCGGATCCCGGAACAGGACCGAAAGACAGATTGTACGTCCCACCAGAGGCCAGAGCTGCCGTTCTGGACTTCTGTCATGGGTCCAAGCTCTCCTGCCACCCAGGGGTGCGTAGGACCGTGGCAGTGGTCCGGCAGCGCTTCTGGTGGGCGTCCCTGGAGACTGATGTCTGGGCTTACATCCTGGCCTGCACCACCTGCGCCAGGGGCAAGGCGGACCACCAGAAGGCACAGGGACTCCTACAGCCACTTCCTGTGCCTCACCGCCCCTGGTCCCACATCGGTCTGGATTTTGTCATGGGCCTCCCGCCGTCCCGGGGACACACGACCATTCTCATGATAGTGGACCGATTCTCCAAGGTGGCCCACTTCGTGGCCCTCCCGAAGCTCCCGTCGGCCCAGGAGACGGCGGATCTCCTGGTCCACCATGTCGTCTGGCTGCATGGGATACCAACAGACATCGTTTCGGATCGCGGTCCCCAGTTCTCCTCACAGGTGTGGAGAAGTTTCTGCCGGGAACTGGGGGCCACCGTAAGCCTCTCGTCTGGGTATCACCCACAGACTAATGGACAGGTCGAACGGGCCAACCAGGAGTTGGAGCAGGCCCTTAGGTGCACGACCTCCGCACACCCGACGGCTTGGAGTGAACATCTGGCCTGGATCGAGTACGCTCATAACAGCCAAGTGTCCTCTGCCACCGGCCTCTCCCCATTCGAGGTGTGTCTGGGGTACCAACCCCCTTTGTTTCCTTTGGTGGAGGGAGAGGTCGGTGTGCCCTCGGTCCAGGCCCACCTGCGGAGATGCCATCAGGTGTGGCGCACCGCCCGTTCGGCCTTGTTGAGGGCCCGGACGAGGGCTAAAGCCCATGCAGACCGTCGACGGTCCCCGGCCCCCGCATACCAGCCCGGGCAGGAGGTATGGCTTTCCACCAAGGACATTCCACTACAGGTCAAGTCTCCTAAACTAAAAGACCGCTTCATTGGACCCTTTACCATCCTCAAGGTTCTCAGTCCTACCGCAGTGAGGCTCCAACTCCCGGCCTCACTGCGGATCCATCCGGTTTTCCATGTCTCCAGAATCAAGCCGCATCACACCTCACCCCTCTGTGCACCCGGTCCGGCGCCGCCTCCTGCCCGTATTATCGACGGGGAGCCGGCTTGGACAGTTCGCCGGCTCTTGGACGTCCGTCGAATGGGCCGGGGCTTTCAGTATTTGGTGGACTGGGAGGGGTATGGACCCGAAGAACGCTCCTGGGTGAAGAGGAGCTTCATCCTGGACCCGGCCCTCCTGGCCGATTTCTATCGTCGCCACCCGAACAAGCCTGATCGGGCGCCAGGAGGCGCCTGTTGAGGGGGGGGTCCTATTGTGTGGGCCGCCAGAAGAGGAGGTACTGCTGGCCCACCACCAGAGGGCGCCCTGCCTGAAGTGCGGGCTTCAGGCACGAGAGGGCGCTGCCACCTCAGGAACAAGCCGTGGTGACAGCTGTCACCCATCATCCGTGACAGCTGTCACTAATCATCCAATCCACATCTGGAATAAAAGCAGGAAGACACCTCCACCACACTGCCGAGATATCATCTTCTACCAGAGGTAATATCCTCAGCCTTTTTGTGGTATTTTGTAAATCAGTTTATTGTGAGTGTTTGCAGGAGTACCGGTCCTTTTTGTGGAGGCTGTGCAAGACGGCACTCTTTTTCCTCTGAGGGATCGCTGCAACGTATTGAGTGAGAGGTGGAGGTGGATTTCCCACCAGGATTGTTACTGGGTGTTCACACACCCACCCTTGACTGTCTTTGCTTTCTGCCAGCAGTACCAGATCCGACACGCCATGAAGGTGGCCACCTGGGGACTTCGGGACTTGGCGGCTCCAGTATTCCTCAGGTTCGGTGGCAGTGGAAATCGTGTGGTTGCGGTTCATTTCCAGATGGGCGTCTCCTATCGTCGAGCCTGCCCACACGACACCTTTATTGATTGACTTTTGCACATTCTGTAATCTGCTGTGTTTGGTTGTGTCATTCACAACAGTAAAGTGTTCTAATTTGACTCCTTCCATTGTCCGTTCATTTACGCCCCCTGTTGTGGGTCCGTGTCACTACACTTTCCCAACACTATGCACAATTTGTCATTGCTTTTTGGCACTTGATTTCAGACTGAAAATTGGAAGACAAACAGGCATAAAATTGGAACCTCCATCCAATTTTGGTGGTGTAAGTAAATCCATAACAGAAAAATGAGAGTGATTGAGGCACATTTGATTGAGATGTAATGCAAAATGTACACCAAATGGACTTTTCAATATTAAATTCAAATATCCACAAAATCCACAATCTGGATCAGATCTGGATCAAACTTTGTCAGGTGATTGGGAGTGCCAATCTACATCTCATTTTCAAATATGAGAGTGATTGGGGCACATTTGATTAAGATATAATGTAAAATATACATTTAATAGGGTTTTTAATGTTAAATTTAAATGGCCACAAAATCTGTAATCTGTATCAGATCCAAATCAAACTTTGTTAGTTTATAACAGACACCATCCTAATCTGCCATCATCATAACCCAGCTCTGGATTAATGGTGCAAAATGGATGGACCCATGGATGAAACCATTTTTACTAATCAAAGCTAAGCACTCTCTTTAGAATGTAGAAATAGATTTGGACTTGACTGGACTTGGAGAAGGTTCAAGCCACATGGATGCACTATAATAGTCAACTTAGTCAGAGGCAAAAATATAAAAAATGGCAGATTGAATGGCAACAAGCCTACATCCAAATACTTATTATGTACCGACATCAATTGGTACATACTACGCTGCCACGATTATATGTGAACTTCACGTATGCCTTGAAAATTTGTCTATTGCAATGGCAGACTGTTTGCTGATGTATATTTGTGCCCCTTGGACCTTGCCACTGTTTTTCATCAAGATCAGCCATCTTCTTCTAATTTTCCAAGGAAAATTCTTCTTTGCCCCTTACCCTTTGACCACTAGGATAGCCCCGAGCTCTCCCGTGATCCTTATTTGGAATTAGAGAGTATGGTAAATGAATGAATAAATAACTTTTTCTTCTTCAGTTACCAGGCTCTGACTGCTTCATGACATGGCATAATGTAGTTTGTTTGGACACCATCAAGGTAGTAGAACATCTGGGTACCATTTGACTACTACTAAATGTGTAGTGTGTATTTGATTAGTGGGGAGTGTGATGTACTGCCTTTTGCCAATTAGATGGTAAGCTAGTTGGGATATTTGCATGCTACTGAAGCCTAGCTTTTGATCTCAAAACCACAAGAAACTGATGATACCCTTTAGATGGAAAGAGGGTGTAAAAAACAAATAACAACAAAAAACAATCTACCCACATGTGGGTAACCATCATGCAACACAAAGCACTGAAACACCTGACACTCTCCCAATCCCATTAAGATGTATTTAAGGATGTCTAATGGAAATTGATCAGTGATTAACATCATTTTGGCTAAATCCAATTAATCAATACCTCCTGATTAGGGTGGCTGCAAAAAAGAAACAGATTCATCACAACCCCCTTCGGTCCTGCCAGTCCCCTGCCATCTAAGACAACACTTTGCCGCCAGCTGCAGTTAGCGCAGAATTTTAAACAGGTGTGTCACCTTCAGGTCTGCGAGGGCCCTTGTTGGGGAGTGAGAGAAGATTTCTGCCAAGAGTCAATGAAATGTTGTCAATAAGGCGGGCGCATGAGAACTGAGATACAACTGAAACGCTGAGCAATTTTCCAGCCCGAACTGAGTGTGACACAAAACCTGGTGATCGGGCGCAGCAGCACCACGAGGATGAACAATCCAAGTGGGGAGTAGATCTACAAACAGGTGTCGAGCATGAATATTTATTTAGGATATGCCCTGACTTTTTATAATAATACTTGAAGATCGCTCTGAGGTTTCATGTACAGTAGTGTTCAGAATAATAGTAGTGCTATGTGACTAAAAAGATTAATCCAGGTTTTGAGTATATTTCTTATTGTTAGATGGGAAACAAGGTACCAGTAGATTCAGTAGATTCTCACAAATCCAACAAGACCAAGCATTCATGATATGCACACTCTTGAGGCTATGAAATTGGGCTATTAGTAAAAAAAAAAAGTAGAAAAGGGGGTGTTCACAATAATAGTAGTGTGGCATTCAGTCAGTGAGTTCGTCAGTTTTGTGGAACAAACAGGTGTGAATCAGGTGTCCCCTATTTAAGGATGAAGCCAGCACCTGTTGAACATGCTTTTCTCTTTGAAAACCTGAGGAAAATGGGACGTTCAAGACATTGTTCAGAAGAACAGTGTAGTTTGATTAAAAAGTTGATTGGAGAGGGGAAAACTTATAGGCAGGTGCAAAAAATTATAGGCTGTTCATCTACAATGATCTCCAATGCTATAAAATGGACAAAAAAAAGCAGAGATGCGTGGAACAAAATGGAAAACAACCATCAAAATGGATAGAAGAATAACCAGAATGGCAAAGACTCACCCACTGATCAGCTCCAGGATGATCAAAGACAGTCTGGAGTTACCTGTAAGTGCTGTGACAGTTAGAAGACGCCTGTGTCAAGCTAATTTATTTGCAAGAATCCCCCACAAAGTCCCTCTGTTAAATAAAAGACATGTGCAGAAGAGGTTACAATTTGCCAAAGAACACATCAACTGTCCTAAAGAGAAATGGAGGAATATTTTGTAGACTGATGAGAGTAAAATTGTTCTTTTTGGGTCCAAGGGCTGCAGACAGTTTGTGAGACGACCCCCAAACTCTGAATTCAAGCCACAGTTCACAGTGAAGACAGTGAAGCATGGTGGTGCAAGCATCATGATATGGGCATGTTTCTCCTACTATGGTGTTGGGCCTATATATCACATACCAGGTATCATGGATCAGTTTGGATATGTCAAAATACTTGAAGAGGTCATGGTGCCTTATGCTGAAGAGGACATGCCCTTGAAATGGGTGTTTCAACAAGACAATGACCCCAAGCACACTAGTAAACAAGCAAAATCTTGGTTCCAAACCAACAAAATTAATGCCTCGCAGATGTGAAGAAATCATGAAAAACTGTGGTTATACAACTAAATACTAGTTTAGTGATTCACAGAATTGCTAAAAAAGCAGTTTGAACATAATAGTTTTGAGTTTGTAGCATCAACAGCAGATGCTACTATTATTGTGAACACCCCCTTTTCTACTTTTTTTATTAATAGCCCAATTTCATAGCCTTAAGAGTGTGCATATCATGAATGCTTGGTCTTGTTGGATTTGTGAGAATCTACTGAATCTACTGGTACCTTGTTTCCCATGTAACAATAAGAAATATACTCAAAACCTGGATTAATCTTTTTAGTCACATAGCACTACTATTATTCTGAACACTACTGTAGAGACACAAAAAGGGGAGGAGGCAGGAAATTTCAAATTCACTCTTGAATTCATAAAACAGACAAACCCACAGTACTGAACCACATTTCACATACCGTGGAAAAAAATGGGTCTGTTCCATTTTGTCGTTGCGTCTAATTTGGATTTTTAAACAGGAGTTGCACTGTGCGCCACGTTACACCTGCAGGACGTTAGTGTGAACTGCTGGAGTAGAAGCTACGCCCTCACTCAGGACTCGCCACTCTTTCCCGGCGAGTGTTTGTCTGGGCACTCAGAATGGAGCCGAGGGGTGAGTTTAGCTGGAAAAAAGAGCCAGCACTCTGGCTGTGAATGTCCAAATGTAGGCCAGAGTCCCGTTAGCGCGGCGGACAGGCACAATTTATTGGGCAATTTATGAGAAGTTGTTGGAGAGAGCCGCCAACTGCCAGTCCTCACTTTCTCTCTCAATCTTTCACTCTGATGCAAGCAAAGATACACTAACAGCCATAAATTTTTTTTCTGCACACACACATATAGTTTACACGCAACAGGCACAAAAACTGCACACACGCCTGTGCACGAACACACGAACCTTACAGGGAGGATAACACACCTGGTGCGGCAATAAGTCACCGGCAGCTGCGCGGAGCAGCAGACAATTCACTATCCGTCTGAAGACATAAAGGAACAGATCCATCCATCCTGTCCATCGTTCCGCACAGAGACGTTTGTGTTTAGCTTCATTTAAAGTATTATAAGCGTGCAGTTAGCATGTCGCCAAAGGAAATGCATTTCTGTCAACAACAGCAGTTGTTCAGTTTGTATAACACTGTGAAGTACAATCAACGTTTGACCCCAGTGACCTTGACTTTTATCCAAATGATTGAAGTCCGGTTGACCTTGCTTGGGCAATTCTGAAATCCACCAAAATGTGGCCACATTTGGTCCAAATCGAAAATCTAATTGTTTGATCTTGACCTTTGCCAAAATAAAAATTTTAAGGGCAAGTTTGGTGTCAATCTTGAATGAATGAATTAATTTTGAAAAAATAAAACACTCAAAAATACGTCAAGAAAACAATGCTCAAAACGGAGCATAAATTCCAACCGCCTTCTCACTATTTATCTGTTAATTAAATTGACAATTTAATTGCATCACCACTAAATCCCATCTCCAAGTTTTATATAATCCAAATGTCCACCCAGTGGCTACAAAATCCATCAATAAATATGTAATTAAACACAACAAATTACATGTATAAAGCCGTTTTTTAGCGTAACCCCTTCTTGTTCCTAACTTGATATATATACTTCTGAACTATTATACCTATTCAGCTGAAATTTTACACAATTGCCTCCTATACAGCTATCTTCAATTTCAGTTATTTTCATTTAGTTTGATTAAATACTGTGAGGAATACAACAGTTTCTCTTTTGGGATCCGCTTGGACCCCATTTTGATATAATGGTACCTGGTCAGACTCCATAGCAAAACCTGGACTTAGTGTCAGTTTTTCATAATTCCTGAACAGTCAGAGCAGTTTTAATTCCGGTTATTTGCATCAGAGCAACTGTAGGAGTAGACGTAGGTACTGAGCATTATACTTGAAAAAATTATCAAAATAAATGTGGATTTATCAAGTAGATACTCCAAAGTCTTTTTTTAAAATAGCTGTGAATTGACCCGATCTAGTTACATTACAGAAAGCTGCAAGAATCGCCAAAAATAAAAACATGTTAATGGTAATATAAAACAATAAGTCCGTTGGGTCCACATGGAACCCACAAGTACAGATGAGTAAGTTTCATGAGGGACTGATGATGGCTAAAGTTCTGTACATCTTGTTAAAGTACTCTCTGTAACTCTTCATCTCACCCATTCACAAATCCAGCTCACAAACTGAACTACACAAACTCTCCATAGTTGTATGAATGCAGTGCTTTTTAAAGTTGAACTCAAACTATACCCCCTCCTGTCTCAAAACATTTTTTGAATGTTGCCCAGACCTCAATTATTTTTTGCTTCATATATAATCTGTGCTGTTTAAAAATTTAACCAGATCCATAAATCTAAACAAGTGTGACCTTTTGCAGTATGAAATTCGAATCGTCGTAGATTGCTTTCATAGGTGTTAGCTCAGGCCGCCACACAGTAGCTCGGAAACAGTAAAATAAGTGATCTATATTCCAGTACTTGTCTAATGAACCTTCACTGAAATACACCTTTTCCACAGTCAGGTACACCAAGAGAGTGACAGTGGTGAGTCAACACTTTCACCACACTCACATACATTCTGATGGCCAAGTCCTTAGTCTTGATCCACGACAATCGCAAACCTTGACACTCCAATCTATCAAAGAGTGTAATTTTAGCACATTGTGTCAGATAAAAAAAACAAATAAACAAAAAACCTCTTCCAAAACAGATTGATAATGTTTACAGTGAGTTGGTATGCAAGACCGCGTAATAGAAATAAGGTAAATGCTAACTTATTAGCCACAGACTGACCAAACATCTTGCTAGTTAGCATAGACCAGTACTAAATCACTTTCCAAGCCAGCTAGCTTGACTGGTTAACATCTAACAGGCCTCAAAAACAGTTTGAGTGCTTGTTGATTTTGCCCAAAAATTGGCAACCAAACTTTAATAAGACAGTAAATGCGCTGGCTAACTTATGCGTGACGGCGCAGGTTCATTATACGCTAAATCAAGTTAACAGCAACCAAAATGTAAAATATGTCAAAGTAGTAGTGACAGCGAAACAAAAATATACTCAAGTGAATGTTTTGTGAGGCCTGTGCTGTAAACATTGATTAGTTTAAATCGCGCAGTTCAGCGTGAGCGTGAAACTGTCTTTAATGAATGATTATAGATTTTTCATTTGGACATATTTCCCCACAGAGACACAGAAAGAGACGTAATAAAGGGCCGTCATGGGTAGAAAATAAAGCAGACAGAGGAAATGAGAGCTCAGGAAGTGCACCGAGGAACGCTCTGCTGAAATCACTTTTATGTCTGCTAATTAACACGTTCATGTGACCTTTCTGGTTCATAAGATACAGAAAACAAAGCGCCATCTTTAGTTTTGACCTCTGCTCTCTGGGCTCAGTCACTGTGTGAGTTTAGAAGGTGACTTTTGGTGAGCTACCTTCAGTTAAATGAGGAACGAAGCAAAGCCTTAGCAAAAAGAAGTTTATTCAAGTGTACTATGAGTATACTTATTCTTTACTAAAATTGAGGAAGTATACTTGAAGGTGACTTTTATAAACTATATTTTATATACTTAAGAATAGTATAGTGAAGTATACTTGGCTTATACTGAAAAGTATAAACAAAAGTCTAAGTACATTAATACTAAGACTTACACTTACAAGCTACAAGTAATATGCCAAGCAAAATTAAAGTATAAAAAGTAAAATAGTGAAATAACCAATGTGTATAACAGTATACTTTAAGTATACGATAATAAACTAAAAATAGGGACTCAAAGTGTAGAACTAGTACAATGGCAGTATATCGATAAGTGCACTTGTGGTATACTTTAAGTATAGGAGAGGGATATATCAAGTACATTGATAAGTGTACGTGTGGTATACTTTAAGCATACAAGAGGGATATACCAAGTACATTGATAGTATATATATATGAGTGTACTTGTTGTATACTTTAAAGTGTACTTTTGCAAACTTAAAACGAACTTTAAAATATACTTTTATAAACTTGAAATGTTCCAATTTAGTCAGAAAAAGTGTTAAACTTGTGTACTTTCAAGTATACTAACAGTACATGGTCTGTAGTATACTTGCTATACTTATACTGAGGCATACTTAATAAAATGAACTTTAAGTATACTACTTTTTGCTAAGGGAATATCTGCCTCTTTGCCGGCACTGGTTTTTGTA